>NC_072480.1:51956500-52585000 GCF_027574615.1 Eptesicus fuscus
GAGCTGTAAAAATATTCCAACCTCCTCAAGACCTAAATAATTTACTGATGTGATAAAAGTAAAATGAAATAAGCATATATTCTCATGTGCACATTTTAACACAAATATTGCCTGAAATCATAAATGTTGAAATAAACTTTATTAGTCTGGGTTCTCCAGCTGACATGTCTGCAGTTGCCAAGCTGGAGACCAGGACAGACAATGGAATAGCTTCAACCAAATGTGAAGTCTTGAGAACCCAGAGAGCCATTGGTGTAAATCCCAGTCTAAGTCCAAAGGCATGAGAAGACTGATTTTCAAGCTCAAGCACAGGCATAGAGAGCAAATTCTCCCTGTCTCAGCCTTTTTTGTTCTTTATAGGCCTCTAAAGGATTTTGATGAGGCCCCCATATTGGAGAAGGTGATCTGCTTTATTTAGTCTGTGGATTCAAATACTAATTCCATCTAGAAACACCCTCACTGACACACTCATAATCATGTTTAACCAAATATCTGGGCACACTGAGATTCAGTCAAAATGATACATAAAATAAACTATCACAAGTCTTTTTGTTGTTGTTGTTGTTGCTAATCCTCACCCAAGGATATTTTTCCATTGACTCTTTTTTTAGAGAGAGTGGAACAAATAGGGAGAGACAGAGAGAGAGGAATATTGATGTAAGAGAGACACACTGACTGGTTGCCTCCCACATGTACCCTGACCAGGGCTGGGGATCCAGTCTGCAAGCTAGGTAACTGCCCTTGACTGGAACTGAACTCTGGACTTTTCAGTCCATGGGCCAACACTCTATCCACTGAGCCAAACAGACTAGAGGAACCATCACAAGTCTTAATGGTACCTCCAACACAGTTAAGCATTGTATCATCAATTTACTACTGTCCACTTCATACATCATATTGATATCAATGTAAATCTACTCTATCACAATTCTCTTTCTCTAACTATTATACTCTTACTAGAGGCCCGGTACACGAATTTATGCCCAGATGGGGTCTGGCAGCCAGACCTGATTGGGATGTTGGGGGCCGATTGAGGGCTGGGCTGGCTGGGGACAGGGACTGAGCGTGGTTGGCAGCCACCTCCGCCCCTGATCAGGGTGTTGGGGGCCAACTGGGGCCTGGATCAGGCTGGTTGGCTGCCACAGTGCACATCATAGCCACCAGTCATTCTGGTCGTTCCACTGTTCCGGTCACTGAGCTTTTATATATACTAGTATAGATAGTTATAAAACTAAGCAAAAGGGGAATGTCTGGCCAGCCTGTCCCCATCATGGTAAGGCTACTTTCTCCCATCACTATTCCCATCTTTATATGAGACCTCCAGAAGGAGAAGCACTCAAATAGACTTTTGCTTGTTCTTTTTCTCTGTTTGTATGGCTGTCTACTTGTATCTAAAACAGGTGAATTAAGCCTAGGGTTGCCATGAAAGTATCATTTTTGAAGTTGAAAAGAGAAGGGCCCTGGTTAAGGCTGTCAAACAGGCAAAGTTTATTTTGGAGATATTGGCCACCCTATCCTCCAGAACAGAGCCATAGAGATAGTATATATGTTTTAAAGCCCCAAAGGCAGCTTCAAATAACAGCTCTTTCAATTTTTTAGCTTGCTTAAGTAACATAACCTCTCTGAACTGCATTTTTCCATTCCATAAAATTCTTGCAGGGTTTATATGAAATTAAATGAGACTATGTGTGTGAAATGCCAAGAATCAGGTTGAATAGTGGTGAAACATGACACTTAGAGAGAACAGTGTTGAAGTGATAAAGGTACGAAGATTTACAATCTGCTCCCTCTCTCCTCTTTATTTTTTTTTTTCCTTCCCAGGATTACTCTTTCTAATCATTCTCCTCCCTTAATTTTCCAATGTCTTATATTTTTGATACTGTTTTCTGGAAGTCACAAATGACTGTATACATCTATAATTGTACAGACTAAATAAATTATGTGTCAAGAAGAGGAAAAAGTACATTGAATAACATCCTGGAAATACAAATCTCAAAGTCCTTCTGTCTTCCAATTAATAGTAAAATGTTTATTTTGATAATGTTAAGAGAAAGCCAAACCAGGAAGGTATTGAAGAAACATGCAATTCATAGTACACGCATTGTTGTTATATTGAGACCTTGATAGAAATGTAAAATCTCATTTCACCCCAGATTTCTAAATTAGAATGTGTCTTTTAATAATATCCCCCAGTGATTAATATTTACATTATAGTGTTGAAACACACTGCTGTAGAACCTTTTACACAATGTGAAGATGCTTATGCAGAAGTTTCCTTCCCTGAGAATACGTGATATGTGGCATTGTCTTTTCCTGTAGTACTGACATTATGTTCAGCAGAATATGTTGTGTTTATTCTTTGTTTGTTTTTGCTAGACTGGTTCATCTAATTTCTACCTAAACACATGGTTTTCTGAGAGTCACAGTTCCAGTGTAGAATGGAAGTGTCATTCACAACTCCCAGACCAGGGAAATTCTTGGGTCCTTCTGTTGGTCTTTCTCTATTTCCTGTCTAACATATATATTTTTTTAATATATATATATAAATATGCTGAAAATTTCCCCAGCATTCTTGCTTTCTGCTACTTGTTCTGATAATCAATCTCTTACCAGTAGCTTGTAACTGGTAAATTTAAGTTGTGAGTTATTCTAATTTCATTGTTATAATTATTAGTAGGATGGCATGATCCTTTCTTAAAATAACATTGCAATCAGTAAGCAGGTCTCAGAAATGCTCTAGAATTAGGCATATATCTGTATATTGAAAAACACATCACATTGTGTCAACTGCACCTACTAGTCAAACGAACTAATGCTCTGCTCCAAATAGAAGTGGTCATTAAGCTAAATTTTAGTTTGATGGTCAAGTACAAAGATTATTTTAGATAGAATTTTTTAAAACTTATTCTCTTGGCTCTGCTTCTAGAATTAATTTCCATTGAAACCAATTGTCTGAGTGGTGAGCATAGGTTAAATGGAGCTCTTCAGATGAATTCTGATTACTGTTTAGTTTAGATTTGCAGTAATTGAGGACTGGCACAAAGTAAATTTAAATAATAATCAGGAAATTGGTACATGGTTAAAGAAATAAATAAGGATGATTAAAATACTTGTAATAACATATTATATAACTTATTAGTTTAATTGGGTTTCTTTGTGATTTTTTCTAAAGGATTATAACCATCTATACATTTTTAATTTTTTTGTATAAAATATATTCAGATGTTTTTTAATTTATCTGAATTAAAAATTTGGGCCATTAAAAGATAAGTTAAGCTATAAACCTGTGCATATTTTTAATGTAAATTTTTTATTGATATGTTTTTTAGAAAATTATCTAAGTAATTTTTATTTCTTATTGGCAAACATTCATATTAAAACATATTCTATTTAGTCTGATACATACATAACATTTGAAATCTAACAAAAGAAGGGGAAAGTTCACATATGAGAGGTATGCATGGCACATTAATCAGATAAGAGTATGAATCTACAAGGGAAGCCTTCTAACTAAGAAACTTAAAGAAACATTTGAGTAAAGCTTTATTAGTATACATATTATTTTAGCCCATTATACCCAAGAGACTCTGGATATCAGAACCACCTATACTATTGAGTAGCTTAGTGGCAAAATAGATAAAAATGCAGCTTTTTTTTTTTTTTTTCTCAAGAAAATAACCTTAATAATGTCAAAGTCTACAGAATAATAAAATTACAAATCTCAAATTGTATTTAAAAGAGAACCTGGGAATTTTTCTTACCAAGTTATTGTATACTAGAAGCCCGGTGAATGAAATTTGTGCATGGCGGGGGGTTGTCCCTCAGCCCAGCCTGTAACTTCTCCAATTTGGGACTCCTGGAGGGATGTCCGACTGCCCGTTTAGGCCCAATCCTGGTGGGATCGGGCCTAAACGGGCAGTAGGACATCCCTCTCACAATCCAGGACTGCTGGCTCCCAACTGCTTGCCTGCCTGCCTTCCTGATTGCCCCTAACCGCTTCTGCCTGCCAGCCTGATCACCCCCTAACCACTCCGCTGCCAGCCTGGTTGATGCTTAACTGCTTCCCTGCCAGCCTGTTTGCCCCCAACTTCCCTCCCCTGCCAGCCTGTTTGCCCCCAACTTCCCTCCCCTGCCAGCCTGTTTGCCCCCAACTTCCCTCCTCTGTCAGCCTGGTCACCCCTAACTGCCCTCTCCTGCAGGGTTGATCACCTCCAACTGCCCTCCCTTGCAAGCCTGGTCCCTCTCAACTGCCCTCCCCTGCAGGCCTGGTCCCTCACAACTGCCCTGTCCTGCTGGCCATCTTGTAGTGGCCATCTTGTGTCCACATGGGGGCAGGATCTTTGACCACATGGGAGCAGCTATATTGTGTGTTGCAGTGATGATCAATCTGTATATTACTCTTTTATTAGATAGGATAGAGGCCTGGTACAGGGGTGGGGGCCAGCTGGTTTGCCCTGAAGGGTGTCCCTGATCAGGGTGGGGTTCCCTTGGGGCGTGGGGCGGCCTGAGCGAGGGGCCTGTGGTGGTTTGCAGGCCGGCCACCCCCCCTGGCAACCCAAGTGGAGGCCCTGGTATCTGGAATTTATTTTCCTTCTACAATTGAAACTTTGTAGCCTGGAGCAGAGCCAAGCCTGCTGCTCCCTCTGGGGTGGCAGCCATTTCTGTGGCAGTTAATTCACCTTCTACAATTGAAACTTTGTAGCCTTAAGTGGGTGAGCCCGGCCAGGGTGTGCGGAAAGCTTTGCTTCCCCTGTTGCCGCCGGCAACCCTGGCCTGCTCTCTCAAGCTCCATTCTGCCGCCATTTGTTTGAATTTGTTTACCTTCTATAATTGAAACTTTGTAGCTTGAGTGGAGGCTTAGGCCTGCAAAGGCTATTGGAAAGCTTGGCTTCCTCTGTTACCTGGGAAACCTTGCTCTCTGTGGCTGTAGCCATCTTGGATGGGGTAATTTGCATACTCGCCCTGATTGGCTGGTGGGCGTGGCTTGGCTGGTGGGCGTGGCTTATGTAGCAGAGTGATGGTTAATTTGCATATTACCATTTTATTAGAGAGGATACTGTCTTTCCTATGTAAGCAGTTGCATTTTGCATACATAGAGAAATATGTTGAAATGTTAGTGGTTTAAACAATTTAAGCAAATGTCATTACACTGCATTATTTCGTATTTTATCATTATTATGTAACTAGAGGCCCGATGCATGAAATTTGTGCAAGGGACTCAGCCCTCGCAGCCCTGGCTGCCTCAGCCAGCCCTCACAGCCCCAGCTTCATCCAGAAGGTTGTCCAGATGATCATTCTGCTGTTCGGTCTGATTAGCATATTAGCTCTTTATTATATAGGACTAATTCTACATATACCCACACATGCACCTCCCCATACACATAACTGAACCTAGTAAATTTCAGCATGAGAATCAATACTAATAAAAGGGTAATATGCAAATTGGTCACGATGCCATCACAGTAACAACCGAACAGCAGGCTGCATGGGGCAACAAGGCAGGCAGGGGCGTTAGTGAGGGACGACCAAAGGATTGACCAGCAGGCTGCGTGGGGCAACCAGTCCAGCAGGGGGGGGGGGAGGAGTGAGGGGTGACCAGGCTGGCGGGAGGGGGGGCAGTTGGGGGTGACCAGGCTGGCAGGGGGGCCATTGGGAGTGACCAGGCTGGCAGGGGGGGCAGTTGGGGGCAACAAGGCCAGTGAGGGGGCAGTTAGGGGTGATCAGGATGGCAGGGAGGGCAGTTAGGGGCAATCAGGCAGGCAGGCAGGTGAGCAGTTAAGAGCCAGCAGTCCCAGATTGTGAGAGGGATGTCCGACTGACGGTTTTGGCCCAAACCCTGGGATCGGACCAAAACCGGCAGTCAGAGATCCCCCGAGGGGTCCCGGATTGGAGAGGGTCCAGGCTGGGCTGAGGGGAACCCCTCCTCCCTCTGCACAAATTATGAGCACCAGGCCTCCCGTAAATTTATAACTGGCTAACATGCTAAGTCTGAATCCTTCCTAAGAGCTTATTTATATCACACATATTTAGAAAAAATGATATTCTGGTTCAATGCAATATAGAATCACATAATTTATCATTTAACATGAAATCAATTAAGCAGGTATTTTATTTTTTAATATGGCATGTTATTTTTCATTTTATGCTGTCAAATAACCTTTTATCAATGGGCTATTTAAATGACCATTGTTTGCCCACAGGACATTTAAACATAAAGTACTATTTTTCTTGAATTTTATTTTTCTTAAGCATGTAACACTGTTCATCGTAATTATGTCATTGCCTATTCTATATACATACACACACATCTTCCTTCCTCTTAGGACATATGCCGTAATTTATAGGATTTAATTTTATTTTATTGTTATGACAGCAGAAATTTGAAATATTTTTATAGATTAATAAAAACATTATCAAACTACCATCTACTAGCTTGTCAATTTCATTTTACCTATGCAAAAATGAAGTGCTACATTTAATACTTATAAAATACAAGATATTTTTAAAAAGTCAAATTTGTCACAGAATAATTACTTTTTTTCCCCTTTTTTTCATTGTTGTCTACAGAAGTAAGTAATAATATTCCCACCTAGGGACTTGAACATTTATGTATGAGTGCTGCTTCCCTTTCCTTTATGTGGTGTAGAACTGTTGAAATTTTGTTACAGTACAGTATTTTCATACAAATCTAATATAGGTTAAATCTCTATGGTCTCTTATGTCCCATTAAGCAAATTTAGTTGCTTCTCTACTAACTGTAATAATTTATATAATACAGATTTTGGGGTTTAACATTCTAAAATAAACATTTCTGTTAACAAACGTTTTATTTGATGACCATTTAGTTTTAAATGTATATGAATATCCACAAATAAGTTTAACATAGTTTATCAGTTTTTTTTCTATAAATTACACTTGTGGAATAATCATTAGTAAATTGCAAAATTAAATTAGCTGAAAACAAAATTTTGGGTAGTTGTATTTTGAATAATTTTTGTTGATTTAATTTTTTTGTTTGTTTTTACTTCATGTTTTTCTTTTCTTTTTTTTTCATGTTCTGTTCCAAAAAATATTTAGGTTTCTTTTTTTTTTCTTTTCTTTTAGCATATCTACATTTTTACAGTAATTGTTTAATTGTTTTTATGGGGAAAATATGTTAATTCTCTACGTCAATGTAGAAGTGCAAACATTATCCAATTTACACACACAAAAAAAGGAAGAAAGCAGACCATTTAGAAAATAAATGTAACTGATGATGCTTTTATAAACTAAAGTATATTTCCTCACTGATATATTAGCCTATTTATAAAATTCATAATTATGTTATTTGGGATATTTTAAAAATTACTTTAGGTTTATATTTTAAAACAGATATACATAGCAGATTCTCATGATCATTTAAAGTTTTAAATAACATAAGAATCATATTAAAACTTTAATTGCATTATGTATCTGCTTTCTAATATATCTTTGGCAGCATTATGGAAGAATATTTTTAGATCATAACTACTATTTTTATAGAAATAAAGTCTTAATCAAAGTATTTTTAAAAATTTACCAGAAATTGTAAAATTAATTCCATAATTTGCGTGATAAGAAATAAATCATCCTAAAACCTAAAATAATCTTAATTTGTCAAAACATGCCTATAATTCAATCACAAAACAATAAATAGCTATAATTTAAAATGTGAAATGCTCTTACATGCCTATAAGATTCAAAAAGGAGTGAAGTTTATGAAATAACTTGGAAACACCTTTGAAAATAAAACAATGCTATTATATTTTTTAAATTGGTCTTTTGAATTCATAGTCATTAAACATGATCTCAATTTTGAAATGTAAAGAAAATAATTGAAATAACATAAAACTACTGTATCTTTTCCTGCAATTGACTACATTCTTAAAAAGACAGTCTTTTCTTGTGGCTGGCATGGCTCAGTGCTTGAGGTCATCCTATGAACCAGGAGGTCATGGTTTGATTTCTAGTTAGGGCACATGCCGGGGTTGCTGGCTCAATCCCCAATAGGGGCATGCAGGAGGCAGCCAATCAATGATTCTCTCTCATCATTGATGTTTCTATCTCTCTCCCCCTCTCCCTTCCACTCTGAAATCAATAAAAATATATTTTAAAAAAATAACAAAACAGTCTTTTAAAACAATTCCTATTTATACACCATCATATATTGATGATTAACTTCCTCTTTCTTCTACATTGGGACATATTTTGTATATTCTTAATTTTCCCTAAGCATCACAAGCATATGGTTGTGAAGCAGGAATTTTGGGGGACATAGGCAGGCTTAGGGATTATTTTTAGAACTGGGATCCTTGGGAAAAAAACACAGGGCCACAGACTGGGAGTAGGTACATTTCTATAACACAAGGAAGCCAGGTGCAGTTACATCTCCATAAGACAAGGAAGCAGCAACAGGTATATTTCCATAAGACAAGGGAACTGGAAGTAGCCAAGAAAGGTCATATTTACAAAATAAAGAGAAGGAAGCCCTTCATTCAGAAGGAGAAGAAGAAAGCCCAAAGGGAATAGGAAAGCAATAAGGAAGGAGGGGGGAGAACCTCACATGCCCCATGTGAGGTTCAACCTTTGAGCCCAGGAGTTACTATGGTAACCAGTCTATGGGAATAGTGACCAATCAGAGGGGATATCAAGGCACCAAGATCTGCAGCCTTTATAAGCCATAGGGAAAGGGAACCCAGTGGGACCCTCTTCCCCCTCCCTACTTGGGAGTCTGTACTTGTTCCTCAATAAATCTCCATCTTTGCTATACCACTTTCTGTCCGTGGATTCATTCTTTGATTCTGGTGGACAAAGAATCCAGGTTCCATTCCAAAAATCCAGTATCAGTTGTAAGACACTGTGTATGAGCATGCATTCTGAGAAAGTGGTGTAGTGTTTTTGTGGTGATGTTATTGTCACATTTATGTTCATTGCAAATGGGGGTCAGAGAGATCACCTAGGATAAGCAATAAAGCCCACGAAAGACACCAACTTCAAACTGCCATCAAACCCTAACGAACCAGAGGGTACAGAAATATGTTCCCTAATTATATGAGAGTCATATTTAATATTAAATGGAGGGGCCTTAATTTAGAGATGGATAATGAGCTGAGTATGGAGTTGAGGGTCAAGGTGGTTATTTCTCTCTTCCCATTTCCTGTTGAGAGACAGTGTGGTCTTAGAGTTACTATGATTGGTATTATGGAAACATGAATTTAGAATTAAACCCAACTTGCTTTAATTCATAACTATCTAATTATTAACGGGGTGATGAGACCACTCTGATTTTAATTTTTCTTATCACAAAATAGTGGTTTTTGTGTGCTGCAAATCGAATGATGGAGTTGTAACCAGCTTGTGGAGAGTGCATTGAGTTCACTGTTTCTACATTTCCCTAAATTAATACTTTACAGAGGATAGTAAACTTGTTTGGGAACCATGCCAGGTCCCCAGATTGTCAAGGTCAATGGGAGCACAGAGGCCTTATTATCAATACACCAGAATGGCCAAAGGCCACTCTGAGCATGAGCCTCATCGGGATGTCTAAGGACTCTGAGCCTGGGAATCCTAATCAGGCCAAGATTCCAAGTGGGTGCAAGGACACACAGTACACTGTCCCCTTCCGTAACCCAAATGATTGATGTCACTGTTGGCAACCAGCCTTCTCTGTCTCTGGAGTAATATACAGGTTACTGGCCAGAGAGAGGCTAGAGAAGTCAGAGCAGAGAGAATAGCTAGGCAGAGAGAGGGTGGGAAACAGAAGGAGAGCTGAGAGCTGATACTGCTGAGATGTAAGGCTAAGAACTCAGAGAGAGCTCAGATATAACCACCATGCTAGCCAGAGAGTGTGCTGGTCAAGGAAGACAGAAGCTGCTGAGCCAGAGAGCTTACTAGTAGGTGCCCCTACGACGAGAGGCAGTGAGAGGGGGCCACAGAGACGAATGCTGCTTTGGGGGAAAGATGTATATGTTAACCAGCCAGTGCCTGGCTGCCTGTCTATATGGTCTTTGCTGTAAAGGACTGTCTTGTCTGATGGCTATGTGACCACTGGCTTCTGCAATAAAATTTCATTCTTATACACCCAGAACCTCTCATGGCTTCTCCGTCTGCCCTGCCACTGATAATTGACCTGCGTGCTCTGAAAGGAGGAACTTGGACTAAGTTCCCAACAGTTAGTACAGTGCGTAGGGGTCAAGGAGGAACCAGCCCTGACGTAGTCGGGAAGAATTTAGAAGACGATATGGATCAGAACAATTCAGAGCAGCGGAGCTGAGCAGTGCTCCTGCTGTCTTTGATAACTTGTATTGGAATTTGTATCACAAAATAATTTACCAGGAGGTTAATATTTTTCTACATACTCATTTTACTTGGTAACATATATGAGTTGATATTTAAATAAAGTTCTAATTTCTCTTCTTAAAGTAATATTTTAAAAAAAAATTTGGATGTGTATATTCTTGATAATAAATATAAAATATCTAATTCAATATGTAAGCTGAGTGTTGTTCTTATTCTTATTTTTCTAATGAGAAACTGATACTAGGGATTAAACATGCCCCAATTCACAATAAGTGGTAGAGATAAAATTCGAAGACAAGTGAAACACATGTTTTTAGGACTAGGTATAAGTATTCAACATATGAAACTGGAAAAAAAAAGTGTCCTTCTAATTAATGTGGAAATGCAAAATATTATGAAGATTTTCCATAGCAACCTGCCAGAACATATTATTTTCTATTACCACATTAAAGTACTTCAAATATTGCTTCCATTTGTCAGTGACAGCATTGCTTCTATCTCAGTGATGGTCATATAAATAAAAGTCTTTGGGACAAGGAAAATTATGTCTGCTACAAATATCCTCATAGGCCATTATAGATGCCATCTCATCTACTCTGATCAGTCTTTACTTTTACTAGAGAATTTGTTGCCTTGACACTCCCTGCTATTAATATCCAGCTAATTATTTTTATTATTTTTAATTATCAATATACTACATGCTTTTGCTACATATATAGACAGATATTGAGATATCATAAGTCAAACTGATCTGATAAACATGAAATAAAATGTAAAATCTGTTGCTCACCACATCCCATTCCATTTCTCAGAAATAATTTGTGTTATTCTTGTTGATAGTGAATACAAACACTTTCCATAGGTAACACATCTCTATCCTTCTTGCTGGCAATTAAGAAAACTAAGCCTAAATTGTAAGAAGTACTGCATACAACTGTCATTAATTTTAAGTGGCCATCTTCAGTGTCCAACCTTAAGTATCAAAATCTTTCAAAAGACACCTAGCTGCAAAAGAGCAAAAGAACAATGATTCATCTCCTCTCTCTCTCTCTCTCTCTCTCTCTCTCTCTCTCTCTCTCTCTCTCTCTCTCTCCTCACCTTGCAACATGCTGGTGATAGAAGGGATTTGCATTGATTTATAGTTTTGAAAAGCAGTGTTTGAGAAACAAGACACCAGTACCAATAGTTCAGCAATTAGAATAAAAATAAACACTAAATAAAAAAGGAACTAGGAAAACAAAATATTAGAGGAAAAAAGATGAATGGCCAAAAAAAGGGTCAGCATTTAAGCTCCCTTTTTAAAAGTATAAACTGATTTTTAAGTATGTTTTTATAGATTACAACTTAAAAATGGGTACTATCCAGTCTCCCTTCTTGAGTTTGCTGGAGTGGAGCAGCCCTGAGGAGGAAAGAGACTGCTGATAACACAGCTAGGTGACAAATCACAAAGATCAGCCTCAGTTTTCCATTGAATTGAATTTGATAAGGTAATGTTTTCATTGTTTTTTCTCTCTCTTTCAGTATATTATGGGATGTAATCAAATAATAGATACACAAGACAAATAGATACTATCAGCAGTGTCCCATGTTCCATAATATCCTGCATGCTGAGGACTCCTGTGTGCTGTTCTCCTCTTCAATAACAGGCTACTCTATTGTTTTATTTTGTTTTGTTGTTTGTTTGTTTTATGTCCTTTGGTTATACCATAGGTGAGATTTGAAGAGCAAAATGAGAAACAATACTTAGGTGGTCTACTATCTTGATGAGAGAAACTGGTTTCTGATTATTTCCTGGCATTTTAATCATCCACCTTGTTTTGTCCTGTGTTTTTTCTTATGTCTTTAAATTGTTTACCTACTAGATGCTGAAATATTAGAATTGCTATTGGCTTAATATGATTATAACTATTTTCTATTGTTTACTAGACATTTTTTTCACTCTTGATTGCTTTGCTGATTTCTAGAACTTCACAATTCCCTTAACCCTAACCCCTCAATTCTTTCACAGTTCAAATTGTTGAATACCTTAGAATTCTGTCAATAATTTTTTTCTAATTTATTCCGATGATGTATTTTGCTGTCAAAATTGTGCTAGCACTCATAATCCAAGGGCTGAAAACTACAAAAAAAAAAGAATGAAACACATTAATCTCTGAGGTGAATATGGTTTAATTATTGCTCCAAATTGGTGAAAAAGGATTTAAATGATTTATATTTTAAATATTCTTGTATTATGGAAATATTTTGAGTTATTACATAGTTTTAATAATTTTCCAGTAACTAGAGAGTTTATGAACTGCCTGGTCACATGATAAACTGGAAAGCAGAGTCATTCAATAATTGAAGAAAGTTATTACAATGCACGGCATGTATGAATCACTTTCTTACAGTGAGACTTGGAACACAGCCTGTAGTTAAAGGCACACTCTAATTTTTTAAAACATAAATTGCAGTTACATTAATATATAGCTTCTTATACCATTGAGCAGTGACCTGATCAGACTAGACAGGCTACTTTCTGGGAACTAATGTTATATTGTTCATTGAACATACTACAAACTTTATTGGATTTGACAAATAACATCAACACTTTTACCCCTTAATATAGAGTGTCCCCAAAAAATGTATACACATTTTAACAGCTGATAGCTCAAGTTTGAAAATTAAATGTATTTTAATAATCACTGCCTTTATAATTATTCACAGTGTTTGTAAACATTGTTGGGGGACACCCTAGAGTTATAATTAAAATGATATAGTAAAACTGTACAGAATAATTTAATAAACATTTTATTTGAACCCACCCGTATACCAACCACAACTGTAGATATTAGCTCTTTTAGAATGAATGGCAAAATATTTCCTTGTCCTTCTAGAAAGGGACGTAGAATCTTGCAGGAGATAAACACACATAAGTGACTACAATATAACAGCCATGATAAATAGTGCAATAGACTCCAGTATAAGAAATGATGGGGCTTTTTTTGCTAAAGCACAAAGCAAGCAAGGAAGGAAAATTTATTTCAGTCTGACATGAGACCCAAATTGTACCCAGGAACAAAAGAAACTGCAGAGTCGGATTCCAGAAGTGCAACTCAGGGAATATCTGAGGAACATGTAATAGTTAGCATTCTTCTAAATATTAGCAGAAAGTAAGTTGGGCTAGTCTCAATTTAAAGAGGAATTTGTTGGGACATCCTGGGGCATCTCACAGAACTAGACATCTGAAAAGAGTTGGACTCAGGAATTCACTTGTCAACATATCTCTCATTCCCTCTCTGGTTTCTGCTTATCTTGGTGAGAATACTCATTAATTTTCCCTTTTCAAAAGTGCAACTTTCTTTTTCTGTTTCACCTGGCCAAACCTGGATATAGACAGTTTCTTGTTTTTGTCTGTAAGGGTTTCAGCTACTGTGAGAAATACTGGATTTCTTCTCTGGTTCTATTTTGCAACATTTCCAGGAAGAGACTGATTGGCACAATTGATCTCAGGTCCTGTGAACTGGATAGAGGTTGTACGTCTTGCTCCATTACTAGTAATACAGGACCAGCTACAATCAAGTAAGTAAAAGGAAATGGGGCATTTTCTAGAATTTGAATGCTTAAGGCAATAGTGTAGATATACACCAGAAAAGGATGGATAAGTTTGGTTAATAAACTTGGAAATGGCTAGCTCTGATGTTTGTTATCTGGTGATTACTCAGGAGTCAATTTTATTATATAGATTCATAATCTATGAATATTAATAACCAGCAATTTTCACTAGATTGTGGGACAAATTCCAGGGATAAGCCCTAGCAAAAATAAATGAAGATATTAGCACCCAACCACTGTATAATTTTCAAAGCCACATTCCAGTATTAGAGAGGGAATAGGGAACCTGGCAAAGGTACTGAAAATAATTATCCCAAATATGTAAAGGGGCATGTCGTTGAATGCCATGATATTGCATTTTACTGACTTTATCCTGTTTATTGGACTCTCCTTTCTTCTCCTTTGCCCAATTATTTCTGAGAAAAGCAGAAGAGTGTTTCATTTAAAAAGGTGAGCCGTGTAAATACAGGCTTCCTGTAGTCTAATTGTGGCTTCTACAAATAGAAATATTGACGCTGAGGTGATAACCTCTTCAATCTTTAAGTTTCAACTGCAAAACCTACAATAAATGAGATCATTCATGAAAATTACTTATTGTAATTCCTGACACAGAGTAAATGCTCAATAAATATTAGCTGCTGCCAGTATAAATCTATGATTTCTATTTGGCCCATTTATTATTTTACATCTCCTCTATGGATAATAAACAGATTCAAATATATCTCATATGCGTGTAATTGCTAAATCAATATGTCTAGTTGGTAATTCAAACCAAATCTTCTGATTAATGCCTGCTAGATGTGTAGTGCAGGCACTAGGAGGAAAATTAGTAATCCAACAGACAGAATCCCAGCCATTCACTAACTCACATTTTACTAGTGCAATTTACTGTGTAATTCATTCTTCATTCATTCATACTTTTATTCATTTAACAATTACTCACTTAGCAAATGTATCCATTCACTGATTTAAAAAATGAGAAACACCTGCTAGACAACCCAGATATAGTCTCTGCCTTTACGACATTTACAATTTTTATGAACAACAACACGCAATCAGCACACTAATAAAAGTAACAGGATATTTTCAGAAGGGCTTCTGTTGTGTCAATATTGAAGCTAACAAATAAAAACAGGACTAGAGTTTCAAATGAACACTACATTTTTTAGTTCATATAGCTGTTGGTGTACTAGTAGTTGGGTCACTCAACTAACTGCCCCATAGTTATATGGAAATATACCAGAAACCAACCAAATACCATCAGTATCTAAGAAGAGTTCTGAAAGAAGAGAGTTCTTTCTCACACTGTACCAGCTAGACATTCTCCTAGGGAACCACTCATATATATGGTTTATTCTTAAAAAAAAAAAAAAAAGAGAAGACCAATGTATCACTTGCCAGATACATGTTTATTCAACTGCAAAACCCACCCTTGTGCTGCAATTAGTACAGAGTTTTGTGAGAGCTTCCTTGGGAGAGTTTTCTCTCCACCTAAGATTATGACATATTCACCTTTGACTTTCTTTCTTACATTATAGTGTAGAAGAGTGGTATACTTGACATGTGTTCCATTAAGTTTGTGGATATTTTATCATAGACTTTGTAGCCACCTCTGGTTATAGAAATATCTGAAAGTAAGAGGTTTTTTAGGGGAATGTTACCAGAAGAGTTTGAAGAGACCATGGAGTAAGGTGCCTTAAAAACAATGGGGTTACATCATTCAATACTAGAGTTCATGGTTCTTAAGAGAGCATGTTAGGTAACTCTGCATATTCCCTTGGCTCCAGTAGATAATCAAGTAAATTAGCAGGGCTTGAGTCATGAGGAATACCCTAGCAGGAGAACTGAAACAGATTGTTCAGAAAATTATGGCAGAAGTTGAGGAAAGAGATGACTGAAACTTAGGGTAGCAGCAATAGGTGTAGAGAGAAATTGATGAACTTGACATATATTTTTTTAAGTTCTGTCTGAATTTACTGGTAGGCTGGATGAACTACAGGGAGGGTTTAAAGATGATTTGTCAGTTTTGGACTTGAACAACGGAGACAGTTGTGCTAATTTCAGGAACACTGGCAGATTAATAAACCCAGGTAGAGAGAATCTTTGTTCCATTGAAGTCATGTTCAATTTTAAATGACAAGAAGAGATCAAATAAGCAGTTATGAGAGTTAAATCCAGAAGGTAAGTGGAGTGTTTGGACTTTAAAGGAGCAGGACTAATCCTCTCATTTAATAGGAGGGGAGACTAAGATAATAATTTAGGACAAATATTGGCTTTGAGAGAAGAATTTGAGAGCGTTCTCTCCTGTATACTTACATTTTCTCAAGCAATCTGAGATGAGGCCTTTAGCTGAGAGGAAAGAAGTATAGCAGTTGGATATTAAGGGAAGAGCTAAGGGTATAAAATGGTTTCCCAAGTGGGAAATTATTACACTAGAGAGATGTGTTACATTTCTAGGTAGCATCAAGTTCCTACTTGAGGTCTGAGGTCATGAATTTTAAGTAAAACCAGTAAGGAAAAAAGTCAAACTTTGCCTTAGGTAAGAATCTGTTCTGTCAGAGACTATTTTATTTATTTTTTAAAAGCTGCCATAAGAGTGAGGCAAAATAGCCTCTCCCCAGATGATTACCTACACAAGTCTGCTAAGTTAATTTATAGATTGAGTACATTTCATATTAAATACATTATACTCAATAAAATATATATATAATTTCTGGTGACAGATGAAGTTTACTAATTTGATGGTCATCGCAACCTCATACTTAAAGGTTATATTCATAGGTTATTAAACATTAGAGGCCTGGTGCATGGATTTGTGCACTGGTGGGGTCCCTTGGCCTGGCCTGCACCATCTCACAATCCAGGACCCCCTGAGGGATGTCAGATAGCTGGTTTTGGCCCAATCCCTGCAGGCCCGATCCCCGCAAGCCCAATTCTGACAGGAGGGAGCCCAATCCTGTGCATCTGTCCCCTGGTGGTCAATGCATGTCATAGCAACCAGTCAACCAGTCATTTGGTCACTTTGGCTTTTATATATATATAGATGAATTTTATCATTAAAACTGTGCTTTGGAAACCTAAATTAGCAAATATTGTTTACTTGATTTAAATTTGGAAATATAAGTTACATTTGCATTAGATGAGGAGCCTTGAGGGAAATATAATCTTACCGTCATAATTTCTTCTCATCAAGTTAAGGAAGAGAAGTCTAGACAATTTTGATATTTCAGCAATACTATAAGTAAAGTGATAGGGTAGTCTCAGCCCTTTTTTAAGATTAATGCATGATTGGCTTCCTGGATTATGCTAATGTCAATCTGGTTAAGATGAAACTAGGCTTCCCAGACTTTCTGTCTCTCTCTATGATTCCAAGTTAAAAATAACAAAAACAAACAACAACAACAACAACAAAAACTTTGTGTGAGATTTGAAAGGCAAAACCAAAACAGTGTCTATTATAGCATTCTATGAAGGCCATTATGTTCAGATATGGTGACAGACAGAGTTGTGCCCCAGTCATTCTCCTTTCTACATTAAGCTTGTCTTTCCAACTGCTAGTGCAATTGACCAATAGTCACCCCATCGCTTGGTGGTGGAGCTACAGAGGTGCCTGCTACACAGAAGACCCTTTTCTTGAGCATCCCTCCCATGAGCCCCTTGGACTTGTTTTACTTTTTTCAATTATCTCTGAAAACGTCCCTGCTTTTACTTCTCAATCCTTCAAGCAGAATCTTTATTAACTCTGACTCTAATCTTCTGATTTCCTTTCTGGACCTTCATTTCCATAACCCTCCCCACTTTTGTGTAAGTTTAATATCTATACTAAATTCCTTACTATAGAAGTACTCATTATGACTCTGGTTTTCTCACTAAGCTAGACAAATACAGTCTTTTTGAGTTACAACATTTCTCTTTTTAATACTCAAGGTATACTTTCTGTGTTACATGTAAGTAAAGACTCAAATACTGTCATGGGCCTCCAATTGTTTATGCAAAAGAAAAATTACCTTTTAGAGTTGTGATCAATGCCCCACACAGGAAGACAAAGGGCGTCCTTTGGAGGCAGCAGCTCATACGTTGGTTGTGGCAGATACTGATTTTCAGGAAAAGATATTAAAACAACTTTCTCCTAAAACTTACTTCAAATCAGGCAGGTACAGAATTTATGGCCATAAATATGTGGCATGTATTTATTTGCCTGTAGTTAAGATTGTGATATCAGTTTTAAATGTTCCAAGATGGTCCAGGCACTAGTTTATACTGAATATTAGTATATTAGTGAATTTGGGGGAGCAATTTGTCACCATTAAGATGATAATAACTATACACTAGAATGGAAGCAGGGGGAAAAAGGCCCTGGAAGTAATTTTTAAAAATTATTTTAAAGGTTTAGACCTATTTAAAGAATGAAAATAAAAAGAACATTAGAGATAAGCAAGCATTGGAAATGCATGAAATTCCTGAGAACATTAAGAAGGAAAAAGTTAGTCCAGCTGGCATGGCTCCGTGGTTGAGTGTTGATCTATGAACCAGGAGGTCATGGTTCAAATCCTGGTCAGGGCACATGCCTGGGTTGTGGGCTTGATCCCCAGTGTGGGGTGTGCAGGAGGCAGCCAATCAATGATTCTTTCTCATCATTGATGCTTCTATCTCTCTCTCCCTTTCCCTTCCTCTCCGAAATCAATAAAAATATATGTATTTTTTAAAAAGATGAAAAAAGTTAGTTGATATTAAGAGCTTGAAATTAAGATAGAAATTTTAATTAATTCATAGTTGTATTATTTTATCACCTTCTTTTTGTCTCCTGTCCTCTTCCTAGCTATCTCATAGGCACCCACTCTTGTCATTGTAAAAATATTTTGAGGTAGATGGGTGGGTTAATGCTGCTCTTATGAAATTTGTGGGCTTGGAGACAGGTGTGAAGGCTAAAAAAATAAAATTAAATTTTCATTGTGCTAAAATCTAGTTCTGTTTATGATTTTTTTCCCACTCAACATTGGGTTTCTGAAATCTATCAATTTATATACATAATTTTGTTTTTATTTCTGCATAGTAATACATTATGTACATTTAGTATCCTTTACTTATGATGACAATTTTGATAAAGATGGTAGTCATCTCCAATAACTTTCTAATATGTAAAAATGCGAAATAGAAGTTACAACTCCATGAGATGAGGAGCTTTGAGAGATGTATAATTTTATGGACATAATTATTCTGGTTATAAAAATTTTCTTCTCATCAAGTTATGGAAGCTCTTCAAAGGGAAGAAAAGGGGTCTGGGGCCCATGTGATTTTGCTTCAGAATTCAAGTGCTCATTCAGATGGCACTGCCTATCTCAGCTGGTCCCAGGCACCAGAGTGGGACTTGGATGTTATTGATGAAAGCACTCCGAAGCCTGAGTCACCTGAGGCGTGCTACCCGGGCAGGATTGAAAGGAAGTTCGGCTCTGACACCCACTATTAGTGCAAATTCCTTTAATAAAGTCTCTTACACCGTTTTTCTTTGTAATACTTTTTTCAGCAGCAATTTTATATTTGTTGCAGTGATTCTAAGAAACTATAAGTTTTATGATGACACAGACAATGTGTTTTATTTATCATCTAGCTTAGACTAATACAGTGACAAACAACCCAAAAACTCATTAGCTTAAAAAAATAAATATTTATTTTTCACTCATGTTAATGTTCCTTGCAGGTCAAATTTGACTTTGTTCCAAGTCTTTATTTCTGAACCCAAGCTAAAGAAGCAACCTCTGTCTGTGATTATCCAGACACATGATGCATGGAAAAACAGAGATAGCAGAATCTCATAATGGCTTGCACATCTCTTGCTCAGAAGTGGCACATGTCATCCACACTCACATTTTATTGGTAAAAGTTAAGCACATGACCAACCTGAGTTCAATAGGAAGTATAATACTCCCACAAGGATAGGGTTGATATAAAGGAGAAGGGAATCTTTGATGATACCATCTAACAGACTCTGTCCTCACTCAAATATTTAGTTTTTCCCTATAAACACAGAAAATACTGATTTTCCCCTTGGTGGACAATTCAAAAGGCCCATTTAGGACCTCATAATAGTTTCCACATATGATCAAAATGTGGTTTCTCTTGACACAGATTGATTGATTGATTTATATTGACCACCTATGTTTGGGTCCCACTTGCTTGCTTTGTAATAGTTGCACAATAACAATTCACAAAATAAGACAAAGAAGTATAGGAAGTGTTATATAATATAAGCATTATAGAAACTCAAATAATAAGGTCAACTAAAATTGTTATTTAAGGGAAGCCTGAAAAGGTAGGATATGAGATGGAAAGATAGTAGCATTTCCAAAAAAATGGAGAAGAGGAATAAAGCAATCATTTAACATTGTAAGTATAAGGCAAGCTTGATAAGGAATCTGAAGGAAAACAATGTGTCTTTTCATAAAACAATCATAGTTTATAAGAGCTGATACAAATTTTAAATAGGAAAAATGTTTTAAAAATATTTTAAAATAGATTTAAATATTCTTTATGTGATTCATGTGCTTTTTTGATGTAGGATAACTTAACTGAAACTGAGGTTGCTCATGTTTCCCTCAGAATCTTTGTTCTCACATCAAGCACATAGAAGAATCTTCTCGTTAAAAATGACACTGGCAAAAGCAAACTTACAAACAGAGCATTCTGGCTTTCTCCTCTGCTCAGTGATTTATGATTGTGTACTTAAAGTGTCTACCCAAAGCATTAAAATGATTAAGGATTGTGCAATCACAAAACTAAGAAGTTAAAAGAATGATAAAAGAATTATAGAAGGGAAATAATAGAATTTCATTTTATGACTATATTGACTGTCCCTGAATTTTAGCTCAATTCTTTCTCTTCCTGATGTTTTTGTCTACAAACCTAAATTAAGCAATTGTCTGTAAATTAAATTCCTCCTCACGTAAGGAAAAAATGTTGAATATACCACATGCAATTGTGTACATAGCTTTTAAACTTTAATTTTTTTAAAAAAATAGTTTTATTGAATTTAGAGAGTAAGGGAGAGGGAGAGAGAGATAGAAACATCAATGATGAGAGATAATCATCGGCCATCTGCCTCCTGCATACCACCTACTGGGGATCGGGCCTGCAACCCAGCATGTGGCCTGACCAGAAAATGACATTCAACCACTGAGTACACTAGCCTGGCATAAGCTTTAATTCTTTATGCCTCTCCTGTGAACAGTAATTAAGCAGACATAATGAAGCAACATCAATAAGTACTTCACTGAATTATTTGTATGCTTCTTGTTTATTGGTATATTTCCTTTATCTCATTCAACATTCAATAAACATATTAGGAATTTGCTATGAGTATCTCCTTGTGCTGGGTGTTGAGTTTTTTATTGAGAAACATGAAAATGGAATAAATTTCATACATGCAGTGCTCTGCCTATGCCATGCAGTAGATAATGAGACTTTGTGCAATTCAATCCTTTATGTGCTCCAGTTTTCTTACTTGTATATACTAGGATATTAACACATTTATCTCTCATAGTTGTTATTTTTTTAAAAATGAACAAATGAATGTTTGCATGAAATAGCACCCAAATGTTAGCTTTTATTAATATTGTTAGAAAATTACAATACAGTGTGATTAACTGACATAATATTAGTATATATCAATCGTATGGACTATGAAAGAGGGCTTAACTCTCCTTTAGAATGAGTCTTTCTAGAAGAAAGAGATTTTGAGCTAACGATTGAAGGAGTGTTGATTAACCTGATTGGCAGAGCAGAAGACCAGGAGACGCGGAAGAGAAGAGTGTTTGCCAGAGAATAACACATTTTGAAAATTGCATGTCATTGTGCATGTTTGAAACCAAAGTTTCAAGGGGAAAGCTTCTGTAAATGATAATAGAATATTTCTCAGGACCTGATCAAAAAGAACTATTTCAGGTTAAGTTTTCTTGTTTGTTTGTTGTTTTTTACCACAGCTTTTATTATTTTACCAATACATAGAGGATGCCACATTATAGAATGATCATGTATGGTATTGTGGAAAGTGGGTATCAAGAATAAACATTTTAAAACAATAATTTAGGATTTTATTATAAGAATCTTACTAAGAATAGGATGACCTTATACTAATGTGGAAAACATGTACTGGAGTGAGAGGAATTATACACTGAGTTTATCATGATTTCTGAATACATAATAATCTGGCCACTCAGAGGCCCAGTGCATGAATTTGTGCATGGGTGGGGTCAGGCCAGCCTGGCCAGGGGGAGGGGACATGAGCGGTTGGCTGGCCTGCCTGCTGGTCGAACTCCTGGTCGAGGGGACAATTTGCATATTAGCCTTTTACTATATAGGAATACACTGAGTGGCCAGATTATTATGTGTTCAGAGATCATAATAATCTGGCCACTCAGTGTATATAAAGGAGATTTTGGAAATAGTACTAATGGTAGGGGTAATTACGACAAAATAATGACTTACCAAGAAATAGCAGAAGAGCAGATTTCCCCCTAATTCTAAAGCAACCAAAGATGAGGGGAACTAGAAAAGTGTGGCATTATGACAGCCATGGAAAGCAGAGTGTTAAAATGGAGAGAGTCATTAGTTATGCAATATTCTACTGAGTAACAAAGAAAAAGGATAGAACAAATTGAAACTGGTGTATGGAATTATGAAGTTGTGACAGTAGTAACAATCTTTCCTAGAGATGTTCCAGTGAGGTGATCATAACTAAAACATTCCATTACATTTAAATATAAATGGGAAGTGGTGACCTGACTCTCTCTCTCTCTCTCTCTCTCTCTCTCTCTCTCTCTCTCTACATATATATTTATATATATATAAATAATCTGTGTATATGTTTGTATTAGTATATATAGGGCATCCCAAAAAAATGTATGCATACTTTAACAGCTGATAACTCACTTAATTTTTCAAATGACCTGTATGCTAATGAATACTGATTTAAAAATTATTTATATATATATATATATATATATATATATATATATATCCTCAGCCTTTATTCTGGCAAATATATGTGTATATGTATATTTTTAAAGTAAATGTCCAAGAAGAATAGGTGGCCATTAACAGAGTGGGGCTCCTGAGGCCAAAAAGAGAGATGGATTCAATTCTGAAGGAGGGGTTCCTTGCCATTTCCACTGAGGAAAGTAAAACTGGGCAAGGATGGAAAGGAAGGCAGATAAACATACAGGTGTGGGGCAAGGAATGTGATTAGATCCCTATTTCTCTAATTTTTCTTTAAATAAGAAGAAACAGCCGAAACCGGTTTGGCTCAGTGGATAGAGCGTCGGCCTGTGGACTCAAGGGTCCCAGGTTCGATTCCGGTCAAGGGCATGTACCTTAGTTGCGGGCACATCCCCAGTGGGGGGTGTGCAAGAGGCAGCTGATTGATGTTTCTCTCTCATCGATGTTTCTAACTCTCTATCCCTCTCTCTTCCTCTCTGTAAAAAATCAATAAAATATATATTAAAAAAAAAAAAAAAAAAAGAAGAAACAGTAATTTGCTGAAAGTCATGGAGGCAGAGCAGTAGCACAGGGAAGGGCCCAGAACTTTAAAATAGTAGACATTCTTGGAAATAGCTTAATCTGATTTAGTCCAAGACAACAATAATCAGGAACAAATAAGCCTGTACTCAGTTGACATTTCAAATTTCAGATATTTCATACTGCATAAAATAGAACTGGTTTCAAAAAATCTTGTGTGTTGCTTGTTAATTTTTTTTTTTTTTTGGCAATGTTTTATTGGGAATGGTATTGTGTAGAGGAGGAAAGGAAATGTAGGTTGTCCTGATCAGCAATTAGATTTTTAAGGCTCAGAGTTCAGAAAGAGAAAAAGTTTAGTCTTTTCAAGAATGTCATGATGTTTGTGGCCTTGGTAAGGGGTAATGGTAAGAGGGAACTGACAGCCTGGCATAAAAATAATTTGGTTATAAGGTTAATGATCTCAATGAGGGGAAGGATCATTTTGTCTTCATAAAAATAAAATGGAGAAAGAAGGTGGAAAATTTGAGTTTACATTTTTAGAGGTGGAGTTTACATTTTTAAAGTCTGAAGAGATAACCAGATCTTTCAATATATCCATAGAAATAGGTTTCAATGAAGTGAAGGTGAAACACATTGACACCTAATGGTAAATTAACTCTATTTGCTGTCTTCATATTATAACCTAGTTTTACCTTAATTAATATCAGCTCATTTGACCTACTCTTTCATAATCTTCCCAGAACCATAACACAAGTAAGTAAAAAAAAAAATGGTCTAAATTAAAAATTGGCATTAATTTAGAATACTGAGGAATATATGAATCCTGACTACTAAACATATTAGCCATATTTAGTAAGTCATTAACTTCTCTTAGCTTCAATTAATTTTAAAAATTGTGGTAATCAATGTTATTATTTGACATATACCATGTCAAAGCACTATGTATCTGATATCAATGTTTACAAATATTTATTTATCATCATCATCATCATCATTATCATCATCATCAGTATTATTCATAGTTGGAGTATCCATACAAAATAAATACAGATGTTCAAAATATAATAATCTTCAGATATGATTAATCTCTTCTCCATCCAGGAAATGTGAATGTACTAAAAACTGTTAACAGATTATCAAAGGAAAAAACTTGAACTGTTACCTTTTGCAATCTGTCTACATACTAATGAAAGCTTGTTTTTTGTCTTATAAAAATCTAAAACAAATATATGTAAAATTGTATTGTATTGGAAATATTTTTAATAAAGAATGAATGATTATTGGTCTTGTTTGGGCAAGCACAGTGAAAAGCACTTAATTATCATAATTGAGAACAGTTTGGAATTGTGTTTTGCTGCAGATAATAGAAATGTGATCTCCAGTGACTCTTCACATAAGGAAGTATCCTTACAAAGGTAAACATCCCAGAGCTACAACAGCGGCTCCATGGGACCAAGTTCCTCCTCCCATTCCACTTCACCATCTTCAGCAAGTCCCCTTATGGTCCCAAGTACTGTGCTTATGACTTAATGTTTGCAACACATGCCAGACTAAATACAAGGATAAATAAGCAACAGATAGAATTAAGGGATGCTTATTTTTCCAGAAATCTCAGCAGAAAATTCATTAGCTATAACTGTATCAGGGCAGGCCTAACCCACAGAGGAGGCTGAGAAATGTAGTTTTCCAATTGGTCAGTTTGTTACCTTAAACAAAATGGGGACTTTGTAATGAGACGTAGATATTGAGTTTGCAATCAACAGGGTCAGATACAATAAATGTGTCCACATTTTGAATTTATGAGGATACTAAAAAAGAAAGGTACATGAAATATTCTACATAATCATTGAATTCCAAATCTACTTAAAAGCTTTATAATTATTGAGTGGTATTTAATCAATATGGAATAGTAATTAGTTAAATACATATTAATGCACTATTTAATATAATATTTTGAATAAAGTAATGTTTTTAAGTATAAAAGGTATATTTGTGTGTTTATCATATTTTAAACTTCTAATCCAGTGATGGGCAACCTTTTGAGCTTGGTGTGTCAAACTTCGCCAAAAAACTGAGCATAACTCGGGTAGTGTGTCACTTTGAGGAAAAAACATTATTTCACGGTATTTATAGTTTAAATAACATAAATGTATAATTGTTATATATAATTGTATTTAATAAACCAAAAACTAAATATTTAACTTACCTGCTTAGTGACTTCTTTGTTCATCCGTCAGTCGGTTTCTTTTGTTGGTCTTGATATTATTTAGCTTGTGTGGGATGCCGTGAACTAAGATAAGTGAGGGGGAGGGGGAATTTTTTAACTAACCTGCCTATTAGTGACATTTTTGTTGCTGAATTTCATTGGCTAAATCTTCAATTGAAGGTTGGTATTTTGTACACTTCAGGCCCAAGCAAGCGCTACTAACTTCATCTGTCAATCTGTTTCTTTTGTTGGTTTTGATATTATTTAATGCTGAGAATAAGGCCTCACAAAAGTATGTAGAGGGAAAAATTGTGAGTAAAGCCATTGCTATATTTTTCAGGGTGCTAAAAGTGTCTGGTAGTCAGTTCCAGGCACTCCAAATTTCCTGTTCATAGTGGCACTCCTCTTGATTCTCCAAGAAGGCACCTTTCCAGATTCTTAAGCTTTGATCTCAAGTTGACAAACACCTGAGCCCAGATACTGTCTTGAAATTCTGCAAGTTGCATCTCCAAATCATCAATTTGCATCCATTGGAAAGCATTTAATTCCAAACTACTGTAGACTACTACATCAGGATACTTAATTATTTTCATGGTCTGTTCTAGACTTCTAAATTGACTAAATCTATCACTAAACTGGTCAAGTAATGAGTCTAAAACATGCTGGTACTTCATATGCAAGAGTTCTATTTCATTTTGTACAGCTGCACTGGCCTTCTCAAAATACTTTGTTACTCGAGGAAAATACTTATAAGTTTTAGTTTCTACATCTCGCTTGAAAATTTTAACTTTTCTTTCAAAAGCTTTTAAGTATCCTAACATAACGTCAATACTTTTGCCAAAACCTTGTAACTTTAAGTTCAGTTCATTAATATGAACAGAGAGATCTGTAAAAAACATCAGGGTGTTGACCCACTTATCATCATTAAGCTGGGGAAAGTTTCCCAGATCCTTATCGTCACGAAATATCTTAATTTCTTCAAAGCACTCCACAAAGCGCTCAAGAACTTTGCCTCAGCTCAGCCATCTTACATTATTGTACATCAGCAGTCCACTGTAGGTGGAATCAACCTCCAGTAAAAGTGCCAAAAATTCTCACTCGTGAAGGGGGCGAGCAGCTATTAAATTAACTATTTTTGTAACAACTGACATTAAGTTAAGTCGGTGAATCCTGCCTTGGCACATAAAGCCTCCTGATGGATAATACAATGAAAAGGCACAATCGGATGTCCAATAGCTTCTGTAAACAATCTGACAAATCCGACTTTTTCCCCTACCATATTTGGTGCCCCATCTGTTGTCACTGACACAACTTTAGAGATATCAATGCTTAGGTCACAAAATGTTTGTATAACAACCTTACATATTTCGCTTCCTGATTTACTTGTTCACGCTGATACTAACTTTATCAACCCTTCTCTCATTGTGAGACCATCAGAATATCGACCAATAATGGCCAACTGAGCATGTGATGAGATATCAGCAGTTTCATCAAGAGAGATCAAAAAATATTTACACTTCCTTATGTCTCTCTTTAATTGATGTTGTATGTTTGTGTTCAGTCTCATTATTCGGTCTTTTATGATACTTCTACTGAATGGTAACTCAGATATTCTCTTAATAATTGCATCTTTATTCTGCATATCGTGAAATAGAACTGGTGCACATCTTAGGAGAATTTCTTTAATAAATTCTCCCTCATTGAGCACTTTTCCATGCTGAGCTATAGAGTGAGCAATGCTCAAACTTGCAGATGTTAAATTTATAGAGCCTTTCATAAATTTAAGGATGGAATTAGATTGGCTCTTATAAAGGTGTAGCTGCCTGGAAATGTATTCCTTCCTTTCATCCTCACTTTTTTCCAAGAGCTGGGAATGATTAGTTTCAAAATGTCTATTTATATTCCACGTTCTGCTTACTACCGTTTCAGTACATAGAACACAAAATGATCTGCCATTTTTTTCTATAAAGCCATACATCTCCGTCCATGTCTCTTGAAAGGGTCAGCCATTGCTACTACCACTTCCTTTACTTAACCTTAGTATTTTTATTTTTTGGGTTCTCCATCGGGGGGCAGTGACAGAAGATAGAATTATAGATAGCTTGTTAGGCCTGCAGGCAATTAGGGGTTAACTAGCCTAACTAACCACAAAATGGTGCATATAACGGTCTTTTAGGAAAGGGCAGGGTTAATAAGCAGAAATATGGGTTAATAAGGATGCACAACAGTAATAATGGTGAAATGGAGTCTGCACTATGGAGCAAGATGGTGTTCCTTATGTGAATTAAAATGGCTGCCGCTATTTCTAATGGCGGGAAATGGCACCCATAGCACACCACAAACCCTCGCCTCTCCCAGCCTCCCCCTCACTTACCTAAGTAATGATGAATTAGAAATCCATGACACACCAGAACAGTAGATAATGGTTGCTGTGGTTAACTGTTATTTGGTTACTGGTAATGGCAGGACCCCCAGAGATGGATCCCCTGCTGTGTTTCGCTGCTCTCTGCTCTGTCAGAGGAAGTGAGGGCAAAGATCCTGGCTTAACCGGAAGTCCCAGAACTAGATGCTCTGTGCCGGACTTCTGTTGTTTTGGCCTACAGACCTCCGGCACAGAGTGTCTAATAGGGGAGGATGAAACATTTGCGACTAGAGTCTTGGAGTTAGACTCTGACTCCAAGACTCTAGTCGCAAATGTTTCATCCTCAGGAGGAGTAAATGTTTCATCCTCGGCATGCGGCCGCCTCAGTGGCCGCGTGTCATCAGAAATGGCTACGCGTCTCAGTGCTGACACATGTGTCATAGGTTCACCATCACTGTTCTAATCAAAGGTTTAGTTCCTCTGCAAATACTGTTATCTTATATCACTTGCCTTTTAATAAACCTTTTCTTTTTAGTGTATGATGTGTTTTCAATGCTGAAATCTATAAAATGAATGTTTCATTTGTTACTGAAATATTTCAGTGATACTCATGGTAATGTATATCAAAGTGGTTGCAGCCTCAAATTGACCTTAGAAAATGTTTTCAGTTTAACATTGTCAGGTTAGTTTAGTAAATACTGGTGGTTTCTGACTACAAGGACAGATAGTGGATGTATACAACCTTCCCAGTCTCGCCAACATATTACAATAAAAGTAAGCCTCAGACTGGATTCTGATAAGCATGCAAATATTATTACCAAGCAGTACAAAACTAACTATGTAACTTATCCCATAACATTGATGCTTAATCTTTTCTAAGCACTTATGCAAGCACCTTAAAACTTTCAGTTCACTCTAAGGCAGCTAAAATGATATCAACCAGGCTTCCACTTGGATAAGGAGTCTTTGGTTAAGAAAGTGATCGAGAGAGATGTGGTGAATGTTGTATACAAGCTTCATAGACATCTATATATCATGAACATCACTTATGTTCCCCAAAATAAAAATAAAAATGTTTATCATGTTATGAGCCTTTCATTTTATACTTTTAGTAATGTATAATGAGCTTATATAAGAGCTCTGCAGTATGAATCCTTGATTAAGGGCTTTGAATTGTGTATTTTTAAATAGGATCCTACAAATGTTATCTAACCATCTCAAGGTGTATATTAATATTAATTCTCTCTCTCTCATTCATCCATACACATATACCACCCATTCTATATACTGAGGGTATCTTAAATTTCATACATTTGTTCACAGGTCATTTGGCCATTGTACTGGGCAGCAACTCAGGATTGGAGGGAGGACATAACCAATGTTCAGAGGGCCCTGAAGCACCAGCTGAGGGCCACAGCAGGCCACATGAGCTCAAGAATGTCTGAGGAAGATAGCAATAACACATTGACAGTGACCAAGCTATGTGAAAGCTCAGACCAGCCATGTTTCCTGACACCAGTCAGCATCCTAAGGTCTCACTTGTGGCTCAGAAAACATTCTTGCCTCCTAGGACTTGGACTTTTAAGACAGTTTGTTGTTTGCGGTCTGAAGTGCCATGAATTGCCTACCAGATGCCTTCCTAATTCTCTTGCAAGCTTCATGAAAATGTATCATGTATGTTTTATAATCTGTGGTTTTACCATACAGGCATTTTCAGGTTTAATGTGATTTCTGTAATTTCAGTGTGCTATTGTATTCTGCAACAAATAATTGAAAGATAATAAAACCTATTTGTTCACTGCTGGTGGGAATGCAGATTGGTGTAGCCACTATGGAAAACAGTATGGAGATTCCTAAAAAAATTAAATATGGAATTTCCATTTGACCTAGTGATACCACTTCTAGAAATATATCCTAAGAAACCCAAAACACCAATCAGAAAGAATATATACACACCTATGTTCATAGTAGCATAACTTACAATAGCTAAGGTCTGGAAATAGCCCAAGTGGTCATCAGTAGGTAAATGGATAAAAAGGATGTGGTACATTTATACCATGGAAAACCATATAGCTGTAAAAAGGAAGAATTTCTTACCCTTTGAGATACCATGAAGGATCTGGAGAGTATTATGCTAAGTGAAATAAGCCAGTCAGAGAAAGACAAGTATCACATAATCTCACTCATAAAGAACAAAATAAACTGATGAGCAAAGTAGACCCAGAGACATAGAAACATGAAACAAAAGGAAGGCAGGGGTGGGTGGTGGATGGGAAGAACTTAACCAAAGAATTTATATGCATACTAGATGCCTGGTGCATGAAATCGTGCACAAGAGGGTCCCTCAGCCTGGCCTTCACCCTCTCGCAATCTGGGACCCCTTGGGAGATGTCTGACTGCCAGTTTAGGCCCAATCCCACAGGGCCTAAACCAGCAGTTGGACATTCCTCTCCCAATCTGGGACTGCTGGCTCCTAACCACTCACCTGCCTGCCTGCCTCAATGCCCCTAACCCCTCTGCCTGGCTGCCTCATCATCCCTAACCACTCACCTGCTTGCTTGATCACCTGTAACCACTCACCTGCCTGTCTTATCACCCCTAACCACTTCTGCCTGCCTGCATGCCTGATTGCCCCTAACCACTCTGCCTGCATGCCTGATTGCCCTTAAACACTCTGCCTGCCTGCTTGATCACCCCTAACCATTCGCCTGCCTGCCTGATTGCCCGTAACTGCTTGCCTGCCTGATCTCCCCTAACCACCTCTTCTTTGGCCCCCACTGCTGCGGCTTCATCTGGAAGGATGTCCGGAATGATGTCCTGAAGGCCGTTCAACTGTCTGGTCTAATTAGCATATTAACCTTTTATTATTATAGATAATACATAACCCATGGACACAGACAATAGTGTGGTGAAGACCTGGGACAGGGGGCCAGTGCTGGCTAGAAGGGGTCAATGGTGAAAAAAAGGAGACATCTGTAATACTTTCAACAATAAAGATAAATTTTTAAAAATTTTATGGGCTTTTGCATTTTGGATTGTGAAGCCAATACAATTACTTTATATTTATACTTGAAAGTTAAACTGTTCATATTTGGAACTCATATAGCAATAATTTTAAACTCGGCATTACTAATATATAAATATATCACAAACCATAAAAAATAAGCAATGTAAAATATTACATGAATATTTTTGTTGTTTTACCATATGTGTCCTTGATAAAAATATAATTAGTTGCCTAGACAAGTACTGATCATATGCCATAAACTGACACTACAAAAACTATTTTCACTCAGTTAAAAGCTTGTTGTGTGTTGCATTATAATTTTTACTGACAATGAAAAATCAACATATTTTATAATAATTACTTATCCCATTAAAATTTCAAATAGAAACATTTAGTATAATTAAATCTGATTGTTATAGCTACCATCCACAAAGAGCTGACATTAGGGTTAACATATTAAAAACAAAATCCCTCAAAATACCTAACATCTTTTAATATTCAGTATGTGTTGCAAACTCTCAGAATGATAATAATGCTACTTTACATTTCACATTATATATTATAATATTTAGCAGTTAAAGTAGTTATTTGGACTAAAGTTACAGAAGCAAGTGCTTTTTATTTTTATTTTAGCAAGCACAATTTAAAACAATCTATTACTCAAATATCACCTTCACCTCACTAGCAGGTGGTCAACTCTCCCTTTGGTAGTGTTAAACTTTGCAGCCTCATTTATTAATCTGGTTAGTTGCCAATTTGAAGCTCTCAATTGCTACTCAGTTTATTGAAGGTGACAGCACATATTTTTTAGAAGTTCTGTTTTGTAATTATTTGTTTATCTTTGAACATTTGGCTCACTAATTTCTTCAAAGTATACACTTCCCCAGAATAGTCTAGGAGGGGCATATTCAAGTTACTGCAAGCTATAACCAGTGGTTCCATTAGAAGCCATGCTCACTCTCCTCTGCCCTCAGACTATATGAGTATATCTTTCCAGTTAAATAGTTCAACACTTTCTGGCTTCAAATGAATTGTTTCCCAGAGTCCAGAATCTAGCTTTGATTTTGACTTTAAATGAGTGCCTTCTTCATGGAATTGCCCGAAATCCCTTTTTATGTCTTGACACTGTGGTCATTCCAGTTAATTTCAAAGAGACTCCTTAGCCCTCATTAAGTGACTTGACCTTTAATTTTTTGAGTATCATTTGACCCAGTGATCCCACTTCTAGGAATATATCCTAAGAAACCTGAAACACCAATCAAAAAGAGTATACCAGTATGCACCTCTACCTGGTATGTTCATAGCAGCACAATGTACAATAGCTAAGATTTGGAACCAGCCCATCAGCAGATGAGTGGATTAAAAACGGTGGCACATCTACACAATGGAATACTGTGCTGCTGTAAAAAAGAAGGAACACTTACCATTCACAACAGCATGGATGGACCTGGAGAATATTATGCTAAGCCAGTCAGAGAAAGATAAGTATGCCATGATTTCACTCATGTGTTGAATCTAATGAACAAAATAAACTGATGAACAAAATAGATCCAGAGACATAGAATCATGAATAAACTGATGAATTTCAGAGGGAAGATGGGGGTGGGGGTGGGGTGGAGGGGTAGAGATTAACTGGGTAATTTATATTCATATATGCATAGCCCATGGACACAGACAATAGTGTGGCAAAGGCTTGGGAGGGGCGGATGCTGAGAGGAGGAAGTCAATGGGGAAAAAAACAAAAAAAGGGGACATCTGTATTACTTTCAACAATAAAAATAAGTTTAAAACAATAAGTGTCTTGATCAAAATAGGCACTGAGGTAAGTAAGAAAGATTAATTCACTCAACATTTGTTTTAATTTTTTTTTTAAATTTCTAGAGACAAATGCAAATATTCATTCAATTTGTTTCTCAACCTCTATATGTATTTGAGGAACCCAGGGAGCTTGTGAGAAAGACATATGCTCAGGTCCCACCCCAGGTTTACTGCATCCAAATCTGCATTTTAAGCAGATTCCCAGGTCATTCATATGCACCTTAGAGTTTGAAAATCAATGGCTTAGAGGTAATTTTTATTTTTCTACAGAATCAAATAAAGAATACTTGATCATGCACTATGATTTTTCAGACATCTAATATTACATGTGTATGCATTTTCCAGATGACCTTTTCTTATTGAACATTGGAAATCCACTAATATTTTTAAGACCCAAGACAATGATTATGCTATTAAAAATCTAAGGAAGAGACTTTACTGTTATAATGAAAGAAAAATGTCAATAAATTTAATTGCCACACTATATATATATATATATATATATATATATATATATATATATATATATATATATATATATATATAATTTTATCATGCTGAATCATAATTAGATATAATTATAAGTCTCCTGCAGACTTGGTTATAAATTACATTAAGAGCCATGTGGCCTGGCTGGTGTGGCTCAGTGGTTGAGTGTCTACCTATAAATCAGGAGGTCATGGTTTAATTCCCAGTCAGGGTACATGCCCAGGTTGTGGGCTTAATCCTTGCTAGGGGCTGTGCAGCAGGCAACCAATCAATAATTCTCTCTCATTGATGTTTCTCTCTCTCTCTCTCTCTTTTCCTTTCCTTTCTTCTCTGAACTAACTAAAAATATATTTATTTTTTAAAAATAGATATCCATAAGTATTTGCTAATAGAAAGTAGTGAGAAGCTATTGGTATTTCCCTCCATCCAAAGACTTATCAAAAAGAGTATGCCTTCTTTACTTATCTAGCAGGAAATACCATAACTTGTTATATGGAAAATTAATGTTATAAATTTATCCAGTCTTTAATTTAATAATCATTAACTTCATATCATTACCAGGGCTTGTGTTTGGTGCTAATAAACTAAATGGGATACAGTCTTCCCTCAGAAATTTCACCATGTTTGGTAGAACTGATAGGGTAGGCAGTTAGACAGACATGAACAGAGCAGGACTGGTAGGCCAGGTAGGGGATGTCACCAGGGTGAAAAGTTCTGGGTTTCTGGAAAGCGGTAAACTAGAGAAAACAAATAATAAATGCTAGACTTTACCCCCAGGATGACCTTTCCTCTCCTACCATGTTGCTAGTCATGCAGTTCAGAATTCTTTCATATTGCTAGTCATGTGGTAGACCCCCTTGGAGGAGGAACAAGGGGGTCAGAGAATAGCCTCAGACAACTCCCTTACACGCTCTTGCAAAACCACTGCCTTAAGCATTAAGCCCTCAGAACAATGAGGTTCTTACCCATATCAAATAGTCTCACTGGAGACTATTACTCTAACTGGAGATAATATCTGGACCTCAGTTGTGTTTTAGCTCCAGGCCCAGAAAAAGCAAAACCAGAGGAAGCGATGCCATGGCTGACATCTTTGCTTTCTTTCTCCTAAGCTCCAAGGGCCCTTCTTTTGCCTCTGTAACTTGTTTCCTGAGTCCACACAGTCAAGTTGGCTCACTTTTTCTACCTCTGTGACTTTCAAAATAAATATCTTGTGCCAGATATTGGCTCTGAATTTTTTCTTAGCTGAACTGAAGAACCAAGGCCTAACTTTGCAATTAGCAAAAGCAGAAATGGTTCCTCTGTAGATAGGGTTTCAGAATATGTCACCAAAAAATGTATTCTTACGCCAATTTGATTATTTTGAATTAACAGTACTTGAGAAACAGCCAGTGCAAAAAGAACAATCTGACCCATCTTTGTCTGCCTGAAAGTAAGAGATAAATCTTCCAAGTGAAGGACATCCTCCTATACCAGCAGGGTAGAAGTAAGTCATCCTTATCATCAGAGATAAGGAATTAAGCGTCAAGAAGTCTCTATAAACAAAAATTTGTTACTTCTTCAACAATTTACTTCCCCAGTCCGCAAACCATTTGGTCTTGTCAATTATTCAGAAATGTATGGCTTCTTTATCTGAAATATAAAGGCTTCTTGCTTTGGTCACTTCTTTGAGTCTCACATTTTTATGGGGGTCCAATATATAAAAATTAAATTTGTTATTTTCCTATTAATCCATCGTATATAATTTAATTGTTAAAGCAGACAAATAATCTATAAGGGTCGAGGGAAATAGTTTTTCTATCTTATACTTCAGTAGAGACAAATGAACACTAGGTATATAAATATAAACAGAATAGTATATGGACAAATAATAGAAGACCTCATTGCCTGCTACATAAGGACGGTATTCATAGACAAGAAAACTTGAGCTAGATATTCCTGAAGGAACAAAATATGCTAGTTAAAAGACTACAAGGAGCATGGAATTCATATTCAGGTAGAGCGACAACATGTACAAAATTACTAGGTGTACCAATTAATAATAGCGGATTTTGTAATCAAAGAAAACACAACAATTTCAAGAGAAACATAAAAAGTGCTTTATTCAAAGCAATGTCCATCCCTAGCTACACATTTCACCATCTTTCAGGTAATTTCTGGATACCGTCCCAATAGAACTTTTCTTGTTTTGAGGCAAACCATTCAGAGACTCAATTTTCCACTTCTTCGTATGTTTTGAAGTGCTGCTCAGAAAGTGCTCGTGCCATCGATCCAAACAAGTGGTAATCTGAAGGAGCAAGTTCTGGTGAATAAGGCGGGTGGGTAAATACTTCCCAGGCAAGATCTTTTAACGAGTCTTTAACTGGTTTGAAGTGTGTGATGGTGTGTCATCATGAAGCAAAATTACTTTGCCTTGTCTTCTGGCCCATTCTGGTCATTTTACAATCAAAGCATGGTTCAAATTGATTATTTGTTGTCAGTAGTGATCAGTATTAAGGGTTTCACCTGGTTTTAGAAGCTCATAGTACACCACACCTTCCTGATCCCACCAAACGCAGAGCATTGTCTTCTTTCCAATGTTGATGATTGACCTGGATCAACCCATGATTTTGTGCATTTGGGATTCTCAAAATAAATCCACTTTTCATCGCCAGTCACAATACGATGCAAAAAAGACTTTCTTTTATGCCATTGAAGCAACATTTTACTGATGACTTTTCGGTTTTCCATTTGTCTTTAGTTCAGTTGATGTGGCACCCATTTTCCTTCCTTTAAAATCTTTCCCATTGCTTGTAAAAAACCGGAAATTGTTTGCTGAGCAATGTTTAATCTTTCTGTAAGTTGTTTTTGAGTTTGACACGCATCTTCATTCAATAATGCTTGTGATTGTTGATATTCAAACTTTTTTGGTTAACCTGGACATCTTTGTCTTTCACATCGAAATAATCACTTTTAAAGCATTTAAACCAGCATTCACAAGTATTTTGAGATGGAGCATGTTCACCATAAGCTTCCCGAAGTATTCAGCAGCACTTTTCTTCAAAATAAAGTAATGAATTAAAACATCCTGCAAATGCTTTCTTTGGCACGAAATTCCACATTTTTAAGTGTAAAAATATCTATGATGTTAACACCTTCAGCAAATTTGACATATGAAGTTTTGAAGCTTGCTGTCAATACAACAAAATAGCATACATATCAAATTGCATACATATCAACATATGTGTAACTCCATCTATTGAAAAAATCTGGAAAATCTGAATGAGTGCCTTTGGAATACTATATAAATCAAATATATTTACATATTAAATCATATAATAAGATGCATTATTAACCAGTACACCTAGTATACTGCTGTGTAAAGGCAATATTCATGGCAGTGAGAATGTTTTTGTACCTGAAAAAGATACAGTAGGAAACAAAGCTTGCAAAAAAATAGTGAGGAGGGAAGCAATTATATTTTATATTACTTACCATGCTAAGTGTTGTGCTCAAATGACAAAGTGTATTTCCCTTTTCACTTTCGGCAGAAACTCTATTTTCCCAAATTTTGGTCTAGGAAGATTCCTGTTTTTGTTTACTTTGACGTCATACATTCCTGTGTAGCTGAAAAAGAATGACTAATTTATTCAGCAGGGATTTTAGCAAAGCATTTGGTTCCACCTTGCACCTCCTAAGAATGAGCATACGGATTCTTTTGTGCGGGCTTCTTTTATGGAGTAGGTCCATGTAGGTATAGTAGTTCCCCTTACCCATCCTTGAAGGAAACATTCCAAGACCTCCAGCGCATGCCTGAAACCATGGAGAGTACTGAACCCTACATTCACTATCTTTTCTCCAATACATGCATACCTATGGTAAACTTTAATTTATAGATTAGGTAGTTTCACAAATAGAAGATTCACTCTTACCATAGATATTAGCAACTTCAGCATACAATTTTTTTTTTTTTCTGCCCTCATTAATTTGGGAATTTCACCTTTTTTGTTATGATAATGTTATGGTCATAAGGAAATCCCTCTAATGTGTGAAATGATTATTGTGTGAAAGGTTTGCTGTGTGGAAACCCCAATACTCTGTAACTTCCAAATTGGTGAACACCCCACTATCTTGATGTGAACGCCCTAAGCCCTTCAAGTGTAAACGCCCAGCTCCTAGCATAAGGCACACCGTCTGGCCCACACCGATAGGACACAGGATGTTTATTACCGGCTATATAAGCACCGGACCTTCTTCAGTCGACGTCTCCTGCCTGATAAGAGGAGGACTCCACGTCGCTCCGTGAGACGAGCCCCTGACTGACTGCTCTGCTGTGTGAGCCTGAACCAACTGCGGCCGCCTGTCTGTGTCTCTGTCTTTGTCATCCCTCTTCCGGTATGCATCACCTGGTGGCCTTTGCTGGAGCCTAGGACCCACCAGGAATAGGTAAATAAACCTTGTGTGATTGCATGCTAATTTTGTCTTGTGTGTTCATGTGTTCCGGTTCGGCTCAACTGTTGAAGTACCAGGGGATAGGCCGTTATTGCTGACCCCTGGTCACCTCCGTATGTCCCACTAAATTTAGGCAGATAATTAATTAATTGGGGCATAATTGGGACAATTTTACTTAAAGGAAGTACTTGATCACTTCTCATAAGCATAGCCAAACTGCCAGCATCACTACTCTTGTGCTTTGGTGCTAGTATTAAACGAAATAAGGGCTACTTGAACGCAAGCCTTTCCATACTATGACAGTCCATCTATAACCGGGATAGCGATTAGGTGGCTAGTAGGCAGGGAGCATATGGAGTGTAGATGCACTAGACAAAGGGATTAACGTCCCAGGCTGGACACAGTTAGATGGTGGAGAGTTCATCATGCCTCTCAGATTGGCATGTGATTTAAAACGTATGACTTGTTCATTTCTGGAATGTGTGCTGAATGTTTTCAGAACGTGTTTGACCAAAGGGAACTGGAACTGGAGGTGGGGGTTGGGAAACTGTACCTGTTTTGCTCTGTCCTGTGGAGTCAGGTTTCTTGAGAAGGAATTCACTCACTCTTCTTGCCATTCTCCTATTTTGCTTTTTCCCCCCATTATTGGATAAAATATAGTTACCACAACTATTCCCATTTCATTTCCTATTCTTTTGCCACGTTTATTGATATATGTTGTTAGAATAATCCAAGTTATGTGACTAATGAAGGGCCATATTTCCCATATTTCACCAAGATTTGTAAAAACTGTACTTGGACCATGGAAAGAGCAGAAGAAATTAACTAAAAAAATAATAATAAAATGAAGGAAGCTGAAATTTTAACTCAGACACTTATCAGCTACATGATTCTAGGCAAAACTCTTAAAGTTTCTGAGCCAGATAGTCTTTACTTGAAAATTGTGGATAGTGATACCTGCCACACAAGATTGGTTTCAAGAACTCAATTGGATTATATAGTTGGAAATTAGGTTATATATAAACGTTGTAGACCATGGAAAAGTAGCTATTTCTTTATCCCATACTTAGTACTAACAATTTGTGAAGAGATTTGATTTAAACAATTTTACTTAAAAGAACAGAAATTGTAATAAAATATTTTGCCTCAGTGACTAGGAATTTGGCAATGGGGTCAGAACACTGTCCATGTGATTGCAGAGCAAGAGACTAGTTTTGGGACCTCACATAAGTCTCTTCATCCATTGGAGTCACAATACCATCATTTATAAATGTGGATAACAAAGATTTACCTACCTCATAGAGTTTTTCTTTGGATTAAGTAATAATGTATGTATGTAAAGCATGGAACTAGTAATCTGTTAATGTCTGACATATAACAATATTAGCTAATAATAAGAAAGTGGATAGGAAAGTAATTGGGAATGTGTGTTCATTAAAAGAGGATTACTTGTGAAATGAGAGAACAAGTTTAATATATGTCAGAACATAATCAAGCATTAAGAAATGTTGGTGAGAGCCCACTGAGCACATATTAAGGTTTTGAGAGCCGAGTGTTCATATTCTCCTTTTCATCCTTAATATCTGGTCACTAAGTAAGGCACATAGTAGGCTATTTTTTTAAATTAATTTTTTATGGCTAGAAACAAACTCAGTTGACCTCAGGATCAATCCCTTTACAGAACAGACATTTCTATTGTGGCAAAGTCTCTCTTGCATCTTACCCAAACTAGTCACACCCTACACTGAGCTATGTTGAAGGTAAAAATGACTGAGGAAAAAAAAAAGTTGAAAAAGATAAAACAATTAGCAGCTTTTTTTACATACTTTCATGACAGTACACATATGCTTAACTATGTGATGCAGGAACCTGAACTATATATATTTAAAAATCCTTATAATTAATTAATTAATTAATTAATGTACTAAGTGATATCAGATACAAATTCATACTTGTATATTTTTCTCTTCTCTGAGGGGAAGTGTTTTCTGACAGTATAAAAGCAAGGGTGATTTGTAGCACTAACCTTGAGCATGTATAAATAACTTGTAAAGATGATTTATGGCTAACTAAACTCTAATATGAATAAATAACATATTTGCTTTAATTGTATAGAGTTATCTCACTGACTACACAAACCAAGTTCGACCCAATATTTATGAAGCATGAAAAAGCCCATGGAGGGTCATTTGCAAAATCTTTGTAAGATTACACTTCCAAAATCAGAAACATTGTTATCAAATATATGTTGGAAGATATATAAACTTATTTTCCCAAAATATTCCTTTTAAAAATGAAACCATACATAAACAGGTATATTAAAATCACTATTCTCTGATAGAGCATTCTTATTCATGCATTACATATATATATTTTTTAAAAAATTGCACTGACATTATTACATTAAAATGCATGGAGCTTTAATTTTTGTTTATTACACAAATAATATATGAAGTAAAATTGTCAATGGAATATAAAACTAATTTTATAAGATTAAATGTAAATTGAATTTAGTTCAGTAACTATAGATAATTACTACATGGTTAATACTGTGTTAGATATTGTTGCAGGAAATAAATACATGGTCCCTAAAAGAATAGAGTTGTCAAGTTCTCAAGACATGCTATATTCTTCTGAGAGAATCCGGCCATAATGCAGTAATGCCGGAATGACCAAACAACCAGTCACCAGCAGGTGCATGGAGCACCTCTCGGTCCCTCCCCCTGGCCCGCCAGCTGCTCGGGCTCGCAGCTTGCGCAGCACAGTGGGGCTCATGACTCTCCCAGCTCTCTTGGTGGGGAGCTACTCGCTCACGGTGAGTCTGGGGTCCCGCCAGTGTGGCGGGTCTGGAGTCTCATGCGATTTCACGTGCTGGGCCGCTATATATATATTTCTATTCCACTTGGAACTGAAAAGCAGAAAATACACCTTTAATAATTTAAATGAAAGTGTTAAGAATGTAAGAAGTAAGAAATGTTATAATGTTAGATTCATCTTTGAACAGAAAATTTTATTTGTGGATAGAGACAATTACAGACGTTTATGCAGGCGCATGTGTAATTAATTAGCTTTGTCCTTAATTTAAAAAAATCTGTATGTATATTTGTGTATTGCGTGTCTAGAAAGGTAATTTAACACTCTAGGTGAGAAAACATTCTCACAAACATAGAAATTACTTAGAAAGACAAATCATTCCAGTGTAAATCTCAACTCCAAAAGATGTGAAACTTATTTCCTTCCTCTGGAAAGGTAAGCATATAGCTGAATATATTCAGTACAGAATGTGCACTCAAAGAATATATAACCTGCTGAAACATGTTGTCACATAAAGCTAGTCTGACATTGACCTAGTCAAAGTAGTCTTTCAATAAGTGAGAAATTTTAAGTGTTTGCTTTGGATTACCATAAGGCAGTGTATAGGAAACTATGAAAAAGAATAGTGAAAATGAAAAGTGATAGTTGAAAAAGTTGGGCCCTGGTACCAGATTTTGAATCTGAAAAACAGTAGTTATAATTTCACCTTCAATAAAATTTCAAATAAATCTATCTTCTTAGATATTTATCATAGGAGTGTGTTGATGATCAAAGAATAAAATAACCTCTACTGTAGTGCTCTGTAAAGAATGTCTATGATAATTTCATATTTAATAATTTTATAATTGGGATACAATAAGCATCCATTAAACTTTTATTTATATCAACTTTACCAAAAAATAAGAAAATTATTTTTTTCCAACATTCAACATATAGATTTATTCTGCCTTGTTCTCTAAATTAGATGCCAACCCCAATAAATGAAATAATCTGAAGAAATAGTGGGAATTTGCAATGTAAAGGTTTTAAAGATAGTACCACCAAAGTCAATATTCATTTTCAGTGTACTATCCTAGGGAAAGATCATTGATATATCAAAGTTTTGGAAATTTTTGCATAATTATGTGACTTTATCATAGAAATTTTCATGTATGCAAACTCTCATTTTCTTGTTTCAAATTTTTGAAATGAAAGTTTCAGTTGGTTTTAAACCCATATCAGGATTTCTTTTTAAAAAAATGATACCTTCAAATTAGTTTTCAGAAGAATAACTAACAAGGAAGATGACAATTTTCTTCGGTAGTTATTAAATTTATGCAAATTGTTTTTGTCTCTGACTTCAATCTATTGATTCATACATACACACACATAAGTTACTATTATTTTCAGCTATGATCTGCAAACCAGACACAATGGACTATTGAGATAAACTCAGTACATCCTTCTCATTTCCTTTCACTTTTACAGCAGATTAAGTCAAAATATTTTCCCCGTCTAGCTTGTACCTTGGAGTTGACTTGTGTCCTGGTTCTAGCCACATTGAAATACAAACAGTAGCTGTGACCTGGCCGGCATTGCTCAGTGGTTGATTGTCGACCTATGAACCAGGAGTTCATGGTTCAATTCCCAGTCAGGGCACATTCCTGGATTGTGGGCTCGATCCCCAGTGTGGGGCATGCAGGAGGCAGCTGGTCAATGATTCTCTCATCATGGATGTTTCTATCTCTCTCTCCCTCTCCCTTCCTCTCTGAAATCAAATATATATATATTAGAGGCCTAGTGCATGAAATTTGTGCAATGGAGTGGTGTCCCTCAGTTCAGCCTGCACCCTTTCCAATCTGGGACCCCTTGGGGGATGTCTGACTGCTGGTTTAGGTCCGATCCCTCTCACAATCGGGACTGCTGGCTCCTAACCATTCACCTGCCTGCCTGCTTGATCAGCCCCTAACTGCTTCTGCCTGCCAGCCTGATCACTCCCTAACCGCTCTTCTGCCAGCCTGATTGATGCCTAACTGCTCCCCTGCTGATCCGATTGCCCCGATCGCCCCCAACTGCCCTCCCCTGCTGGCCATCTTGTGGCAGCCATCTTGTGATGGTCATCTTGTGACAACATGGGGGCAGCCATTTTGTGATGACATGAGGATGAGAGGGTGCGAGGGCCACCTAGGCTTTTATTAGTATGTTCATAATTGCTTTTTGAAGCATTTTTATCATGGCTGCTTTAAAATCTTTAAAATCTGTTTCACATAAATTCAACATCTTTGCTATCTAGGTAATGAAATCTATTGATTATTATTTGTTTTTAATTTTGTTTGAGATCTTTTTTGTTCTTGGTATTATTATTTGAAATTTAAATTTTTTTTATTTTTATTTTTTTGCATTGTGCTATAAGTCTCTGGATTTTTTTTTAAACCTTTTTGTTTTAACTGGCTGTCTCTGACACCACTCTGGCAAGGGAAGGGCTGGGGCACCATCTTATTACTGAAGGAGAAGGTAAAAGTTCAGGTAGTCCACCACACTTCATTGACACCAGAGATGCAGGTTGCTCCTCCTAATGATGGGTGGTGGTGGGCATTCTAGTTTTCTCTTGCAGTTTTCACTGACATTGTTGTGGGGTTAGCTTTTCTATCACAGGATATAGTAAAAGTTCTGATTCCCCACTCAGCCATTTCTGACCCCATCACCTATGTGCACAGTGCGGGTGTGACTTGTTACTTATTGCTAGAGAGCAACGGCGGCAATGCAGGCTCTCCAGGTAGTCTCCTCTGATCCCACAGGGTGTGAGAGATGGAAACGACAGATCCCCAGCTGCTTTCTCTGACCCCACCATGATGGGATGTTGGGAGGCCTCTTCCAGCCTCGGAGGTCTAGGTTCCACACTCACACTATGCTGAGATAGGTGGCTGAGGTTTTTGCTCTTGGTATTGTTGAGGGTTTTTTTGTTTGTCAAAGAGCAGTGTTCTAAAAGTTTTCTGTCTTGTTAAGCTGGTTTTTTTTTTGTTTTGTTTTTCTCCTAGTCTTTTGTTTTGAAAGGGCAGGTTATTGTTGGGGCTTTAATTGTGCATACACATTGGCATTGCTGGGCCATTAGTTTCTTCAGCTCCTTATCTGGAGTATGAAGTGAAAAGAAATCAGAAATCAGAGAAATGCAACATATACAACATGTTGCGATGAGGGAAATAATACCGTTTTTCCTGAGGAAAGGAAGAGGGGACACATCTTCATGTCATTCCTCAGGGCCCGAGGTCCCTAAATGGTCTACTGTTTCTCTTCACACCTGCATCTTTTTATGTTTGTTTTATGTACAATGTGCAGGGTTTGTAGTAGCAAAAAAAAAAAAAAAAAAAGGGAAAAGTAGATCTATTCCATCTTCTCTGACACATAAATCATATGTAAGTTTTAAGAATAGGTCTCTATCACTTAATATAATGGTGCTCATAAATGTTATCAGGTTTCTAGGTTTAATAAATCAATTTTCTGACTTATTCACTATTCTAGAAAATTTTTGAGATACTAAAATAAGTCAAATTAAGTTATACAGTGGTTAATTGTATTTTTTTACCTTTATGTTAATTTTTAAAAGTATTTCTCATTTATATATTTATTAGTTTCAATTAGTAACTAAGAAGAGATTATGATTACTTTAGAGGTATATTTTTTGTAGAAATTATAGAAATGACTAGACTGTGTACTATTTTTTGCTTTTTTCAGTTATTTACAATTAGTTAATTACCAGCCTTAGGAAAAATGAAGATCATAAAATTTATTTCCATTAAAAATAACTATAAAATATATTAAACATACAATGCCATTGGTGAGATATCCTACCTAATAATAGGGTAATATGCAAATAACCATCACTCCGCTACGCCCATGATTGGGCAGCGGAGGCTTGGGGGCGGGACTCGGGGTGGCCTATCCGGTCATTGAGAGGCGCAGGCCGCAGGACTCGCGAGTCCCGCCCCCCGCACCACCGCCAAACCGGCTGTTGAGAGGCAGGGGGCGCGGGACTCTGCGGCCGATCGGGCTGTTGAGAGGCGCGGGGCAAGCACTCGGGCGGCCATTCTGGTCATTGAGAGGCGCAGGGCGCGGGACTCATGAGTCCCGCCCCCCGCACCTCTCAAAGACTGGATCAGTGGCCCCTGAGGGGGGCTGCTGCGGATACCCGGCTCCCCTGCCATCGAAAGTGGAAAGACGGAGCGGACACCCGGCTGCCCTGCCATCTAAAGTGGGGAGCTGGGTGTCCGCTCCAGCTCCAAGGCCAAAAAGCGGGGAGCCGGTGTACTTGCCAGAGTCCAGTAAGCAGGCCAAGGAGCTGGACCTTGCGGGGCTGGGCTACAACCCCTCTTCAGCTTGAGCTTTGTGGAGGAGGAGCTGCAGCAGCTGAGGCTGGTGGGACAGCATCAAGCAGTACCGCTCACAGGCGACCATCTTTGAGATCAATGCCTCCAGCCGGGACCTGAGCAGCCAGGTGATGTGGGCCAAGCGGCAGAAGGACTTCAAGGCCATCGCCAGCTTCCGGCAGGGCCGGCAGGAGCGGCAGGAGCAGCAGGAGGGCCTGGCTGGTCCAGCCCCGATCTGCCAGTGTGGCAGGCGGAGCAGCTTGGGAAAGAGGAGGAGGAGGAGGAGGAGGAGGAGGTGACGGGAGAGAGCATGGAGGATATCTCATAGAGGTTGTGGGCCGAAAACGGCAACAGCCAGGACCTGAATGGGGAGCCAAGAGGGGGAAGGAGGAGGCCCGGCAGCTGGATCAGGATTTCTATGTCCCCTATCAGCCCAAAGATTTCGACAGTGAATGGGTCCTAAGCGTTGGTGGGGACCAGAGGTGCCTTTGAGCAGCAGGTGGCTGGTGCTGTCCTGGACCTGATGGGGAGTGAGGCCCAGAACCTGACCAGGGGCCGGCAGCAGCTCAAGTGGGACTAGAAGAAGCAGTTTGTGGGACAGTCAGGACAAGAGGACAAGAAGAAGATCAAGACAGAAAGTGGTGGCTACATCAGCAGCAACTACAAGCGGGACCTCTACCAGATGTGGAAGCAGAAACAGAAAATTGCCATATGCTCAACATCCGAGCCCCAGTGGGCTGCCAGCCGTCAGCCCTGTTGGCAGCGCTATTTCGGCCTGATCTGGTCGGGGCATGTGCAGGAGGCAACCAATTGATATGTCTTTCTCACATCCATGTTTCTCTCTCTGTCTCTCTCCTTCCCTTCTACTCTAAAAATCTATGAAAAATGTCCTTAGGTGAGGATTAACAAAAAAACCAACAGTGCATACATACACACATATACAAAAATACATGAATATTGGAGGGTTGGGGAGCAGGGCCCCATAAGTGCACAAATTTTGTGCACCAGGCCTCTAGTTTATACTAATAAAAGGGTAATATGCTAATTAGACCGGACATCTTCCCGACGACCTTCCAGACTTCCTACTGAACGAAGTCACCATGGCGGGGCCGAGGCAGAGACAGTTGGGGCAATCAGGCCAGCAGGGGAGAGCAGTTAGGGCAATCAGGCAGGCAGGAAGAGGTTATTAGGGGTAATCAGGCAGGCAGGGGAGAAGTTAGGGGCATCAGGCAGGCAAGCAGAGTGGTTAGGGGCAATCAGGCAGGCAGGTGAGCAGTTAGGAGCCAGCAGTCCTGGATTGTGAGAGGGATGTCTGACTTCTGGTTTAGGCCTGATCCCCAAGGAGTCCTGGATTGGAGAGGGTGCAGGCCGGGTTGAGGGACACCCCCCTCCATGCACGAATTTTATGCACCAGTCCCCTAGTCCTGTATAATAAAATCCTAATATGCAAATTGTCCCCTTGACTGTAGTTCCACTGGGAGTTCGACTGCTTGACTAATCGCTATGATGTGCACTGACCACCAGGGAGCAGACGCTCTGACTGATAGGTTAGCTTGCTGTGGGTGCTGGTGGGCTGGACTGGAAAGTGAGGTGTGAGGTGAGAGCCATCAGGAAGCTCCCAGGGTTTAGCCCAAGCCCCAGGATGTGGGGGCAGGGGGAGCCAAGAGGAACCAGGGGCCATGGGAGGTTGCTATGCGTGATCCTAGAGCTGTGGACTGCAAGGGAGAGCAGTTAGGGATAATCAGGCCAGCAGGGGAGAGCAGTTAGGGCCCCCCACAGACTGTGGCGTTCTCAGTGTGCAATTTATAATCTTCAGAGCTGCTTCTTTTTATTTGTTAAGTTTCACTAACTACTCCAGGAGAGTGGGTAGCAACATTACAGGGGGCCTGCCTGAGGCCAAGAGGTGGCCTTGGGCTCCCGGGGAGGCAGCAGAGAGGGGGCAGGGCTGAGTCTGAGAAACCAAGTCCAAAACTTGAAAGGAAGTGGGACGCAGCGAGGGGCGGAGGGAGACAGCTGCACAGGGGCCTAGAAAAGCTGCTGGGTGGGGGCAGCCAAGGAGCACAGTGCCTCTCCCATGGGACAGGCTCCATGGCCCTCCCTCCTCCTCCCCATAACCCATCACCCCAACTCTTCTCCTAGGCCCCACCTGGGCTCACCCCTGCACAGCTCCACACAGCTGCATGCCCTGCACAGCCCCACCTGCACTGCCTGGCCCACACCACCTCACCCGCCCCGCACAGCCCCACCCCGCCCCACATAGCCTTTGGGGAGCTCAGCCACTGGAGGAGAAAGGAGAGGCTGCAGACAGGAGATTACAGGAGGAGGAGCAGAGCAGGGCCCACCAAGTTAGATGGAGAGGAGGGAGGGAGAGACCCTACTGGGGACAGAGATGGGTGGGGAAGGAGCACCGTGTGGAAGTATTTCCCTTGTTTGAAGTAGAAATCCTTACCCCATTTTACAGACCCCAGCATAGTGTGTGTGTGTGTATGTGTGTGTGTGTGTGTGTGTGGTGGTTGGGGGGCGGGGGGTGGCAAAGACAAAAGAGAGTATGAGGGACTGGATGGTTGGAATGGATGGAGAGCAGCAATCTTTGATTCATTGCCTATTTATTTTTATTTTTGTTGATATATTTTTATTGATTTCAAAGAGGAAGGCAGAGGAGAGAGAGATAGAAACATCAATGATGAAAGAGAATCGATCTGCTGCCTCCTGCACACCCCCTACTGGGGATTGAGCCTGCAACCCAGGAATGTGCTCTTATCCAGAATCAAACCCAGGACCCTTCAGTCCACAGGCTGTGGCTCTAGCCACTGAACCAAACCATCTAGGATGACCCATGGCCTATTTAAAACCACTGCAGTAAGCTGAGCAGGCATCTCACCACGATGGTATTGCCTCATAATGAGGGTGTCTCTCCTTATATTGGGGTAATCAGAACTGCAGCAAAGTAAAGACACACCCATGGAGCCTAAAAAAGGGTTTCCATGCACACAATGCAATTTACTTCCTGTGGCATCTAAAGAGGGTGAGCAGAGCCTTGGAAGGACATGAGGTCTCCAAGACCAGGGGCTGGAGGGAAAGTGCCGAGCATTCCGCACCATGAGTTACAATCCTATCTAATAAAAGGGTAATATGCAAATTGACCATTACTCCAACATACAAGATGGCCGCCCCCATGTGGACACAAGATGGCCAGCAGGGGAGGGCAGTTGTTGGTGATCAGACCAGCAGGGGAGGGAAGTTGGGAGGGAACAGGCCGTCAAGAGAGGGCAGTTGGGGGCAATTGGGCGTCGATAAGGCTGGCAGGCAAGTGGTTAGGGGATGATCAGGCTGGCAGGCAGAAGCAGTTAGGGGCAATCAGGCAAGCAGGCGAGCAGTTGGGAGCCAGCAGTGCTGGATTGTGAGAGAGTGGGATCAGGCCTACATGGGCAGTCGGGCATCCCTCGAAGGGTCCCAGATTGGAGACAGTGCAGGCTGGGCTGAGGGATTACCCACCCCACCCCGTGCATGAATTTCATGCACCAGGCCTCTAGTTTATATATATCAAAGCCTAATATGCTAAGTGTCCAACTGAGTGGTTGACCGACTGGTTGCTATGATGTGCACTGACCACCAGGGGGCAGATGCTCCAATGAGTAGGTTAGCTTGATGTTGGGGTCCAGCCAATCGGGACTGGGTGAGATGGGTCTGGACACATCCTGGAGCCCTCCCATGGTCCCTCCTTCTTTCCCTCCTCAGCCACCAGCCCCAATCAGCTGGGACTGGGCAAGATGACCCTGATCAGCCCCGATCACCGGCCAGGTGGAGGGACCCCACCTGTGCATGCACTGGGCCTCTAGTTTAATATAATAAACTGCCATTACATTTTATACAAATTCAAGAAAATATAGTTGTAGAAGGTCACCATTAAAATTGAACATAGATACAACTTTCTTCCTCAAAACAAAGAAGATGATTAATACTTACTTTTCTATTCTTGTGCTTTTTCATAGATATAGGTCATGTCAAATCTTGACTACAATAACGTGACTGCAATGACACTTCAACAGCCTACCTCTATTCTGTTTTTTTTATAGTTAAATAGGAATGCTAATTAAATAGGAAACTTCCTTTCAGAGAAATGCATGACTTAAAATTCTGCTTTTGCTTATTTAATTGGGAGCATATCCAGAGATTTCTAGCTCATCTTTGTAGTGAAAGAGAAATGCAACATACACAATGTGTTACAGTGAGGGAAAAAAAAAATCATTTTCCCCCAAGGAAAGAAAGATGTTTTCATTCTTTTAATTTCTAAGTAATTATGTATCTACTCATCTAAGTTAATTGATAGTCATATAAAAATAGTTTGTTATGACAGAAATCAGAGCAGCAAGCACATTAGCTTGAAAGGTCTTTGCAACTATCACCAGTTTTTTGTCATTGCTTCAGAAGAATTCAAAAAGTGGAAAGGAATTACCCTCCAGGGTTGTCTTTACTGTTGTCAGGCCTGGAAGTAACATGTTAGATGTGGGAGTATCTCAGGCATTGTGATTAATTGCAGGCTGGCTTATTTACAACAGACTTCACAGAATCATGTGTTGGGTGTTCATAAAATAACTTAGCTTCTCCTGCCTTTTATACACCATGCTAGCACATTTCAAAGTTCTGCAATAGACAAATTAGAATGAAAAAGAAAAAGTCAGCCTTTACTATAAACTATATTTTTATAAACCATATATGTATAATTATATAGTTACATAATATATATTAATTATATATGTGTTTATACACACACACACCTCTAAAAATAACTAGTTTTCCATGGTTATCAGAGTTTGTAAGAAAATCAAGCTTTCTTGTGACTCCAAAGAATTTCATAATGTCCAAGTTTTGATTAATTAAACCAGCAAACTTGAGCAGATATCAGTTGGAATAAAGTATATAGGAAAAAACAGTTGGATTAGCTATATTCTAAAACTGTTATTAACTAAATATAATATAATTATGTCTGAATGTTAGATTAACTCAAAAGGGGCTTGTTTCTTTTAAAAATGTTTCTGAAGCCTCTCAAATACCATCATATTAGTAATTCATATGATGAATGATAATATAGAATTGGGTAGGAAATAAATTTCATTTGTGAGATTGAAAGAAAGCTTATGGATCAACTACAAAAAATGAAGCTGCTAAAATATATACATACTATTTTAAGTATTTAATATGCTAGTGATTTTATTAAACAATTTTTAAATCCTCATCCAAGGATATATTTTTACTAGAGATCCAGTGCGCAAAATTCATGCACAAGGGGCGTCCCCTTCAGCCCAGCCTGCACCCTATCTAATCCAGGACCCCTTGGGCCTAAACCGGCAGTCGGACATCCCTCTCACAATCCTGGACCGCTGGCTCCTAATTGCTCACCTGCCTGCCTGACTGGTCACCCCTAATTGCCCGCCCCCTGCCGGCCTGGTCGTCCCACGCTGCCTGTTGTTCAGTCCTTTGGTCGTTCCTCACTAACCCCCCTGCCGGACTGGTTGCCCCATGCAGCCTGTTGTTCAGTCCTTTGGTCGTCTCTCACTAACCCCTCTGCTGGTCTGGTCACCCACGCAGCCTGCTTGTTCAGTCCTTTGGTCATCCCTCACTAACCCCCCTGCCGGCTTGGTCGTAGGCAGCCATCTTGTGAGGGTGTGACAGTCAATTTGCATATTACCTCTTTATTATATAGGATTGATTTGAGAGAGAGAGAGACAAAGAGAGAGAGAGAGAAACACTGATGTGAGAGAGAAACATCAATCAGTTGCCAGATCAGAGATTGAACCCAAAACCCAGGTGTATGAACTGACCAGGAACCCACAACCTTTTGGTATATGGGAGGATGCTCCAACCAACTGAGCCACCAAGCCAGGGCTTACTAAACATTTTTGAAAAAAACTTTCTAATTTAAAGCAGAGAACCTGGTACCAGTAAAAAGAAGAATGTGACAAACGAGGTTAAGACTAGTGATGGAAAGCAATTTCAAAGAAATGCTTTTGTACATAATATTTTAAATTTAATACATAAAATAAATATTTATACTATCTGGTATAATAATTCCCCTTTTTAAAAAATAATTGATTTTAGATAGGAGAAGAGAGAGATGAGAGAGAGAGAGAGAGAGAGAGAGAGAGAGAGAGAGAGAGTTGTTGTTACACTTATTCATGCATTTATTGCTTGATTCTTGTTTGTGCCCTTGCCCAGGATGGAACCTGTAACCTTCGTGTATGGGGATGACACTCTAACCAACTGAGCTACCTAGCCAGGGCTATTCCCCTTTCCATTAAATAATGTGCCTGCTCTGGCTATTCATAACAATGCAAGCTTTTTATATTATATTTACAAAGTAAGTTATACTTTTTATTTTTTAGTTTCAAAGCTCTATATAGAAGTCCATACCATTTTTTCAGTCAAAATTGGCATGTTAGCAATTGTTTTAAAAATGAAGAGCAGTTCATCTGGTGTGGCTCAGTTGGTTGAGCATCATCCCTGCACCAAGAGGTCACCAGTTTGACATCTGATCAGGGCATATGCCCAGGTTGGGGGCTTGATCTCTAATAGGGGTTATGCAAGAGGCAGCCGATAGATGTTTCTCATCGATGTTTCTCTCTCTCTCTCCCTCTACCTTCCTCTCTTTCTAAAAAATCAAATAACATATTTTTTTTTAAAAATGAAGAGCAAATTTTAATACAACATATGTTAATTGTGCTCTATGATTGGCATTTTTAAGTATGTTATTTCAAATACACTTCATAACAATCTATTTAAGTTTTCATTATCGTTTTGCAGATCCATTTGAAATGCTGGTAGGTGAAACAATTTTCTTACACTGGCATAGCTTTTAATGTCAAATTTCAAATCTTGATTTCAGTTCTTTGCTCAGAGTGTTTTAAATTCTAATAATCTATGAAAAATATTATGAGAAGAACCTTATAAAGACTAATCACCTCCAAATTGGTTTTTTACTATTTCTCTTTCTGTGATGATGCTTGGAACTACAGGTATGATATTTCATCATCCAAAGGCTGCAGACAATAGCCAAGTTATATACGGAAATGCATCTGAAGCAGAATCTGCATTTCTGGGTCTCTGACACTGCACTGCGCCCTCAAGGTGACTAAATGGAAACGGAACTGCAGAGGACCTGTTTGAGGCATGCCAGTACAGCAGACCGCCTGGCATTCTTTTCTCTGCATATCTCCTATGGGCCCTCAAGAAACAAAGCTTAGGGTTGAAGGATTAGCCTCAGCAGATCCACTTATTTGATTAGTGTCCTGCCTGCTCTGCTTTCACTGAGGTTCATTGATCAAGATGATTGCATTCTCTGTCCTTTGCTGGGCATGTCAGGCACAGGAAAGGGATCATTTGCTGAGATGTGAGTCCTTAGGGCAGGCCCATGTCTTTGAAGGCACAGTCAACTGGCTAGTTCACTGTGATATTCAGTAATAAAAATAATAAAATGAGTCAAATGGCCCCTCTGTTAGAAGGAAATTTCACTCTACTCTGATTCCCAGCCTGTAAAGTTGGACTTTGACATAGCTAGTGAACTGTATTAGATGATGGAATAGTCTCCCCAAAGAGGAGATAGATGATCCATAGCTTGGAGAATTTTAAAGAGAAATGAATACAGTCTAACAAAGAAAATAAGAAAAAAAAAACAAAAAACTTGTGCTGTCTGAGTGTAGCGAAATGTGTGTTTGTAGCTTGGATTTTATCCTTTCTAATTCAACTCTGCTGTATTTAAACTCTAAAGGAAAAACAAATTTTTATCTTTTCAAGATATGGAAGAAATACATCGACTTTGGTTATAGTAGAGTATAAACATATTATGAATGTTGTATATCTCACACTGAGATATATTATTCAAATGCTGATCAGCTTTAAATGTGTTGTTAAAATAAGGACTTAGTATATTTAATAGAAAATGTTGAAATAGGAGATGTTTATTTTCCCAATGGAAACTAAAAGCATATTCTGAATTTGTGGAGAGACATGCCAACGCCTAAGGCAGTGAGCAGGCAGGAGATTTTTTCCCAGAGATCTTATGTGAGTTCACAGTATAACAGAACAAACAAGTCCTTAATTCATTTCGGTTGTTCCAAGTGAAAATTTGCATTTAATGAAATCAGTAAAATTTAAATTAAGATACACTGTGTTAACAAGAATAAAAATTAGTTCAATTACAATTTATTCTTTTCTTTTTCACATTTTGTAGCACAAGAGATCCCCCTTGACAACATTCCTGAACTTATAGCACGGACAGTTTTTTGCAAAACCTGATTTAAAATGCTCTTAATATGTCTGACTCAATCTCCTATAGTAAAACAATTATATATAATTACAGCCACAAATGAATAATTAATGATAATATAATGAAACTTATGTTTCACTACATAAACGCTTTCCAAGCACATTAATGGCATAAACAACATTTCTTGTGGGATCTAATTTGAAAGAAAGCAGTATTTTTGAGGTCTTTATTGCATAATGAACAAATACATTTTAACTATAAGTATTCCTTTGTCTCTATTAACTCTAGTAAGACTTCTACTTGGTTACATCTTATTTACCAAATAGGTCAGGATGAAATTAAACTGCATTTGTTTTTTGGAAATGGCTTTTTCGCATTCTCTTATTTAAAACCAATTCCTTCTCCTCAGATTTATTTATACTGGTCATATTTTATGCATGTGTGAACATATTGCTTCTCTAAGAATATGATGCTCTTCCAAAATATGAACTTAATTATTGTATATTTTCTGCTATAACCTTTATCAATGTTAAAGAAAATCTTTAGATCTAGGAGCATGCCTCGAAACCTGCCTATTTTAGATGGACATATTAAGGTAATAGATATTTGGATATGAGGCTTTTTAAATGTGTGTAGACATATTTTCCCAATCTGTCACTATGTTTTCTCAGTTTCCCAAACCTCAGTTCCCTCTCTGCTAGGGAGAGTCCACTTTAACCAGTCTCTTCCTCAAAATCCATATAACTTTAAAATATTTTTTCTTATGATTTTTCTTTTTGCTTGAGAATTTAATTCACCTAGATTTTATCTAAAGTACTAAATGATATATAGATTGAAGGTTCTGTTTTAAAATTATATTAGAGAGCCCACGCCGTGTGGCTCAATTGGTTGAGCATCCTCCCATGTACACCGAAAGGTCACTGGTTCAATTCTAGGTCAGGGTACATGTCCAGATTGCCAATTCCTTCTCAGGTGGGGGTGCATTTGGGAGGCAGCCAATCTCTCTGTCTCTCTTTCTTTCTCCCTAAAATCAATTAAAAAACATTTAAAAAAAGAATTATTTTAAAGAAGTTTTAACTTCACAGCAAAATTGGAAGAAAGGCACAGAGATTTTCCATATATTCCCTGCCCCCACATGTACTTAGCCTTCTCCATTATTAACATCTCCAACCAGAGTGATACATTTATTGCAACTGATGAACCTACATTGACATATCATAATCATCCAAAGTCCATAGTTTACATACGGATTCACCGTTAGTGTCATACATTCTATTGATTTGTACAAACATATAATGACACATATCCTCCGTTACTGTATCATACAGAGTGATTTCACTGCCCTAAAAACTCCTCTGTGCTTCATCTAGTCATCCTTCTGTTCTCCCTGACTCCTGTCTCCACCGTTTTGCTTTTTCCAGAAGGTCATGTGGTTGAAATTATACAGAATGTAACCTTTTCAGATTGGCTTCTTTCATTTAATAATGTGTATTTCAGGCTCCTCCAAGTTATTTCATGGCTATTGACAGCTCATTTCTTTTTAGCACTGAATAATATTCCATTGTCTGAATGTACCACAATTTATCTGTTCACCTACTAAAGAAAACCTTATTTGTTTTCAAGTTTTGGAGAAATAAAGCTGCTGTACACATCCATGTGCTGGTTTTTATGTGTGTGTTTGTGAACATTAGTTTTAAACTCCTTTGGTCAAATACCATGGAACACAATGCTGGATTATATAGTCAGAATAAGTTTGGTTTAGTAATAAACCACCACATGGTCTTCCGCAGTAGCTGTACCATTTTTCATTCCCGTGCATGAATTAGAGCTTGTTGTTATTCCACATCCTCAGTGGCATTTGGCGTTGTCAGTGTTCTGAGTTTTGGTAATTCTAATAGTAGTATATGCGCAGTTGTATGGTATTGCTGTTTGAATTTGCATTTGCCTGATGACATATGGTGTAAAGAATATTTTCATATGCTTAATTGCCGTCTGTATATTTTTTTGTGAGGTGTTTTTAAAGTCTATCTATTTGTTTGTCACTTGTGCTTTGGTATCTAATATAGTAAACTGTTGTGTGATGCAACATACTTCTATGTTTTCTGCTAAGAGTTTTACAGTTTTTGTTATTATATTTTGGCCTGTGATTAATTTTAAAATTGTTTGTATATAGTAGGAGGTAGGGGACCAACCTCATCCTTATGTGTGGATATCCAGTTTTCTCAGCACCAGTTTGTTGGGAAAAATAGTTCTTCTTTTAATTGTCTTGGCACTCTTGCTGAAAATCAATTGACCATGAATATAAAAGTTTATTTCTGAACTATCGTTTCCATCTTATTGACCTATGGTCCAATCCTTATGCTAATACCACACTCTCTTAATTACCATTGCTTTGTAGTAAATTTTGAAATCAGAAAATGAGTCATCTAATTTTATTTTCAATATTGTTTTGGTTATTCTCAACATTGTTTTTGCCTTTTGCATTTCCAGAGGAACTTCAGCATCAGTTTCCCAATTTCTGTAAGAATCCACCTGGGATTATGTCAGGAAAAGCATTGAGTGAATTCATAGGTCAATTTGAGCAATATGACAATATTAAGCCTTTCAGTGCATGACCTTGAGCTATCTTTCCATTTAATTCTATCTTTTCTAATTTTCTTAAAATATATATTGTAGCTTTTGTTTTATAAATAATGTGGTTCTTTTATAAAATTTATTCTTAATTATTTTATTGATTTAATGTTTGTAAATGGGATTGTTGTCTTAATTTCATATTCAGACTATTCACTGTTATTATATAAGATATATTTTATTTTGTATATTAAAACTTTACCTTGCAATACTACTGAACTCAAGTTCTAATAGTTATTTTATGGGATCCCAGTGGTTTTCTATATACCAGATCATGTCATCTGCAAATAGAGTTTCACTTCATTGTTTCTAATCTATGTGCCTTTAGTTTCTTCTTTTTGCCTAATTATGTAGGATAGAAGCTACAGCCAACTGTTGAATAGAAGTAGTGAGAATAGACAAACTTGTTTTGTTCCTGATCTTAGGGGGAAAGCTTTCAATCTTTCACCATTTACTTATAATATTAACTGGATTTTTCATAGATTCCCATATTCAGTTTGAACAGCAGTATTGAGCTTCCTCAAAAAAATAAAAATTGAACTGCCTTTTGACCCAGTGATCCCACTTCTGGACATATATTTTAAGAACCCCAAAACACTAATTCAAAAGAATATATGCACCCCTATGTTCATAGCAGTATTATTTGCAATAGCCAAGATCTGGTAACAGCCCAATTGTTTATCAGTAGATGAATGGATAAAAGATCTGTGGTACATTTACACTTTGGAATACCATCCTATATAATAAAAGGCTAATATGCAAATTGACCCAACGGCAGAACGACCAGTCACTATGACACATACTGACCACCAGGGGGCAGGTGCTCAATGCAGGAGCTATCCCCTGGTGATCAGTGTGCTCCCACAGGGGGAGCACTGCTCAGCCAGAAGGCAGGCTCATGGCTGGTGAGTGCAGCAGCGGTGGTGGGAGCCGTGGGGAGTGGGCCTAAGTTGGCATTGGCAGTTGGACATCTCCCAAGGGGTCCCCGACTATGAGAGAGTGCAGGCCAGGCTGAGGGACTCTCCCACCCCGCCACTCCCTCATGCACGAATGTCATGCACTGGGCCTCTAGTGCAGCTCTAAAAAAGAAGGAACTCTTACCCTTAGTGACAGCATGCAGTATGGAGGCACCTGGAGGGTATTATGCTAAGTGAAATAAGCCAGTCAGAGAAAGACAAGTATCACATGATCTCACTTATATGTGCAATCTAATGAACAAAATAAACTGACAAACAAAATTGAACCAGAGGCATGGATACGTGGAACAGACTAACAGCTGTCAGAGGGGAGGAGGGTGAAGATGACTGGATGAAAGAGGGTAAAGAGATTAGCCAAAGAACAGATATACATAACCCATAGAAACAGACAACAGTGTGGTAATGGCCAGAGGAAAGAGGGGGCAGGGACTCGTGGATATGGACAAAGTGGGGGAATGGGAACATCTGTAATAGTATCAACAATAAAAACAAGATATATTTTTAAAAAGTTATTGGACTTTGCCAGATACTTTCCCTGTGTCTATTGAGATGACCATATGGGTTTTGCCTTCTATTATGTTAATACTAGAGGCCCAGTGCACAAAATTCATGCACTGGTATGGTCTCTAGTGGCTGCCGGCTGCCAGCCGGGTACTCCCTCCCTTTCCCCAGCTGCCTGCTCCCACCGCTGCTGCTGGTCACTGCATGTGGGGCCTGATAGCCCTGCTGATTGTGCAGCTGCTCCCCCTTTGCTGCCCAGCTCCCAGGCACTGAGGGAGCCTGGCAGCAGCCTCGTACCCTCGCCACTGCTGCTGGTTGCTGCCTGTGGATCCCTGATGGCCCCACCAATCACCCCACCACTGCCTGGTGAGGGAGAAGGGTGGTGGCCCCGCCCCCCACCGCTGCTGCTGGTTGCTGAGCAATCGGATCAGCGGGGCAATGGGCCCCCACCCGGCGACCAGTGGCTCACACCCGCCTTGGCCTGGTGCAGCCCACTCACCTGCTCCACCATCCCCCAATCCCGTTCTTCGGAGCCCGTTGGGACCTGCAGCGCCTCCACTGCCGCCCACTGCCAGCACTGCATCGCCAATGTCCGCCATGTTCAGTGCCACCTCCTGGTGTTCAGCACATGTCATAACAAGCGGTCAAACTCTCAGCAGAACTCCCTGTCGAGGGGACAATTTGCGTATTAGGCTTTTATTATATTGGATGATGTGTTGTATTTATTCATAAATTACAGTTTTTAATGTTTTGTTGTTGCTGTTAATCCTCATGCAAGGATATTTTCTCCACTGATTTTAGGGACAGTGAAAATAGGGGGAAAGACAGAGAGAGAGAAACATTGACCTAGAGAGAGACACATTGATTGATTTGTTGCCTCCCACTTGCACCCCTATCAGGGCCAGGAATCAAGTCTGCAACTGAGGTACATGCCCTTGATTGGAATTGAACCTTCGACCCTTCAGTCTGAAAGCCAACACTCTATCCACTGAGCCAAACCAGTTAGGGCCTTTAATATTTATTTATTTATTTATTTATTTAGTATTTATTTATTTATTTATTTAATTCTCACCCAAGGATATGCTTTTTTTCATTGATTCTAGAGAGAAAGAGAGAAGGGGAGAGAGAGACATCAATCAGTTGCCTCCCATGCATGCCCAGACCAGATTGAACCTGCAACTGGTTATGTGCCCTGACCAAGAATAGAACCCATAACCCTTCAGTGCATGAGACACTAATCAGCTGAGCCATACTGGCCAGGGCCATAAATTACTGTTTTCAAGTGCCTTCCCCCCCCCGCCCCCCACTCTCTGTGTTGATTGGATTGTGCTACAGACTAAGATGAACTCTAAGCTGGCTGATTGTAATTGTCAGCTCTACAACTTGCATGTGCAGCTCAAAGTGCCTACACTTAGGAGAATGCAATATTAGTACAGCAGCAAATTAGGCCTTGAGTCCAAACCATGTTTTCCATTTTTTTTTTGTTACTGGAAATAAAGAGGGTATTTTTAGCTCTTGCTGATTGTTCTGTCTGTTCCTCCTTTGGTTTAAAATCTGAGAAGAGAAATTGGCTCTTTTCAAAATTTTATGAATCAGATATATCCAGTTGCTACTAAGAACCTAAGGTATGACCTTATTTTTCCCCAATTTCAGTAATAATTGCATTGACTTATCATTTTGGTCAAGTAAAATATCATCACAACTTAAATATGATCCTCAAATATCACCTACTTAAAATTGCCATTCAAGTAATAGCCACAGGGCATAAATATGATTAAGTTGAAGGATTGCTTATTCTAATCTAGCCAAAAGTAAATCTTGATGTTATCTCAAGCATTTCTATATTTTTTTTGAGAACAGACATTTTATCATTAGTAAAACGGGACAGAGTGACAGATCTCAGAGGGGAGAAGGGTAGGGAGGACCAGAAGAGATCAGCCAAAGAATATATATGCATATATGCATAGCCTATGGACATAGATAATAATGTGATGAAGGCCTAGGAGGGGGGAGACAGGGTGGAGGGAGGCAAAAGGGAAGGAAGAAGAATGAGGGACATCTGTAATACAGTCAACAATAAAACAATTTTAAAAACTTACATTAACCCAGAACCAGATGTTAGTACAACACTATATTTAATGTGAATTTTATTCCTATTAATTTTATAGTTTTCATTAAATAATCCTACCTAATAATAGACAAATATGCAAATTGACCATACCTCTGACACACCCACAAGCCATGCCCACCAGCCACGCCCATCATCCAATCAGAGTGACTATGCAAATTAACCCAACCAAGATGGCTATAGCCACAGAGAGCAAGGTTTCCTAGGTAACAGAGGAAGCCAAGCTTTCATACTGCCTTTGCCAGTCCTAAGCCTCCACTCAAGCTACAAAGTTTCAGTTATAGAAGGTAAACAAATTCAAACAGAAATGGTGGCAGAATGAAGCTTGAGAGAGCAGGCCAGGGTTGCCACCGCCAACAGGGGAAGCAAAGCTTTCCGCACACCCTGTCCGGGCCCAGGCCTCCACTTAAGACTACAAAGTTTCAATTATAACCCCAACAGAAATGGCTGCCGGCCACGGAGGGAGCCCCAGGCTTGGCTTAGCTCCAGGCTACAAAGTTTCAATTTTAGAAGGAAAATAAATTACAGATACCAGGGCCTCCGCTTGGGTTGTCAGGGGGCGTGGCCAGCCTGCAAACCACCACAGGCCCCTCGCTCAGGCCACCCCACGCCCCAAGGGAACCCCACCCTGATCAGGGACACCCTTCAGGGCAAACCAGCTGGCCCCCAACCTGTACCAGGCCTCTATCCTATCTAATAACAGAGTAATATGCAGATTGATCATCACTGTAACACACAATATAGCTGACCCCATGTGGTCAAAGATCCTGCCCTCATGTGGACACAAGATGGCCACCACAAGATGGCCAGCAGGAGAGGGCAGTTGTGAGGCACCTGGCCTGCAAGGGAGGGCAGTTGAGAAGGACCAGGCCTCCAAGGGAGGGCAGTTGGAGGTGATCAACCCTGCAGGAGAGGGCAGTTAGGGGTGACCAGGCCGGCAGAGGAGGGAAGTTGGGGGCAAACAGGCTGGCAGCAGAGTGGTTAGGGGGTGATCAGGCTGGCAGGCAGAAGTGGTTAGGGGCAATCAGGAAGCAGGCAGGCAAGCAGTTGGGAGCCAGCAGTCCTGGATTGTGAGAGGGATGTCTGACTGCCCGTTTAGGCCCGACCCCAGATTGGGCCTAAACGGGCAGTCGGACATCCCTCGAGGCTTCCCAGATTGGAGAGGGTACAGGTTGGGCTGAGGGACAAGCCCCCCTCTGTGCATGAATTTCGTGCACTGGGCCTCTAGTTATTTATAAACCTGTATTCATTTTATATTTTTGTAATAAATTTATAAGTAAGATATTTTAAACTTATGTCCCATGTTTATAGATATTAGGCAAAAATACAATTTGGAACAAATCAGAGTTATGCAAGATTTATTTTTTCTGTTTGCCAGTTTCTTACATTAGTCAAATTTGATAATTTTTGCTCTGAATAATCTAGACCACTTGCATATTGCTGGACTGATCTCACTCCTTAGTACTTTTTACTATCTTTGTTATTCCTTACTTAGACTACGAATGGGATTCCTTGTTTTTCTTTTGGGTAAAGGACAAAAGCTACAGTCCAGTTGCCTACCAGTTTTTATCATTCACCAGTTATGTGTGTGTCTGCTTGTGTGCAGGTGCACACATACAATTTTTGCTTTTTAATCTGTGTTTCTATTGTATATTTCAACTTCTATATCACTTTACCAACACTTTTATTTATTGTGCTAACTTATCTTCCTTCTTATGTTAAGATTTCCTCGAGAAAACAAAATACATCTCAATCTGCTCTTATCCTCCCTTTCCAGCTTACTATTTGGCTCTGAGCACTTTTTCTTGATTGTAAATTGAACTGAGTAAACATATGACTCATGCTGTTTTAAACCAAGTGCTATAGCAGGCCATTCTGAGTTGTTGCTTTTCATATGTTAAGAAATGTTTAGAAACTTCTCTTTTGAACAGGTTTGAAAAGTATATTCCTCTTTAGAACACAGTACACATCTCATTTTAAATAGTCAGGTTTGTTAGGTAGGAAGTTAGATATGAGTGGCTGGGGTGGGGCTTGCTCTGGGGTCCTGACAGGAGTGGGACAACATTGCATTCAGACCGCTCTCTATGGGCAGCCCAGCCCATCACCATCAGGCAGGTTCAGAGCCAGCCAGTTCTTGGTGCAAGCTCAGAAGAAAAAGACACGACCTCAATGCCAATGTGACCTTACTAGGGCCCTGGGCTAATTATAATAAAATTTGCATTTAGGTTTTGGGTCCCTCCCTTACACCCACTCCCGTGGGGTTTTCTGTATACATTATGGGTAAAGACATGCCCAGAAGAAGGATCGTTTCTGCCAATCATCCCTGAATGCAAATCAAAGGCTCCCCCCAGAAGATCCCTCTTTTAAACTCAAGAGTTGGGGGCCTCTTGTTCTCTCTCTCTCTTCCTTTCCTTTACCTTCCCCTTCTCCACAGGCACTTATCCCCCAATCTCTAAGGGAGCCCATGAGACTTGCAACCAGGAGGGCAATAGGCAGCGACAGCTCATCTGGGGCTAACCCCCTGAACCTGTCCTCAAGGCCCCTTTTCTCTGACTTCCCACTGAGCTAAAGCAGCCCAGCCATTGTTTCTCTCTAGAACGGCTAGCTCCTCCTTTGGGTTGTATCTTCAATAAAAACCCCACTGTGCTTTACTTTCATTTTTGTTGACCTTAAAATATTTTCTGTGTCAAAGAAAAGAACCGAGGTTCCAGTCAGTAACCCCAATCGGTAACCAGGTTTATCATGAGGAGTTAATGTCCTTTTATAAGCTAGAAAGTGCTATGATCCAAAACCAAAAATATATTTATTACTTTTTATACTATGAATTTTAATTTTGGAAAGGTTTGCTATTAATGCCCATTGTAATAACAGAAAATGCAATTTCTATTTTATAGATAATTTAGTGATTTCAATTTTCTTACTACAATTCAGCTTATTCCCCAAGTGACAGAACACTATTTTAAAGTAAATTAGCATTCCTGCTAATGAAGTCTACATTATTCACACAACAATGCAATCAATAAACACATATTGATCTACTCTTATGTGCCAGCCAATAAGATAACTACCAAATACAAAAATAAAAGCTATATTCTTTATGCCTCAGAAAAAAAAAAACAACAACAAAAAAAACCCCACAAATAAATATCTGATATTAAGGTTTCTGTTGGGAACATGCACAGGGAACAATGGCCATTTTGTTAGCCGTTATAACAGAGCCTGAGCAAGGATATCTTGTTGTTGCTTTTTTTGTTTTTGTTTGTTTGTTTTAACCTGAAATAGACTGGAAGATCTGAAAGAATTAAGTCAAGAGCCAGGATGAAGAGCACTGAAGACAACGGAAGAACAAGTGCAGACACGCCGAAGGGAGATGGAGAGTAGGAAGTTGGAAGGACTGTACGTGGTTCCCAGTCTCTACCTGAGCTGCAAAGTGCTCTTGGTAAGACAGTGAACACTGGCAAAGGAGAATTAGTACTCTAGGCTTAACAATGTCTCCCCAAAAGATCCGCCTACCCTCGTTCTTGGAACCTGGGAATGTTACCGCACATGGCCTTTGCAGAGGTGATTAAGTTAAGGATCTTGGGATGAAAAGATTTTGGATTATCTGGTCACTCTCTAAACATAATCACATACACCTTCTAAGAGTGAGGCAGAGAGAAATGCAACCTGCACAGAGAAGAGGAAAAGGCAATGTGGTCACCGTGGCAGACACTGGAGTAATGCAACCACCAGCCACGGAATGGCTGAGGCTGCCGGGCAAGCAATGGGTTCCCGAGAGCTTGCAGACGAAGCACAGCTCTGTTGTATTCACCTTGACATCAGCCCAGGGGAGCTGGTTTTGGATGTCTGGCTTCCAAACTCTAAGATAATAAATATCTTTTACTTTAAGCAATAACATTCTTGCTAATTTATTAAGCAGACCCAGAAAATAAAAATAAAAACCACAACAATACAAAAAACAGTTAGTAAGGACCAATTCAGGTGGGGGTTTGCAAGATAAGCTAAGTAATTTGTACTGTAACCTGTGATTGATGAAAAGAGTTTTCAAAAATAGAGAATTTATAATAATAAAAATTGAATAGATAAATAAAAATATCTTCAATTTAATGCAAGTATATAATCCTAATTATTAAAAGTCAGGTAATTTTTAAGATATTAATCATTCTATCTACCTATAAGTATATATTTTTATTATTATTATTATTATTATTATTATTATTATTATTATCCTCACCCAAGGATATGTTTATTGATTTTAGAGAGAAAGAAAGGGAAAGAGAGACAGAGAGATGAGAGAGAAAGACCAATCCCTTGCCTCCTGTACTCACCCTGACTGGGGATCAAACCCACAATCTAGATATGTGCCCTGGCCAGAAATCAAACCCAAAACCTTTTGGCATACCGGACAATGCTGCAAGCAGCTGAGCCACTGGCTAGGGCTATATTAATTATTTTTTATGTTTCTCTGTGCTTTGTTTCACTGAAAAGTAATTGAATCTTTAACTCAGTCGGCCATTTTTCCTTTTGAAATTTTATCAAATCTAACCGTATGCCACAGGAAAATGTAAATATACATAAAAGGTTTCACACAAATGTATAGGCCTTACAAAACCTGCTAAAACAAAACCATTTATACCGTGGGAATTCACAGAAAATTTGGGTAAGACAGACTTTAAAACAATCAATCCCTGTTAAAACTTACCAATTCAACTATGTAACCTTTTCAGAATTTATTTTTTTAATTCTTAGCAAGAGTGAACAAAGAGCAGAGAAAGAAGAGCACTGCATCATTTGCTGATAGTGAGTGAAAGTGAGAAGTAATTCAGTTTTATTCCCCTTCTGTCTAACAAACAGTAAGACTTGGGAGAAGTTACTTTCAAGTTTTCTGTTTCAGATTTTCATTTGTACATTTCTGCAACTACAGTTCTTTTCTATCAGTTCTAAGAACACTGTCAGATGTGGAATATAAACTTGTTTTCTAAAAGTATATAGGCTTTGTGGATCATTGGACATAATCTTTGTTCCTGCTAATCAGGTGGCTAACTCTACCTTAGTGAGCCATAGTTATTGAAAATCTCTTTCATGGACACAGACTCTGCTACAGTATCAATGGTCATTGATCTTGAAAATAGCCTTCTTGAAACAGAACAAAATATACAAACAAAGCTGGCTGAAACGTGCAAAATGTTCAGCATTATCTGTCTGTTTAATTGAAATAACTCAGGAGATCAGTGGCATACAAATGGTATAACTGGGAATTCAAAAGAGAAGAGCATTCATTTACTACTCACTGCATGTCTGCATGCTCACATTTTCCTGTGCACTCTGATTACCTGAACCGGAAAGGGTGCATTAGAGGGCATAGGCGGCATAGGCTACATTTGTTTATACGGTGCTTAGCATAGGGCAGTGGCTAACATGACATTTAATATATGTTTTGATCATATTTCATGAATTTGAATTGTCCTAGTTCCCTTCACATTATTTAGAATGTAACAACACTACAATTGCCGTGGTCTTTCTGAGATTGAAGTATTTATTTTGAGAAGAACAAATATTATACGTCAAGATCACAATTTTAATATATTTATAAACTCACTACACTTCCTTAAATTATGTATCCTTATGTGAATTTTTGTGTTACTTTAGCTGTGACAATCAAATATAGCACAATTTTATAACTATTTATAGAATTAAATCATGTTGTCATTATATATATGACATTGTCCATATGTCAGGAATATATTATTATTTTATTTTTGGCTGCATACCGTATAATGGTTCTAGGGAATTATATACCATATGTGCTTAGAGATTAATTAATAAAACTTCTATGTTTGGTAATGTTTCAATAAACTGTGCCAAAATAGCCTAAATTAAGTTAATATGTATGTTATTTCTAAAAAAAATGATGTTTTTGCCTATTTTAATACAATGTTTTCATAATTTATACAAATTTAATTTTTAAGCCAACTAATATCCTAAACGCATTAATCAAACATAATATATAAATAATAATATAGCTAGTTCATGTAGTAAGGAAATAATTGCCTCCCATTAATCATTTGAATGTAATTTCTATAAATTCAAATTTTCAATTTTGGATGAGTACATTCAAACATATAACTATACTAGAGGCCCAGTGCACAAAATTGGTGCATGGGGGGGACGGGGGGAGTCCCCTCAGCCCAGCCTACACCCGCTCCAATCCGGGACCCCTCGGGTGATATTCGACTGCTGGTTTAGGGCCTAAACTGGCAGTCAGACATCCCTCTCACAATCCAGGACAACTGGCTCCTAACTGCTCACCTGCCTGCCTGCCTGATCGCACCTAACTGTCCTCCCTGCTAGCCTGGTCACCCCCAACTGTCCCCCTGCAGGCATAGTCGCCCCCAACTTCGCCCCCCCCCTCCAGCCTGGTTGTCCCCAACTGCCCCCTGCCAACCTGGTTGCCCCTCATTGCCCCCCTGCCAGTCTGGCTGCCCCCAACTACCCCCCCTGCAGGCCTGGTAGCCCCATGCAGCCTGCTGCTCAGTCGTTTGGTCGCCCCTCACTAACCCTCCTGCCAGCCTGGTTGCCCCATGCAGCCTGCTCCTTGGTTGTTTGATCACCCCTCATTAACCCCCTGTCAGCCTGGTTGCCCCACACAGCCTGTTGGATCATCAGTTTGTTTGTTTCAGATGTGATGGTTGCTTAGCCTTTTATATATATAGATAGCTATAATTACATCATGAAAACATTGAAATGAATGAAATCATTAGACACCTGATCCCAGGGATTGGGACTAAACTGGCAGTTGGACATCCCTCTCACAATCTGGGACTGCTGGCTCCTAATTGCTCATCTGCCTGCCAGTCTGGTTGCCCCTAACTGCTCCCCCCTGCCAGCCTGATCACCCCTAACCACCTCTGCCTGCCAACCTGATCGCCCCTAACTATCTCCCCTGCTGGCTTGGTCACCCCCAACTGCCCCCACCTGCCAGCCTGGTTGCCCCCAATTGCCCCCCCCCCACTGGCATGGTCACCCCTAACTACCCCCCACCCCCATTGGCCTGGTTGCCCCTAATTGCTCCCCCCTGTTGGCCTGGTTGCCCGCAATTGCCCCCCCCCCCCCATGCCAGCCTGGTCTCCCCATGCAGCCTGCTGTTCAGTCATTTGGTTGTTCCTCACTAACCCTCCTGCTGGCCTTGTCGCCCCACGCAGCCTGCCGTTCAGTCATTACTGTGAGAGCATCCTGACCAATTTTCATATTACCCTTTTATTAGTATAGATGCTTACTAGAAGCACAATTTATTCACCATGTAGAATTGCTTGTTCTAAATAATGAAAAGCCACATTAGAGAGCTACATGTGTTGATTTATCTCACAATAAGAATACTGAGGTCAATTTTTCATGTAAAATGGGCACTTGGCCTTACAGAAACCTCTGGTGAATAGAAAATACAAGCTCATCTGTGAGGAAATATTTTTTGTACTTATTCAAATATAGGAAAAAAATTCTGCAGTTGGTAGGCTTTGTTTATGTATTTTACTCAGTTTCATATTTTATGACACACAAAAGCAGTATTGTCATATAAAATTACCTTGATGTATGAAATTTTTAATGTATAGATTGTGTCTCTACTTTAAAGAACAGAGTGATGTCATGTGCTTAATTCTCATTACTAGTAGTAATAGAAAAGAGAACAGCTCTTAAATAAATATTTTAAATATTTGTCTTTATTCTGCAAATAAAAATTTTTTACATTAAATTTAATAATAGAATTTATGCAGAAATGGGATGCACACCACTACCTCACTACAATGTTAAACAATTTATATAAAAATACCATATTTTCTGGCATATAAGACGACTGGGCGTATAAGATTTTCCTGGGTTAAAAAGTGTCCTATATGTTGGGAAATACAGTAGTCCAACATATCTAATCCATTATATCTAATCCCATCAATATAGTCCAATATACCATATTTTCTGGCATATAAAATGACTTTTTAACCCAGGAAAATCTTATACACCTAGTCGTCTTATACGCCGGAAAGTACGGTAAGTAGATTGAAATATCTTTAGGAAGTCATGACAGCAAGACTCATTTCTTAAACAAGACTCAAAAAATCATAAAGCACCAAGAAAAATAATTAATTTGGCCACATTAAAATGCACAAATTCTGCTTGGCCAGGGTTGCTCAGTGGTTGAGCATCAACCTATGAGTCAGGAGGTCACAGTTTCAATTTCTGGTCAGGGCATATGCCAGGGTTGTGGGCTTGTCCCCAGTGTGGGGTGTACAGGAGGAAGCTAATCAATTATTCCCTTTCATCATTGCTATTTCCACCTCTCTCTCCCTCTTCCTTCCTCTCTGAAATTAATGTGTGTGTATGTGTATGTGAGTGTGTGTGTGTGTGTGTGTGTGTGTGTGTGTTTGTAAAGCTTCTGTGCAGCAAAAAAAAGGAAAAAAAAGAAAATCAACAAAATGAAAAGAGAGCCCACTACAAGGGAGAACATATTTACCAATGATATATCCTATAAGAGGTTAATTTCCAACATATATATATATATATAACTCATACAACTTAACAAAAGGGACTCAAATAATCCAATTTTAAAAAATGGGCAAAGGACCAAAATAAACATGTCTCCACAGTGGATATACTGAAGGTCAAGATACATATGAAAAAAATGCTCAATATTACTAATCATCCAAGAGATGCAAATGAAAAAAAAAAAATGAGGTATCACCTCACACCTGTCAGAATGGCTATCATCAACAAATCAACTAACATAAGTGCTGGCGAGAATGTGGAGAAAAAGGAACCCTCATGCACTGCTGGTGGGAATGCAGACTGGTGCAGCCACTGTGGAAGACAGTATGGAGTTTCCTCAAAAAACTAAAAATGGAACTCCCATATGACCCAGTGATCCCACTTCTAGGAATATATCCTAAGAAACCAGAAACACCAATCAGAAAGGATATATGCACCCCTATGTTCAAAGCAGCACAATTTACAATAGCTAAGATTTGGAAACAGCCCAAGTGCCTATCAGTAGACAAGTGGATAAAAAAGCTGGTGCATTTATAACATAGAATGCTATGCAGCAGTAAAAAAGAAGAATCCCTTATACTTTGAGACAGCAGAGTACCATATTTTCCGGCGTATAAGACGACTTTTTAACCCAGGAAAATCTTCTATATGCCCAGTCGTCTTATACGCTGGAAAATATGGTACTATGCTAAGTGAAAAAAAAAGCCAGTCAGAGAAAGACAAGTATCACATGATCTCACGCATACGTGGAATCTAATGAATAAAACAAAACAAAAAACTGATGAAAAAAAATAGATCCAGAGATATAGAACCATGAACTTACTGATGAATTTCAGTGGGGTTTGGGGAGTGGGTGGGGAATGATCAACTGGGGAACTTGTATCCATATATGTATAGCCCATGGACACGGACAATACAGTGGTGAAGACCTGGGAAGCGTGGGTACGGAGTTTTGGGGTTTAATGAAAAAAAAGCACAAAGGGGATATCTGTAATACTTTCAACAATAAAGAAAAAAATATAAATTGTTCACCCAACATTTTTGCAAAATAAAAATATATATATATATATATATTTTTATATATATATATTTATATATTTTTATTGATTTCAGAGAGGAAGGGAGAGAGAGAGAGAGAGATAGAAACATCAATGATGAGAGAGAATCATTGATCAGCTGCCTCCAGCATGCCCCCTACTGGGGATCGAGCCCACAACCCGGGCATGTGTCCTTGACAGAAATCAAACCTGGGACCCCTCAGGCTCTATCCACTGAGCCAAGCCAGCTAGAGCTGAATATATTTTTAATCTTAATGGAGTTTTAAAATGTATTATATAAGGCAATTATTTCAATTTGTTTATATTCAACTGGATATCCAATTATGCAAACTACATTTATTGATAATCATCATTTTTACTTTAACTACTACTGACATTTTTGTCATATCCTTTATTCTTTCTCTCACACATAGTCAATGGCATACACATGCAGACCTTTCATCTAGGATGTATTATTAATTTTTACATATATACACATATACATATACATAGGATGCATTATATGCATAAATTCTATTATTACATTTAATTTAAAGAAAGTTTTATTCACAGAAGGAAGAAAAATATTTAAATAAAATATTTATTTAAGACCTGTTTTCTTTTCTATTACTGCTAGTAATAAGAATTAACACACAGTTATACACCTACACACAGCGATATATCTCTAGATTTTCTAATCTACTGGTACATTGTTTCTAGTTTCTCGACTCTATCACTTGTCAATATTGTATCATTTCTTATTTCTTATAAGTTTTTATTTCTTATAAGGCAGCTTTTATCCTTTGACCATCTTCAAAACTTTCCAAAGTTTTACTCTTACAAAGAATAGTATAATCAAACTAGAGGCCCGGTGCATGAATTTGTGCATGGGGGATCCGGCCGGCCCTACCCGATTGGGGTCAAGCTGGGCTGGGCCAGCCAGGGGGAGGGGCCGATGGCGGTTGGCCACTGGCCCTGCTCCCGATCGGGGTGGAGGGGCCGATCGGGGCCACAGTGCATGTCATAGCAACCAGTTGTTCTGGTTGTTCTGGGGTTCCAGTTGCTTGGCTTTTATATATATAGAGATTATTGAGATGTGTTAATAGTTTTATAGGAATTGTGATAATAGCTGCACATACATTGTTTTGTTATTTTGCTCATCAATAATCTATAATTTATGTACCTTAAAATAAATAAAGCCACATCAATAACAGAGTCCCCTCTGGCAATTAAGCTATATCTCTGCATTTCTTTGCAGCAAAATCTTTGAAAGAGAAGTCCATAATTATTTTTCTTCTCTTCTTTTTTTTAGAAATTTAGAGTCACTCCAATAAACCATTTACACAAAGAAACTGATTGAAGGAGACTTTGTCAAGGATATCATTCACCTGGAAATTATTACATCTAATGGTTAATGCTCACTCCTCATATAATTATACCTATGAGCATTATTTGATACAATTGATCTCTCTTTCCTTCCTGAAACCTTGTTTATTCCTAGTTTCTAGGACATCATGCTCTGTTTTTTGTGTGTGTTTTTTTCTGTCTCACTAGTTAGTCCTTTCCAGTTTCCTTTGCTAGATTCCCTTTATATCCATGACCTCTATGTATTAGAGCCGTGGTCAGCAAACTGTGGCTCATGAGCCACATGCTGCTCTTTGGCCCCTTGAGTGTGGCTCTTCCACAAAATACCACAGCCTGGGCAAGTCTATTTTTAAGAAGTGGCATTAGAAGAAGTTTAAGTTTAAAAAATTTGGCTCTCAAAAGAAATTTCAATCATTGTACTGTTGATATTTGGCTCTGTCAACTAATGAGTTTGCCGACCACTGTATTAGAGTATTTTAAAGCATAGTCCTAAAACCTCTTCTCATTTCTCATTCAATATCAAGGCTTTAAACACCATCTATAAATTAACAATTTTCCACTTTACAATTTTACTAAACTTCCCTTGAATTCTAGACTCATTCATCAAAGTGCCTACTAGAACCTGTATTTGGATATCTAATAAGCATCTCATCTTAAACCTGATACATTGCCTCACTGTAAAGAAACAAATTCTCTTTAAATTTTATCCAGTGCAATAAATGGTGAATTCATATTTCTAGTTACATAGATATAGCCAGTTTCTCTTTGCCTCCATTGCAAATAAAGACAGTGGCTCTGGAAGCTAATTCCAGCAGGGCATAATAAATGCAAGAAGTCCTCAAAAGTTTGATGGGCTTCTATATTCAGCAGGACTGAATCATATTGCCAGCTGGAATAGCTGAAAGCATTTACCCAAACCTGAAAAGATGCATATATTATTGCCTGTTTCCAGACAGCTGAGGGCATTTCAATCTACATGTTATCACCTGTTGCTGGTCAAACAGCTGAGCAGCCTAAGGCAGTTCCTCCAACCTGACAATGCCTACTGTATACCCAACCTTGCCTTTGATATGTATATCTGCTTTGCCTTAGGGCAATTTGTGTTAATAAAAGTCTAGGCGTCAGAGATTCAAAGAACTTGGTTACTGAAGCTAGGTCTCCTCTAGCTCCCCAAAATGCCTTCCAAATTTATATTTCTAGTCTCTTTATTAATTTACATGCAGCCCCTTCTCTAGAATTCTGAACTCTTCTAGATGCTGAGAAACACCCTGGCACACTGGAAAGTTAGCTTTTAGAGTCACTTAGTTTCTGTAAGGTTTGAGGTGCAGGAAAACTGGAGTCGGAGACCACCAAGACATATTAAAGGAAGTTTTATTCCGCAGTAACGAGCGAGACTCATTACGGAGGTAGAGAAATCAGGATTAGAGGAGGAGGGAGTGGAGGAGGGAACCAACCGGGCTACCTCTGCTGATGGAAATGGAGAGCAGCCCACGTGGGCGGGTGCAGGACCCTTTTAAGGGAACAGGAAGGGGTTGGGTCCAGGGCGGAACTGGAAGGGGTGGGCCCCAGGGCACTCGGCACGCACTGATTGGTGGTACAATGTCTTGGGGACGTCTCCGCTGCAGACACCTGTGATGTCATAACTCCGCCCACCAGTTGGGGGGAGGGAGGATATCACAGTTTCTATTACATAGTAGAAGATATGACTCTTTAAAATATTAGTGATCATTAAATCTGGTTATCATTATATATTTATTTGTCTTGAGGATTCTCATATCTCCAGGCATCTGAGACACCAATGATTTATTCAATAGAATGCTCAATATTTTTTATCTTTGTGTTCTGCATTTCATTTTGTTATCCTTTCCCCTGATGTTATAAATTAAAAAAGAAATCCCCTTAGAAAAGGAAGTACTTAGCCTTTCATAATGTTCTGTTTATGAGTGCAGTGATCCTTGTGTATCTATGGAAGCTGTTTTTAAACATTTGGGGATTAATTGGATATAGAAATTTGTCATTTGTATGCACCATAGGCATATCAAATACAAACAAGCAAATACTGATAATTATAAAGGACTCTAATTGCTTCTATAACAACTGTATAAATGAACATTAACTCTTAGAATGGTATGAAAATAGAGTGAGAAGGATGCTTTTTGGCCTGTCTATAACTTTATGCTTCCTTAAAATACTGACATGAATTCTATGAAATGACCTTTCTCCTTGATAAGAAAGTATTAGGGAATTTTTATAAAATGTAAAGGGGTCAATATTAAAAAAAAATCTTCACATGTTGACTACAAGGTGATAAAATACATTAAAGATAGTCCTAGCTCAATCCTCAGTATGACTGGAATGTGTTAACATCACATAACAAAGTAGGGAAAAACGCACCTATAAATTTCTGTCATTTGCCTGGGCTCTTTTTAAAAAAATATATATTTTTATTGATTTCAAAGAGGAAGGGAGAGGGAAAGAGATTTAGAAACATCACTGATGAGAGAGAATCATTGATTGGCTGCCGTCTCCACCTCCCCCCACTGGGGATCGAGCCTGCAACTGGGCCATGTGCCCCTGAACCTAACCCGGGACACTTCATTCCATGGGCTGATGCTCTATCCACAGAGCCAAGCCAATTAGGGCTGCCTCAGCATTTTGAAAGTTTAATGAGATCCCTTCTGTGATTACAAAATATTTCCCAAACAAATTGATATATCTTTGCTTAGTTCTTGAAAAAGTAATTTAGATTCTAGTTTCTGAAATTAAAAAAAAAAACAAAAAAACTTTTATCTGCTTAAGTAAATCTAAGTAAGGGAATTTCCAAATTCTCTAGAGAAAATAAATTTAGCTTCAAATGCTATAAAAGAGCAATCTCTTTTTAAAAGTTTCAGATACTTATCTTTGCTTAATTACATCTGGGGGGAAAACACACCCTTTTTTTTCAAATCCTACCTAATAATAGACAAATATGCAAATTGACCGTACCTTTGCTATGCCCGCGATTGGCCAGGAGGCGCGGGGGGGCGGGACTTGGGGTGGCCAGGGTGGCCGATTGGGCTGGTGGGACACTGAGCTCGAGTTGCCAGCGGCGGCTTGAGCTCAGGGTCTGCACCATGGCTGTGCTATGGCACAGAAGGGGCCTCTGGGGCAGCGAGCTCACGTCCCACCGGGGACCACCAAAAGCGGGGGAACAACCAGCGGACAGGCACCCAGCTCCCCCGCGATCGAAAGCAAAAGCGTGGGAGCTGGGTGCCTGTCCACTCAGGCACCAGGCCTTTCAGAAGCCTCCACCACGCCAGAGGCTTCGGAAAGGCCTGGTGCACCAGCGGACAGGCACCCAGCTCCCCCGCGATCGAAAGCGAAAGCATGTAGGGGACCCTACACGTGCATGATTCAATCATGCACTGGGCCTCTAGTAAGATAATATTCACAGATTCTGTGGATTGGAATGAGATATTTGGGGGTTATTATTCAATCTTGTACAATCCTGTCCATTGTTTTAAATGATCACAACTACATAATTTAGTTTTATTTAGGGCTCTACAGATATACAAAACCAATAGGAGAGAGAGTGGGAGGGAAGGACAGAGGGGGAGAGGGGGAGAGAAAGAGAGAGAATTATTTTAAGGAATTGACGCATGAGATTATGGTAACTGGAGTGGTCAAAATCTTCAGGCAAGACTAACAGTCTGGACACCCAAGGAAGAGTTTATGTTGTTATTCAAATGTGAAGGCAATCTAGAGGAATAATTTTCTCTTCTTTAGGAGATCTCAGGAGAGCATTATGCTAAGCAAAATAAGCCAGTCAGAGAAAGATAAGTATCACATGATCTCACTGATATGTGGAATCTAATGAACAACGTAAACTGATGGACAAAAATAGATTCAGAGACATTGAATCATGGAACTGATTGTCAAGGCAGGGGAGGGTGGGAGGGTGGGAAGAGATAAACCAGTGAACTCGTATGAATATATGCATAACCCATTGGACACAGACAACAGGATAGTGAAGGCTTGGGATGGGGAGGGCGGGGGCAGGTTGGGAGAGGTCACTGGGGGGTAAATGGGGACATATGTAATACTTTCAACAATAAAAATTAAAAAGAAAAAAAGAATGACAAGTAGCCTCTGCAAGCTGGAAAAGGTAAGAAATAGATTTACTCCTAGGACCTCCAGAAAAAAAGCAGCCTTGCTGATGCCTTGATTTCAGGCTTCAGGTCTCCAGGATAATAAATTTATGTTGTTCAAGCAAAAAAAAAAAAAAAAAGACTTTCAACTGATTGAGTGAGGCTCACCACATCATTATGGAAGGTAATTTGATTTACACAACGCCTACACTAGCGTTTATATGTTAATCTCATCTACAACATATAAGAGCACAGACATCTAGACTGGTTTTTGACCAAATATCTGGGTACTGTCGCCTAGCCAAGTTAACACATAAAATTAAGCATCACTATTTAGCTCCATAATTTTGAGATAAATTCTTTGTTCAAATCTACCTGTTTTCTTTGGTTAGCTCTTCTATCCATTTATGTCACTTTTAATAATATTTTATAATGTGAAATTAAGTAGTTGAAATAAAGACATATGACCTATATAACTCAAAATACCCTCGGTCTTTATACAAAAAAAAATAAAATAAAAATAAAAATTATGACCCCTGTCCCAAAGGCCTGTTTGGAAAAGAGAATGAGGGATCCTTGAAAACAGAAGGGGTTACAGTCTTATTTTTCAGCCTGTGAATTGATCCCTAGCAATGGCTTTGCCTATTCACCTTTGTTCACATAGAATCTCCCAGTAACTGTTAGTGATTGAGGCTGTGGCATGGTCTATTACCTTTTCTCTTCCAGATTACTATTCATAGGCAGAATACTGGCGAAACTTAAGTTATTTTATTCACTGAGGTTACAGGGATAAAATCCAAATCCATCAGAGTCTAAGGAGGATTAAAATGTCTGGTATGGCATATCTAGTCTAACTATCTTGCCATAGTGTGTCTTCCACAAGTTAGTACCTTCTGACCAAAATATTTGGGCATTCCTTTATATATATTTCACCTCCTCATCCTTAGAATCATGTTCCAGTTGTCTCACTAACTTTCCAATAGCATATGGCCAATATCAGTATTCCTAAAAAATGGGATTTCAGTCCCATAGTAAAATCTAATTTCAAAGAGAAGTGAAGTCCAAGGTAGACTATAGGAAAAACCTAGAATAATCTCAATTTTATATGTTAAGAAAACCTCAAATTTCTTAATACAGTGGATGTTTATGAAATTTGTGCTAAAATAAATTTCCAGATTTCAAGTTTATGATGCTTTTTATTCTACTTTATCAATTTAGTATGCTTTCTTAGAAATATCAACATTTAATTCTCACCACCTCTCAAACATCAGTTTCTCTCCTAAATCACAATTGTATTTTACTGTTCTCCAGTGAGTTTAGAGCATAGGTCTGAGCAATGACAGCCCTTTAAGCCAGAAGTCTAATAATAATAATGTAGTCAAAAAGGAAGATGATTTTAACTTAAAATAACAGTTTAATCTGTGGTACACCTGGGAATTTGTCCTACCTAAAATCAAAAATATCAAAAAGTCCTCCAAATGTACTTCATAAAAATGGGATTTTTCTAGGAAGGTTTTAAGAGGAAAAAGAAAGAAGACAAATCTGCTCTAAATCTTTTATTATTATGTTTGAATGTAGAAAGTTGTGAATATTTTTGGAAAGAAAGCACTGGGTTAACAAATCTATAAGATTCCTCTCAAAATATTTCCTCCTTGTGCCTCTTTCAGACTCTGAGGCTACTAAGATGGCATCTATTCCCTAGCTTTCTGTCTTTCTCTCCTGATACCTCTTTCCCCTACTCTCATTCTTCTTCCATGTCCTCATTCTGCCCCTCCTCTGCTCAAAATTGTTAAGGCATCTCTGCTCTTCAAGAACTAAACCTCCTAACTATTGCCTCTTGTTACTGCAGCCCTGTGGGAATCATTGTCTTTCTCCTTTCTGTTTGTTTTTTCTTTTGAGAGGTTGCTATTGGAATTTTAGAGATTAAGTCAGATATTCTGTTTTATAGGTAAACACTACAAGCCTTTTAATTGTATAAATTTTATTTTAAAATATATTTGGAGATTAAAGTTAACAGCAAAACTATGGAAAGGTACAGTGATTTCCCACATAACCTTTGCCCCACACATGCATAAACTCCCTAATAATAACATCACCCACCAGAGTGGTACATTTGTTATAATCGATGAACCTACATTAACACATCATAATTATCGAAAGTACATAGTTTGAACTAGGGTTCATTCTTAGTGTTGTACATTCTATCAGTTTGGATAAATGTAGTAACCATTATAATATCATACACAGTGTTTTTACTACCCTAAAAATTCTCTATGCTCCATCAATTTATTTCCTACTCATCACCGAATCCTTAGCAACCACTGATTTTTCTAGAGACATTGGAATCACTTAAAATACTATGAAACCTAGAATGCTATCCTTTTAATTACAAAATCATTGTTATTTAAAAGGTATAATGACAAAAGTAATTTTGAAGTGATTTTTTGAGGGAGAGTATAGTCAAAATTTAAGTGTGTAACCAAGCATCTATCTAATGTATTGATATATAGTTGTATGTTATCATTAGCTGGAAATGCTTTCTTTTTTTCTTTTGTTTTCTTTTACATTTATTGACTTTCTACAGAATCTTATATATATTATTCATTATTTTGCAAATATAATTTAATTAGGAACAATTTTATTTAAAAAATACTAAAAAGTTATAAATCATTATGCTACCCTACATTTTAGATCTGCTAAAGGTTTAACATTTAATCTTTAGAAAAGCAAACTTGATGTTTTCACAAATAAGTAATGAATGCATTTTGATTTATCTCTAATTAAAGTAAAAGCTATAGACAAATATTTCACATGTACCTTGCTCATGTGTTATTACTAGTATCAAAAGTTTCTGCAAAGAAGCTATACAGAGAAGTATATACAATGAAAAGGTTAGATTTCTCCAATAAAGTTTTTTATAGCTGTATAAAAAATACTATATCAAGTTGACAGTGAACATTTTATTTTAGTTGTTTTGCACTTTGTTGATCTGGAAACTGATACTTCAGCATCCTAGAGTGAGTTACTTTCCTGTTAATAACACAATCTAATATTTGTCACATAATACATTTACATCATTTCTACCTTTGCAAAAACAGTGTTTATTACAAAATAGTAAAGCTTTCCAAGTGTAGAGTATATTATGAGATTTGCTGAATACATTAACTGCCTTGCAAATGGCATAAGAAATGTCACATTTTATGAATCAGAGTTAACAAGATCTAAAAAATGGTATGCCACAATTTTCACAGTGCATTATAGGAATATTCTATCTGTATATATTGCAGGTATTTATGATTAAATTTTAAAGCTTCAGCAAAGAATCTCTTTCTAGCAAGTTTTAGAAGTGATTTCCCCAAGACTACTCTAAATAGAAATATATAAGAGGTTTCTTTATGCTATGCATGAGTGAATGCTAAGAATTATCAAGAAATATATTTTGCCTGAAGTGTACCACTTTCTTAATTTTTATAACATCTTTATCCTTCATTTCCAGATGAAGTATTTATTATATACTAGAGGCCCGGTGCATGAAATTCATGCACAGGTAGGGTCCCTAGGCCTGGCCGGCAATCAGGGCCAATGAGGGCCTTCTGGCTGCGGACCAGGGTCTACTTTCATTCTGCGCTGCCCCCTGGTGGTCAGCACATCATAGCAAGCAATCAAACTCCCAGTCGAACTCCTGAGGGGGCACTTTTCCTATTAGCCCAGTGATGGCAAACCTATGACATGCGTGTCAGCACTGACACGCGTAGCCATTTCTGATGACACGCGGCCACATGCCGAGGATGAAACATTTGCTGCTCCTGAAGATGAAGCATTTGCGACTACAGTCTTGGAGTTGGTTTTTTCCTCAAAGTGACACACTACCCGAGTTACGCTCAGTTTTTTGGTGAAGTTTGACACACCAAGCTCAAAAGGTTGCCCATCACTGTATTAGCCTTTTATATATATAGATTGTTACTTATTACAAAAACAGTCACAATTGCCTGACGTGTCCCTAATGTATTTATCTATATTGAAAATGTTATGCATCCTCAATATTCCATAAATATAAAGCACATAAAACCCATTAGAATTTTATTTCTATAAATTAGCCTTTTCAAGGACATTTTATGTTGGTTTAGATTATCTTATTTTGAAAAACCATGTCTGAGTGAGAAATGTATTATGTAACCTAACCACAATATTTTTCTTCAATTTCTTTCATTTATTCAACTAAAATTAATTAATAACAAGATAAAATAAATAAATTAATTAATAATTAATAAAAATTATTCCCTACATGATATCCCTTGTTTAAAACCAAAAATATTTTCATAAGAGAAAGAAGATATTAGAAGTAAAAAGCAGCTGACTGATAATATGAATTAATCCCACAGAAGCTTAAGGAAAGTATAATTTATATAGTTAATACTTACTTTAGGTAATTAATTTACTTTGTTTTCTTCTTGTACTACTATACTTATTTTATAATGTATTCTGGATCATCTAGATCTTTATACTCTATCCAAAATAATCAAATTTGTATATGTTTGGTAGCTAATATGTTATTAAGATGATAAAAATGCACTAAAGAAATAATTATGATTACTATGGCATTCCATATACATGCTAAAGACTAACTTTATCTTAAGTTTAAAAATAACCTGTTTCATTATAGCATCTGGAATCTCTTTAGAAATAGAAATGTATTGCCCATTGTTGAAGCTAAACAAAGCACTTTGCTAATAGGCTATTATGTTAAAATGTCTTAATTTTAAATTTAAATCATTAAGATTATTGTACTGTTTTTAGATTCTATCTGACAATGCTTATAAACATGCACTTAGAAATCGAAGGCATTGATTAAACAAACTAGACTGTGAGTTAACTATTCAGACCTGTATACATAATTTAGGGGTCATTGTAAATGCTGCTCTTAACAATAACAAAGAACATTCCTATCTGTGTTACTTGTCTTAAAACCTCTCCTAATGTTTATAATTTAGCTTCTCCCATGCCTCATCATCTTTCTGGTAAAGGGTGGAAAGTATTAATATTAATGCAATTACTAAAATTTCCTGGATCTTATAGGTCAGCTTATAAAACAGTCACCTCAATATAAAATCTGAGTTAGGTCTGAGAGGTCCTGTGGCATGTTTACGTGCCATGATCCACATCTCTTATTTTAGCTGACCTCATCTCTGCTGTGTGTATGTCTGATTACTGGTGTGACATCAGGTCTTGTGAACACCTTGATATGGATATTGATGTCATATAAATGGTAATGCCATTTCAAAAACCGAGACTGTATACTTTGAATAGTAGCATGAAAGCCCCATTCTTTTTTTCTATCATCAAACAACCTGGACCATATTATGAATAGACTTCTAATTTATGTTGTAGAATGAATTAGAATATCAGAAAATGCCCTGATAATTAGCAATCATCATCTTTATTTTTATTTCTTCTTTCTCTACCTCTGTCCTTTCTGTATTTTCCCTTCCTCATTTCCTTACTTCTTTTCTTAATCCTTCTTTCCTTCCCTTCTTTCCTTTTAATTTTGAAATATTATTGTTTCTGTGTATGTTGCTATCAGAACTCTTGCTCCCTCTGGCTTCCATACTCCCAGTTTCAGAGTTTTCTTTTCTAAACCCTGAACAGATTTTTGCCAAAAAGCATGCTTTGAATTAACAGTTTATTCTGTCACATTTTACTGACATCACAGAACATAATGCTGTTATGAAAACCACATGTTTTTTATTAAAAATATAAGTCATATAAAAATATAACCCTAACCCTAACCCTAACCCTAACCCTAACCCTAACCCTAACCCTAACCCTAACCCTTGCAATGAAGAAAATGTTAAAGAGAAAAAAAGTAATCTGGTGGTCAGGTAAAATGATGGTTAAAAATTGATCTGTGGGTTTAGCAAGTTTTAGGTTATTGGCAACAAAGTGCTCATGTGTGTGTGCATATGTGAATGTGCTTTAACCTGAAAGAAATAATTTCAATTGAAATGTGAAAAAATGATACAGTTGAATTTGGGGAAAAAAAAGTTGAGGGGGAAAGGAAGGGATAGAAACAGAGAGACAGATAGAGATGTAGGAATTGAATTATCAGATTAATATGAATAGACAAGAGAGAATAGGTTCTATGGCAAGAAGAAAAGATGGTCATAAGGAGGAAGAAAGATGGTTTATCTTTAGTTACAGAAAAAAAAGGAAGAGAATATGGTTATTGATGTTTGCAGTTATTTGATTATTTTCCTCACTAAAACGAGAATGCTACTCAGTAAAAGAGGAAATGTGGTTACCCAAAGCAATGAAGATTGTGGAAGGTATTTAACAAACTTGGGGAGAAGAAAAGACGGTACAGACCTTCTAGAATAAGTGAGTAAATAATAGATTATGAAACACCAATATGTTTACTGGGCAACTTTAAGGACTCACTTGAAATTACTGGTCATGGAAGTAAAGTGAGACAAGTTCATCTTTTTGTCTTCTATCCCTATGTAAGCATAGAGTCATATAAGTAGAGAAATGTATTTAAACAAGATTGGGGATTTTCCAAGACACTAGAAAGAAATAGAAGGCACTTAATTTGGAACAATATACAATGGACTGGTTATAAAATATTAACAAAGGATGTAAGCTATATAAATATTAAAATGTAGAAATGGGATGAACCAAGATGGTGGTGTAGGTAAACACGGTATTCCAATCCTCCACTACCATATCAAAATTACAACTAAGATACAGAACAACCATCATTCAGAACTACCTGAAATCTGGCTGAATGTAAGCCCTACAACTAGAGAATCTTACCTAATAATAAACAAACATGTAAATTGACCATATTGCCACTACGCCCACAGCCAATCAGAGTATGCAAATTAGAAGGCCAGCTGCTCCAGGCGTGGAGTGGCCAGGCAGGAGTGGCCAGGACACCTGCTATGAGAGGGAGGGTGGGGCGGGGGAGGGGGGGGGCGAAGGGATCTACAGGAGCGGAATGCCGCAGTGAAGACAAGACTGCAGACTCCGGAGTCTGTGGTGAAGACAAAGATAGCAGACTCCAGCTGGAGTCTGCAGCAAAGAGGAAGACGGCAGACTCTGGCTGGAGCAAAGGCCTGGGTCCTGGGTGGCGGAGGAAAACCAGTGCTGGAAGCCAAGAGGAGGAAGGCCTATTGCACGAATCTCTTCGTGCAACAGGCCTCTAGTTAAAGAATAAACCACATTGAGACTGGTAGGAGAGGGGAGGCATGGCAAAGGCCAGTCCAACACCCACGCATGGCATTTGTTTAATTGGGAGGAAAATCTTGGTTGTGGAGGCCTCCCATGAGGAGCAAGAGGTCCCAGCCTCACACCAGAACCATCAGCCCAGGGTTCCAGTGATGGGAAGAGAAGTTTCTATAATTTAGGGTTGTGAAAACCAATGGGAAGTGTGGCTGAGTGACACAGAGCCTGTTGGAGATCCAGGCAGTTCCTCTTAAAGGGCCCATGTGCAGACATACTCCAACTCCTTCCCTCTGAGCTCCAGTGATGGGTCAGCAACTTTAAAGTATCCAGGGACATACGGGGAGGAACTAAATTTCCTGGCACCAGGGCAAGAACTGGAGGGCAGCTTTCTTCCAGACAAAAGTGTTGGCAGAGGTCACTATTCCTCTGCTGAGACATTACTCATCCCCCAGAGGCGACTGGCAGATACCATATCTGAATCTCTATCAATCTAACCCACACTATTTGACCCACCCTGGTGATTCCCTGAGACCCCACACCACCCAATTTGCAGCTCCACCTAAGCTATTTGCAGTGGCTTTTCCATATGAATAGCCTATCCTGTCTCAGACTTTCCTAAAATATCTCAGACAAGTAGCAGCTGGCCTCAGCATGACCCATACCTCTTGATAAGTGACCTCAGGCCCAATACTAGCAGCAGCTTGACAAGGTTTACAGATTGGCCTCTCCTGGGCACCTCCAAGCCCAGCACAAGTAGTAGCCATCTGCAGATTGCTAAGTAGCTCATGCTGGGTGGTCGCAGGTAGGCATAGACAGTAGCTGCCTTTGCACCTCCTGGAAGACTCCAGAGCCAGTGCACCTGGTGGAAAGCTTCAGACCATGCCAGATTACAGCTGTACCATATCCATGAGCGACACACTCAAGGGGCAGATTCAGTGAGCACCAAGTCCCACTGAAGCAAGTCCTGCCCTATAGAAGTGTCTCCTGAACATCAGCTCTTCCAACTGTATTTGTAGCTGACCCTCACAGCCAATTGGCCTGGGGGTCAATTCCTCCCAGTCACACCAATATCAATCAAGGCTCGACTACAACAAGACAGTGCACACAGCCCACAAAGGGGTGCACCTAGAGTGTCCAGCTCAGGTAACTGGGGAGGCTGAGCCACTGGGCTGTACAGGCACCTACTACACGAGGCCACTCTACCAATTCCAGGAGACATAGCAGCTCTACCTAATACACAGAAACAAACACAAGGAGGCAGCCAAAATGTGGAGACAAAGAAACATGTCACAAATGAAAGAACAGAAGAAATCTCCAGAAAATGACCTAACTGAAATGGAAGCAAGAAAACTACTAGAGACAGAGTTCAAAACAATGATTATAAGGATGCTTAAAGGGTCTTAATGAGAGCTTCAAGGAACCTAGTGAGAATTTCAAGAAACTTAGTGAGGCTGAAGCCGGTTTGGCTCAGTGGATGGAGCGTCAGTCTGCGGACTGGAAGGTCCCAGGTTCGATTCCGGTCAAGGGCATGTACATTGGTTGCGGGCACATCCCCGGTTGGGGGTGTGCAGGAGGCAGCTGGTCGATGTCTCTCTCTCATCGATGTTTCTAGCTCTCTATCCCTCTTCCTTCCTCTCTGTGAAAAATCAAAAAAATATATTTTAAAAAAAAAGAATTACACCTTTAAAAAAAAAAAAAAGAAACTTAGTGAGAACATCAAAGACATGAAAAGGTAGCTATCAGAAATGAAGGATACATTAACTGAAATGAAGAATACTTTACAGGGAATCAACAGTACAACAGAAGATGTCGAGAATCAAATCAGCAATTTGGTATATGAGGAAGCAATAAAAAACACACCCAATCAGAAGAGCAAAAAGAAAAAAATAACTTAAAAATATAAAGATAGTGTAAGGAGCCTCTGGGACAACTTTAGCATACCAACATTTGCATCATGGGGGTGCCAGAAGGGGTAGAGAGGGAGCAAGAAATTAAAAACTTTTTTGAAGAAATAATTACAGAAAACTTCCCCTACCTGGTGAAAGAAATAGACTTACAAGTCCAGGAAGCACAGAGTCCCAAACAAGAGGAAACCAAAGAGACCCACATCAAGACACATCATAATTAAAATGCCAAGGGTTAAAGACGAGAAAATCTTACAAAGCAGCAAAAGAAAAGCAGTTAGTTACCTACAGGGGAGCGCCCATACGACTGTCAGCTGATTTCAAAACAGAAACTTTGAAGGCTAGAAGGGAGTGTCAAGAAATCTAATGAACAAAATAAATTGATAATAGACTAGAACCCTGGGATGGGGCGAGATACAGGTGGAGGAGGGCAATGGGAGGGGAAAGGTAGGGGGATATCTGTAATACTTTCAACAAAAGAGATTTTAAAAATAAATTTAAAAATATAGAAATGAAGAGGGTTAAAATTAGTGAACAATGAGATTAAATAATTTTAGTTTCTTGTTTGGGGGTAGAAATCTAAGGATTATTTTATTTGCAATACTCTGTTGAGCAGGGTAGAAATATATTGAAATCGAAATAAAGGAAAGTTTCATGTGATTCACAATATAACCACTTTGGAAATGAATACCTAATGTCAGATAAAAGGCAAAATTATTGATTGATGAGTTCAATAAATGGGGGGACAAGAGTATTGAAAGGAGGGACATCTATATGGATATTGACACCAGCCAGATATATGATAAGAATGGTGTCATCTCTAACAGAGATCTAGAAGTTAAAATATTGACTAGATGAAGACCATGAACTGGAGAGTTCACAGGTGACTATAATAATCAGGCATAGTGAGTACTATGATCTGCTGACATATGACTCAGTGACAGAAATGTCTAATGGACAAAGAGAGAAAAAAAATTATTTGAAAGCAGCAAGGAGCACATACTGCATTTCTTGACCTAATCATATGAAAAGGGTGGAGAGAAAGTAGCTAAGAGTTTTTAAAACAAGAGAAGTGATTTTCCAAGGAGAGAGCCAATTTTTAATTAGATCAAGAGGGGAAAAAAAAGTCATTTAGTACAGAGTTTCATAATATAGGTTATTTTTCAGTCAAATAAGCATATTGTATAGATTTCAGCATAGAAGAGGGATATAGGGTCATAAAGAAGGAAGATAATGCAGACCTTGATAGGTGTTTGAGTGCATTAGAGGATGGGTGACCTGAAAGTCTTAAACTTCATGTGGTGATTTAAAAAATCCAAAATGAAGGACAAAAATGTGATGAGGCTGGTGTTCTTAAAGCTGAAAAATTTGGTAAGTTGTAAATATAGTGATACTGGGTGACATGTGAGTCTTGTCAAGAGAGCCCTTAGTCCTAGAGCCTCTATTGACTCCTTGCTTATAGATATGTGACGACCAAAGAAGTGGTAAAGGGAGTTAATCTGGAAATATCTAGTGATATCCACGAGTAGAGGGGATGAAGCCAGTTGATGTGGTAGCCTTATAATCTAAGAAAGTGGAAAAGATCGTAACTAATGCATTCAACCTCTGACTTGATAACTTTCAAGTGATAATCTTCATACTAACCATTATAAAAATTCAAAAAAGGAGGAGAGTAAGTATGAAAAGCTTCTGTCAGAATTTGCTCTAAATGGGAGCAAAAAAATAGAATAAGAGCTGGAGATACAATGTGATTCATTTATGTGAATGTAATCTCTCCAAGATAATGAGATATGTAATTCAAACTAGAGGCCTGGTGCACAGCATTCGGGCACTGGGGGGGAAGGGGTCACTCAGCCCAGCCAGCACCCTCTCGCAGTGCGGGACCCCTCGGGGGATGCCCACCTGCTGGCTTAGGCCCACTGCCCCCAAGGGGTCCTTAGCGCTGCCGCAGAGGCGGGAAAGGCTCCCTGCACTGCCACTGCGCTGACCAGCCATGAGCCTGGCTTCTGGCTGAGCAGCACTGACCACCAGGGGGAAGCTCCTGCATTAAGCATCTGCCCCCTGGTGGTCAGTGCGCATCATAGTGACCGGTCGTTCCACCATTCTGTCGATTTGCATATTAGGGTTTTATTATATAGGATTATTTTTTCACAAGACAGAGGGAGTGACCATTTTTGAATTTGCTAACCAATAAAAAGCAAGTGAGCGCAAACCTTGAAATTCCTCTATGAGGTCAATTATTTGAAGTAAATATAAAGGGCACCAGAGAATGTGCTAAATGACTAGGTTTCTTGGTACAGAACAGAAGAGATAAAAGACGACTAAAAACATTTGAGTACGTGTGTCTGAATCTCAAATCATTTCTTCAGTTGACAAGTTTGGGAAAGAAGGAACAAAGCAAAACTATAAAAATAATGATTTAAAGGCAGGCACTCTGCGGGTTATGTATGTGTTTGTATCTGCTGGTTTTGTACGTGACCAATAAAGTTTTCTCTTCTGTGGAGTTAATGGATCATTCAGCTGTCCTGGACCTTGTAGATGGGCAGTGTATGTACTAGTCATCTAGATTTTTGCCTCCATGTGGTGGGAAAATATGCTCTGTTGTGATAGTTGTTTCTGTCACTATGAATTTTTGGTGAGTTTTCTACCTTAATAGCAACACTCCTTTTGTATGAAACACCACAATTTGTTTATTTAACAGATACATTCAAGAACTTACTATGATTATCAATTGCTCAAAATAATCCCAGGCTTAAAATATGCATAATTTTACTTAACTAAAATCGGTTGTATTTTTATATTCTCATATTGCACACTGACATCCCTATTTCTTCTGCCGTCTGCTGAAGGAATCTGCTCACATGAATACAAAGCTTGCTGTCTCTTTTGTTTACCAGTTTAGTTAGGAAGAGAATTTTTATTTTCTATTAAAGCTAAGTCATGCAAATTTATTTTATTTTTCATAATTATATAAATTTTATATAAAATTGAGGTGTCTAGAGAATCGCAATTATGAAGAAAACCATAATTGGATTAAATATATTTTCTACTCTTTTTCATACCTAGCAAACATTAAAAGCTCTATAAATGAAGTCACAGTGATACTTTCAAATCACTTTTGGTAATTTGGTAATCAGACATATGTTTTAAAATTAAGATATAATAGTAAAAAGAAAATAATAGATTAAGGCAATCTTTTCTGCTTGTCATGTAGACTGGGTGGATTGTAATTTATAATCTATTGGATTTCACATTTCTAACCTTGAACTAAGAAACAAAATGAAAGATGAAGTATGGCATGCAAGCTCTTTTTTCTATATAGCAGATATCTTGAGTGACTTTTATAAAAAGAGGTATTTTGTTCTCTGTGTACTTTATGTTTGCTCTCTTATTTACAGTTATTTTTCAGTTCTATATCTTCTTTAGCCTTCATTTTTTTGTGGTAACTTGGTAGAATATTTTTCTGCCATTAAAAAAAAAATAAAAAAATATTTTACTCTATAAAAATAGCACTTTTCTTACAAGGATGGTGCTCCAGCAAAAAATAAGATTGTATTTGGAGGCTTTGTTTTTTTTAAAAAAACTCTCTAATGTTCAAAAGACCTTGTTTTAGTATGCTCATGTGTTTTAGTGACATAAATTTTTCTGTAAAATTGAAAATAAAGCTAAATGTATAAATATATTTATATCAAGATTTCATTTTAGTAGTAGCCCTTTTAGCATACAAATATGATTTTAAATCCCAGTTTGGTAAGTATCTGTCTTTATTCTTTGACAAGTTATTTTTTTCTCTATACCTCAATGTTCTCCTTGATAAAACAGAGATGATGATGTCTACCCCAGTGAACTATTATAACAATTTAATTAAATTATACAAGTAAATTGTATGTGATAGATTTAGCTACATTATGAGCATTTTAGAAATATATTCACTTTATTAACAAAAAGAATAGATGCTAAATTAGGGCAAGGTAATCTTAAAAAGCCAAGACAGGATTAGACATATAACATATGTCATAAAAGTTATATATCCATATTGCCTACTCAGTTATATCTGAATGAATTTGTATTTAAAATTAATTCTTGAGAAGACTACAAGAAAAATTATATCAAACACAGTATTATTTTAATAAAATATCCAGCATGATCAAGATTAGCCTTTTCTTAAGCAGAGAGATTGACTTTACAACCCAACTGCTAAGAAGATGGATTATTTTTTGATGACACAGATAAGTGTGAAACAGCACAAATTTGTTTATTTATAGTAACATATATACTCAAGAACTTACTATGTGTTAGGCATTATGTCATGTAGTGTATACAGTATATATTGGGGAATGAAACAGGCATAATCTATTCCCTTATAACATTTAGTTTGATGAAACTCAGGATATGGAGATAAATAAAAATGAATGTAATTAAAAATTAATATAAGTTCCCTGATTAAAAGTGGGAGAGGCTGAGGTAGAGATTAATAGAATGAGAGAGCACAGGGTTTCTTAGAGTATTCAGGGTAGACAGAGGTCATATGAAATATATATATAATCAAAGGATGTGGAAAAGCAGGTCATGTATAGAAAGAAAAATGGCAACAGTGAGTACAAAGATCTAAAATAGATCATTTTGGGTGCTTTAGGCATTGAAAGCAAATCAATTTTCTGTGGTATATTAAAGAAGAAAGTCATTTGAAAAGATGCTGGAAAGGTAAGGAGAGAAAATCATGCAGTGCCTTGCACACCTTGTTAAGAAATTTGCATTTTAGGAGCTCCAGTGGCCCAATCAGTTAGTGCGCAGTACTTATAAGAAATTTGCATTTTATTTCCAGGGCCATGGAAAGTCATGGATTAGTTTTAATCAGCAAACTAAGATTAGGTTTATGTTTTTCAAGGATCACTTTGACTATTACATGAAAGATAGTTTTAATATCTGTACTATGCTTTGAAAATAGTTAGATATTATTTTTATTGTTCACACTATATGTCTGCATCCCTCTTGCCACACACACACACACATACTTTGCTCACCTCCACCCAGCCCTAGGCCACCCTTCCCTCTGGCCAACCTCACACTGTTGTCTGTATCTATGGGTTATGCATGTATGTTCTTTGGCTAATCCCTTCCCCTTCTTTCATCCAGCCTCTCCTCCCCACTCCCTTCTGACACCTGTCAGTCTGTTTCATATATCCATGACTCTGTTTCTATTTTGTTCGTCAGATTATTTTTTTCATTACTACCCACATATAAGTGAGATTATATGGTATTTGTCTTTCTCTGACTGGCTTATTTTAATTTGCATAATAACCTCCAGGTCCATTCATGCTTTTTCTAAATGTAAGAGTCCCTTATTTTTTACGGCTGCATAATATTCCTTACCATCATAATTTTATCCACTCATCGACTGTTGGGCACTTGGGCTGTTTCCAGATCTTGGCTATTGTAAATAACACTTCTATGAACATAGGGATGCATATATTCTTTCTGATTAGTGTTTCAGGATTCTTTAGATATATTCCTAGAAGTGGGATCACTTGGTCAAAAGGCAGTCCCCCCGCCCCTTTTTTTTTTTTTTTTTTTAGGAAACTCCATACTTTGTTCCCACAGTGGTTGCAATAGTCTGTATTCTCACCAATAGTTCATGAGGGTTCCCTTTTCACATCCTTGCTAGCACTTCTTGTTTCTTGATGGTAGCCATTCTGGCAGGTGTGAGGTAATATCTCATTATGATTTTAATTTGTATCTCTCTGATGATTAGTGATGTTGAACATTTTTTATATGTCTATTGGCCATCTATATGTCCTGTTTGGAGAAGTGTCTATTCAGGTCCTTTGCCCATTTTTAATTAGATTATTTGTCTTCCTGGTGTTGACTTGTATAAGTTCTTTATATATTTTGGAAATTAACCCCTTATTAGATGTATCATTGGCAAATACGTTCTCCCATAAAGTCAGTTCCTTTTTCTTTTTGTTGCTTTCTTTTGCTGTGCAGAAGCTTTTTAGTTTGATGTAGGACCATTTGTTTATTTTTTACTTTGTTTCCATTTCCCTAGGAGATGTATCAGCAAAAATATTGCTATTGATATTTTACTGCCCAGGTTTTTATGGTTTTACAAATTATATTTAATTTTTTTTATCCTTTTTGAGTTTATTTTTTCTTGTGTATGATGGCAGTTGGTGGTCTAGTTTAATTTTTATTAATTTTTTTTTTCATTGACTAAGGTATTACATATGTGTCCTTATCCCCCCATTGCTCTCCCACCCCACCCCCACTCATGCCCTCACCCCCCTGGTGTCTGTGTCCATTGGTTAGGTTTATATGTGTGCATACAAGTCCTTTGGTTGATCTCTTACCCCTAACCTTCACCTTCCCCTATCTCCCTTCTGAGGTTTGGTGGTCTGATGGATGCTTCTCTGTCTCTGGATCTGATTTTGTTCATCAGTTTATGTTGTTCATTATATTCCATAAATGAGTGAGATCATGTGATAGTTATCTTTCTCTGACTGGCTTATTTCACTTAGCATAATGCTCTCCAGGTCTATCCAGGTTGTTGCAAATGGTATGAGTTCCTTCCTTTTTACAACAGCATAGTATTCCATTGTGTAGATGTACCACAGTTTTTTAATCCACTCATCTGTTGATGGGCACTTGGGCTGCTTCCAAATCTTAGCTATTGTAAATTGTGCTGCTATGAACATAGGGGTGCATATATCCTTTCTGATCAATGTTTCTAGTTTCTCGGGATATATTCCTTGAAGAGGGATCACTGGCTCTAATGGGAGTTCCATTTTCAGTTTTTTGAGGAAACTCCATACTGTCTCCACAGTGGCTGCACCAGTCTGCATTCCCACCAGCAGTGCACGAGGGTTCCTTTTTCTCCTCATCCTCGCTAGCACTTGCTTGTTGATTTGTTGATGATAGCCATTCTGACAGGTGTGAGATGGTACTGCATTGTCGATTTGATTTGCATCTCTCCGTTGATTAGTGACTTTGAGCATGTTTTCATATGTCTCTTGGCCTTCCTTATGTTTTCTTTCGAAAAGTATCTATTTAGATCCTTTGCCCATTTTTTTCGATTGGGTTATTTATCTTACTTTTGTTAAATTGTATGTGTTCCTGGTAAATGCTGAAGATTAAACCCTTATCAGTGATAACATTGGCAAATATGTTCTCCCATGCAGTGGGCTTTCTTGTTGTTTTGTTGATGGTTTCTTTTGCTGTTCAAAATCTTTTTATTTTGATGTAGTCCCATTTGTTTATTTTCTCTTTAGTTTCAATTGCCCTAGGAGCTGTATCGGTGAAGAAATTGCTTTGGCATATGTCTGAGATTTTGCTGCCTGCAGATTCTTCAAATATTTTTATGGCTTTACGTCTTAAGTTTAAGTCCTTTATCCATTTTAAGTTTATTTTTGTGTATGGTGTAAGTTGGTGGTCTAGTTTCATTTTTTTTTTTTTGCATGTATCTGTCCAATTTTCCCAACACCATTTATTGAAGAGACTGTCTTGACTCCATTGTATGTTCTTGCCTGCTTTGTCAAATATTAATTGAGCATAATGGTTTGGGTCAGTTTCTGGGTTCTCTATTCTATTCCATTGATCTATATGTCTGTTCTTGTGCCAGTACCAGGCAGTTTTGAGAATAGTGGCTTTGTAATGCAGCTTGAAATCTGGTATTGAGATTCCTCCTACTTTTTTCTTCGTTCTCAAGGATGGTACAATATCCACAAATCAATAAACATGGTACATCACATAAACAAATTGAGAGATAAAAATCACATAGTCATATCAATTGATGCAGAAAAAAGCATTTGACAAAATCCAACACCCTTACCTCTCAGAGGTAAGGGGGGAGGGGGTATGGGGAGAGATTAACTAATGATCTTATATGCATACATGAATTACCTATGGACAATATATGAGTGCCTAAGTATATAAATAATATCTTGGTGGACTTTATTGGAGATATCAAGAGCAAAACAGTCATAGTAGGATTTAACTCCCAACTTGTCATCAATGCATAGATCTACCATACAAAAAAAAAAACAAAAAAAACACACAAAAAACAAAAACAATCAACAAGGAAACAGCAACCTTAAATAATACACTAGATCAGATTAATTAATTGATGATTACAGAAGATTTCACCCTAAAGCTGCAGAATGTGTGTTATTCTCAAGTTCAAATGGAACATTCTCAAAGATAAACCACATGTTAGGACACAAATAAGTCTTAAATTCAAGAATATACTTAGGTACTGACAAAATGATTTGTGAGTGTGTGTGTATGTGTGTAAACTAACATCACACTACAAAACAGGCTGAGTATTGGTTTGTTGGAAACTTTAGTGCCTAAATCAGTAATTCCCAATCCTGGAAGGGATAGTTAACATCTTAAATACAGTAATCAGGAGTCTATACTGTAGAGGTGATTCTGCCTAGCCCTTTGGGTGAAGCGAAGCTATCTAAGTCTACAGCAGATCATTGTTTTTAATATATATTTTTTTTAATTTAAAGAAGTTTTTTTTAAGAAACTGTAAACACTTTGATCATTTTAAAATTACATGTCATGAAATAAGCCAGTGAGAGAAAGATATATATCACATGATCTCACTCATTTGTGGAATATAATGAACAACATAAACTGATGAACAAAAATAGATACAGAAGCATCCAACAGACCATCACATCTCAGAGGGAAGACAGGGGAGGGGGGAAGGTAAGAGATCAACCAAAGGATTGATATGCATGCATATAAGCATTACTAATGGACACAGACAGTAGGGGGCTGAGGGCATGTGCTGGGGGGTAGGAGCAGATGGGGAAAGGTCAATGGGGGGAAAAGGAGACATATGTAATACTTTCAACAATAAAGAATGTAAATAATTAAAAATAGAACTATCATATAACCCAGTAATCCACTTCTGGGTATTTATCTGAAGAAAACAAAAACACTAATTCAAATAAGAGTCATTGAAACATGGAACAGACTGACAAATCTCAGAGGTAAGGGGGGAGAGGGTACAGGGAGAGATTAACTAATGATCTTATATGCATACATGAATTACCTATGGACACAGAAAATAAGATGGTGAAGGCATGGGGCGGGTGGGAACAGGGTGAAGGGGGGCAATGGGGGGAAAATACAAGGACATCTTTAATACTCTTGACAATAAAGATTTTAAAAATAAATAAATAAATAAAATTGCATTTCAGATTTATTCCAGAAATTTAAGCACTGGAAAGTACTAATTTTTCTTTATTAAAACCAGATTCTCAGCCTATATCAAAAAATTCAAAAGGAAAGCACACTTCCAAGCTCATTCTAGGAAGCCAGCATTACCCTAATCCCAAAACCAGATAAAGACACTAAAAGAAAGAGAATTATAGGCCAATATCCCTGATGAACATAGATGCTAAAACCCTCAACAAAATTCTAGCAAATCGGATCCAGCATTACATTAGAGAGATCAGAAACTATGACCAAGTGGGATTTATTCCCAGATGCAAGGATGGTACAATATCCACAAAACAATAAACATGATACATCACATAAACAAATTCAGAGACAAAAATCACATAATCATATCAATTGATGCAGAAAAGGCATTTGACAAAATCCAACACCCTTTCCTGATAAAAACTCTCAGCAAAGTGGAAATAGAGGGACCATACCTCAACATAATAAAAGCCTTATGTGACAAACCTCATACTCAATGGGCAAAACTAAAACCATTTTCCTTAAGAACAGGAACAAGACAGGGCTGCCCACTTTCCCCACTCCTGTTCTACATAGGATTGGAAGTGCTAGCCATAGCGATCAGTCAAGAAGAAGAAATAAAAGGCATCCAAATTGGAAGAGAAGAAGTAAAATTGTCATTATTTGCAGAAGACATGATATTGTACTTAGAAAACCCTAAAGTCTCCATCAAAAATCTACTAGAACTAATAAATAAATTCAGCAATGTAGCAGGATACAAAATTAACACCCAGAAATCTATAGCTTTTGTATACACCAACTAGAGGCCCAGTGCACAAAATTCGTGAATGGGTGGGTGGTCCCCTCAGCCCAGCCTGCACCCTCTCCAATCTGGGATTCCTCTCACAATCCTGGACCTCTGGCTCTTAATCACTCACCTGCCTACCTGTCTGATCACCCCTAACTGTCCCCCCCCACCGTGGGCCTGATCGCCCCTCACTGCCTATGCATGCCAGCCTGATAATTTCTAACTGCACCCTCTGCCAGCCTGGTTGCCCCTAGCTGCCCCCTGCTGCTAGCCAGGTTGCCCCCAACTGCTTTCTCCCTGCAGGCCTGGTCACCCCTTACTGTACCACCTGCCAGCCTGGTCGCCCCAACTGCCCCCCTCTGCTGGCCTAGTCACCCTCATTGCCTCTCCTGCCAGCCTAATTGCCCATAACTTCCCTCCTGCCAGCCTGGTCTCCCCCAACTGCCCCCCTCCACCCCCCACCGGCCTGGTCACCCCACTCAGCCTGCTGTTTAGTTGTTTGGTCATCCGTCACTAACCCCCCCCTGCTGACCTGGTTGCCCCATGCAGCCTGCTTGTTCAGTCATTTGGTTGTCCCTCACTAACCCCCCTGCCAGCCTGGTCATAAGCAGTCATCTTATGAGGGAGTGAGGGTCAGTTTGCATATTACCTCTTTATTATAAAAATAATGAACTCACAGAAAGAGAAACTAAAAAAAAAAAAAAAAAGAAAAAAGAACTCTAGTTACCATTGCAACAAAAAAATTAAGATACCTAGGAATACATTTAACCAAGAAGGTAAAGGACCTATACTCAGAAAATTATAGGACGCTGAAAAAAGAGATAGAGGAAGACATAAACAAGTGGAAGAGTATACTGTGTTCATGGATTGGTAGAATCAACATCATTAAAATGTCCATACTACCCAAAGCAATCTATAGATTCAATGCAACTCCCATTAACATACCAACAGCATGCTTCACAGACCTAGAACAAACTCTCCAAAACTTCATTTGGAATAAAAAAAGACCCCGGATAGCCACAGCAATCTTGAGAAAGAAGAACAAAGTTGGAGGGATCACAATACCAGCTATCAAGCTACACTACAAAGCCACTGTTCGCAAAATTGCCTGGTACTGGCACAAGAACAGACATATAGACCAATAGAACAGAACAGAGAACCCAGAGATTGACCCAAGCCATTATGCTCAATTAATATTTGACAAAGGAGGCAAGAGCATACAATGGAGTCAATACAGTCTCTTCAATAAATGGTGCTGGGGAAACTGGTCAGATACATGCAAAAAAAAAAAAAAAAAAAGAAAAGAAACTAGATCACCAACTTACACCATACACAAAAACAAACTCAAAATGGCTAAAGGACTTAAATGTAAGACGGAAAACCTTCCCGTCTTACATTTAAGTCTTTTAACCATTAAGTCTTCTATGTCCTAGGAGACTCCATAGGCAGCAAAATATCAGACATATGTTGTAGCAATACCTTTACCAATACAGCTCCTATGGAAATGGAGACTAAGGAGAAAATAAACAAATGGGAATACATCAAAATAAAAAGCTTCTGTACAGTAAAAGAAGCCATCAACAAAACAACAAGAAAACCCACTGCATGGGAGAACGTATTTTCCAGTGCTATTTCATATAAGGGTTTAATCACCAAAATTAATAGGGAACTCATACAACTTAACAAAAGGAAGATAAGCTATCCAATCAAAAAATGGGCAAAGGACATAAATAGACACTTTTTGAAAGAGGACATACAAGAAGGCCCAGAAACATATGAAAACATGCTCAAAGTCACTAATCATCTGAGAGATGCAAATCAAAACAAGAATGAGATACCATCTCAGACCTGTCAGAATGGCTATCATCAACAAATCAACAAACGACAAGTGCTGGTGAGGATGTGGAGAAAAAGGAACCCTTGTGCACAGCTGGTGGGAATGCAGACTGGTACAGCTACTGTGGAGAACAGTATGGAATTTCCTCAAAAAATTAACAAAGGAACGCCCATTTGATCCAGTGATCCCACTTTTAGGAATATATCCTAAGAAACTAGAAACACCAATCATAAAGAATATATGCACCCCTATGCTCATAGCAACACAATTTACAATAGCTAAGATTTGGAAACAGCCTAAGTGCCCATCAGCAGATAAGTGAATTAAAAAACTGTGGTACATCTATACAATGGAATACTACACTGCTGTAAAAAAGAAGAAATTCTTACCATTTGCAACAGCATGGATAGAACTGGAAAGCATTATGCCAAGCGAAATAAGCCAGTCAGAGAAAGATAACTATCACATGATCTCACTCATTTGTGGAATATAATGAACAACACAAACTAATGAACAAAAATAGAACCAGAGATATAGAAGCGTTGAACAGACTGTCCAGCCTATGAGAGAAGGCTGAGAAGGCTGGGGGTAACGAGGTAAAAGATCAACCAAAGGACTTGTATGCATGCATATGAGCCTAACCAATGGACACATATGGGAGGTCGGGGGGGTGGGGTGAGGGCATGTGCTGGGGGGTAGGGGAGGCCGGGAAGAGGTCAATGGGAAAAAGGAGACTTATGTAACACTTTAAACAATAAAGAATTTTAATAAATAAATAAATAAAATGAAAAAAGTTGCATTTTAAAATAGTTACTTGACAGAATTTAAAATATTTACCTTTATTCATTAATTAATATTTCCATTTACTTTCCTCACAGAATTCTAGAAAGATGTAATATTTTTAGTTGGATTGTTTATTGAACATCTTGTTATGCTGTTCTGCCATAAGAGAGTATATGCAAATTGAAACTTTTTTTAAGTGTTAAAATTTTTTTCTCCTTTTATTTAGGATTGCAAGCAGAAAAAGATAATTTCCAATATACTTCTGAAATCAACATTTTATCTTTAGTAAAAAGGAACATATAATAAAAGTTAAATTTGTGTTTAATTTATATATATACATATATATGTATATATATACACATAATATATATGCACTGTATATATATACATATACATATACATATATACATATATATACATATATATACATATGTATATATGTATATATATATGATTTCAGAGAGGAAGGGAGAGGGAGAGAGAGATAGAAAGAGATAGAAACTTCAATGATGATAGAGAATCAATGATAGGCTGCCTCCTGCACGCCCCCTCCTAGGGATCTGGGGATGGAGCCTGCAACCGGGGCATGTACCTTTGACTGGAATTGAACCCAAGACACCTCAGTCTGCAGTCCAAAGCTTTATCCACTGAGCCAAACCAGCTAAGGAAACGTTGTGTTTTAAAGATTTTTCAGATTGATAGGTAAATCTTTTTTATTTATATTTTCTTAAAAATACTGATCACTGTAAATCTATATACATTATTTCTTGAGTCAATATACCTCCTTTTGAAACAGTCATTCTTATTGATTCATCACTGGCATGTACTTTCAGATTTAGATATAGGATAAATAACATACTCACTAATCCATGAATGTACTTTCTTCTGATCTGTACTTCCCAATAGCCCAATCTTAGCCTAGAAGATTTTTCAGTCCTCTATCTTCTCCAATACCCAGACCAAGAGAAGGTAGCTCAATGGCCAAATCTATGAGCAGCTGTCCTTATCTGCCATCAGAATTTATTCATTTATTTTTGCCTATTCTTGCTTTTGTGCCTATTTGCCAATGAAACTTTGAGGTAGTTGTGTTCTTTGGTGACAGTGGGTATATAAACATGAGAATAAAATCAAGATATATTTAGAAATAGAATCTACCATCGAACTAGGTGCACACTTCACTAACCTACACCTGCTCTTGGAAGCATGATCAGGAACGAGCAATGTTGATCCTCATGTCTGGTGCTCTACATGTCTGCGTCTCATAGTTTCTTTGAGCTGTTGAAGAATGAAGGCTTCTATGGTTTGCCTAATGTGAGTAAAACAATAGCATGGCACCAACTATACATAAGGCCCTTTGAGTAATTTGCTGGTGGGAATGTTTAGTGCAGATGGTTAAAATAACCTTCCTGCATGATCACTGGATAGTGTCAAGCTCATAGGTGAAAAGCAAGGCCAAAGCCTGACCGACTGAGGTGGTCCAAGAAATAATGGGACCAGTTTAGACTTAAAAATTTACACGTATAGATAATGAAAAGAAGAATAAGAAAGAGTTGTCAGCACCTTATGATCCTTGTACCAGGCAGCAACACTAAAAGAACAGGGTCCAGATGACTACATTACAAATTGTAATATACTCTGCTGGTGTGGATCCAATTCTACTTTGCAGCTAAGTTGTTCCATCTTCTACAGCTCTACTGTGAGAGGGGAAAGACTAGAAGCCCCCACCTCATCAGAATCTGGGAGTCAAAACAAACGATGAGAGCCTCCGCAGAAAGATATGGAGGTGAGCGAGAGGAGGCCCCATAGCAGCTCTTTATAAGCCTCCCATCCTCCGTGTTCTTTCTGGAACACAATGATCATAAAGCATCCTGCCAAGACCTATTTAGATGTGAACAAAGTCAGGAGGGTGCCACGGTGGCACTTTACCCTTAGAGACAGCAGCTGGACTGGAGTCCTATAGATAAGCAATGGGAGAAGTCTGATCTAACAACAGCTCAAGACATTTCAACAGTGTTTCTCTCGATGGTCCTTCTTTGAGCCTGCTTTCCAGCACCACAAGGCTATTCCTTCCAAGCCCATCCACCTTACAATATTCTCCAGACGCCTCTTAGCTTCTGTCTCCCTTGCCATCTTATCATAAAGTTTCCCTTGTTTGTATCAGAATAGACCCTGGTAGCTCTCTAGAAAAAAAATAATAAAGATCCATTGAAACTGAAAAATGGCAACAAAAAAACCTTATGGCGTTAGCAACTTTTTAAAATTGATACGATTCCCTTACAGTCTTTAAAGAAAACCTTAAGGAGAAAGTTGTTAGCCTTGTCCTATTCTCCAAAATTTGTATCACACTTACTGCATTAGGGGGATAGAAAGGAAGAAAAAAGAAGAAAAGAAATATAAGGGGAAATTACTTATCAGTATGTTCAAGTATGTGGTATTAGTGTACTCTTCTTCATACAGGATTTACTGATTCATTGGATGGCATCATATGATGGATGATGTTATGAGGGAGAGAAAAAAATCAGGGAAGAATTCACCTTCCAGATTTAAACATTGACTGCAATGTCAAGTATAGTATAGAGAATATAGTCAATGGTATTATAACAATTATGTATGATGTCATTTGGGTATGAGACTTATTGGGGTGAGTGCTTTGTAAGCTATATAAGGGTCCAAACACTAAGTTGTACACCTGGAACTAATATAACATTGTATGTCAACTGTAATTAAAAATAAATTGTAAAACTTATTTTAAAAAAGGAAAAAAAACACATTAAATTTATTTCCTCATCACTCATACATGAAAGGATTATTTATTTCTTCTTCGCTAGATGCTAAGCACTTTTGTAGATATTAGGGAGACTAGAGTGAATCAGACAGAAATTCAGAATAACAAAAGTACAGAAAGAACAACTTTAGGAGTCAGAGGTTTCAGAAGTTCATTTTGTGGTCCTAAGAATCAACACATCCAAGGGATTTAAGATTAGAAGTCGGGTATGTGTGACTGCCCAGGAGATGGAATAATTACTTTGGCTCTGCTATTTTGCTTCTAGATCTTTAACTCAGTCAAACATAAATGACTTAGAGAGATAAGGGCAGGAGGTGGATATCCTCAGGCAATTTGCTAAATTATTTATTCCTTAACTACTATTGTTCCAAGCTTATTTTTCTCATGACTCTGCAATCTTGGCTGCTCTAAAATTGATATATATTTTTTAGCCACTTGGATCAGGCTTTTAGAGTTGATATTTTGATATTTAAAACTCTGCTTTCCATACAAAACTACATCTTGAATTGTTCTCACCTTAATGAACCATGATTTGACCAGGTCTTTGCCCTGGAACTCTCTTCTTAATGTGAGTGGAATTCAGAAAGCTTAGGTGTTCAGCCCTATTGAAAAAGCAATTATCAAAGAGAGGTGTTGCTCTGATTCCATATTTATATCTGCTAGTGATTCTGCTGACTTCTTATTTACATGTTCCTTCTCCGGTGATTCTCAACAGGAGGCACAGAAATTTTACTGTAAATTCTTATAGTGATAAGCGTGCTCTAAAAGCATTTAGTGGGCAGAGTCCAGGGATGTTAAGTGTCTTGAAATGATAGAGGTATATTCAATAAAGAATGCTCTCACCCCTCAAATTCCAGTACCATTGTAAAACATAAGTGGTATGCTATGTTCTCGTTTAAGTAATTCTATCTTTTGTTTCCTTTAATAATAGCTCCCCCTTCTCTGGGTTGCACTGACCCAAGGTTTTTGGTAACTTTTCTGAAAGCTGCAATTATCTTTAATCAATTCAGGTGCAATCATATAGAAGACCACGCCTTCCACCTGGATTTATTTAGTGTTAACACTTTAGAAAGAATGGCTCATATGAACTTAGTACTACACCAAGTACTACATCAAGACACAGTCCTTGCCAGCAGGTGTTCACACTATCGTGGAAACGACATGATCCATTAATGACACCAGTGTCATAATTACAACAAAACAGCTTATAATACGTTTAAAGCCCTTTATAAATGCCTTTCCAGTCCCCATACATGCCACTGCTTAAGATCTACTCTTCAGGAGAAGGTACTCAGAGTTGTCAGTATTTCAAAATCATAAATTGCACAAAAATATCTAGGCATGTGTCTCCTTTGGAAAACAAAGCAAACACAAAAACAACAATGGTGGATCTGCAATACAGGCCCAGCTTTACCTCTGGGCAACAACTACCAGAGGTGGATTTCAGCTCTCTCTTTTAGATAATGTGTGAGTCTCCAGTTTGTGACAGTTCTCTTATATCTAGCTTCATTCACATGTGTCATCTGCATAATTGCTGGAGGCATTGGAATGTATACCTGATCTAGATCAGGAATGACAACACATTTTTAAATATTAGTCAGTACTTTTGATTGATATATTTCTTTATCATTGCATATAAAATTTACACTTTAAACTGTGAGTCAATACTGCTTGATTTCACAGTTTTGGAAATGGAGAAAAGGGAATTGGCCCATTTGTCTGAGGTCATAGAAGTGTAATTGAACAGATTGTTATCCCAAATCTGTCTGATTCCAAAATCTACATCTTGCCACCAATCTGCTTTCATTATTACATGTGCATTGACTTATGCTTTTTTGAGATATCATAAACATCTGGCAAATCAAAACTTCCAATCTTTAGGTGACTCTGATGACTAAAATTAATTTCTTGATACAATACAGAAAGCCCAAATCTCTCACTAAAATTAGCTTTACAAAAGTTATTTGATTTGTAATTATTTTAAATCTCTATGTGTTTCATAGGAGCATAAACTTAGCATTCTATGATTTTTCCCCATTAGACATAATGATGCCACTTACTCCCTTTCTTCATTCAACTAATACCGAACACCTACAGTTTATTAGGCACTGTCCTAGACACTGAGGGAAGAACATTGAACAAAATCCTCAAAGAAATTAACTACCAGCCGCGGAAATAGACAATGATAAAACATAGAACCTAAATATAGGATGGAATGCCAGCTAGTGATAGAACCAAATAAAGCATGGTCGTGAGGGGGTGGTCTGTCTTTAAAAAGTGCTGTCTGGGCAGGACTCTAAGATCAGGTGACATTTCAAAAGAGACCCAGATGGAACAAAATTACAAATGACATGGAATCCTAAAAAGAGACACTTTAAGTAGCGGTACTAGACTTCCTTGAAATGGAAATGTGTTTAGGTGTTGGAACAAGTGTCAAAAGTTTGGTGTGGCCAGAGGGGCAGAATAATAAGAATTCAAATCAGCCACCTGTGAGCAAAATGTGCGCTATTGGTGCAGGATGGGAGTTTCTTTTTCACTGTTGGTATTTTCTATTGAGGGAGATACTGGCTCCCTCTCCCCTCTCTGCTCTCTGTCCCATGAGCCACAGGAGAGTAAGAGTGGTTTTTCTGATGTATTCATTTAGAAGAATATTCTGTGCATGTACTGGTTATATCCCCCTCTCTCCTTTTCTTTCTTGGGAAATAGTCTCTCTGCAGCGTGCCTTTTTTATGTCTCTCTTCCAGGACTAAATGAGGGAAGGTCTGCCTAAGCAAGATGTGGACAGTGGGGAAATACTGTAGTTTTAGAGAATGAGCACAAATATCAATGCCAAGATTCCTCTTAGCTTTTCATTTTATGTGTGATGAGAAATCAATGTAGCTTTCATTTTTTTAAATGATTAGTTTAACCAAAATTATTGAAAGCCAAAAAAATTTCTAGAAAGAAACTTAGAAGCATGCTGAGAGTAGAGAGGCACAAATGTGAAAATGGGTATTCTCTGATTTGGCTACCACATGATATCTTGGGGAAGGATTAAAAAGGAGACTTTCTTTGAAATAAGACTGTCACTGTCTCTCTAAAATGTGTTACAGTGTTGGGCACTCGTTCTGCCTAACATTTTTGTTGTTGTTGTTAATCCTCACCATAGGAGATGTTTCCCATTGATTTTTAGAGGGAGTGAAAAGGAGGGGGAGAGACACAGAGAGAGAAACATTGATGTGAGAGACCCATCGATTGGTTGCCTCTTCCTCACACCCCAACCCTGCCAGGGATTGAGCCTGCAGCCGAGCTACCTGCCCTTGATTGGAATTGAACCCGAGACCCTCAGTCCAAGGGCCAATGCTCTAACCACTGAGAAAACTGGCTAGGGCCTAACTTTTACTTGTAATGATTTCTTTTTTTTCTTCTTCTTTAAAGCTTTAAAGAAACTGTTCTCTTTAGAGAAAGAAAGATACCAAAACTTCAGGGGCATTGAACACTCTCTCCATGCTACATAAAATGTCATTTCTGTTAGTTACCTGCGAGATGCTGAACAGAGTTCCAAACTGTTTAGGAGTTCATTACCTCATGAACTGAACTCAATATCGCTTCACCATGTATCCAGCTCAACCAGCATTCTAAGCATGAAGAAGGTAAATATCTTGTCCATTATGTTTTCAACAATAAGCCCAGAACTTAGTACTATGTCTGGAGTACTTAACACATTGTTGCTAGATGAATCAATATTATTGTGTGTTTGTGTGAGAAAGAAATCTGGTTTAGCATCTGTTTCATTGTCTTAATATAATGCATGTATCATAATCTGCATTTGGAAATGAGTGGCTGAATTTTATGTTTAAGCTGTAAATTTTGCATATATAATATTAATATTTTATATATTTTAGAGGGCTGTGTGGGTATATTAATTTTTGACAAACAGCAATTTCCATGCACATTTAGAACATACATTTTGGAAAAATATCTCCCTTAGTGCTGCTTGAAGACATTTCATTTGCTGGCAATAGGAAGCCAGTTCCCACAGCACCTTTAACCCAGATTCTTTGTTATAAACACAAAAGCAGATATGTGTTAACAGTAATTCACACACACACACACACAAAAAAAAAAAGTCAATTAGATATTTTAGAAGACAAACACAAAGAAATGTCTTAGCAGTAAAAATACATGTAAATTAAGTTCGAAAGCAACAGACTATGTTGCAGGCTATAGTCTATATCAGGGAGACTTTTTTTTTTTTTTTTTTTTTTTTGCAGCAGTGAATTTACAACATTATTGCATCCAACATTTTCACATTTAATTTTACGAGTTACCTTTGCTTTATCAATGCATAGACTCTGGATAAAACCTGCTTTTCAAGATCCAGGAAAAGAACAAGTAATTTCCTGCAACTTTTTTTGCTTCCCTATTTGTTAATATCTGTTTGCTTCTATACATTTGTTCAGGTTTTAACTATTATTTACTTTAAAAATCCAACCTACAACATAATAAATTATTTTCTCTTTAAACCCTTCTCCCGTCCCTCTTCTATATTGTGAGCTTGCACAAGTTATTGTCAGAGTCGTAGTCACAAAAGTATTCTTTTATCTTATCTCCCACATGCCCAGAATCTTTGTGGAAGCCAAAATAAGTTGGTTGGATTTAATGGTCTGTGAAACAAGAAAACAAACAAAATTAAATAATGTTATATTGGTGCTAATAAAATGAAAATAATAACTAAACATTTATACAACAAATAAAAATTGCTGTTTGTAATGTTAAAAAATCAAAATAATTAAATTCTCTATGTGTTAGTCATGCTATGCATTTATATAATCACTAGAGGCTCGGTGCACAGATTCATGCATCAATGGGGTCCTTCGGCCTGGCCTGTGGGGATCGGTGGACCTCTGCGTCACCACAGCCTGGCCATACCCACCAGCTCCTTGGGCTCCAGCCCGCTGTCCACGTCGATCCCGCACAGCACAAAGTAGTGCGTGAAGTGGCAGGCAGCCAGGGAGGAGCCCAAGCCCGGGCTGGGTGCCACGTCACTCCTCTTCATCCTGGTCCCTCTGCTCCTCCTGCCACCGCTATTGGGCATGCAGAAGGAGGGTCAGGGGGCGAGGCTCGCACTACCGCGGCTGCGCTCGCTAGCCATCAGTCCAGCCTCTGGTGCCTGTCTGTCAGCTGAACGCTGCTCCCACTGTGGGAGCGCACTGACAACCAGGGGTAACTCCTGCATTGAGCGCCTGCCCCCTGGTGGTCAATGCACATCATAGCTACCAGCTGGTCATTCAGTAGACTGTTCCTAACAGTCGCTTAGGCTTTTATATATATTCTAGAAGCCTGGTGCATGAAATTCATGTGTGGGGGGGTTCCCTCAGCCCGGCCTGCACCCTCTCCAATCCAGGACTCCTTGGGGGATGTCTGACTGCCGATTTATGTCCAACTGCCGGTTTAGGCCCGATCCCTGTGGGAATAGGATGCTTTTTCTTTTGTGACGTTGTGTACATGATCCTGTGCTCCCGCTGTGTTGAGAACACCGAGTACTGTGGCTGCAGGGAGGCTCTCATTGGCAACTCATCCACATAGAGCTATAGCCTCCCTCTCCATCAGCCGTAGCTCCCAGGACAGATGCATGCACCCCTCAGCAGAGGTGGGGGCACTTGGCCACCTCCTGCAGGCTTGCCCCCTGTCATCGCCTGGTGGGGCCCACCTTCCGAATATCACCCACTTGTTCCTACTCCCAGGCCTTTCCATGCACTTCCTCTTACCCAGCCCCCTCTCTCCTCCCATCATGTCCGGAGCCCCAGGTGCTGTCCCTGTGAGGTCTGTGACACTCCCTACCAGATCGTTTCATTTTATTCTTCCATGGCGTCCAGTGTTTCTTCTGCCTCGTTAACTTGGTTTAAATCTGAATGGAAATGGCTCCATCTTCTATTCCTTTTGTGTCCTTTCCACCCTAAGTTAATGCCGTGTCCTTAGTATGTGGCTGTGAGATGTCTCTGTGACTGAGCTGGGAAACCTTTCATGTTTCTCTTTCCTTTTCTGTCATCTCAGGATAACTGAGCTCTGCAGTTTGTGTGGGACCAAGGGCTCTGGGAATACAATGCTGAGCCCTCTGAACTCATTTTATTCTTTATTGTATTATTTGATTCCTGGGGTTGAATTAAACACGAAAACAGAAGAAAATATACCTTTAGATATACAATCTGAGTTATTACCCAGAGATTTCCGCAGGAGTTGACACTGAGGCATGAGACACATGTGTTTATTGGTCAGTTTCCTCAACTATGGAACGAAGGTTGAACCTGCCCCTCGGATCCTTTGGAGGTTGGATATGATGCATCCAGAGGGATTAACTGGGGGCTGGGAGAGTAAGATCGGAAGTCAACAGACACTTGTTTCCTTTACCCAGACAGAGTTTGCACCAAAGAAAATAGAGTTTTATTAGTTGTGGAAATGGTGCCAAGCCTGGAGTCATAGGAAAGCTAGTGCAAAAGACCTGGCTACCCCACGGCTATCATAACACCAGGAAGGGATATGCCTGTGGGAGGAGGTGCAGGGAACCAGAGCTGCCCCCTTGCTCCTGTCCCTCCCTCCCTCCCTCCATGCCTGCACTGGCTCAGCCACCTGGTTCGGCTCCTCCCCTATCACGGAACCACTCAACTCAGGCTCTAGCCCCATCCATCCCGCAGGGAGGAGCAAGCGCAGTTTCTTGCAGATCCTGAAGATGCTGTGGAGTAGGGAGGTGGCGGTTTTTCCTGAGGAGGATGTTTATGCTTTAAAGCTGATGCTCTCCATCCACCTCCCAGCAGTGAAGGCTGAGGGTCGCTGCAGGCGCTGAAGTCCTTGTTGAAGTCCCCGCTCCGGAGCCTCTCACAGGGGTGAGTCCGTGTCCCAGGAGGCTGCGAAGTGGAGGTGCCACGTTCCTTTCAGAAGAAACTGAGGATTGATCAGAGCCTGCGGGCTCGGGGGAGGGACCAGGAGGTCTGCCTTGTGCCCACTTGCCAGTCCTCAGTCCTGCTCCGCTGCCACCCAGCCTGGTTCCCCTTGGTTCCCCATTGGCCATCCAGAGATGGGAGCCTGGGGGCGGGGGGTGGGGTGTGTGTGTGTGAGGGACCTATAGGTGCTCCATGCACTTCCTGGTGTTTCGTCATCCATTTGGTCATTTTGGACGTTACGGACCCTGGCCTTTTAATATGCAGATAGATTTATATACAGTATATAGATGTTAGATCTACTAAGATTTTAATTTCATTACAATATTTATACTGGCTTGGTAAAAGGAAACTTTCGATGCAGTTTACTGAATGAGTTTGCTCCAGGCTCTGACAATACCTATCAAACAAGCTTTAATTTTTTAATGTCATCTTTTGTTGATCTTTCTTCTCCTCTCTTGTATTCTCTTTGCTTTATCTCCCTTCCACATCCTGTCACACTGAGGAATTTCAGGGAGAATCAAATTACTGAATCGAATTTTATCATGAAAAAAATAAATAAAGCCTACATTTCGAATCATAAGGCACTGACATTGACATAAAATTGACCAGTAAATATAATCTTGCAACCAATCTTTGTTACTGATGATTTATCAGACTAAAATTTGGGATCCATCTCTGGCCAGTTTTTCTTAAAGGTTAGAGCATTGACCTGTGGACTGCTGGGTCTCAGGTTCGATTCCCGGTTAAGGGCACATACCTTGGTCGCAGGTTCCCCAGCCTTTGTGGGGGCATGTGTGGGAGGCAACCAATTGATGTGTCTCTCTCACATTGATGTGTCTCTCTCTCCCCCTCCTCCCTCTCTCCACTCTCTCTCTTGAAATCAGTGGAAAAAAACTTATATCCATACATGCATAACCCATGGATATAGGAAATAGTGTGGTAAAGGCCTGGGGCAGTAGGAGGGGACAGGTTAGAAGGGTCTATAGGGGAAAATGGGGATATCTGTAATAGTTTCAACAATAAAGATAGATTTAAAATTTTTTTAAAAATGAAAAAATATCCTTGGGTGAGGATTTTTAAAAATAATAATAAAATAAAAAATTGGAATCCATTACATGTGTGTGTTGTTGTTGTTTTTTTTTTTTTCATATCAGGAAGAAAGTTATATGAGTTAATCGCAAGATACTAATTTCAAAATATTTACAGAATTATATTTTGAGAACATTAAAAATCTTAAGGGTTATATAGTCTTATCATTTGTTAAAGAGAAAAGAGATCCTAGAAATATCTTTGAGTTATCACGTGATAGAGTTTGAGAAGTTTAAACATTATTTAGAATCTTATTAAAGCTCCTTTACTCCATAAAGAAGCAACTGAAGACTAGACATGTTAAATATTTTGTTGTAGATTATTCTGCAAATAGTGTGTAAACTGTCCCTAGAACCCTATGTCTGTCCAAACATTTTATTATAAATAAACTAGAGGCCCGGTGCACGAAATTCGTGCATGGAGGGGGGGTTGTCCCTCAGCCCAGCCTGTACCCTCGCCAATATGGGACCCCTCAAGGGATGTCCGACTGCCCGTTTAGGCCCGATCCCAGTATTGGGCCTAAACGGGCAGTTGGACATCGCTCTCACAATCCAGGACTGCTGGCTCCCAACTGCTTGCCTGCCTGCCTTCCTGATTGCCCCTAATCGCTTCTGCCTGCCAGCCTGATCACCCCCTAACCACTCTGCTGCCAGCCTGTTTGCCCCCAGCTTTTCTCCTCTGCCGGCCTGGTCACCCCTAACTGCCCTCTCCTGCAGGGTTAATCACCTCCAACTGCCCTCCCTTGCAGTCTTGGTCCCTCTCAACTGCCCTCCCTTGCAGGCTGGGTGCCTCCCAACTGCCCTGTCCTGCTGGCCATCTTGTGGTGGCCATCTTGTGTCCACATGGGGGTCAGGATCTTTGACCACATGGGGGCAGCGATATTGTGTGTTACAGTGATGATCAATCTGCAGATTACTCTTTTATTAGATAGGATAGAGCCCTGGTACAGGGGTGGGGGCCAGCTGGTTTGCCCTGAAGGGCATCCCGGATCAGGTGGGGGTTCCCTTGGGGTGTGGGGCAGCCTGAGCGAGGGGCCTGTGGTGGTTTGCAGGCCGGCCACGCCCCCAGGCAACCCAAGCAGAGGCCCTGGTATCTGGAATTTATTTTCCTTCTACAATTGAAACTTTGTAGCCTGGAGCAGAGCCAAGCCTGGGGCTCCCTTCCGAGGCAGGCAGCCATTTGTCTTGGGGTTATAATTGAAACTTTGTTGCCTTAAGCGGGTGGGCCCGGCCAGGGTGTGCGGAAAGCTTTGCTTCCCCTGTTGCCGGCAGCAACCCTGGCCTGCTCTCTCAAGCTCCATTCTGCCGCCATTTGTTTGAATTTGTTTACCTTCTATAATTGAAACTTTGTAGCTTGAGTGGAGGCTTAGGCCTGCAACGGCTGGCTGAAAGCTTGGCTTCCTCTGTTACCTAGGAAACCTTGCTCTCTGTGGCTGTAGCCGTCTTGGTTTGGGTTAATTTGCATACTCGCTCTGATTGGATGGTGGGCGTGGCTTGTGGGCGTGACTTGTGGGTGTGTCGGAGGTATGGCCAATTTGCATATTTGTCTATTATTAGATAGGATGTTTTGAGAAGAGTTATATATTTTAAAAGACATATATTATAAATATATTTCTAAAAACATAAATAAGATATAAAAAATTCTCTAAAATTATTAATTCAGATAATATCATAGTTCATGTTTAGCATTTTTCATTTTGTCAACAATATTTTGCATTAATAAGACAAACTTCATCTTTCTATCACCTGGAGAGACAACTTTTTGCATTTTCCTCAGGAGATATTTTCAGATACAACATACTTTAAATGTTGGCTTATTTGGGCCTAGAATCCATATCTTTTATGTTTCATCCTGAATTATGTTGACACTTGGGCAATCTCAGGCAATATTGGAGATCTGCAGGATGTAGAGTATTTTTAAATGATTGATATAAAGCAGTTAATTAAACCAAAAAAAGAGCACTGTTTGGCTGCATTGTTACAAGTAGATGAAATTTAAGACACTTCAGTTTAAGGAGGATTAATGTAAGTAGCTCTACAACAAACAATTATTTTAGAATTCTTATTCATTTAAATGGACTTGCTTAGTCATTAAAAGTAATTTGTATAATTCAGGTGAATTTTTTTTAAAGTATTTATGTATCCCAATTTTTAGAATATTAAGCTTTAAACCCCTGCAAGCAAGAAAAAGGCTCAGATATAAAGGCAAATATGCAAACAGCTGCTCATATTTATAGTTATACTGATAATAATAGATGTTATACCCCACAAACATGGTCACATAAACTATTTGAAGGTGATGACATAAGCATGATAAATCATGCTATAAGTCACCATTTTCAAGACTGCATTTGAAATGTTGTTACTGTAGAAGATAATTCATGATATCTCATGAATGATATCCCATGAATAAAGAAATGATTTAAATGTTTAATAATGTTTCTAAAATTGACACATCAATTTACTAATATAATTAAATCTTGTAGCATCAACTAAAAACTTAAAAAAGGCCCTTAAATGTTGGAAAATGTGTGGATCTCTAATTCCCCTGCTGATAGTATAATGTGCTGTTATGATTTTTGGATAATCCATCAAACTCTTTAATAAGTTAATCTATTTTAAGTGGGATACATTCATTCAACAAATCTTTTTTTGCACACCCATGTGAAGCAAGCATTATACTATGGCTACAGACATACGTACAGGAAAAGAATACAGATTTTTGTCTTTCCTGCCCTCATTGGAGTTTACTGAGCAGAAGGTTGCCTCAGTAGAATCTTTTCTTAAAAGTATATTTTTATTGATTTCAGAGAGGAAAGGAGAGGGAGAGAGAAATAGAAACATCAATGATGAAAGAGAATAATTGATTGCCTGCCTCCTGCATGCCTCCTACTGAGGATTAAACCCGGAATCTGGACATGTGCCCTGACTGGGAATTGAACCGTGACCTCATAGGTCTATGTTCAACCACTGAGCCATGCCAGCCAGAAAGTAGAATCTTAATAACCACCAACATAAACATTCCCAAGAATTTCTTCTCTTAATTAAATATTTTACTTTCTATAGTGTGGATATCTAAGCAGTTGAGCTTGATATACTTCTACTCTTAAAATTATTAATATTTTTATGATGTTAGTTATTGTTCTTTGCACATCTCTAGAAAGATTTCAAGAAGGCAGGGAGCCAATAAATTCCAAAGGTTTTTATACCATGTGATTTAAAACAATACTGTTTTGAAGCATCTGCAATAACAAAACTTAATACTGCTGCCATCTCTAGGAAAGAAGCTAAACAACAACAGAACTAAAAGGGGTTCATTAAACCAAGGTGACATATAGTCTTTTACATATAGAACCTGATTCTATAGGATAAAAGGATTTCATGATCCTAGACAGCATTTACATCCAAGTACAGATTAATACTTTGTTTATTCTAGCTGAAGAAATAGTGATACCAAAATATACTCTACTAGAGGACAGGTGCATGAAATTCATACACAGGGGGTGTGTTCCTCAGTCCAGCCTGCACCCTCTCCAATCTGGGACCCCTCTCACAATCCAGGACTGCTGGCTCCCAACTGCTCACCTGTCTGCCTTCCTGATTGCCCCTAACTGTTTCTGCCTGCCAGCCTGATCACCCCTTAACCACTCCCCTGTCTGCCTGGTCACCCCTAACTGCCCTCCCCTGCAGGCCTGGTCCACCCCAACTGCCCTCCCCTGCAGGCCTGGGTCACCCCCAACTTCTCTTCCCTGCAGGCCCGGTCACCCGCAAGTTCCCTCCTCTGCCAGCCTGGTCACCCTTAACTGCCCTCCTCTGCAAGCTTGATCACCCCCAACTTCCCTTCCTTGCAGGCCTGGTCCCTCTCAACTGCCCTCTCCTGCTGGCCATCTTGTGGTGGCCATCTTGTGTCCACATGGAGGCAGCCATCTTTGACCACATGGGGGCAGCCATTTTGTGTGGTGGAGTGATGGTCAATTTGCATATTACTCTCTTATTAGATAGGATAGAGGCCTGGTGCACAGGTGGGGACCAGCTGGTTTTCCCTGAAGAGTGTACCGGATCAGGGTGGGGGTTCCCTTGGGGTGTGGGGCAGCCTGGGTGAGGGGTCTGTTGTGGTTTGCAGGCTGGCCACGCCTCCCAGTGACCCAAGCAGAGGCCCTGGTATCTGGTATTTATTTATCTTCTATAATTGATACTTTGTAGCCTTGAGTGGAGGGCAGGGCTGGCCAGGGAGCTTGGCTTCCTCCATCGCCAGAGGCAACCCAAGCCTCCTGCTTGCTTCAGCTCTGTTGCCGCCATTGTTGTTGGGATTTATTTATCTTCTATAATTGAAACTTTGTCGCCTTGAGCGGAGGCCAGTGCCAGCCAGGGAGCTTGGCTTCCTCCATCATCGGGGAAACCCAAGCCTCCTGCTCACTCTGTGGCCGCAGCCATCTTGGTTGGGTTAATTTGCATACTCGGTCCTGATTGGCTTGTAAGCATGGCTTGTGGGCATAGTGGAGATACGGTCAATTTGCATGTTTCTCTTTTATTAATGTATATAATTCAAAGACATATGCAAAGAATAGAGATGAAAAATACTAAGATGTATAGTTGTGGTTTTGTATTCACTGAGAAGCTCCATTTCTTTAACTCGACCCTTTCCCCTTTCTGTTTGTCTGCTTCCTTAATAGTTAAGCCCTTAGTACATCTGATTCTGGTCAGTATCAAAGTGTCTTATGAACAAAGCTTCAGGTCTATTGACCACAGAAACAGTTTTGGTCAAGCTAAAGATAACATCTTAACTTCAGTTGTGTATCAGCCCTGGCCCATGATAGCAGACTAGTCCTATGAACCAAACCCTCAGGAAACCAGACAGAAAAATGGCATGTCTGACATCAGGACCTGATAAAATGATTAAGTCCCTACCCTGGCCTCAACCAATCAGTAGAGCCCATGACCCCAACTCCTTTAGTCACCATGATTAATGATTTCCCTCCCCATGTAACCCATCTCCTGGGAGCCATGGGGTAGCCAGGTCTTTTGCATTAGCTTTCCTATGACTCCAGGCTTGGCACCATTTTCACAACTAATAAAACTCTATTTTCTTTGTTGCAAACACCTGTTGCATCTGATTGGGCTTTGATGTGTGCAGGTGAACGAACACTTTTAGTCCAGTAACAGTTTAATGGGAAAATATTTAGATAAACTAAAAGCTGGCAACAACAAAGTATACCTTTGGGTCTCTTTTACTGTAGGTACCTTTAACACATATATACCTATGATACCTTTAGGGATCATAGATAATGTCAGTCATCTTAACAGAAAGGCTTTCTCTGCAGTCACTGTACCACTTTGTCACTAAGTTATTACGAGGAATAGACGTGTACACAAGGAATAGGGCATTTGTTAAAAGAAATCTGAGTATTTGAAACTTATGAAAATAGAGAATTAGAATCATTGTCTTTAAATATTGTGAGAAAAACATGTGTGTGGTTTATTTTTTTTTAAGAAATCTTAAATGAAATGTAATCCAGAAAGAAGCATGCTGTTTTGATTCTCACTGTCTTTATTTTTCTCATGTGTCCTATCCCAGAGACTACTAAAGGGGAAACTCAGAGAAAAGGCTCAAACAGCAATATATCTTAGATAAACACACATACACAAGATATGTTTTTATTAGACTACTAGAGTCCTGGTGCACGAAATTTGTGCGGGGGGGGGGGTGGTGTCCCTCAGCCCAGCCTGCACCCTCTCCAATCTGGGACCCCTCAAGAGATGCCCGACTGCCCTGATAGGATCGGGCCTAAACGGGCAGTCGGACATCCCTCTCACAATCCAGGACTGCTGGCTCCCAACTGCTCGCCTGCCTGCCTTCCTGATTGCCCCTAACTGCTTCTGCCTGCCAGCCTGATCACCCCCTAACCACTCCCCTGCCAGCCTGATTGCCCCTAACTGCCCTCCCCTCTCAGCCTGGTCACCCCTAACTGCCCTCCCCTGAGGGCCTGGTCACCCCTAACTGTCCTCCTCTGCAGGCCTGGTCCCCCCCAACTGCTCTCCCCTTCAGGCCTGGGTCACCCCCAACTGCCCTTCCCTGCAGGCCTGATTGCCCACAATTGCCCTCCCTTACATGCCTGGTCTCCCTAAACTGCTCTCCCCTCCTGGCCTGATCGCCCACAACTGCCCTCCCTTGCAGGCCTGGTCCCTCCCAACTGCCTCCCCTGCTGGCCATCTTGTGGCAGCCATCATGTGTCCACATGGGGGCAGCCATCTTTGACCACATGGGAGCAGCCATCTTGTGTGTTGGAGTGATGGTCAATTTGCATATTACTCTCTTATTAGATAGGACAGAGGCCTGGTGCACTGGTGGGGGCCGGCTGGTTTTCCCTGAAGGGTGTCCCGGATCAGGGTGGGGGTTCCCTTGGGGTGTGGGGCAACCTGGGTGAGGGGCCTGTGGTGGTTTTCAGGCTGGCCACACCCCCCAGTGACCCAAGTGGAGGCCCTGGTATCTGGGATTTATTTATCTTCTATAATTGAAACTTTGTAGCCTTGAGTAGAGGCCAGGGCCGGCCAAGGTGGGCAGAAAGCTTGGCTTCCTCCATCTCCAGGGGTAACCCAAGCCTCTGGCTGGCTCCAGTTCCCAAGCTACCACCATTTTTGTTGGGATTTATTTATCTTCTATATTTGAAACTTTGTCGCCTTGAGCGGAGGCCAGGCCAGGCCAGGGCAAGCAGAAAGCTTGGCTTCCTCCATCGCCGGGGCAACCCAAGCCTCCTGTTCTCTCCAGCTCTGTGGCCACCGCCGTATTTGTTGGGTTAATTTGCATACTTGCTCCTGATTGGCTGGTGGGTGTGGCTTGTGGGTGTAGCAGAGGTATGGTCAATTTGCATGTTTCTCTTTTATTAGATAGGATAAGGCAAATACTAGACAATATATATAATATTTTTGGGAAATATTCTATGACTTGAAATGCACACAATAGAACCACAAAATTTTAAACTGATATGAACTAATAAACAAATAGAATTAATGATTATAGAATAATTATGGCTTCAGTCAGATTCACTTAAGAAGCCTAAAGGGGCCGAAATCAGTTTGGCTCAGTGGATAGAACGCTGGTCTGCGGACTGAAGGGTCCCAGGTTCGATTTCGGTCAAGGGCATGTACCTTGGTTGTGGGCACATCCCTAGTAGGAGGTGTGCAGGAGGCAGCTGGTCGATGTTTCTCTCTCATCGATGTTTCTAGCTCTCTATCCCTCTCTCTTCCTCTCTGTAAAAAATCAATAAAATAAAAAAAAAAATGAGTGATATACACTTCTTAAAAAAAAAGAAGCATAAAGGGAATGGGCACATTTTGTTAATTTAATATGATGATTAAACGGGTAAATTTTAATCATGCACTTTTTGTTTTATTTTAGCTTTTAGTAGTTAACGATAACAATAAGAAAGAAAAATGGTGTGATTCAGGTCTTTTTTTCCTTCTGAATTGTTAGAGAGAAATTTAGGACACAAAACTCTATGGCCAAGATCATAACATTTCTCTTGAATAGAATAAAGAACACCCAGTTAAATTTGAATTTCTGGTAAACAACAATTATATTTTAATTGTAAGTATGTCTCACATATTATATACAATATTTATAATAAAAAGAACTTACTTGATCTTTATCTCAAATTTAAACTTAACTAGACACCTTGTATTTTTATTAACTAAATTCTAACATCCTTGCTCCTGAAGTCTCTTGGGCCTTATCTTATATTTCAAATGCATGCTTTTTTATTTATATCAAGTTGAAATAAATTTACTGGTTTCAGAATTTACGAATGTGCCTTCATAGAGGAATCTTCCACAATTCCTAAGTACCACATTGGAAATAAAACAAAAAGAAGGAATCAGAGTCTTAACATGGAAAATATTCACACCTATGCCTGAGGTGTGAACATTGGGGACAGTAAGAGTGTAAAATAATACAGTTAACAAAATCAGCCCATAGGAAAATGAATGAAATGGTACAGCTTTGGCCCTCAGCACATGCATAGGTTGTGGTGTTTCTCTCTCTCTCTCTCTCTCTTTCTCTAAAAATCAGTAAAACATATCCTTGGGTGATGATTAAAAAAAAAAAAAAGCTACAGCTTTGTACATAAAGCCTGTAACATCTTTTTCTGCAATCTTAATCAACAGGAAAAATATTGTGTACTACCTGTCTATTTTTCTTTCAAAAGAACCACACGTTCTTTATTTCTAATGAAATCACATTGGCCCCATGTCCTAATGCATAAAAATATAAATGCACATGCCATCAATGTGGCTATTAAGTAAGGAAGTTTCCCCCAGCAGATTTCTCTTTTTTGTTTTGTTTGTTACGCATGAACAAATAGGTCTTTGTGTACTGAATTGGCACAGCCAGAGATTATAGCTAAACCTTTTTTGTGTGTGTTGGCAGTACAACCATTATGAAGACTGGAAGCTACAATTTGTTTGCATGTCTTTTTCATTTTGATTTTTTCCTCTCTTTTTAAGGTTACTTCACCATTAACATGAACAATAATGACAGAGGGAAAGAGCTTGAATGAGACTGCATGATTGCTTTTCCAACTAAAATGAGTACAAAATGAAAACACTTTAAATTAAGTGTCTCAAATAAACATTTAATTTAGGGTAAGATAGCAAATGCATATATACCATCATATCAAATATTGAAAGAACATTTATTGAAGAGTTGAAAGACTCATTTGTGGGAAAATAAATGTAGCTCTAAAAGTGAGCTGCTGAGAGTAAATATGTAAAACCACATCCAAGCACCATGCAATTAATGTAAATGTATACTAAAAAAATATATAGAGAGAAAAAAGAAAAACATGATGCGATTTTTGAGAATTACATATTTGAACAAGAAACTGTTTCATTTTTCATCAAACACAAGCTTAGCTGTGCACCGGATGCTCTTTAATGAGCTGTAGGTTGAAAGCAAACTGGAAGGTTATAAATTCATACATTAGGAAAAATAGATGCATTATTTCTTTTATGTCTTTCTTGATATATCCCTTTTTTATTTCTTCGACATCCTTAAATACCTGTCTCTCCAATTTTTAAGACTTTATTTTTTTATTCTTTCTTTTTTCTTAATAACTCTTGCTTTTTATTGTCCCCACCACAGTTCTCATGTTTTTGGGCATTAATATTTGCTTGTGTTCCTTGTCCATTATTTCATATAAATTTCAACTCACTCCATCAGCATATTTATTTCTAGCCACATACTTTGCTTTTGTCATGCTATCTGGGCATTATAAATATTTGTGTAGCTACTGAAAATTATCTCCCTAACAGAAAAACAGACAATTTTATATTCTTAGTACAGACAAAAATAGTGTTGTAATGACAACCCTCTAATGAGACTATTTTGTAAATCAGAAATCATTTAATACAATTATATAATAACTAAAGGCCCAGTGCACAAAATTCGGGCATGGGGGGGTTCCCTCAGCCCAGCCTGCACCCTCTCCAATCCTGGACCCCTCAGGGGATGTCCGACTGCCAGTCAGACATCTGGCAGTCGGACATCCCTCTCACAATCTGGGACAGCTGGCTCCTAACTGCTCACCTGCCTGCTTGCCTGATCACCCCTAACTGCCCCCTGTGCCAGCCTGATCACCCGTAACCGCCTCTGCATGCCTGCCTGATCACCCCTAACTGATGCCCCCCTGCTGGCCTGGTTGCTCCTCACTGCCCCCCCTGCCAGCCTCATCGCCCCCAACTGGCCCCTGCTGGCCTAGTCACCCCCAACTTCCCCACCCCCCACCAGCCTGGTTGCCCCCAACTGCCTCACCTGCCAGCCTAGTCACCCCACACAGCCTGCTGTTCAGTCATTTGGTCATCCCTCACTAACCCCCCTGCCGGCCTGGTCACCCCACGCAGCCTGTGTTCAGTCGTCCATCCGGTTGTTTCGATCATAATGGCCCCTAGCTTTCTATATATTAGGATAGTTGTTTTTATTATAATTATTTTGGAAATGTTGATGTGACATTACATATAACTAGACTAACCTTCTAAAAGTTATAGTATGTAACTCTACCTATACCATTATATATACTCTATAATGATAACTCTGTAAAATGATTTTACTTATATATGTATAGGACAATTAAATTAAAATATAGTTATCAATAAATGAAATAGCAAATGCTCTAGTAAATAATAAGGATATCAAAATGTTAAGCATTTTCTTCTTCTCTTAATAGTGCTATTTTTACCAAATTGGGAGGAGGTGATATTAATAGATAATTTATATATATAAAAGGCTAAGTGACCGACCATCTTAGTGAGGTACCTGAGTTAATCTGCCAGTCCAACCTACTAGCCAACTGGTACATATGAGGCACACTGGCAATTTAAAAATCAACGTTGACTCATTCACGTGTGATACATATAAAGCTCTTGCTGGTGCCAATCGCACATGTGTTTTAATTTTATACTATACTATATATACTATTTTGACACGTAATTTTTTGCAATAATGTAATTACCGCATAAATCTTTCTTCTAATTAATTTCCTTTCAACGTGCACGAATCTGTGCACCAGGCCACTAATTTTATTAGAATAAACATGGGAGCTATCCTAACTACTTCTCTAGCCAAAAGGCATTAGCAAAATAAGAATTCCAAGTGTTTTGCATCCACTGCCAAATGTTTTCTTGGCCAATATCAGTTATATTGTTTTCTGCTGATTCAGCATTCAAAAGAGCAACTAAAGTTAAGAAATTAAATTTAAAATGACTTCAATTTTCTGATCTGATGTTTAAAAGAGAGATCTTCAGTTACTTTTTGTCTATTTTACATAGACTCCTCAGATAGAATATGATTTATTTTACTCCTAAATTCTTCCTTGTACATTTTGATATTTTGCTTATATGTGATTAACATTCCTTTCAAATTTTCTTTAGATTGAATAGTTTTCAATAAAATTCAAATAATCCATTAAAATGATTTTTATTCCTTATAATAAAATAGAAATTAAACTCTAATTATGAAGCCTAGATCAAAGCCTATACTGTAATTTAACTCATTGATTTATTCTTCGTTTTTCCCAAATGTTATATCATCTCTATATCAAGCAATCTATAATAATAAAAGAGTAATATGCTAATTAGACCAGACAGCCAAACGACCTTCAGGACGTCCTTCTGGACGACCTTCCAGATGAAGCCAGGGCTGTGAGGGCCGTGGCTGCGAGGGCCAAGCCCCTTGCACAAATTTCATTTATCGGGCCTCTAGTAAAAATATAAACAGCCTTAGGCAGTTTGTCTCAGTGGGTAGAGTGTCAGCCTGCAGACCAAAAGGTCCTGGGTTAGATTCCAGTCAAGGGCACATGCTTGGGTTGCAGGCTTAATCCCCAGTTGGGGGCATGCAGGAGGCAGCCAATCAATGATTCTTTCTCATCATTGATGTTTCTATCTCTCTCTCCCTCTCCCTTCCTCTCTGAAATTAATAACAGTATATTTTTAAAAATCAGTAGCCAACAATGACTTTTCTAGAACTTCTTGTTCCTTTATGCCATGTAGTTTCACTTTATTAATTTAATATTAATTTGGATAATCTTCATTCTAATATTGTGAGGGTTTAGCCAAAATTTTCAAAAATATATGAAAAAATATATATATAAACCAATCCAATGGACTGAAGGTCATGTTAGATTATCATAGTACCATAGTTTTCACCTCACTTCACATCAATAATGTGAACTTGCTACTCTGATTACTTAACTTTCCCCAGCTAAATTTTATTATTGATGTGGAGCAAATTTCATCTCATTAAAATTTATTAAAAAAAAATCATAGGGTTTATTTAAAAACCTTGTTAGCAAGCAGGACATACTTTTTTTTCTACTGTAAATGTTTGGTAATCTGTGATGGTCTCTTTTATGTTTCTTTGTATTTTACTTAGACTTGTTTTAATTGCACACTATAACATAACCATATCAATTAAAAAGGCTAAATTTCCTTTGAAAAGCATGTTAACACATTGAAGATACACTCCCTGACTACCTTAATAATAAGACCAAAATAATCTTGAACAGATACTGTTTATTAACATTTAAGGGTAAAATCCACAGGCCATGTTAGGAAGATCATATTACCTACTTCTAAAGTTGAGTAGAAGTAAATTTATGTCAGAGATAGTCATAGCCCTGTGATCTGATGATGCCAGAGTTTGGAGAGAAAAAGAATCAAGGAAATATTTCAGTAAACTGGTCAATAGTCTATCAAAATTTTTAGTCTACATGTAATAGCACCAGGTATCATATTGTAGAACAAGGTGATTGTTATGGTCAAAATGTTTGTGATTACCCAAATTTATATGTTGAAATTCTAACCCCCAAAGATGACACTATTAAGAAGTATGGCCTTTGGGGGGTTCTTTGGTCATGAGGGAGGAGCCTTCATGAATAGGATTAATCCTATCTAATAATAGAGTAATATGCAAATTAACCATCACTCCATGACAAAAATGGTGGCCCCCATAGCCACAAGATGGCGGCGCCCAGTCCACTCAGCTCTGCTGCTGGAGTGTCCAGCCTGTTGGCAGGAGCAGCGAAGCTGGATCCGTCTCTGGAGGGGTTTTTGATCCATCCCTAGACACGGAAGTCAGAGCCTGGACAGCAGGGCATGGCGGCTTCGGCAGCAGCGGGGAAGCCCCAGGCCCTGCAAACAGAGCTGGGCTGGGACAGCAGGGCATGGAGGCTTCCCTGGCAGTGGGGAAGCCCCAGGCCCTGCAAACAGAGCCTGGACAGCAGGGCATGGGGGCTTCCTTAGTGTGTCGGTGTCCTCAAAGCCCCCAGGCCTGGCAGAAAGAGCACACTGCAGGGCATTGGGGCTTCCTTCACATGGAGCATGGGGAGGCTGGCAGAAAGCGGAGAGCATGGCATGGGGGCTTCATCTCCATGGCTGCAGCAAAACCTCTAGGCCCGCAGAGAACAGAGAACCATGGGGAGTGGGCCTAAGCCATCAGTAGGACATCCCCTGAGAGCTCCTGGATTGTAGAGGGTGCAGGTTGGGCTGAGGGACCCCCATGCATGAATTTCGTGCACCGGGCCTCTAGTGCTTTTATAAAAGAGACCTTACAGAGCTCCCTCACTGCTCACACCATTGAGGACACAGTGTGAAGGCTCTGGCTATGAACCAGGAGGATGGCCGAGACCATGCTTGCACCTTGATTTTGGACTTTCAGCCTCCAGAACTCTAAGAAATATGTTGTTTATAAGCTACTCAATCTGTGGTATTTTTTTAGTAGTAACCAAATGGACTAAGAGATCAAGTCACATTTCTCATTTTGAAAAAGTTTGCACTTCAAAGAGCACATGCACCCTTGCTCCATGGTCTCACTCTTTGCTTTTTCTTCACTTCATGATACAGATGTTTATAAAAGATAAAATATCTGACATCATTATTGATATAAGTATCAAACAGTACTTTCTAATATGAAGAGGCAGATATGTTTCTGGCCTTATGTCTTATTTTCCCAACCAGTTGCCTTAACACCGTGGTTACCGGCCAATTGTGAAACATGTTCATGATGGACACGCTCCTTCCTGTACTCCTGCAGTCAGTCTCTTCATCCCTTTATATGACTCCTGTGGTGTTGATATTTTCCATAGCTCTCTCATTACTTATGACACTGACAGGGGATCTGATCTATATCAAGCTTCTCTGCTTGTAGACAGGTAAGGAAACAGCTGAGGCAAAACCTTGGGACATAGTCTATAAATTGAAGCAGGAGATATTCAGGGTCACATGCTAAGAAGTTCTATTCTCTGTGCTGTCTTGTTAAAATTGATTTCTTAGCCAATTTTTTTCCTTGTAGACCAAGTTTTCAGAAATCAACAGCTGGGACCCAATGCATCTGCATGGCAGGACAAAGCTTTTATCTCTCTTACAGCAAAACAGCTCCAGACCCCCGCCAGCGTGATGCATGTCTCCAGACGGAAGGAAAGCCTTTCTTTAAGCAATTACTCACAGAAGTATTGCTTTGAGATTTTATTGTATATTTTATTTTTGTATTAAAAAAAAACTCACAAAATTATTTCTACATTTTATATGTGGAAAGAGGCTGTTAGTAATAATTATTTTATTCTAGGGTAAAAGCATTATACTGCAGTGGCACCGATAAATGTTAGAAATAGGATCTAGCCTGGCTGGCCTGCATCAGTGGTTGAAAGTTGACCTATGAACCAGGAGGTCATGGTTAGATTTATGGTCAGAGCACATGCCTGGGTTGCGGACTTGATCCCCAGTAGAAGGTATGCAGGAGGCAGCCCATCAATGATTATCTCTCATCATTGATGTTTCTCTCTCTCTCTCCCTCTCCCTTCCTTTCTGATATCTCTATCTCTATCTCTATCTCTATCTCTATCTCTATCTCTATCATCATCTCTATCTATATTCTTTTTTAAAGAAGCATCTAGAACCCCACATATTGGCAACAGCACTAGCCCAAGCCCCTCTGGGATTATTTCCCATCAATGGACACCAGGTATCAGAACTAGGAATTGATCTCCCAAGAGTCTCTGAAAATAAAAATATGCATTTCTCAGTGACCTCATGACTTTTAGGCTGTTCACATACCTACTAGTAGGGACATATGCAGATTTTCCTTTGGATGCAAAGACATTTCACTTATGTAATTGGAAGTAGATCACTAGCACACAGGGACTGCCTTCTAGTCCTTAGAGGCTCTTGCAACTGTAGTGCCATCCTCAAACCAGAATGTGGGCAAAAGTGAGACTTACTTAGAATTAAGATTCTCTGGGTACATCTTTAGAGGTACTCTTGGGCCCAAATAACAAATGGGCATTGATAGATCTAATTTTAAGGAACTTTGGGCCAACAGAATATAGCATATCATAATCTACAGATGACTGGATGTATTTGAAAACTTTAAGTTGTTATCATACCTTAAGAATAATAATACAGTATATACAAACTACCTACTTGACAAATAGTTGATTGTTTTACTCTATATTAACCTTTTCACTAGAACACCAGTGCTGTCTAATGCACTAGATATGGTGAGGTAGCCTATGTTGAATCAGCCCACAGCCTACTTTCATTGGAATATTTTTACTTAACAAACTATTGGTATTATAGTTAGGTCTGTGACCTGATGCTAGTAAAAGTCCTGTTGGTTTTTGCAGCAAAGGATAGTGATAAAAATATAATGAATATAAGTAAGTATAAAAACTGTGTATTTTTGTACCAAATCACCTGCTTATATAACATCCACAAGTCTTTTTGAGCAATACTTTCAAAATATATCTAGACTGCCCATACTTACTACCCACTCCACTGCCACCAGTCTCCTCAGGAACATAGTTGCCGCTTGCCTTTATTTCTCCAGTAGCCACCTAGCTGGTCTCTGGTTCCATTTTCGTCATCCTTCTTCAGTTCTCAATATAGCAACAAGGTTAATTCTTTCAAAACTTAAACCAGAGTACAGCACTCTTCTGTTTAAATGCCCATTTTCACTGAGAATTTAAGCCAAACAGTTTACAACTAAATGCCTATGCAATTCTATGCAATCTGGTTTCTGACCTCATTTCCACTTCTCCTACTCCTACATTTCTGCTCTAACTAGACTGTCTTGCTGTTGTAAATTGTCTCTCCTTAGACACTTGACCTCACAGTTCCCTCGTCTAAAATCTTTTCCCTTAGATAATTATATGACTAATCGCCTAACCTCCTTCAAATTTTGCTCAAATGTTAGCTTCTTTATGAGACACACGGACTCTTTTTCATCATTTCTTATCCTTATTAACTTCCCCTATTTTTTCGTAGAAGCTTACAATCTCTAACATATTAGGTAATTAGCTTTATTGTATATATCCACCTACTGTAATTTAAAAGTGTCTATTTGTACACTATGTTCCCAATCTCAACGTACAATTTATACATAGCTAATAATTCCATATGAAACAGTCCGTGATCTTGAATGTCTGTGCTGCATAGAAGAGTTTTATTTGTAGAGTTCCAGGTTAGGCTCTGAACACACTTTTTCAAAGAATTATTGGTGACTAAAATTATTTGGTTTTATGTTTTTATGAGGACAATAAAATACATCAGGGACATTATGTACCAAATAGGATTTTGTGGAGAGGAATTAGAACTAAATCATCTCATGTAATGACAATTATATGGAAAACTTTTTTCAACAAAAATTTATATTAATGTTCAATAAAAGTCCATAAAATGATGCCAGCATCAATTTGGAGGAGAATTATGTAGGGACATGCTATTTTATTACAGAAGAAATGTGATGGCTGTGAGAACAGAACTACTGCATGTACATACATTCTTTCATGGTATTTATTTATTTATTTATTCATTTATTAATTTTTTACTTACTTATTTTCCTTTGGAAGAACAGACATTAGACACCACCCCCCAACACACACACACACACACACACACACACACACACACACACACACACTATAGTATTTAATCTTGATCATCGCAGGTCATAGCAGTGTTTGGCATATTTTTGAGCCAAATGCTGATCTGCATTCTACAATTGGTTGGAGGATTGTTGTTTCTTTCTGCTATGTGGAAAGCAGCCAAGGGTTGCTTGAGAAAAGTCATTGGTTCTTCATCGATATAACAGAGAAGAGCTTTCAGGATCCATTTCTCTGAAGAGCTGTACAAACACAACACAGGAATTTACTCTTTTGCCAGTAAAAATGACCATAGAGATTATTTTAAAGAAGGTTCTCTATAGAAGTGAAGATGAATTTGGTGGAGTCATTTTATCAAAGAAAGGGGTAAAATTCAAACTTTCTGTTGTTTTTGTAATGTAGAAAAGGTACCATATTCACAAATAATTATTAAGAATTTATTATCAGATAAATCTATGAGCTAATTTCACCTGATTACTTTACTGACAATTGTGCATTATATTTTTATCTTTTTATAGAAAATATTTGATTTTGTGCTAATCTATGCCTTTAAAAATTCTTTATATGTCATTATTATTCCAGATTTACTTCTATTATATTTCTCATTATTTAGAACTTGTTTTAGGCTGAGCATTGGAGACCGAAAGGAAAAAGTACATAATTCCTGGCCTCAAGAATGTAGGGATCAGTGAAACAGGGACAATAGAAATAATACAGTATGATAAGAGCGTACAAACCCAACACAGGAACTTACTCTCTAGCCAGTAAAAATGACCATAGAGATTATTTTAAAGAAGGTTCTGAACGAGTGGACTATAGAGTTACATTCAACATGGAGAAGAGAGAAGTAATGTTTGAAAGTGGGGAAGGAAGATGTTCCAATTGGAGAAAAACACATGCAAAGTCACTATGTGATAACTTAAATATATCACATCACATCTTTGTTGCTGTTATTTGTCATCCTTAACCAACTGAACTAATTGGGGGTCAACAATATGACATTCATTTATGAAATCCTAGTTCATCACAGTGCCTGGCTTTGGCTTATATTAGTTCCTCAGTAAGTGATTATAGAAATGTTAAACTGGCAAAAGATAAAACACCTGATAAATGTTGAGGTGCCCCAGGACCTTCTGGTGCATGCTCTTCGAGCAATGGTGCATCGTGGGGATGCTAATAACAAGTGTTAGAGAGAAGTCACCTTTTTCTTTCTGAATTTATAGTGATGAGGACTTAACTATAAACCAGTATAACTATGAGCCTATAAGTTAAATGATTTTTCTGTCTAATCTCATCTAAATTTATAATTTGTGCCATGAGGTAGGTGTTAATGCTATCTAACTTTTACAGATAAAACAAAAATTGAACCTTAAAGAAATTAAATGACCTGTGAGGGTCATGCACACAATATGTGGGCATAAATAAAAAGGACAAACACAAATACTGATCTCCTAACTATAACACTATCTACCTGCACTTTTTTCTGCCTTTATAAAATCATTTTTCATCATGGTCTTGTTTTTGGTAGGCTTTTATTGTGCAAAATAAATTGTTCTTTTAATTTTATCTGATAATTACTTTTACTCTAGGATGCATGGAACAATTTATAACTCAAACTTATTAAATGGCCTCAAATATTTGCCATAGTGAATTTGTGTAACAGAATAGCTGCTATAGAAACTAAAAATATATTATTATAACTTGTGAGGAATTTTACACCTGTACCTTATGTATTATGTACAAGAGAATGTACGTTTTAATTTATATTTTACCTATGTCATAATTGAGGAAACTGTAGAAAGATAGTTGTGAAATTTCTCAATGATAAAGTAAGAAAATAATATAAGGTGGCTCTAGAAAAACAATGAAATACAATGTATAATTTCTTATAATATTTATTTCATAATAGTACCATGGAGTAAGAATTTGTTTAAGATATTTTCTCTGAACTCAGTTTTTATTTTTTTCTATTCATTCTCATTTGGAAAATATGCTTACCTTCTATACCACCTGTACATTGAGTTTCTAGTATTTATTGAGCGCATAGTCTCTGACAATTCCATATTAAATTCTCAAATTTGATAGTTTCAGAATTAGATTAGATGTACTTCTTATGAACATTCAGTCATTCAGCCATCAGGGAGTAAAGGTCATGGAATAAAAATATTATTGCTGAGGAAATATTCCTTGTGTGAAGGAGGAAGTTCCCCCAAAAAATATAAGCTGGTCTTATATGACTTTTCACTATATTACATCCTTTGATGCAGTACACACATGCTTTTTTTTGAAAATATGAAATTCTGATGATAAATTTTTATATCAAAATATAACTGTTTTCAGTAAAATGTCAAGAACATGCCATCCATTTTTGTGAGGCACTTTAAAATCTGATTAAGCTATTACTTTCACAAGCCATGATATGAAGACACTCTTCTCTAAGAAATGACACTAAGATTTCCACATCTCCATTAGTGCATTTTCATTTTCATAAAAGTATGACATTTTTATTCTTCAGTATTTGTATACTTCCAAAAGTCTTGAAATGATCATTTAAAAATATTTAAATTTAGCTTCCATTTAGAATTAAGAAGGTACAAAGAAATAAATTTTATATTGTAGATTTGCCAGTGGTCTAAAACATGCAATATTTCCTGTTTTAAATGGAAAATAATGTGCATAATAACATCAGTATCACGGCTATGTATTTGACTTTTTCAGACTGTCATTCTAGCTACCATAATATATTTCCCATGTGGATGATCTCTCTGGCTCAGATCTTTTTTAAGGTTGCTTATGAAAAAGTAATTCAGAATTAATTCTGTGTGTGTGTGTGTGTGTGTGTGTGTGTTTGTTTGTAAAATGTATATAGGGTGTGATATGGTTTTTATCTTGCTTTGAATGAGTGCTCTGAGTTTTGTTGGTTTTGATAGTGGTTTGATTTATTTTTCATTTTTCTTTTTCTTTTGTTTAGCCCTCTCCCTAATTTTGGCTAACTAAAATTGTGATTAATTAGAAGGCAATTTTCTTTGGAAGTAGGAGGCAATTTGCTATAAGCCAAAAATATTTCTGATTGGGCTAGCTCAGGTCAGATGTCCATTCTTCTTTCCATCAGCTATTGTCAGGAGGGCAGGTGGTCAGCATTATGGTTGTTAGGGACCAATCCTGTGAAAAAGTTGAATGTTTTTCATTGAAGAATGGATGGGCACAAATTTCAGTATATAAACCCACTCAAAATTTCAATACTTTATACAACAAATCAGTATAACTATTGATTAAATGTGCAAGTGAAATATGTAACTGCATTTCCAATGAAGAATTTAGCAAGAAAACTGTAACTTTTTATTTGATGTTATCATTTTCCACTTTTTTTTCTTGCAAACGAAAAATCAGCAAGAAGTTATTGAGGACTCTGAAAAGTTACTGATCATTTAAAAGGGATTTTCAATATGCTTTGTGGAATCAAAGGACAAATGGAGGAATAAAGTAGATGAAGATGCTGACAATAGGGCTGAATTAGAAAGAAATCATGGCTGTTTGAGGACAATATAGAAGAAAACATGGTAGAAGATTCTGAGAAAACTCAAAAATATCAATGTGATCTCTTCTGCATCCTTGGGATTTTTAAAGTTCAATCTTTGAAGTAAGCAAAACTACTTATCTTCTCTTTTACTCCTTTCTCATTCATTTCCTCTCCTCTATAATTTTTCTTTTGTCAAAGAAGTACTTTTGTTTATTGATTACGTAGAGTACATGAACCCACAGTGTCCACTGTGGAAAGCTCTATGTCTAACACCTATATTTTAGCCAAAAGAACAATAAAATAATGTCTTTGCTCCCTTTTTCCTTTCTTTGAAGGCAATGCACACTGCAGGTTAAGTGATAACTCAACACACTTTCCATCAGTCTGTGCAGTTACTGTGTACTACCTTTCACTATCCTCTGGCCATCTTTCCATTTATATATCAGAAAAGTAGTATGAATTATATGTAACCTCCTACTTAATAAATGATGGTGCAATGATATAAAATAACTGTATATGATTTGTAAAAATAATGAAAGAGTCCTGTACATACTAACAAAAAATAAAAACCAGGCTATACTGTCCAATAAAAATAAAACATAGTATTTTGCACTTATTTTACTACTTGAGGGTTGGATTTTTGAATCCATAAAGTAAATTTTAAAAATAACCAATTGGTGTAATATTTTCAACAATAAAGAAAAAAACTATTATAGTTCTTGTAAAAGTTGTGCAATTTTCTATAAAATATATTGAAAATCATACACAGTGATATTGCTATTTTTGGGAAATAAATAAAAATAAAATTTAAAAGTAGACTCTTAGTGATTTGAAATTTTTATTATATTTATATGTTTCAGGTTACAATAATATAAAATCATATATAGCACAATATGAATGAAATTCTTAAAAACATAGCCATATAATTAATTTATAACCACATGTTTTGAATTGCTATATGAAACATTTCAAAGGATTTTATGAATAAAACTAAAGGCCCGATGAATGACATTCGTGTGCTGGGGGAGGGGGTCCCTCAGCCCGGCCTGTGCCCTCTCGCAGTCCAGGACCCCTCGGGGGATGTCCAACTGCTGGCTTAGGCCCGCTTCCCACCATGCTCGCCAGCTGTGAGCCTGGCTTCTGGCTGAGCTGTGGGAGCGTACTGATCACCAGGGGGCAGCTCCTACATTGTGTGTCTGCCCCCTGGGGTCAGTGCGCATCATAGCATCCAGTTGTTCTGTGGTTTGGTCTATTTGCATATTAGCCTATTATTATATAGGATAGAACTATAAGAGTATAACATATCATAAAAATAATCTGTATGTGAATTGTGCTCCATTAATATTTTGGTTTATTCTTCCATTATCATAATCACTTTATGTTGTCTAACTATTTTGCATTTTCCTTAATGAGAGCACTAGAAATTCAACTATTACTTGTTCCTTGGGAACATAGATTATGTCATTTGGAATAATACTGGTGATTTATCTAGTTTGGCATTCTCTGTTCTAAAAATAAATTTTTGGAGTTCATCTTTTCCTCTATAAATTCTATGATTTAGAATTTGTAAAAAAGACTAGAGATTTAACTTAGGCAAGAGTATACAATTGCATGTGACATTTTCCCTCTCACGCCCAAAGGCAGTGGGATGGAATTTAGGTCTTTCTTTTTCATTTATATATTATACACAAGCTAATTCAATGTTCAAATGATAAAACGACAGCAAGCCTAAGAAATTCCATTGTTTAATCAGCCAGCTCTTTTAGTAAAAGAAAAAAAAGAGATTCTAGTCAATATTATTATTAGTATACTATGTTTTGTTTAATAGTTTTAATAGCATTAATAACCAGAATTTGAAAACATATATGTAATACTCACTAGCAAATTTCCCATGAGTTATAATATAAAATTAATGTTGTTTTTCTAAGGAGCTTTGAATCCACTGATCAGTTTCCTATATTCTTGCCCCTTTCCTGAAGAAAACTAGCCTTTTATTTCTGAACTAGAAGCCCAGTGCACAAATTCATGCACCAGTGGGGTCCCTCAGCCTGGCTTGCGGGATCAGACCGAAACTGGCTTTCCGACATCCCCCGAGGGGTCCTGGATTGTGAGAGGGTGCAGGCCAGGCCAAGGGACCCCACTGGTGCATGTTGGGGGCCAGGGAGGGATGCGGGAGGTTGGCCAGCCAGGGAGTGACCATGAGAGGGCTCCAGGGTGTGTCCGGCCCATCTCACACAGTCCCAATTGTCTGGACCCCAGCAGCAAGCTAATCTACTGGTCAGAGTGTCTGCCCCCTGGTGGTCAGTGCACATAATAGCGAGTGGTTGAGTAGCCTTAGCATATAACTAGCACATTATGATTTGATTGGTTGACCCAACAACCGGACGACTCGATGACTGGACAGTTAGCATATTAGGATTTTATTATATAGGATGTTTTGAAGTCTTCTAGCAATCAATAATGTGACTAACTGTAGAGGTTGTCCTAACCTGATAGTAATATCACAGAGGATTGAAAAATAGATACAATAAGGAAGGTGGCATCCTTAAACTGAAATTGGCCCAGTGAGACTGTCAGCACAACTTTTCTGAGAAATGTATATTTTTACCTTAGTTATCTAGAGAACTAAAATGATTGGTTACTGTAAAATACCTCTGCCAGGGTTAAAGGAAAGAAGGGTTTAAAAGCTTCCTCAGAGACAAACATCTAGTGAGTTGAAGAGTCAGGTTTGATCTCAAGCATTTTGGTTTGGAGCCTATACTCTTGCTAGTTATGTCATCTAGCCTTTTGGTGAAGAAAGAGTATTCCTTTAGAGAAAATTCAGTTTCAAAGGTAGAATGCAATGCCATTAATTCTCTGGAGCCTTTGAGGGAAGCTGAGAGCTAAATGGAAGCTTTGATGCTGCTAAAAAAGCGTTATCTTGTTTAGACTAGATCAAGTTCTGACAGTGCTGATCTGTAAAATTGTGTCTATTGTGATGTCTGGAATGAGAGAGCCACTCCAAGAGAATAACATGCATTCTAGGAAATCAGAAGGATATATTGGAGAAGGAGGAAAAAGAAACAAAGGAAGGCGAATGTGATCTAATGTACTATACTGGGAAGGGTTCTCAAAGTAGGGAAACCTCTATCTATGATTCTCTGCCTATAAAAAACAAACAAACAGCATTTTAGATCAGATACTTGGCAGAGATCTTATTCTTTTGAGGATAAAAGTAAAATGTTGGTGCTGTGTATTGGTTTAATATCAAATCCACTTGTTTATGACTGAAGTAAAGCTATTTCAATCTACTTGTTTACGATAAAGAGAAAAAAGTTGCTTTAACATAAGTATGAATTGTGTCAGGACAGCATCATTCTACATCTGTTGTTGTTGATAAGCAGTCAGCAGTTCAACTGTGGAGGGGCCCTGCTGGGACTCATTGATAAAAACATGTTAAGCTGCAACTATGGCAAGGGAACATTTAGACTATAGATAGTGAGAGTGTGTGAAAAGTGTTTTGGTCTGGGCTTCTCAAGATCTCCAAAAACCGTTGGGGCATTAGCTGCTGCCTTGGTAAGGGCTACTCTCTTATAGGCATTGGTAAAATACTGCACAGCTGCCCCAGGAAGGAAGGCAGCTTGCCTGCCAACACCAGTATTATTGTTCCCTAGCAAAGTGCGCTAGCAACTGGAGACTTTTACTTTTTCTCTGGCAGCTAAAAATCAGCTCTCAGTTCCTCTCCTCTCCTCTGTGTGCCTTCTCATATAAAAAGGTACATCTCCTGTTAAATTTGAACATTACTTTCCTTCATTTCCCCTTTTTTTGGAGAATAGTGTGAATAATTTTTTTGTTTGTTTGTTTGAAGTATGTTATTTCTTTATTTGGCTTATCAAGAGATATTATCCTGTATGCTGTTGGTTTGTAAAATTATTATTATTTTCACTGCAAACCTGTGCTAAATAATTTGCTGGCAAAGACAAAATCAGTAACTTACTGTAACATCTGTTGCCTCCCCAAAAACAAAACTAAATAGTTGGTATATTACATGGAAAGACAAATTTCATTCAAATTCTTTTAAAGTGGCAGTTAAGAATTTGAATATTGTGCTCTTTTTAATTGATTAGATACAACATGATCCTTCATTCATATTGATTTGTGTGTGTGTGTGTGTGTGTGTGTTTATTGAGCAAGGTATAAGGGTGATTTCTTTCCTGGGTTCTTGTCCAGATGGAGTCGGAGAATGGAGCTCAGACAAAAGGTGGTAGGTGAGAAGTGCATAAACTTTATTGCAAGCAAATTCTACCTCTAACTCTAAATTTAAGTTTCTAATTCTAAGATCTGTCTCTCCTGGCTAAGAAGAGACAGAAGGGTCCCCTAAAAAGGGTGGCTACTGCTCTCTTTGTCTTGAGGCATTATAAAGGCTATAGCTCTTTGTCTCTTCATGACCATTTCTAATTGGACCCTTTCCCCACTTAGGACCCCCATGCTTTCCTCATTGGTCACTCTGCAAAGGCCAAAGCCCAAGTGGTGCCCCCCTCTTTCTTTTCCCTTATTTTGCAACATTCCTCTATCCTCTGTGAAAATATATTTCATTTTTCCTGATATCCTGTGTCTTTTCTTTGTCCTTCACATATCCATCTTATCTGTTCAAGTTGGAGTTACTTTTGATCTATGTTATGGTACCTAACAACCTTATCCTGCCAATCCTTGAGACTGAAACTGCTGGCTTCTCAGCTCAAAGAGTAAACTGGCTTCCTTTTGTTTATTTTTTTCTTTGCCAGAGATGTTTTATTCCCTCTGTAGCTCTCGCCGCTGCTCAGGCCAGAGATAACTCTGCCTTTGCTTTATGGCTGTTTTAATTGTTCAGGCCAAGATGCCTCTATCCTCTCTGGACTCCCTACCTTTCTGTCTTAAGCTAGTTAGTTAACCCTTTTCAACATGATAGCCATCATCCAGCCAATGGCACCATGTATTAAAGTATACTAAAGTAATAGAAATGGTTGGGCTCAGTAGTTGAGCATTGGGCCCATGAACCAGGAGGTCATGGTTCAATTCCTAGTCAGAGCACATGCCTGGGTTGCAGGCTCCTCAATCCCTAGTAGGGGGCATGCAGAAGACAGCAATCTATGACTCTCTCTCATCATTGATGTTTCTATCACTCTCTCCCTCTCCTTTCCTCTTTCTGAAATTAATAAAAACATATTTTTTAAAGTAATGGAAATTATGTGTCTGTGTTATACCCAGAATTTGCCATGTAATAGGAGGTATACTCCTATCTCCTCATTTCTTCACCCCATATAAATGTGTATATTTCCACAGCACTCTCCTATCCTGCCCCTCCTAAATTCTGCCCTTAACTTCATTTCTTACAAAATGCATCAGCCTCCTAAAATGAGGGACCTGAGTACATCTTAATTCTAAAAGTAACCTTCTCTATTCCCTGGGATTCATTTCTATTGGAAAAGATTGAAGAAGGCATTTACTGATAAGAAAATTTCTTCAATTTCATTAGTTGCCACATACTGTTAGGTCAGTTTTCCCTGCTTAACTTGGGAAATTGCATGCCTTGTAGATTTTGAAAGTATGTTGTGCTATGAAAGGCTATGTCTATCATAGCCCTAGTTACATTAGATTTCAATGTCTTATATAACCTCTGGATTAGATTATGAACAAAAATAAAGATTTAAAAATTTAAAGATTATGAAAAAAAAATAAAGAATATAGTAGAATAAATATTAAATAATAAATTTAATTTTAAGCATACTAAGATTGAGCTGTAATGAGATATCTGTGTAGAGGGTGTCCCATAAGTACTTACAGAAATGCAGTTAGAGCTCAGAAGAGAGAGAATGGCAAGAAAAACATAAATCAGAATCAATAGCCTAAAGATTTTGTCTCAAGGTAGAGGATTTACATGATTATCTAAAGCTCACATTGTCTATTGTTTTTTGGAGAGGCCAGTAAATAGCATTCCTTTTTCTATTCAAGTTATGAATAAATAGATAAATAAAATAGCAGACTCAGCAGACAAAACAGCAAGAGATCATTTTTATGACTGGTAAAGCTACATGGAAAGACACAGCTTGACTTAAGTGTCAAATGGGCCTGAGGTCTCCCTAAATATACCAAAGTCTGCACACAGTATCCCATTCAAGGAAAATGCAGACTCTGCAAAAAAAAAAAAAAATACACTTCTATGTTTTCTGTCGATTTAGTTGGAGCAGAAAAGGAGAATGGACTGAATTTTCTGAGCCCATGTGTATTCCTCAATTAGCTCATTTCAGAAATGCAGACCAATTGATGTCATCCCTTCTCTTAGGATGGTAATTAACTGCTTTATATTATTTTGAGAAATGGATGGGGGAAAAGGAAGAAATCAGAATCTTATGGAAGGCTGTATAAATTTTAGAGCCAAAAAACCTCTGTAATGGCTCAGAAAAGTAATTCAATTAATTAAATACACACCAAAATCATACGTGACTCAAGATTGAAGGTTTCCCAATGTATTTGCAGTCAAATTGTCCTATAAAGTCTGTTATACATTCTGCAATGAAATAAAATGACATCATGAAAATTGCTGAATTAAAAAAAAAACAACAACAAAAAAAACTCCAATCACATAATCAAGCTATCTATTAAGATGTTTCCTAGAGGAGAAATACATGTAAAAACAAAAACAAAAAATAAAATTGTCTTACAGGTTAAAGTTCAAAAATATTAAATGGCAAATAGTTAATCTGACATAAATCTACTAGTATCTTACATTTGTCTGTCAATAATACCAAAAAAAGAGAAATCATCCCAATTTCTTATGTAGTTTAGTTTAAATTGAAGAGCTTTTCAAAACTCATGTAGAATTAGAGATCATTCAATAGCTTTTGTCTTTGAGTTTCTTACCCCAAAATTATACTTCCTATAGGAGCTCACAAATTGAATTAATTTGGAGTCTAGTTTTTTATTTCATGCAATTCAAATAGTTCAAAGAATTAATACAACACACAAGATTTTTTCAGCATTAATTGGTTCAATTAAATTATTTAAGTCAGTCTCTAAATTATGTATTTTAGAAAAAAATTATATTCTAAAAACAGTGTTACAAAGACCTTTTTAAAAAAAATGTCACTAAAATTTCACAAAACACTACGGTTCAGCAATCTAACTGTTAACAGCCTCAGGGGTTAGGTCTTGGTTCTTGAGTTCAGCTAAGAATGAATTCAGCGCCAAGAACTTGGACCTAAGAAGTTTATTTAGAAAGTCACAGAAATAATGGAAGTGAGTCATCTGGGCTGCATGGACTCAGGAAACAAGTCACAAAGGCAAAAGAAGAGTTCATGGAGCTTAGGAGACAGGAAACAAAGGCTAGTGCCTGAGAGAAGATTTAGGGGCAGATCTCAACAGAATATTCATCAACTTTCCAGGTGTGGTCTTTACTGATTGGTTGGTGCTAGTGTAGGGGTTGGTGCTAGTGTTGGTGCTAGTGCTGCTGGTCCTGTTGTCAGTCATGGCATCACTTCATCTGGTTTGGCTGCTTTACTGAGCCTGGGTCTGAGACACAACTGAGGCCTAAATGTTATCTCTAGTTTGACCAAAACTCTGTCTCTGTACTCAACAGATCTATGGACAAAAGGTAGGTGAAAAGTACAGAAACTTTATTGCAAGCAAATACTACCTCTAAAACCTTAATTCTAAGTCTAAATCTCTGCCCCTCTTGGCACAGGGCGGGCAGAGGGACCACCTAAGAAAGGTGTCCGCTGCTTTCTTTGTCTGAAGTCTTATAATTCTGGAGAGACCATCCTTTTCTACCATGGGACCTTAGCCCTGTAATCAGCTCCCATGACCCCCACATCCACTTTTCCTCCTTTGGTCATCTGATCTGTTTAGGTTGGAGTCACTTTTGATTTATCTTGTGGTTTTCTCCCAGTTGTGCTGGCAGAGATATTTTATCTTATAGCCTCCCAGCTACTCAGATAATAGCTACTTTTGGTCTAACTCTTGGCCGCTTTATGCTCAGGCCAGAGATACCCCTGTCCTTGGTTTATAGCTGTTTTATTGCTCAGGCCAGAAATATTTCCATCTGCCTGTGGCATTTCTCTATCCTCTGTACAAGTAAGATAAGAGCCTGGCATCTTTAAGTCTCCATCTATGTATTCCTCCCCCATGGAGCCTCCTCATTCCCTAAACCTTCCTAATTAAGCTAGCTAGCTAATCTTTTCAGTTGTCTCATGCCTATTCTATCATAACCACTTCCCACAGAGCTTCCAGCTAAGCATCCCCAGTTATTACTGCTGATAGTTTTACCAAATATTTTGCCTCATATTGCCAACTCATCTTAACTTAGGTTTTGGTATGGCAGAAACCTGCCCTAATTTACAATTCTTATTAATTCATCCATATTAAGAATAACAAAAATATTCATATATTCAGATGGAATAGACCAAGAGAATTGGATGGACTAATATTTGAAGCAGCTGTGTTTCTGGAATTTATATTTTATACACTTAAACTATGTTATTAAACTTCACAATTTTGTTATTTCCATATCTTCCTACTGAATTGAAAGTTATGCCAGGAAATTAATGACAGTCTTAAGCAATGTTTTTACTTTAAAGCCTATTTTATTTATTAAGTTACCTATACTAACTTTCCTTTGGTTTAATGTCAGTATTTTCTTGGTATAACTATTTTTCTGCCTTTCACTGCTTTTCTCTGTGATTTAAGCAGCTTTGCTACAGACAGCATACAACTTTGGTTTTGAATTCAGGTGACATGTTCATATTTCACTTTAAAAAGTTCTATATTTATGTTAATGTATAAGTTTATGATTTTACTTTGTGTTTTCTATTTGTCCATATCTTTCTATGGCATTTTTTTTCATTGTAGACCCAAATAACAAACCTCAAGAGGAACTAATTTTAGTCTTACACCATCACTAAAACAGGCAGAAAATGAGGAAAAACAAAACAGCAGCACCTGGCTGTTTTCAAGAAAGAATTGGCTTTATTTGAACAGAGAAGCTATAATGTTCTCCTCATAAACATAAGCAGTTCCAGAGAATGTCAACATTGTATAAAGTCACTTTGTGAATATGATGCACAAGACAAAAGACCATAGTAATGCCTGAATACATACAGAACTGAAAATAGCAACTCCAGGTATATACCTAGTTTTTGTTCCTTTTGTACTTAAAATATAGATGGCAAAATTCTTGTTTCTTGTTCCTTAACCTTTATCACCAGAATATACATATACATATATATATATGATTTTACATATAAATGTTACAAGGAGAAAATGAATGGCAGGATGGGACAGATGTTGCCCATGGATACAAACTTGCAACAAGCAGTAAATAAGTTTTAGAGATATAATGTACAGTATAGTGAATCTACTAGGAGACTACAATGTCATGTAATAATCATAAAATTTCATAATAGACTATGACTTCATTATCCCAACCATTAAAAAGAAATATTTATGTAATGTGATAAAGATGCCAATTATTGCTACAATGACAATCATTACAGTATATAAATTTATCAAGTTAACCTGTCATGCACCTTAAGTTTACACAAAGTTATATGTCACATATATTTCAAATAAAGCAAACCACAAAAAAATCTTAGTGTTATTTTGGCATAGTGCATCACTGGTTTTAATTTTTTTTTTCTTATTGATTGATTAGAGAGAGAGAGAGAGGAAGGAAGAAAGAGAGAGAGAAAGAGAGAGAGAGAGAGAGAGAGAGAGAGAGAGAGAGAGAGAGAGAGACATTGATTTGTTGTTCCATGTATTTAAGCATTCATTGGTTGCTTTTTGTATGTGCCCTGGGAAGAGACCAAATCTTGACATATTTGGATGATGCTTTATCCAACCAGGACCCATGAATCACAGGTTTTAGATGGAAGCTTCTAGGCTGTTTCTCATCTCAGTTTTGGTGTTGAAGCTGCTTTGACTTACTATTTTTTTCTGTGTTTTTTTTTTTTTTTTTTTTTTTTTTACTTTTTTTGTCATCCTTTAGATAGATTGAAAAATTTTATTCTTTCTACTTTTATTTTCTTTAATTGGGAATATATGTTTTTACTCTTCTAATAATTCCTTTAGAAATCTGAATATGTATTTGTTTTAAAGTCTAAATGTGATGCATATTTTATATAACAATCAACATGTTTTAAAGACATACTATTATTAAGATACCAGAGGCCCGGTGCACAAATTCATGCACGGGTGGAGTCCCTCGGCCTGGCCTGTGGGGGATCAGGCTGAACCTGCTCTCCACCATCCCCCTAGGGGTCCCAAAGTGCGAGAGGGGACTCTGCAAAGTTGCTGTCACTTGGCAGCTCTTGCAATGAGTGTCTGCCCCTAGTGGTCAGTGTACCTCATAGCTACTGGTGGTCACTTAGGCTTCCATATATATATATTAGGGTTAATTTAATTTATTTTAGCCCACTTATTTAGATATTTTGTCGCATTTAATGTATTTAATAATTAGATATACTTACTAGTAACTTTTACTCTTGTTTTTATTTATTCAAATATCTATATACATAAAAACCTAAGTGACCGTTATGGCCAGTCTACCGGTTGACCTGTTGCTATGATGTGCACTGACCACCGGGGGGCAGACGTTCAATGCAGGAGCTGTCCCCTGGTGGTCAGTGTGCTCCAATAGTGGGAGTTTTGCCAGGCTCATGGCTGGTGAGTGTAGCTGAGGTAGCGTGAGCCTCTCCCGCCTCCGAGCCAGCACTACCAAGCTGTGGTGGCAGTGACAGGTGCAGCGGTGCTGGATTGAGCAGGAGCAGCATGGTGCCCAGCAAGGGTTCGGTTCCTCCCCTGCTGCCTGCCACTTGCACGTTACTACATTCTTTGGGGGATGTTGGACTGCCAGTTTCGAGCCAGGCCTGCTGAAATTGGTCCGAAACCAGCAGGCCGACATCCCCCAAGGGGTCCTGGATTATAGGAAGGAGCAGGCCAGGCTGAGGGACCTCACCAGTGCATGAATCCATACAATGGGCCTTTGTTAAACTGTAAGTTGAAAGTGATTTTGTTTCCATAGATTTTAATCAAGTATTTTCTGGCTTCTTCTGCTCTTTTTATGAAAAACAACCTATTAATCTACTAGTAATTGCTATTTCCTTCCAAGTAACCTGTTCTTTCTTTCTGAGGACTTAAATGATCTCATTATTGTCTTAGGTATTCATCAGATTTACATAGGAGTTGACTTGTTTTATTTCAGATCTTGCTTGTTATTTGTTGTGCTTTTTGAATATGAGGATTGGTCTTATTCACCGCTTGAGAAAAATTTCAGATATCATCTCTTTAAATATTATCTCTCACTCATTTTCTTTTTTGCATTCTGAAAAGGCCAAAAGGAAGTTTTCACATTATCAATATGGCCCTTACTCTTTTAATATATACTGTTCCTCTGATGCTTTATTTTTCTAGTTAATATTATTTCAGCAGCATCAATTTTGCTTTGAAAAATCTGTTATATTTTTTTTTGTTATCAAACTTTATGTTTTTTTTTCTAAACTTATTGATCAATTTTGATAATCTTTTATTATTTTTCCCAATTTTCCAAACTCTACTGTCAAGGCTGATCCTCCTTTATGCTTGCTATAATTTTAATCTGGCTTAACTAGTATTACTGAGTGTTGAACTTTATGTAAACTTAATGCACTGTAACTTGTTTGCTCCATCTCATGCCTTTGCTTAGTCCCTTGTGTTTAACTACAGTCTTTCTAGTTATTGCAATATTTAACACAGTTTGTTATTTTTCAAGGACCACCCCCCCCAGTAACTTTTAGTGCTCCTCTTCCTCTGTCAACAATCATATTTCCAAGGTCTCAGCACATGAACCTGAGCTCACCCATAGCTTCCTCAAAGCATTTCCAGCTTAGTCTTTGAACATTTCTCTACTGAAACAATTTCCTTCCCTATTAAAATATGCTCATTTCCAATCAGATTTCTTATTATCTAAGTCCAATTATGTTTTTAATTTTGCTTCTCTTTATAGATTATTAGATAAAATATAAATATATTTTTCATTTCATCTCTATTTTCTTCTAATATTTTTAGTATGATATTATAGGGTCTCCCTCGCTATAGAAAGGGGCATCAGTAATGGTGGATATTTTTTAATTAGTAATTTGGTAATTTTTAAAATTTTATGTATTTATTTTATATTTATTAGAGTGACATTGGTTAATAAAACCTATAGTCTTCAAGTGTACAGTTCTGCTAGGTCATCTATATATTGCATTGTGTGTCCACCATCCAAAGTAAAATCTTTACCCTTTATTATCTCCCCACATCCCTTCCCTCTGGTAACAACCATACTATTGTCTGTGTCTATGAGTTTTTGTTTGTTTGTTTGTTGTATTTGTTAATTTGTTGTTTTCAGTTATATACCCCACATATGAGTTGAAATCATATGGTACTTGACTTTTTCTGTCTGACTTGTTTTGTTTAGTATGATAGTCTCAAGATCCATTCATGTTGTCTCAAATGACAGTATTTTATTATTTTTTATGGCTGAGTAGTATTCCATTGTAAAAACAAAAATATAAATGAGGCACTATCAAACAAAAAAAAAAACACAAAACAAAAAGAAAACATGCCAACAAAACAAAAAGTCAACCAACAGAATAGAAGAAAATATTTGCAAACAACAGCGATTAATATCCAAAATATATAAAGAATTCATACAAGTTGATGACAATAACAAAAAAGAATCCAATTAAAAAAATAGGCAGAGGACTTGAACTGACACTTCTCCCAAGAAGAAATACAAATGGCCAACAGATACATAAAAAGATGGTCAACTTCACTAGATGTAAAGGAAATGCAAATAAAAACTATAGTGAGATAGCACCAAACATCTGTTAGAATAGCTGGTGTTCAGATGACAAATACTAACAAGTGTTGGAGAGGCTGTGAAGAAAAAGAACCCTCATTCACAACTGATGAGAATGTAAACTGGAATAGCCACTAAGGAAAACAGCATGGAAGTTCCTCTAAGAACTAAGAGTAGAGTTACCAACTAAGAGAAGAGCAATGCCTGTTCTGAATATCTACCCAAAATATTTGAAAATATTTATTCACAAAGATATATATATCCCTCTATTCATTGCAACATTATTTATGGTGGCCAAGACATGGAAATAAGCAAATTGTTTGATAGACGATTGGATAAAGATGTGGTACATATATACAATGAAATATAGTAATTTAAAAAGCAAATATTATTTTCCTATTATAATTTGCTGGGATAAGGAAGTGATATCTTATAGCTGCCTGATATCCTACTCTTTAAATCTATTATTTACTACCTTTTTTTTTTTTTCATTTGAATTGAATGAGTTGTTTATGACTAATGATTACAGTACTTTTCAAAAAAGGGGAAATATATTAAAAAATCTTCTGATAATAAAGATGAACTTTATAAATTTATCTCTCTTGCTTTATGTTTTATTATTTTAAGATACACTAAGATTAAAACAAGTAAATTTAAGCATCTGTTCCAGCAAACAAAAGCCTGGGGCCAGATGGCTTAACAGAGGAGTTTTACCAAACATTAAAGGAAGAATTAAACCTACCCTCCTCAGACTATTCCAAAAAATTCAAGAGGAAGGAACACTTCCAAGCTCATTCTATGAAGCCAGCATCACCCTAATACCAAAATCAGATAAAGACAACACAATGAAAGAGAATTACAGGCCAATATCCCTCATGAACATAGATGCCAAAATCCTCAACAAAATTCTAGCAAATCAGATCCAGAAGTACATCAGAAAGATCATACACCATGACCAAGTAGGATTTATCCCAGGGATGCAAGGATGGTACAATATCCACAAATCAATTAACGTGATACTTCACATAAACAAATTGAGAGATAACAATCACATAGTCATATCAATTGATGCAGAAAAAGAATTTGACAAAATCCAACACCCTTTCTTGATAAAAACTCTCAGCAAGGTGGGAATAGAAGAATCATACCTCAACATAATATAAGCCATATATAACAAACCCACAGCCAACATCATACTGAATGGGCAAAAACTAAAATCATTTCCCCTAAGAACAGGAACAAGACAGGGATGCCCACTCTCACCACTCCTGTTTGACATAGTACTGGAAGTATTAGCCATTGCAATTAGACAAGAAGAAGAAATAAAAGGCATCCAAATTGGAAAAGAAGAAGTAAAACTGTCCTTATTCGCAGATGACATGATATTGTACATAAAAAACCCTAAAGACTCCATCAAAAAATTATTAGACTCAATAAATGAATTCAGCAATGTAGCAGGATACAAAATTAACGCCAAGTAATCTATGGCATTTCTATACACCAATAGTGGACTTACAGAAAGAGAGACTAAAAAAGCAATCCCATTTACCATCACACCAAAAAAATTAAGATACTTAGGAATAAACTTAACTAAGGAGGTAAAAGACCTATACGCGAAAAACTACAGGACACTGAAAAAACAGATAGAGGAAGACGTAAACAGATGGAAGAACATACCATGTTCATGGATTGGTAGAATCAACATCATTAAAATGTCCATACTACCCAAAGCAATCTATAGATTCAATGCACTCCCCATAAAATACCAATGGCATATTTCACAGACCTAGAAAAAACTCTCCAAAAATTAATCTGGAATAATAAAAAAAGACCCAAAATAGCTGCAGCAATCCTGAGAAAGAAGAATAAAGTAGGAGGGATCTCAATACCAGACCTCAAGCTGTATTACAAAGCCACTGTTCTCAAAACAGCCTGGTACTGGCACAAGAACAGACATATAGACCAATGGAATAGAATAGAGAACCCAGAAATCGACCCAAACCACTATGCTCAATTAACATTTGACAAAGGAGGCATGAACATACAATAGAGTCAAGACAGTCTCTTCAATAAATGGTGTTGGGAAAATTGGACAGATACATGCAAAAAAATGAAACTAGACCACCAACTTATACCATACACAAAAATAAACTCAAAATGGATAAAGGACTTAAACATAAGACAGGAAACCATAAAAATATTAGAGGAATCCACAGGCAGCGAAATCTCAGGCATATGCCGAAAGAACTTCTTCACTGATACTGCTCCTAGGGCAATGGAAACTAAAGAGAAAATGAACAAATGGGACTACATCAAAAAAAAAAGCTTTTCCACAGCAAAAGAAACCATCAACAAAACAACAAGAAAGCCCACTGTATGGGAGAAAATATTTGCCAATGTTATCAGCGATAAAGGTATAATCTCAAACATTTACAGGGAACTCATACAACTTAATAAAAGGAAGATAAATGATCCAATAAAAAAATGGGCGGTGGACCTAAAGAGATACTTTTTGAAAGAAGACAGAAGAAAGGCCAAGAGACAAATGAAAACATGCTCAAAGTCACTAATTATCCGAGAGATGCAAATCAAAACAACAATGCTGTACCAGGTCACACCTGTCAGAATAGCTATCATCAACAAATCAACAAAGGACAAGTGTTGGGGAAGATGCGGAGAAAAAGGAACCCTCGTGCACTGCTGGTGGGTATGCAGACTGGTGCAGCCACTGTGGAGAACAACATGGAGTTACCTCAAAAACTAAAAATGGAGCTCCCATTTGACCCAGTGATCCCACTTCTAGGAATATATCCTAAGAAACTAGAAACACCAATCAGAAAGGATATATGCACCCCTATGTTCATAGCAGCACAATTCACCATAGCTAAGATTTGGAAACAGCCTAAATGCCCATCAGCAGATCAGTGGATTAGAAAACTATGGTACATCTACACAATGCAATACTATGTTGCTATAAAAACGAAGGAATTCTTACCATTTACAGCAGCATGGATGGAACTGGAGAGCATTATGCTAAGTGAAATAAGCCAGGCAATGAAAGAAAAATACCACATGATCTCACTCATTTATGGAAAATAAAGAACATTATAACCTGATGAACATAAAGATAGATACAGAGGCAGTAAAGCATTGAACAGACTGTCAAATTACAGCGGGAAGGCTGGGGAGTGTTGGGGAGGGGGGGAAGAGATCAACCAAAGGACTTGTATGCATGCATGTAAGCACAACCAATGGACACAAGTCACTGTGGGGATTCGGATGAGGGCATGCGACAGGGGCTAGCAGAGGCTGGGGAAAGGTCAATGGTGAAAAAAATGATATATATATATACATATATATATACATATATATGTATATATATATATGTGTGTATATATATATGTATATATATACACACACACTACTATTTGTAATACTTTAAACAAAATAAAATTTTAAAAATTTAAGTATCTGTTAAAAGATACACTGAGGTATATTAAATATTTTTAAAATTTGAGCAAAAATTAATTCAAATTGGACAGAATGCAATCTAAGAGGTTGAAAGGAGCTCTGAGGAGCTGCTCAAAATGAAAAACTTTTATAGGCAGAAGAAAGCAGAAATAAGAAAGTTATACTAGGCAAAAAGCAGGTTAATTATTTTAGGGCTATTTGCAGGATTTTCTGCACTGAATTATGTTTGCATCTTAGATTAAAGTTTTGCTAATCTATGAAGATAAATGGAATTTTTTAATTGCTTCTAAAATTGTGTGTGTAGATATATATGTCTGTATAAGAAATATAGATATATCTCATACAAATAGATACACATATATATACATATATACATACTAGAGACATTTATGCACTGGGATGGGGGGGGGGGTCCTTCAGGCCGGCCTGTGCCCTCTCGCAGTCTCGGACCCTTCAGGGGATAGCCGGCAGGCAGACATCCTCTGAGGGGTCCTTAGTGCTGCCTTGGAGGCGGGAGAGGCTCCCACCACCACTGCTGCACTCACCAGCTGTGAGCCCGGCTTCTGGCTGAGCAGCGCTCTCCCTGTGGGAATGCACTGACCACCAGGGGGTAGCTCCTGGGTTGAGTGTCTACCCCTGGTGGTCAGTGTGTGTCATAGCAACCAGTTGTTCTGCAGTTTGATCAATTTGCATATTAGCCTTTTATTACATAGGATATATGTATACATATATATATATGCATATATATTTATATGTATACAATTGATGTTTATATAAAGGCAATGTCTTTAGATAGTGACAATATAAAAGAGACATTTAGTAAAAGTAATGTTATGACACTACTTTTAACATATTTTAAACAGATTTTTAATGCCTTTAAGATGATCAGAATTTGCATGATAATCCTAAATGCAAAGCCATTTGGACAGATTTATTCCTATCCCATTTTAACTTCAAGTCTTTAAACAATAAATTGGGGGAAATGTGTTCAATAGATATTTTAAAATAAGCCTTATTATATTTATTAATGAGGATTTCATACAAATTGACAAACTATGATCTCTTATGAGCAAAACAAATAGACAACTTCACATATTGATAAGCATAAAAACAATGCTTAACATTATTAACTAAACAAAAAAATGCTAAGACAAAATTGTGAATGGTCATTTATCAAATTTGGTCTTTTTTAATGAAAACATTCAAGGATAGCCAGGGTAAAGAAAACATTGTCATACATTTTGAAAAAGAATATGATTGCTGTAACTTAAAAAAAATAAATTAAGCAGTTTTGATTCAGAACTATTGAGATATTTTTGCATTATTAAAGGTTTATATATTTTTTACAAAATTATTCAATATAATACATTTTAAAACTGTTTAAACATCCAAAATATACTAATCTCTATATAAAAAATATATGCATCTTTATTGCAAGATATGTGTCATTAAGTATGCACAATGTTGAGTGACTCATAATGGCCTGAAAAATTCATATAAGATAGTATTAATTGAATCAATTAGGATAAGTAATATGTATGCAATAGGTTTTAATTTTATAATCATCATACATGTACACACATACCCATACAATAAAGTAAATTCACAAGGAAATACAGTAACATATACCTTCCTGATGATGTCTTGGTAAAGTGCTAAAGAGTGTTTTTTTATTTTTCACATTTTTTTTTATAATTTAATATCTAGAAGTTCCTAAAAAAAATAATGGCGCTAAGTAATCTACTAAAATAATCCCTTCTGCCATGTTCAATGATTCTAGAATATTACTTTCTTTTTCTATTGATGTTGATAAAATCATCAAATTATTGAAAATATACTTAATTCATGGATCAGGGTAACTTTTCTCTTTTCACCAGATCACTGAGAAAATATGTGTCTTTGTACATAATGTAATATGTTACATTGTGAAAATTATCTCAGACTATGGGAAAATAAAGGGAAGGTAACTTATTTTAGTTAGACAAATATTTATAAATGTCTAAGATCTATGTCACTGAATTTGGAATAATAGTAATACAAACATGAATAAGATAGTCATTGGCAACCCAGATATGACAGCTAATAATTCAGATGGTCCAAGTGATGCTGGAGAATGAAACTCCTCTGTTGCTTTGGGGGAGTGAGGTGGAGGTTCTTGGGGCACTGCTGAACTAAGCATTTTCAGAAGACCCCATGGGAGGATTGGATGTGGAAGATTTCAGTGGCATGGAATTACATTTCTAAGGATGTAATGTCCCATTTCCCGCCAAGCCAGTCCTGAAAGACGAGCAGCTGGGAGTCGAGCAAAGCCAGAAACAAGGCTAGTGTCCAGAGTTTCCATTCCATGTTGCAGCCGGGTGTGACTCAGCATTCAAGTTATTTAAAGACCATTAGTCCATGTGTGTGGAGTCCATCATGGCCGTACACCACGTGGGCACAGGGGAGAGCATCCCCCTGCCACAGGAGTCCCAAGAGGGAAGAGAGAGAGAGAGAGAGAGAGAGAGAGAGAGAGAGAGAGAGAGAGAGAGAGAGAGAGAGCTTCTGTTGTTTGGAAGTTTAAATATTAGGTTTCGCGCTTGCAGTGGCCATACCTATTCTGGACACTGACTTGCTTTCAGGTGTGATTGACAAGCAAGCATCTTCCCATGTCATTCAGACCTTACTGGGCATGAGTATAAACTGCCTCTCTCCAGTCCCTTCCCCCATCAATCACCAGGGAACAGATTTGGAGAATGTTAAGTACAGCTTTTTAGTAAAGCTGTATAAATGGCATGCCTTTATTACTTGGTCTCCCCTTTACTCCTTTCCTATTAAATAATAACCAGGTTATTATGATGGCATCACAAGTACAGGTATGAATTTCACACAGAAATGAATAATCTATATATATAAAAAGCCAGCGACCAGAACACTGTAATGACCCAAACGACAGGTTGCTAGGATGCCCACTGTGGCCAGCAAACCTGCCCGATCAAGGGCGGAGTGGCAGCCAACCCCCCCATGCCCCCCCAACTGGCCCCACCCCCGATCGCCCCCTTACCACAATAGGGGGCAGGGCCATTCGACCAACCTCCTACAGCTCTTCCCCCTGGCCAGCCCTGCCCCTGATTGGCCTCCCACCCCATTGGCTCATGGCCCTTCCCCCAATGGGGCCCCCCATTTTAATCAGGGGCAGGGCCAGCCAGCCAACCTCCTGTGGCCCCTCCCCCCCAGCCATCCCCACCGCCCCAATCTGGGACAAGTCCAGTGGCAACTGCCCAAGGCCCTTCCCCCCAGCTTGCCCCACCCCCGATCAGCACCCCTGAACAATCAAGGGCGGGGCTGGCCAGGCCACCACCCACAGCCCCTCCCCACAGCCAGCCCCACCCCCAATTGGCCTCCCCACCCCAATTGGTGGAACCTGCCGGCCAATCACCTTCAACCCCTCCCCCCCAGCCAGCCTGGCTCTGATTGGGCCCTTGATCAGGGCAGGCCAGCCAGCCAACCTCCTGCCATCTCCTCCTCCCAACAAGCCTGGCCCCAATCTGCCCCAATTGGGGCTGGGCCGGCTGGACCCCACCCATGCATGAATTCATGCACTGGGCCTCTAATATATCTATAATAATAAAAGGGTAATATGCTAATTCTACCGGACATCTTCCGGACATCATTCCGGATGTCCTACCTGATGAAGCTGGGGCTGGAGGGAAGCCAGCCCAGGTCCTGGGATCTTACTGGCAGCTGGAGGAGGGAAACCCAGGTCCCGGTTGCCAGAGGGAAACCAGTGCCATCATCCAGGGGAAGGAAGGCCTACTCTTGCATGAATTTGTGTGCATTGGGCCTCTAGTGTATCCATAAAAGGGCAAAGGTAAATACAGACATTCAAAGAAAAGAGATGCTATGTCAAATTGGTGAAATCTAGATGGGACTTATTAAGAATCAACTTAAATAAATTTTGAGGAATTTTATTTCTTCTTATAATATTTAAAAAATAATTAGGTAGAGAAAAAATGTGAGTTCTTCAAAGTGACTAATAAATGCTTTTAATGGTAGGATTATGGTTAAGTATACATAGTTGGATTTCTGACTTCTAAAATGACTGAATATTACTTATACTACAGTTAATTATTTATTTTTAAATCTATACTTGTTTAAAAATTTCTTAAATAAAGTGGTTCTAAAAATTAAATTCCCTTTTACTTCTTATTACTCTTCAGCGGTCCTTTTAATTTTTTATTTAGTTTTATATGTATTTACATTTTATTTATGTGTTGTTAATTATTTTTTAATTAACATATATCTTGACTAACTACATTTGAATAAATGATTTAACTTTTTAGAAAATCTACCCCGCACCCATTCACATGAACCTGTTATCATTTATAATATTTTGAAACAGATGAATGATAAAGTTTTACTGTATTTGTAGTATAAAAATATAAATATATAGAGCTCAGTTATGGTCTGCCAATTATATCATTTTTTTCAACAAATTATCACTTATAGGTAAACCATTTTACATGTGTATTATTGGTTTTGTGTACTCATCAGTGATTTTTTTCCTCCAACTCTCTGCCAGAAGTAATATCACCTTCTGAAATAATTTAATGCGTTAGGTCAGTGGTCAGCAAACTGCGGCTCGCGAGCTGCGGTTTGCCGCTCTGTTGACTAATGAGTTTGCCGACCACTGTGTTAGGTCAACAAAAGTTTCACGTGTGTGTGTGTGTGTGTGTGTGTGTGAGTGTGAGAGAGAGAGAGAGAGAGAGAGAGAGAGAGAGAGAGAGAGAAATTTCTCTCCTGGGCTATGCTTCATCCAGTATAGCTGATTGGTTGATAAATACAGAGCTGATATTGTGAGATGTATGATCTTCATGTTCCATATTTTGTTTAATTGCCTCATGTTAGTGAAGCTTTCTGATAAAATGGGCAAAGAAGAAAAAAATTGTTACTCAAATATCTAGAAAAGTCTTCCTTTTTTATGACTCTTCTACACATCTATTTCATACTCTATTCTTTCTCCTTCAATTACCCTATCCCTACTTTCAGATCATAATCTTGATTCATACATCATTAAGAAGATTGAAACAATTAGGAGATAACTTTCAGGAAATTTCCTTTTTTAATACAATTTTACTGATTTGAGAGAGAGAGGAAGGGAGAGGGATAGAAACGCCAATTGGTGTGCAGGACCCACAACCTGGGCATGTGCCTTATCCAGGACTCCAACCAGTAACCTTTTGGGTTGATGCGCAACCACTGAACCACACCAGCTAGGCTCAGGAAATATCTTTGAGACTACATCTATCATCCTGAATATCAGCTCACATATTATTGATTTTCTTTCATTACTAAGGTGTATTGTCTGTGTTTCAAACAGAAGCTAAACACTCCATACTTGCCTATTGTGCCTTAAATCCCATTCCATCTCAGGTTCTTAAAGATATTGCTCCATCTATTCTCCCATCTTTTTTTTTTTTTTTATCATCATCATTTCTTTCTCTCTTTCGCTCTCTCTTCTGGACCATTTTTGTCAGCATCCAAGCATGGTATTATCTCTCCAATCTGAAAGAAAAATTGTCGTGATCTCACTCTCCTTTCAGCTACTATCTCATTTTTCTTCTACTCTTTACAGCAAAACTTTGTTATATATATTTTTAAATTATTTATATTAACCTATTCTCTTTTAACCCTCTCCAATTAGGTTTCTGCACCCAGTGCTTTGAGTGTATCATTTGATAAACTTCCTTTGTCAAATCAACAATGACTTCTTGTTACCAGATGCAATGAATTTACTTCCATATTCCTTTACTTGGTTAACAGTATCATTTAACAGAGAGGATTATTCTCTTCCTCTAATACTTTCTTCACTTGTCGTTATTACATTCTTAGAATCTAGTTTTTCTACTACTTTTCTGGTGATTCCTTTAGCTGTCATAGTAAATGTGCTACAACTTATGTCTAAAAATGCTTTAGCACTTCTGCTGGGTTTTTATTTCACTGAGACTTTACTCAGTCTTCACTATGATCATATACACAGGGTGAGGCAAAAGTCAGTTTATAGTTGTTCATATGGAAAACAATACAAAAATTAATAAGTGATAATACAAGAATAAACGCTGTTTCATGTCCTCCTAACTGTTAACCTACTTTTGCCCCACCCTGTATAAGACATAACCTCCACTTCTGTCCTTAGTTTTCTGATCACTTGTCTTAATCCTCTTTTTATTGTATCAAGTACATTGATTTTTTCCTGTATTTTTAATATGCTATGTGTATTATAATTTCAAGATTTTTGCTCCATGTAGAAATCCTTGGAATGCTTATCCAGGACCTTTGTTGACTAGATCGCTCCCTTTATTACTTTATTCAGTAACCCACTCTCAGGGGGACCTTCTCCAGAGAGCCTCTATCAAAAGTCAATACCCCTCTACCATGTTTATACTTTCCATTCCTTTAGCCTACTTTATTTGTTCTTCTCAACACTTACCAAGGTCTAAAATTCTCTGTTTCTTATTCATTTATTTTATTCATCTCCACTATTGAAATGTAAGCTACATTAAAATAAAATTTAATTTATTTTATAATCTATATTTCTCCTTAGTACTTAGAACAATACATGAAACCTAATGGGTATTCAATAATATTTGAAAGGTTAAATAAATGAATGAGTAGATTAATAGGTTACTTCTATGAACGTTATACTTATAGATTGGGGAAAAAACCATCAAAATTTTGAAGAAAGTACTTAACTACCTTTTAATTTATTGTATTGGTGTGAAGAAGCAAAATATCTCTTTTTCTTCCTGATGTAAGGATTTTCTTCTAAATTGTGGATGATTTCAGGGCTTCAATCCTAAAATATTTTGTATGAGTGTAGGTTTTTCTTTGTTTATCTATTGACTGCCCTTAGTGATGGCCAATTTCAGTCAAGAAACAACTGTCTTTTAACACTGATAACTAAAATACAATTTCTTAAAGATGTCCTCCCCTGTCAGTTCCTCTACTCCCCGTTTCTAGAACTCTTCTTAACCAATCCACGTGGTATAAAATCTGCACTTGTTTTCTCTTTTTCTTATACTTTCTCAAATATTTTCACTTTGTAGTTTTGTTCTCTAATATGACATTTTCTTAACTTTATGTCCCAATACTTATCACATATATGTGTCTTTAGGCTTTCTCTGAATATTTTACTTTATATAGCCTTTAGAATAGATCAAATATCATTGCTCTTATTTTTTTTTTTGAGTATATTGTGTGATAGTTGTGCTTTTTTAAAAGATCTTTTCTACTCCATACATTGTCTGTTTTCACAGTGATTCTTCATTGTGTCAGTCTTGCATATTAGATTTCCTCAATTGTCAAGTGATTCCTGGTTCTGTGTCCATATTTGAGAGTTAAGAACTTGAAAATCCATCAGAATCTCTGTGAGGTTAGACAGGGCTTTGGATAGAAACATTTCTATAAGATTAATCTGGCTGGGCCCCTGACTAAAAATCTCTGAAAATCATTATCTTATTAATTTCCTAAAGAGAAAATTTCATTGTCCTTCCCAGGACATGAGGATGAGGATGTCTTAACCTCTTAAGGGGAGCTGAGCACACAGATGCTGGGCCCTCTCAATTTTCAATGTTCAGGTTTCCACTCAGATCTCTGCTTTCATCATGTATTACAAAGATCAGTTGTGTTTATTGCCTCCAACAGGATGCCTTTGCAAAGTCTCCAGAGAGTAAACCTCCAGCCTGGATGCACCAAACAAGGAAATTTTAGCTCCAGTTATATCCACACTGTCAATATTAGCTGTGCCAAAATCCCTGTGGCTTTCTGGGATACTGTTGTGCAGTTGGGTTTGTTCCTAGGCATTTTTTTCTGCCAGCTTAAGTCTCAGTTTTTTAGTCTGATAAATCAGTTACCACTTGTGCACTTATCACCAGCTGCCAGCATTTTGTTTATGTTGCTTTTTCTCCCAACTCTGACCTTGTGAGCAAAATTGTGAATTTTGATCCCCAACATTTCACTCTGACTTTTATCTCTTTTCTCTTATAGTACTAGAATTTCAGGAAGCAGTAGATAAAACCTATATGTAATCAGCTACATTTTACCAACGGTTTGCATTACTAATAATCAGGAGACAAAATTCCCCCCCCACACACACTCAAAAGAAAGCAGTGGTCTATAAAAGAAAGTGTAGGTAGTTGAAAATTATATTTTAGAATCTGAGTTTAAATAATTAAATTTGCATTGTAATATACACTGAGTGGCCAGATTACTATGATCTCTGAACGCATAATAATCTGGCCACTCAGTGTATATCCTATATGATAAAAGCCTAGGTGGCATCACGCCCTCATGCAATGTCATCACAAGATGGCCGCCCTCACATTGTCACAAGATGGCTGGCAGGGGAGGGCTGGCAGGGGAGGGCAGTTGTGGACAACCAGGCTGGCAGGGGAGGGCAGTTGGAGGTGAGATCAGGCTGGCAGGGGAGGGCAGTTGTGGACAACCAGGCTGGCAGGGGAGGGCAGTTGGGTGCAACCAGGCTGGCAGGGGAGGGCAGTTGGAGGAGAGGGCAGTTGGGGCTGATCAGGCCGGCAGGGGAGGGAAGTTGGGGGTGATCAGGCCAGCAGGGGAGGGTATTTGGGGTTATTGGGCTGGCAAGGGAGTGATCAGGCAGGCAGGCAGGAAGGCAGGTGAGTGGTTAGGAGCCAGCAGTCCCAGATTTTAAGAGGGATGTCCACAGGGATCAGGCCTAAACCTGCAGTCAGACATCTCCCAAAGGGTCCCAGATTGGAGGGGTCTGGCCAGCCTGGCCAGGGGAAGGGGACATGGGCGGTTGGCTGGCCTGCCTTCTGGTCGAACTCCTGGTCAAGGGGACAATTTACATATTAGCCTTTTATGATATAGGATATACACTGAGTGGCCAGATTATTAAGTGTTCAGAGATCATAATAATCTGGCCACTCAGTGTATATTATTTATATTTGAACAAATGATATTGTCCTCTTTTTAAGGCATTATGGTAAATTTATGGAAATGTTTTACATTTTATTTAGCTAATATAAAACAAAACAACCACAAAACCAATAAAACCTACAAATAAACAAAAACCTTAGTCTGGTTTATTTTTTAAAATCTTTATTATTGAGAGTATTACAGATATCTCCAATTTTCCCCCCATTGTCTCTCTCCACCTGGTTCCTGCACTAACCCAGGCCTTCACCACCCTATTGTCTGTGCCCATAGGTAATTCATATATGCATATAACATCTTTGGTTAATGTCTTCCCACCCCAACTTCTCCCTTCCCTCTGTCTATTCTATGTCTACCTGCCTCTAGTTCTATTTTATTCATTAGTTTATTGTGTTCATTAGATTCCTTGTTCATTTATTTTGATTTTTAGATTCAATTGTTGATAGATATGTATTTATTGTCATTTTATTGTTCATATTTTTATCTGTTTCTTCTTCTTCTTCTTCCTCTTTTTAAAGAATACCCTTCAACATTTCATGTAATACAGGTTTGGTCATGATGAACTCCTTTAGTGTTTTCTGAGAAGCTCTTTATCTGGCCTTTAATTCTAAATGATAGCTTTGCTAGGTAGAGTAATCTTGATTGTAGTTCATTGCTGTTCATCACTTTGAATATTTCTTGCCACTCCTTTCCAGCCTACATAGTTTCTGTTCAGAAATTGGCTAATAGTCCTATGGGCACTCCCCTATAGGTAACTAACTGTTTTTCTCATGCTGCTTTTAAGATTCTCTCTTTGTCTTTAACTCTTGGAATTTTAATTATGATGTGCCTTGGTGTGGGCTTCTTTGGGTTCCTCTTGTTTGGGACTCTCTATGCTTGCTGGACTTATAAGTCTATTTATTTCAACATATAGGAGAAGTTTTCAGTCATTATTTATTCAAATAGGTTTTCAATATCTTGTTTTCTCTCTCCTCCTTCTGTCACACCCATAATGCGAATGTTGGTATGTTTGAAGTTGTCCTGGAGGCTCCTTACACTATCTTAATATTTTTGGCTTCTTTTTTTCTTTTTGTTCTTCTGATTGGGTGTTTTTTGCTTCCTCAGATTGCAAATCCTTAATTTGATTCTTGGAATTCTCAACTCTACTGTTGAGTCCTTATAAATTATTCTTTATTTCAGTTAGTGCATGCTGAATTTCTGCCTGGTCCTTTTTCATATCTTTGAAATTCTCACTAAGATCTTTGAAAGTCTCACTAGGCCCCTAGAAGTTCTCACTAAAAACTTAAGATCTCATTAAGATCCTTGAACATTATAACCATTGTATCTATAACTCTGTATCTCATAGTTTTCTTGCTTCTATTTCATTTAGCTCTTTTTCTGGAGATTGCTTCTGTTCTTTCATTTGTGATATATTTCTTTGTCTCTGCATTTTGGCTTCTTCCCTGTGTTTATTTCTATGTACTGGGTAGAGCTGCTATGTCTCCTGGAATTGATAGAGTGGCCTTGTGGAGTAGATGTCCTGTAGGGACCAGTGGCTCAGTCTCCCCAGTCACCTGAGCTGGGCACTCTAGGTGCACCTCTGTGGGCTGTGTGCCTAGTCTTATTGTAGTTGAGCCTTGATTGCTGTTGGTATCACTGGGAGGAATTGACCTCCTGACCAATTGGCTGTGAGGACCAGCTGTGACCACAATGGAAGAACTGCTTGGCAGGAGACACTCTATGGAGCTGGACTTGCTTCGGTGGGTTTTTGATGATCCCTGAGTCTGCCCCTTGAGTATGTCCCTTGTGGATGTGGAGAGTTGTAATCTGGTATGGTCTGAAGCTGTCTATTGTGTACACTGGCTCTGGTGCATCATGGGAGGTGCAAAGTTGGACACTGCCTGGGGCCACTTGTCAGGAGCTACAAAGTGATCTGCAGATGTATGCTACTTGCATTGGGCTTGGAAGTGCCCAGGCAAGGTCAAGCTGTGAAGCAAGGCAGGATGGTGCTAGTGCCAGGTCTTGGGCCTTATTTTTTTATACGTATGGGGCATGCTGAGTCCAGCTGCTACTTGTTTGGGAGATTTTAGGAAAGTCTGAAGCCTGAGCCAGGAAAGGCCATTCATATGGAAAAGCCACTGGAAACAGATTGAGTGGGGCTGTAAATTGGGTGGGGTGGGGTCTCAGGGAATCACCAGGGCTGAGAAAACAGTGTGATCCATGCTGATGGAAACTCAGATATGGCTGCCAGTCATCTCTGCAATGAGGGAGGTCCCAGCATAGGAACAATGACCCCTGTGAGCACCCATGTCTGGGAGAAAGCCACCCCTGAATTCCTGTACCATGCCAGATAACCTAGTTCCTTCACATAGGTCCCTGGACTCCCCCACCCCCAAAGTCACTGCTTCAGTGCTGGAACTTAGAGGGAATGAGTCTGGGTAAGTCTGTGCACCAGCTCTTTAAGAGGAACTGCCTGGGTCTGGAGCAGCCTCCATGTCACTTAGCCACAATCCCTGATGCTTTTTACAGCCTGAAGTTACAGGGACTTCTCTTCCCAGTTCTGGAACCCTGGGCTTGGGGTCTGGTGTGGGGCTGGGACCCCTTGCTCCTCACTGGAAGCCTCCACAGTGGGGATATCCCTCTCTATTAAAACCATGCCACATGTGGGTGTCAAACCAGACTGTCGCTCATCCATCTCTCCTACCAGTCTCCTTGTGCTTTCTTCTTTACTTCTCTAGTTATAGGACTTCCATTTAGTCAGATTTCAGGTGGATCTGAATGATTGTTATTCTGTAATTTAGTCATAATTTTGATGTTGTGGGAGGCAGTGAGTACCGGCATTTACCAGTGCTGCCATCTTGATTCTCCCTGCCTAGTATGGTTTAGGAAAAAAAGGGAAGCTGATAATTTAAGAAAATTTTTGGAAAATAATTTGTACTTGTTCCCCACATAGCAAACATGGGCCTTCATTTTATATTCTTGTATGATTTTCTTCCTTCCCTACTCAAAGAGTGAAATTAACGCCTACTTTATGGTACACTCACTTATGGTATAAACTTACATAGTGTTTCATTTTGTAGCTTGGCTTTAATTTTGGGAATCAGTCCCATTAATGCATTAATGACAAGGCAGAATTCAAAAGTTTAATTCAGTGCCAAATGTTCTGACTGTGTTAAACCTAAGTTGGCAAATGATTGTCTTTATTACTGGGAACAATCTTTAACTGTTTTAATGAATGTCCATATGTAGCTGTGTAAAATTTCTTACCCCTAACCAAATTTGAATGCTGTTAGTGATAAGAACTTGTATTTAAATGACATCATCAGAAAATAATTATGTTCTTTTACTTCTATATCACATAAGTGCCAAAATGTACTTTCAGATGTAGTAGTCCAACTTACTATTTATGCTACATTAATATCATTATGAACAATGAAAGAAACTAAAATGTAAAGAAGGAAGAAAAAAGAACTCCAATTTCATGTTTTATATGAATTGTTATATGGCCTCATCATAGGAAAGCTCATTTCAAGGTACATTGACACAAAGTCATTTTTATTTTGTCTTTAAAAAAAATACTTCCCGGGTCAGTGTAGCTCAGTGGTTGAGAATTGACCTACAAACCAGGAGGTATTGATTCACTTCCTGGTCAGGGAACATGCCCAGGTTGAGGGCTCGATCCCCAGTGCCGGGTATGCTGGAGGCATTGGATCAATGATTCTCTCTCATCATTGATGTTTCTCTCTCTCTCTCCCTCTTCCTTCCTTTCTGAAATCAATAAAAATATATATTTTTAAAAAACACGATTATATAATCAGCATAGAATATGTGCTAGTTTATTGAAAGTTAAAGTTAGGCTCATGAAAATGAATAATTTGTCCAAGATTATATGAAGAAAATATGGCTAGATTTGTATTAGTTTAAAATTGTTTTTGATTAGTCCAAGGTTTTTTAATAACATGTGAATAACCCTTATTACATATTTTAATGTAGACATCCTATATCTCTTAATTTGTAATATATGAAAGATAAGCTATGCTTTTAAAACTTTGAATATTCCCCAGGTTCCTAAATATTCACATTTACATGATTACCATTTTGATTTTTAATTATATAAGCTTTAATCACCAGCACGTTAAGCATTTAAAACAGGAAACATTTTTGAGTGTTAAAAAAGTAGAATTTTTTAACCTAGTGGTTTTAAAAATGTCATTGAATCATGTACTTTAAGTTTTATTTTCCTCTGCAGAACATCTACATTATTGCTATTGTGGAGTAGCTTAAAACACACGGAAAAAACAATTTCCTACTAGCAAAGTGACTACATTTATTTTCATTCTTTTTTTCTTTTTTAATACCTGTGGTAGCAATGACACAACCAGGCTCCAGCAGAGGCTACAACGTGGAGTTAGTCACATCTTCTGTTGTAAAAACAACTTCCTTAGGATCAAAAAGAAGCAGCCCAGCCTTGGGTTCTGATTTCTGTGCATTTCTCCTGTTGAGAGGTATCTTTACCAAATAGTTGTGGCTCATAAGGGAACTGGGGGAAATACAGGACATTCATTTTAACACAAGCACTTAGCCTGATGCCCTTGACTAGCTCTGAATGACTGAAGAGTCACCAAATGGAGGAACTTTGCAATGTGAGTTATTAGGGAGGCTCCAGAGAAGAGCAGCAAGGACAGAAACCATTTTGGTTTTACTGAAGTCCTTGCTTAGCTTCAAAATACTTTCCATCGTCTGGGTGAAAAATAGTTCAGAGTGAGTCAAGGAGAGGAGAGTCAATAAACAAACACAAAGTAAAAGGCTCAGTAAAACCTTCCCAAGGTAGACTGGGATAGAACACCTCATATGTGTGCCAATATGACCCTTTGAGTCTTAGTGAAAAAATCTTTAACTTAGCTCAGCAATTCCATCAGTAGTGTGTGTTTGTGTTTTTTTTGAGTGTGTGTTTTTTCTGACCACAAGTTACTGGACATAAATGCAGTGGAGTCCATCAAACATTCTTCAAAATACAGAACTGGCACATTTTTATAAAACTTCATTTTGCAGGTGGATTTAAAAAGGATGAACAGGAGTTGGCGGTAATCCTTCTATGCTGCAATAAAACGCATAAACAGGTAAAGGGAAAACACTTCAGTGTGTGATTAAAATGGAATCATTGCTGCTCTCTTGATTATTTAATGGCTTGTACAACATAAATTATTTTAACTGATTCACATTTGGTTACTTTTGAAATTCTAATTCATTGCTTTGGATTAGAGAGACCGAGAAGACTTTAATATACCGGCTTTGCTTTATTTCTACCCTTTCTTGTTGTCATCTTTCATATGTATATTAGAGGCCCAGTGCACGAAATTCATGCACTGGGGAGGTGTCCCTCAGCCCAGCCTGCACCCTTTCCAATCTGGGACCCCTCAGGAGATGTCCCCTGCAGGATTGGGCCTAAACTGGCAGTCGGACATCCCTCTCACAATTCGGGGCTGCTGACTCCTAACCGCTCGCCTGCCTGCCTGCCTAATTGCCCCTAACCACTTCTGCCTGCCAGCCTGATCACCCCCTAACCACTCCCCTGCTGGCCTGATTGATGCCTAACTGCTCCCCTGCTGGCCCGATCACCCCCAACGGCCCTCCCCTGCTGGCCTGGTCACCCCAAACTGCCCTCCCCTGCAAGGCCTGGTCCCCCCTAACTGCCCTCCCCTGGTGGCATGGTCACCCTGGTGGAAGCCGCATGGAGCAGCAGCCAAGACCTACCCCCCTCAGGGGGGCTGAGGGAACTCTGGGGAAGCCATATGGAGCAGCAGCTGGGACCTGACCCCCGGCAGGGCTGAGGGAACTCCAGACAGATGCACAGAGCAGCCAGCCCGTGCACCTGCCCCGCCCCCGCTGTGTGCACCACCATCTTGTGAAGGCATTACGGTGTGAGGGTTAATTTGCATATTACCTCTTTATTATGTAGGATATAATTATGGTTTTCCAAAAATTTTCCTCCTTTTCTCACCATTTTTTTATCTGAACAATACAAAATATTGAAAACAGCGTTTTCATTGACTTAATTGGTCAAACTATTTACCTTCAATATCCATTTTATTTTTTTCATGACCTATTAAATTTCCAAAATTTATTTTTATTGTTTGACACTATTACAAATATCTCCATTTCCCCCAACTTTGCCCACCTCCACCCAGCCCCCACCCTGCCTTCCCCTCTGGCCATCACCACAGAGTTGTCTGGGTCTAAATGGAGGAATAAAATTTGTAGATGCCAAGAATCAGTTACAAATAACTGATTCAAAGACTCTTATTGTCAAGGCTACAACCACAAATGTTTTAATGGGGAGCAGAGTTTGTTACCCTAAAATTTGCTTCTTTTGGATATTGATTATTTTAAGCTGATTAGTTTTGAGAAACAAAAGACTGGGGAGAAACCTTTGACCTTCCTCCTAATTGCCTAAAACATTTAGGTGGATAGCCTGCTCCAGGAAGGGAGCCATTGTCATAGATACCTAGAGTGTAATATGACCTAAGTGTGATAGTTAGGGAGGCTCTCTAGCAAGGCTCACTTGTTCAAAGTCCCCTATGTGTCTCATTGTTAAAGATGACCCACCAAACATGTATTTATTAAATATCTGTTTTCCTATCTCCATGTGAATAGCCTTCTTGCCCTTGAAGTTTCAAACCATAAATCCTGCCCCTCCCACTCCCCTTTTATCCTTAGTTCAAAATGGCACATTAACCTCAGCTGCCCAGTTTGTTCTTGGGTCCCATGTTCTTAATAAATCCTGTATGTACATTAGTGAATAGAATATATTTTGGTCATTTCCTCCTACCAATCTGTCTCACATTAATTTGATCATTAGTCCAGCCAGCAGAACTTAGAAAGGTGGAAGGAAAATTTATTTTTCTGCCCCCAGTTTCTATTATAAATGTTTGCAACATCACATAATTAACTATAATATTTATCTATTAACTATAAAGTTGTGCTTTATTGATGTAGCTTAATTCCAGTATTTCTTACATTCTTGTTAGGGTAATATAGGTTATATTTCAATATCTCTTAAACTTCCTGGGTGCTTGTTCCAGATCAATAAAATATTCTAGGCTGGAATTATTATAAATACCAGTTCTACTTCCTTTTGAGAGATAGAAAAGAAAATTCACAGTGTTTAATAAATCAGTGTTAATTATTCTCTGTAAATATGTCTATTTTATAATATATTGGAACAAAGTATTAGAAAAGCTCATTTCAAATGTTTATTATGATCAGAAAAAATTTCTTGCTCTTAGAAAGACTTTTAGCAAGACTCCAATGGAAAGAAAATATTGCCCTCTCTCACAGTTCTTTTAGTTATCATTTGATAAAGGGGGAAATGCCATATTTTCCCTTGGGGTTTTCCATTGTTTTTGTTGCTATTATTGATTGTTTTTTATGTTTCTGTGACTTGCTATTTTATGACTTTAGGCATGGTGACTCTCTTTAATTCCAAATAGTACTGCTTGGGTAAGGTGGCTGAACAAAGTGACTCAGTGAAGTGAAAAATGTTCATGTCCTGTTTGATGTTTCTGAAATTTTCTATGTCACGATGGACATATTTGCCCAAGGACACATATTTCCACTATCAGTAAGTTGTTTTCCCATATTTGCCAACTGATTCTTTAGACACAACTCTCTTTATGGTGCTTTTTCAAAATGTTTTGCCAAGTTCAGTTGAATCTTGTTAAACAAACCTCTTACACTTTTTAATAGCAACCACCCAATTGTTTTTTAAGAGTAAAAAAACAAACAACGACTAATATCTCAGTTGATGTATTCAGATATTCTTAAGCAAAAAATCTGTACTTTCTTCGTGACCATGTGAATTCACTCATCAAATTATTCCATTTGAAAAAACAAGTGATATATCATAAGATTTTTCTTTCTTCCACTTAAAAAAAATTATATCTTAGAGATCTAAGTCAATTTTCTTTTAAGTTTTTAATCTTTAGCAAAATACACTTTAATTCCTATGATAAAGTATTTTATTTATTGTGATTTTTTATTGATGTTATACATGTTTTATTATATAAGAGAAAGTATATGATATATTTACTGCCTACTCAACAGCAGAAACCATGAATTATTTTAAGTATATATTCTCATAAAATGCTAAGGACATAATTATAGTATATCAAGTTATTTAATAATTAGGAATTGGAAATATTGAATATGTAAGCCAAATTTCCAAAGCCATAAATATCAGGGATAGATTTTTTTTCAAGTTTACATAATTGTCAAAATTACATTATTTTCTTGAGCTCCTATCACTGTGGTGCAATACATATAAAACTGTGGATAAAAAAGAGTTTCTTGGGAAAGGGGCTTCATAGAATTACTTGATCATATATTCTTAACTGGGTAGGTCATGGTGGGTAGTCACCCCAAGACTATAACTTTTTAGTGAGAGGTTTATAAGCCCTGTCTATTGTTCTTGTGCACCTAGGTGAACACACCTTTGAAATACCAGAAGTAATAACCCTCATGTGACAACCCTTGAGAGAGCACATTGTCTTAAATATCCTGTAATCTAATCACTGCTTTGCTTTCTTACACCTTCATATAGTCCTTCTTACATTTCCTTCTTAATTTGTAATGCATACAACAAACTACAACATTGCCATTCTCCAGAGCATCTTAGATCTAACTTTTGGGCAACTGTCATCAGTTTTGGCTCAAATAAATCCATGCAATTTTTTTTACAAGTTTGAACATTTCTTATGTTGACAATACTGAGCATGAAATTATTATATAAGAACATTTCCTGAGCTCCAAGAGTCAATGAAAGATAGATGCTTCGTGGTGATATTGAGAAGTGATATTGTGCTTTCTAATGAAATACCTTTCTCAACTTAGATAAAAATAAGAAACTCTTTTCATTGAAATCTCATTTCAACATATTCTTCTTATGACAAATTACCACAAAGAAAACATACACACAAGTAGGCACAGAAAATAAAGCATTTGAACAAAACAGAATTCAATTTCCAAGGAAACAAAAAGTTAATCTAAGAATAATAATTAAAACAGATAGAGTGGATCCTCTTTTTTCATACATTCTGTATTTGAGAATTCCCCTTTCAGCTAAAATTTCTATTTGATCTCCCAGATCAATACTTGTGATGCTTTTCTGATCATTTGGGGACATGCTCAGAGAGGCAAAACATTTGACTTTACTGACACACAACTTCCTGGCTGATGTCCACAAGTGATGCCCCACCTTCTCATACTATAAACTGTCTTTTCTGTGTCTATTCAGTACCTGATTTTTTTTTTCATTTTTGTGATTCATGTTGATAATTTTACTGTTTAAAAAGACCTCAAACACAGTGCTGAAGTGTTGTCTAGTGTTTTCTTGAGGCAAAATGGCTCTGATATGCCTTTTGGAGAAAATACCTTTTATTTTATTTTATTTTTTTTAAATATATTTTATTGATTTTTCACAGAGAGGAAGGGAGAGGGATAGAGAGCTAGAAACATCGATGAGAGAGAATCATCGACCAGCTGCCTTCTGCACACCCCCCACCAGGGATGTGCCCGCAGCCAATGTACATGCCTTTGACCGGAATCGAACCTGGGACCTTTCAGTCTGCAGACCGATGCTCTATCCATTGAGCCAAACCGGTTTCGGCGAGAAAATACCTTTTAGATAAGCTTTATACAGGCATGAGCTATAGTGTATTGGCTGTTAGTTCAATGTTAATAAATCAATTATATATTAAACTAGAGGCCCGGTGCATGAAAATTCATGCACTGGATGGGGGGGTCCCTCAGCCCGGCCTGCCCCCTCTCACAGTCTGGGAGCCCTCAGGGGCGGGAGGTGACCCGGCAATCAGGGGAAGGCAATGCCCCCATCACACCTCTGCTGCTGCCACTGCCAGCAGCTCAAGCCTCAGCCTGCCCTGGTTACCTGAGCCTCGGGTTGCCCTGGGCAGCTGGGAAGCTGCCATCCAAGGCTTGCCTGTGCCTTGGGCCAGCCTTGGGTGGCCGCGGGGCTGAGGGGACTGGGCACTGCCATCTTGTGGCTGTGGGTGCCGCCATCTTTGCAATGGCATGAGTGTCAATTAGCATATTCCCTCTTTATTAGATAGGATAAGGTATCTTTAAAAGAAATACACATAAAACAAAGTTATGTATTGATCTGCTAATAAACATGTTATGACCAGCCTGGCTGGTGTGGTTCAGTGGTTGAGCATCACAGTTCAATTCCCGGTCAGGGCACATGCCAGAGTTTCGGGCTTAATCCCCAGTAGGGGGCGTGCAGGAGGCAGCTGATCAATGATTCTCTCTCATTATTGATATTTCTATCTCTCACTCCCTCTCCTTTTCTCTCTGAAATCAATAAAAAAATATATTTTTTAAAAATGTTATGACCAGAAGCTTGAAGGAGCCTAATTCCATATTTTTCTTAGGAACAATGGTCTGGTGTTCTCTAATTCAGTTTTTTTTTTTTTGTCTGTTTCATTTTTTTTACTTTTTTATTGAATTTATTGGGGGTGACAGTTAATAAAATTATATAGGTTTCAGGTGTACAATTCCATAATACATCATCTGTATATTGTATTGTGTGTTCACCACTCCAAGTCAAGTCTCCTTCCACCACCATTTATCCCCCCTATAATCTTTTCTTTATCACCCCACCCCCCTGCTAATTCAGTTTTTGCAGTGACTTTATAAAACATAACTACTGGGAATAACAAAAAATTACTATAGTTGGCATTTTTTTTCAAAACTCAAGAGTAGATAAACCTAGGTTTAAATATACTAACAAAGACTATAACTGAGATTATGGATCTTCCCAGTCCCAAAACAAACACATTCTCTCAGTTGTAACAGAGTCTAGAGTAAGAAAACACCACCCCAGTGAAAAGGAAAGAAAAAGGTCAGCAGAATATAAATAAGTAAAATTTCAATTCAGATCAGTGACTTAATAATGATATCATGAACTTATACACAGTGTCCTCTCTTCTATTTTCTTTCCCCTTCATGCTCTATCCTTTCTATCTCTCAGTATTAGTATTTATCAGAATTTTTATTTTTTATAATATTGGGTTTTTTTCCTTTGTAATTTCTGTCTTACTGTATATAAGCTAGCCTTTATTATTTCACACACAGATTATTGAAATAGCCTTTTTTCTTTCTTTTTTTTTTCTTTTTAAAGTGTTAATGATCATTTATTCTTACTTGTTAAAAACACACACACACACATTCATACTAATGTCAACCTTTAAGAATAAACTTTGGAATATTTAAAAGAACATGATTGGAAAAATGAGCCACATTTTTCATTGCCAGAATTATGCTTTGTTCTTGGCAGAATCATCTTTGTTCCTTCTTTTTACGTCCCCATGATAAACCATGGCCATATTGACTTGAGTGGCAGTCAATGGGTCTCGATGAAAGTCAAGGTCTTCCTCAAGAGAATCCAGATCCTTTGTGGCAGTGGTTGAATTCTTTTCCAACGATGCCTGAGCTTCATCAAGATCATACTCAAGCATTACATTCATGAACCCGCTAACCACAGACACACTCTATCGGTAGGAGGAGCTGAAGCTTGGCCGTACAGGTTATCTGCCAGTAAGAATCTGGCCTCCATTGAATTGGTGGACTCCTCCTCCTCCTTCCTTCTTCTTCTGCATGTAGTTCAGATTTTCAACAGTCTGCTTAATTTCAGGAATCTGACCCTTTAGCCACCTGCTTTTCTTTTGAGCAAGGTTGAGTTCCATACACTTATACTTCTGGTCCTGTTCCTCCAACTTCTTTAGCACTGTATCCGCAGTCTCATTCCCAGGCTGTTTCATGTTAGGAATCCACATCTTCCACAAACACGGCCTCAGGAATCCCCAGGTGGAGCCACTGCCACCCCTTCCCTGAAGCGAGTTCTCCTAAGCCATAGCCATCTCTAGCCACCGCCATCTTCCTTTTAGTCCTTTCTATTAGGCAATCGCTCAAGAATGTATAACCTTTTTTCTTTAATATACAATTAAAATATCATCCTTCATCCCATCTTAAATTATTTGTTATTGTGGGTAAGAAATGTAAACATCTTGAGTATGATTTTTGAGGCTATATAAAAATGTCTAATATGTGCAGATCTACACTTTGTAAAATGCCACTTTGTACTAGTATATGTTACCAATTTGATAAGAAACCCCAATGAGTTATCACTGCCTGCAGAATGATCTCCAGATCTGTAGAACAGGGTGTCAAGTACAGAATTAATTGTGTCCTTGATGATGACAAACCAGATTCTTCAAATGCTTGCCTGTGCTCTCTGGAAACTCCTATGCTGTATCATTGGGGGATTGCCAGGAACCCAATCATGAAATATTAACAAAAACATAAGTAAAAATTGAAAATTTAGTTTTTTATCAGGAAATTTCATAGTTTATTTCATGTCTCATCTTGCAAACTGAGTCACTGCAAGTGAAAAACATATGCTGCCATGAGATTCACCAACACCCAAGTCAAATAACCAGCAGAAGAGATGTATATCAAAAGCCCAGTTCCCATTGGCTGTGATTAGCCTGTTTGCTTATTTTTTCCAGGTAGAAACAGAATGTTGTGATTTATGATAGCCACATCTTTCATGAACTATTACAATTTTTCCCCATTTGATCTGTAAGGAAGCTGAGTCAAACTTGTATTCATTTAAAATATTTGGAAACTCAGGTTTAGATGTGTTTAGTGACATCAATCGTAAGAGGAAACTCAGCTCAATTGTACCAAGCTTGTTTTCAAAAGGAGTGAGTAGCATGTTTAGAAGCCTAGTGGTAAAATGAAAAAACACATGACCCCAGACAATTTTACAGATCACACAGTGTCATGAAAAACATGTACTTGAAGTTGAACTTTCCTCACTCTTTGCTCTCAGCAGCAGGCAGTATTATATTATTAAAAATGCAATCTGTATTGAATACTAAAACCTAATTTTCTTTATAATAAACACAAAATATGCATGCAGTGTTTTGCATTTATATTTATTTTACTTAGTTCTTAAAGGATTTTAAGCCTTAATAATCCTGGTGCATTACTCAACTGTTTGGTAATATCAAGGTTACTATTTCCTTTCCATGCTCAATGCAATTTTCAGTAAAAACATTAAATTTCTGATTTTTTTAAAGATGTTTCTTTTTATGTGGTATAACAAGCTCATGCAAACAAATTTTTAAAAATTAAAATCAGTTATAATATTGTTCTGAGTATATTTTGCAAAAATGAATGTCTATATAATTATTGCAAATATTGTAAATAAAGCATAAAAATGAGAAACACTTCCAATTATATTATTAATTAGCCTATGTATAATTTATAAACAGTAATTAAAAGTCATAGCAAAATATGAAGATATGAATATGGCTTTTGGTTCTATTTGGTCAAAATATTTTAAATGTTAATTTTTTTTGTTTCAAAATTATTTTGAAAGAAATTCCTATTAACACTTTGTATTTTATGCCATTTAAATTTCACAACAGGAATTTTATTTTTATTTAAGTTGTGATTCTTCAAATATAAGTACTAACTTAGTGCAATTTGGTAAGATATCACTATCACTATTTCCACTCTCTCATTTATCAAATAATCTGATCTCCCTATCTATATTTGTTTTTTCCCCAAATTAAAACCCTCCTTATTTTTATTAGAGCTATGCTCCATTCAACATGACAAGGTTATAATAGTTATTATTCACCATTAAACCAAACAGAACCTACTTCTGTATCACCTTTTATGACCTTGTCACCGAAATCACGCAGTCTTACTCTTTTAGTGTAGGCAGTCATGAAGGTCCACCCTGACTCATGAGGAGAAGACATGGATTATTTTCCTTGATAGAAGGGTAGTAAGAGCCTTACAGTACATGTGGGATGGGGAATACAACCACTTTTGGAAAATACATTTCCCTGCAGCTGTCTTTCTACTAAATGGGACCATATTGATCAAATATAATGAAAGAAAGGTTTTCAAATGTTGTTTTTTTTTGTATATAGTTTTTTGTAACTAGCTGTTGGACTATAGTATATTTTATTTCCTTGTTCTCTCATTGCATTTTTCTTTTCTGCAGGCCTGTAACTTTCAAACCTTTTGTATCATAGTGAATTAAATTAGAAGTTATTACATATTTGAAAGTTAAACATGATTATTTTAAAAACTACCAATCAGAATATAACTCCCCAAAATTTTACTGTTCATGTGATTAAATCAATTCAGTCTCTAAGTTTTCAATGTTTTGCCATATTCAGGATAATCCATATTTCACTGCAAACTGTTTTCTTGACATTAATTACTTTATGTTCTTTTGACAGATGTGGTTACAGTGAAACCACAAAAAAACATATGATTATTAACATTAAATATACATAAGTGTATTCTCTAATCAATCTCCTAAAGCAGTGATGGGCAACCTTTTGAGCTTGGTGTGTCAAACTTCGCCAAAAAATTGAGCATAACTCGGGTAGTGTGTCACTTTGAGGAAAAAACATTATTTCGCAAATGTTTCATCCTCAGGAGCAGCAAATGTTTCATCCTCAGCATGCGGCCGCCTCAGTGGCCACGTGTCATCAGAAATGGCTACCCGTGTCAGTGCTGACATGTGTGTCATAGGTTCGCCATCACTATCCTAAAGTGACACATTATTAAAATAAAGTACTGATAGACTAAACTAGTTCCCAAATATTGCCTAGGTAATTCATAGCAAAAAAAAAAAAAAATGAATTGACCAATGATTGTGTTTACAGGGTCTGTGCTGCATGCTATAACATAAATAATGTATAAAATACCCTTTCTTCTTTGCTTCCTTCCTTCCTTTCTCCTTTCCTTCCTTCCTTCTAATCCTTTCTTCCTCCTCCCTCTATTTTTCTTTCTTTCCTCCTTAAATTCAACAAATACTCTCTATTTCATATTATGTGCTAGGTATTCTTGACACTGAGGATATAACAATGCATAATATACACAAAATTCCCTGTTCAAATAAAATAGAGTATATACATTTTGATGGGGGTACATACAAATTACTATATATATATATATATATATATATATATATGTATATACTAGAGGACCAGTGCATGAAAATTCATGCACTGGGTGGGGGGGGGTCCCTCAGCTCGGCCTGCCCCCTCTCACAGTCCAGGAGCCCTCAGGGGCGGGAGACAACCTGGCATTCAGGGGAAGGCGACTACCCATCACACCTCTGCTGCTGCCACTGCCAGCAGTGCAAGCCTCAGGTGGCCCTGGGTGGCTGGGCAGCCACCATCTGAGGCTTGCCTGCGCCTTGGGTCAGCCCTGGGCAGCTGGGGGGCTAAGGGGACTGGGCGCTGCCATCTTGTGGCTTTGGGCACTGCCATCTTTGAGGGTGTGACAATCAATTAGCATATTCCCTACTTATTGGCTGTGGGTGCTGCCATCTTTGCGATGGCATGGGGGTCAATTAGCATATTCTCTCTTTATTAGATAGGATGGTGTCTCTCCAAAGAATTCCAATGGGTTAAATCTGAAAAAACAAAACATTGGAATTAATAATTATTCAAAGTGTGTATACATTTTTTGTGACATATACACTGAGTGGCCAGATTATTATGATCTCTGAATGCATAATAACTTGGCCACTCGGTGTATATCCTATATAATAAAAAGCTAATATGTGAATTGTCTCCTTGACCAGGAGTTCGACCAGCAGGCAGGCTGGCAAACCGCCCATGTCCCCTCCCCCTGGCCAGGCTGGCTGAACCCCACCCATGCACGAATTCATGCACCAGGCCTCTAATATATGTATGTGTGTGTGTGTGTATATATATATATATTATAGTATATTTATATATATATATACATATATATATATATATATATACTGAGTGGCCAGCTTATTATGTGTTCAGAGATCATAATAATTTGGCCACTCAGCCGAAACCGGTTTGGCTCAGTGGATAGAGCGTTGGCCTGCGGACTCAAGGGTCCCAGGTTCGATTCCGGTCAAAGGCATGTACCTTGGTTGTGGGCACATCCCCAGTAGAGGGTGTGCAAGAGGCAGCTGATCGATGTTTCTCTCTCATAGATGTTTCTAACTCTCTATCCCTCTCTCTTCCTCTCTGTAAAAAATCAATAAAATATATATTTAAAAAAATAATAATTTGGCCACTCAGTATGTGTATGTGTGTGTATATATATATAAATATATATATATATATATATATATATATTATAAAACAGAAGATGAGCATGGGGAGAACTAGAATGTGGGGTGACAATGGGGATTTTAACTTTATGAAGCTTATGTTCCTGTGTGAACAAATGCGTGGTGGATAATTTTTGTATAATATGGTTTGTGTAAGTATTTGTGGTTTGTCACATAAGCATTAAAAAAACACAAATTATGCAACTTTATATCTTATTTCACATTTCTTGGCCTCGGTTTATCTATAAAATAATATATCCCTTCTAATTCCATAATAAATTTAATCTCAAAATGTTTGTGTAATTATAAAATAATTTTTTATTTGAGTTGTTCTTAAAATGCAGTCTTGGGTATTAATCAATGTCTTCAATATTAGCTTTTATTGCAAAGTATCTTAATGTAATTAACACTTTATGGTTTAAAAACTGCTACAGTAGCAAAGAATATGATGCTAATACAACCTTTTCTATTGTGAGCTAGAGAAAAAAATCATTCTGAATTTCCAATTGCATTTAATCCTAATATCTAAAATAAATCATGAATATCAAACTAGTTCTTTTCTTAAGACAGTAGTAGATTATAATACGAAAAAAATAAGTTTTTATTATTACCTGTCTATTAGATTTTCGTATACTATAAAAAGACACTATTAAACATAATTTATTATGAACATGTCATAGGTAATAATTTATAAATACCTTTTATTTTTTTCCTTCAAATTTAGTTATTGATTATATTCTCATGTATATGATTTGTTGCTCTATGATATTTATGTGTTATTTATATATATCACATTAGTAATAAAACCTTAAACAAAATATTAAAATAATAAAAATAATGATATTTAAAATAATAATTCTCAAATAATACATCCATGAAAGAAATTGTTTATCAATGCTTCCTTTAAAGATCATAGTTGAAGAAGATAATAGAAATCAGGTAACATATTTCCTTCTAGTTCTGCTGGTGGAACAAAATATTTAGGACAAGTCTTTTGTGAAACATTAAAGAATCTTAGATAAGCTAGTCAAGATTTATTTTGGTAATTACATTATATTAACCATCTATTTGGTCTTGGATATCTTCATTGTGTTAGACAAAATTGACTAAAGAGAAGGATTAGTTCACTGATTGCAGAAGGATAAGCGATTGTTTGGAAACTTGAATCGCCAAAGAAAACAAATATTTGGAAAAATAACTAATGCATATAAGGACTTTATAAAATTTATGTACTATTCAGTTATTGAACAATTCTATGCATGTCCATTTACTTATAGTTATAAAAAATAATTGAAATATGTATTTATATTTTAAAATTTATTTAAATTTTAAACCAATATACTTGGGGGCAAAGCCTTTTGAAGAATCACAAATAGTTGTTTCGTGTTCTCTAAGTTTAAGCCTGAGAAATATAGAAATATATATGGATTTTTTTTTCTTTTAAGATTTGAATTTTATGGTTGGGGTGAAGCATAATTTTAGCAATTTTTAAATATAGTTGTATTGATTTCAGAGAGGAAGGAAGAGGGAGAGAGAGATAGAAACAGCAATGATGAGAGAGAATCATTGATTGGCTGCCTTCTGCTCGCCCCTACTGGAGGTTGAGCAGGAAAATTGGGCATGTGCCCTGACCTGGAATCAAACTGTGACCATCTGGTTCTTAGGTCAATACTCAACCACTGAGCAACACCAGCTGGGCTAATTACAGCAATTTTTAGCAAAGGGTTCCTTGAAGCTAGGAAGATTCAAGTTTTTTAAAAGTCAATTAATTTCTCTAAAACTTTGTTTTCTCATCTATAAAATGAGGAAAATAACCATAACTATTTCATAGTGTTATGGGGAAAAATTGATGATTACAATGTCTAATATTTAATAACTACTTTAAAAGTGTTTTATAAGTCATGCTACTGTTGTTACCAGTCTGAGTGCTATTTAACCCAAAACAAATTTAAGTTTAATATAGAATGTAATTTTTCTCTAAGAGGCAGAGAAAATGACCATCAAATGTTGAGATCTGAGCTGTTTTTCAAAATATAGCCAACCTAAGAGTCAATTGAAACTGTTGTTTTACTTTAAACCCATGTTTGCAGTAATAAAGATTATGTTTATATTGAAAGGAATTCTACGGCCAAAATAGGCAGGTTTAGGAAATAAAGAGGGACTGTGGGGGAGGAATGCATATGTGAAGGTCAGAGGTATCTCTGGCCTGAGCAATTAAAGCAATTATAAGGTAGATCAAAAGCAGCCCTAACATGAGCAGCCTGGAGACTCAAAAATGCATATCATACTTGTACAAAGGATAGAGCAATACCACATGGATAAGAGGGGAGGAAGACATACATTCACAGAGGATAAAGAAAAATCACAGAATGATGGGAAAAAGGAAACATTTTCACAGAGAATAGAGGAATGTTTCAAGATAAGGGGAGAGAAAGAAGGGGGCACCATGTGGGCTTTGGCCTTTGAAATTGATAATGGGGGCCCTACATTAATGAAAGGTCCAATTAGAAAAAGTCAGGTTCAAACAAAGAACTGCAGCATATATAAAGCAAAGGCAAAGGAAGACAAGGTGGGATTTGTGCTTTTTTTTTTTTTCCCATTAGAGAGAGAAGAGGCTTTTCCCATTTGGGAACCCCTGCCCAGGGGGTCTTCTTTGGGGACACCTCTGCCCAGATTAAGTTTGTAAAAGCTTCCAATAAACTTCTACATTTTTATTAAATAAATCTGTTAGTCCACAAATTTATTCTTCTTCTTTGTGGGACAAGAACTCATGAGAAGTCTGTACCCCACATCCCACATTTCAATATGGTCTAGGAGTAAAACCAAAGATGACATTTATCTAGAAAGACGTTAAACATATTTGGGAGGCCATTCTCTTCATCCATATGGTTTCTTGACCATCCTGTATATATTTTTATGTTGAAGGATAGAAAGAAAAGAAGAAAAGTTGAAAAGAAACAGAGAAGAGATGATTATTCTTATGTATGTTCAAGGAATCACACTGATTCAGGAAGAAATAAACTGATATAGAGAGATGTAAGTAGAATCTACTTAATGAATTTTCACTTTAGAAAAATCAGTAATTGAGTCTTTTTTTTTTTTTTCTTCTTTCTCTGTGTGGAAGAGAGTTTTTCAACTTATCCAATGATTTCTGTCTTAAAAAAAAAAAAAAGTAACTATGCAAGCTCCATCCATCATTCTACTTGTAAAGAAAAGTTGGCCAAAGTTATTCTGACATAAACACCTTTGACTGACTGGTTACTGCTTTACATTGTTTCTAGGAAACGATGAAAAAGAAGTAAAATAATATAGGGATAGTTTGTTCAGTTAATAAACTTATGCAAATTATATAAATAGCATTGTTTCTCAAAACTTTGTATTTATAAATCAACTGGAGCAATATCTGTTTTGGAACCCCAAAATGAGCATTTCTCACAAATTCCCAGGTGGTGCAGAGGCTGTAGGTCTGAAAACCAACATTTTCAACATAGAGAATGTAGGAGATACTATTGAGAGGTGGAACCATATTACTTGGAGCCCCAGGACTTTTCCCATTCAAATCCTTAGAATGTGCATATTCTTATTTTATTGCCCTATTATTATTTTTAATAGTTCACACATCTTTTTAGTTTTTATAATTCTTGATTTAAAATAAAATGTGGTCTAAAGTTGGTGACCTCCTGGGTGATTCTTGTTAAAGTTTATGATAAGTGAACCAACAAGTCACAATCACATAGCCAAGTAAGTGTATTTTTTTATTATTTATTTATTTATAAATATATTTTTATTGATTTGAGAGGAAGAAAGAGGAAGAGAGAGATATAAACATCGATGATGAGAGAGAATCATTATTGGCTGCCTTCTGCATGCCCCACACCGGGGATCCAGCATGAAACCCAGGCACACGCCCTGACTAGGAATCAAACTGTGACCACCTGGTTCATAAATTGATGCTCAACCACTGAGCAATGTTGCCTGGGCACTAAGTGTATTTTAGAGTAAAAGATACATGTAGTTTTATCAAACATATTTTGGAATATTATTTAATAAATAGAGTAACTTTGCAGCACTTTTAAACAATTCAAATGCACGTTTCCATTTTATTCTAAGAAAATCTGTGGTCGTATTTTAAACCTTACTGATTAACAGAATTTGGAACAGTCAGTGATATAGCTGAGTTGGAATTTGAGAAAGGACCATAAAAATGAGCAATTATGTCCCAAAAGAAGCTAGAGTTAATCTATATAATGAATTCTTGCTCACGGTTTCCAGACATTTCAATGCTAGGTCTCCTGCCAAATAGGCAATTGACAGTAGGATTGTTTGGGCATTATTTCCTCTTATTTTAGGAAGAAAAAGCTAGGCTTAAAGTGATTAAGTCATTTGTCCAAGTTCCCAAAGCCATCAAGAACAAAGTCAGGATTCAAACCAACGTTAGCTAATGCCAGTCTATTATTCTTTTAACAAATGTGCCTGAGGTTGTCAAAGAGACTTCTGATGCATTGATACCTTAAATTAGACATTTATAGCCTCCAATCTGATTTCCATGAGGAATTTGGGGTCAAAGTTCATACTTGTTTTAGGTATTCTTAAAATTCTATCTTCTGACACTTCTTATTTCTCTTAATTGTTTATCAGTTGGCTAATATACCTTATTCTTTACCTGTGAATTTTAATTTTCTATCACTTTTATTTTATCCTGAATCAAATGTTTATACATTTAATATTAATAAGTAAATATTTATTTTAAATTTTGTCCTCACAAGCAATGTATAATAATAAATTTCTCTGAATTCTTGGTCTTCTTTTTTATTATTTATAATAGATGGTATTGACAAGGAAAATCTCTAATTTCAAACAATATAAAGCTTTAAAATAAAATTCATCTTTTTATGTTTTATAATATAGCAAGAACAATTTTGGAACATTGAAAGAAAATAACAATATTTTTCTAAGATTTCATTATCCCTCATATGAAATATATATTTTATGTATCTCAAAATACAATAATATTTGCCTTCTTTTATATTACATTAACAGTAATTGAATCAGAAATATAAATATTAAAATTTTATCTATTTAAAAGTGATGAATTTCTCCCTTCATCTCACATTGTAAAGAGATTTATGCAGTGAAAAAGAAACTATAATGCAATGCATATGACTCTACTTTTTTATTCCCACAAGAGAATTGATTCAAGGATTGCATTCTCTGATGTGGAAAGGTAGAATATAATAGTCGTTTCCCCGCATATCTGAACCAGAGAATTAGAGTTGATCTTTAGTGTGAAGACAGAATAAGAAAAAAACCTTGTGGTCATCAGCATTCAAGACCATTCAGGCTCACTTGTTTTTACATAATAATTGGAGTCATGAACTTATGATAGAATAAGAGATAAATATATTGACTTTCATCCATGGAAAATGTTGGCTTCTAATATAAAATGTTTCGAAGTAAGTATTGGCTGTCTTTAAATGCCTGCTTTTCTCTAGCAGCAGCCTTAGACCTGCCAGAAGTGTTCCCCAATGTGCTCTAATTGACAGTGTGAATGTGAGGCCCAGCCCGCACACTGCCCCTAAACCAACTATCCCATTTGGGCCACTGTCCCTGCATAGAGAACCATTGATGGTTTCAGTTATACCAGAGTCTTAAGTTCATTGGCTGGTTACTTTCAAATGATCATGATCTCCTTTCCAAAGGTTCATTCTTCCCAATTTTTGTTAAGTTAAAAATTGCCAGAGAAAGAATTTGATGAAATTCTTGTATCTGGGAAAACAGAAATTATATAAGTCATATTTTATTTGACACAGTCCACATACAATTGTATTTAATTAGAAAAGCATATTTTAAGAGACATAAAATTATTTTTATTTTATCCATTCTATTGGTATATCTGTTTATGAATAAATAAGTAATTTTTAAGAAGCAAGGCAGCTTTCTGAAAGGTCAGTAAATCTTTAATTTTAGATTTACAGAATTATAGAAATAAAGATACTTTAAAATTTCCTATAGTATTAAGGCTTAAAATTTAAGCAGAAAGTTTGAAAAAATTATGAAAAACATTTTAAGATATCACCATATTCTATTTATAGTCCAGTTTTTTATCCTATTTTATTAGCAATCATTTAAAAATATGTCTTTTCTAGGTATTGTAATTTTCTTAGTTATTGCTACAATTAGGTATTGTAATTTTCTTAGTTATTGCTGTTAATAGGGAAAATCTCAACTGTGTATATGGGGAAGGAGTGAATTATATATTTATATAATATGATGAATTCTCCTTTATAAAACACAAGTAATGTGCTTCTAATGAAAGAAGCATAACAGAGCCTAAATTTAGAGTGCCATCTAGTGATAAATAAGAATTTCATCAGTTGTAAAATTCAAGAAATAATATTAATGTTTGTATGCTAACTTCAATGTAGATTTCTCTGTTAATACGGGCAATATGACTTAGAATATTCAATGTGAATCTAGTAGACAGCAAGATATTTTAATAAACTTTATTTAAATTGTAAGACATTTCAAGTTTTTCAAACTTTGAAAAAGTTTTAAAATTCATGCAATATGTCTATTGTTATTAACAGAGGAAGTATTTTCATGTAGATTAAGAACCAAATAGGACACACTGATGTTTGCATTAAAATAACTGCAGTTAACACTACTGACCATATTTAGAATCTCTTTGGTATAGAAATGGTCTCCAACATAAGTTCATTGATGAGTTAAATCAGAGAACAAATAAAGAAAAAAAAAAAGTTGAAATGTCAATATAAAATAACAACATAGTTTTAAAACTAAAACTCTTTTATAAAATTTGTCAGATTTTTTCTAGTGTATTAAACTGTACACTATTTCACTGAAATTAAATATAATAATCCATGAAAAGAAATGTAAGGAACATTAAAGCAGGTTGGCCAAGAAAAGGAAAAGATGAAAGGGGAAATGGGAATGAAAGAAAGATCAAGGAAGAGAGCAGGAAAAGGCAGGGAGGGGAAGACAGTTTTAATGATGATCTGCTATGTGCCAGCTCGGGTCACAGATGCATTAACACCTATGGCTCCATTCCTTTCCACACCACAAAGCTCAATTTAGTAGAAGGTAACTGGGACTTAGGTCAAGTAACCTGCTCATCTGTTTCAAAATTTCATTTTTCTATTTAACTTATTGTTCTTTATAAATATAACTAGAGGCCCAGTGCACGAAATTTGTGGACTTGGGGGGTCCCTCAGCCTAGCCTGCACACTCTCGCAGTCTGGGAGTCCTCAGGGGATGTCCGACTGATGGCTAAGGCCTGCTCCATGGACATCCTTGGCAGTGCCGCAGAGGCACACTAACCACCAGGGGGCAGCTCCTGTATTGAGCGTCTGCCCCTTGGTAGTCAGTGCATGTCATAGTGACCGGTCATTCCACTGTTTGGTCGATTTTCATATTAGCCTTTTCTTATATAAGGAGGATGAGTCTTATCCTCATAATCTATACCATAAATGTTTTCACTATATTGTACCAATAGAGTATTGCAAGTTATACTTATTTAGAGTCTGGATTAGATTCCAGAAGATCTACATTCAGAACCTGAGTTTATTATTTATTTTTATGGGATTTTTGCAATTTATTAAAGCATTTGGAAAAAATAACAAAGATGCCAATTTTCAACCAGGTGTCCACTTCAGATCTGCTTTACCAGATTAAATTAGTATTTAAGTCCACTTACTATGATCTGGCTGACCTCATGTAGTTTAATGTTTATATTTGTCTATCGATAAACAAAATTGTTCTTTGCTCTAAATAAAAATCAATGAACCAACCACAGAAATAAAAATGCATGTGAACCATCCTGGAAAGAGTCACTATTAATTCTCCTTCAAGCTACAGGATCCTCCAGTAAACAGTGCCCTCCCTTTTATTATATAGGTTATCCTATATAATAAAAGCCCAGCTACTGAACGGTGGAATGACCAGTCGCTATGATGCACACTGACCACCAGGGGGCAGACACTCAAAGTAGGAGCTGCCCCCTGGTGGTCAGTGTGCTCCCACAGTGGGAGCGCAGTTCGGCTGACCAGGATGAGCCATGCTCCCACAGCGGGCTGATCCCTGCAGGCCACGCCCCCACCACCAGTGCATGAATCCCATGCACCGAACCTCTAGTTATATGATAAAAGAGCAGCAAGTTTCAGAATATTTGTATGGGTCTCAGGGACTCTGTAGTTCCTGAATCCCAACTGACCTAATAGCTATGTCTTAAATTAATATTCTACCACAACCACTGATTTTAATACTTTCCAATTATGCTTATTCATGGATTCTGTCCAATGCAAGGAGGCATTTTCCTTAATCAAATTAATATTTAAAAATAACAAGGGATTCATATTTAGTCCTAAATAAATAAGCTTCTCTAGAATAAGCTTCTCCTTTTATTTTTGAAGAGTTCATTTATCTGATCAGGTTTCTGGAAGAAAAATATAGTTGATGCTTTCGGGGCAATTTCTTGAAGATATGAGATCTATTATATGCCAGAAAAATGGCTTCAACTTCTATCAAGCCAAATAGCATTGTTCTAATATAGTATCAACTTCAATGTGATGATATTTCTATGGAGATTTGCCAATAACCTACTGTCATCGTAGGAAGTGGCTTTGGCTCATGCATTTAGTCAGTGAGCAAGTCACAGGGGACATTACAAAATGAGCAAGGCAGTCTCTGCATTCAAGGATATGGAGAATTTTCTGTAGAGTATTGCTTTGTTCATTTCACCTTTAGAAAAGGAAAAAAAGGAAGGTTATGTTAAATATGTTTTGTCTTAGAATGTACTGTTTTTAGTAAAGGAATCAGGGATAATTTTGCACCTGTCAGTGAAACCTAGCCTTGAGCATTCTTTTTCCCTAGCAATAATTGCTATTTTTCAGTTTTTATTTGTAACTCTACTTTCATTTGGGAGAATAATTGCTTCCCAATTTGTATAACCTTGATAGAGTGCAAGTCTAGTTCCCTATCCTATAGGTCACACTCCTGGGGGAGTTCCCAGAAGGTCCCTCTGCTGGATCAATTCTTGCCAAACCCTTCCTACTCGCAGGCTATACTTAATGTTTAGTCAATCAGATGACCTAGCTAAGGTTCTAAAATTTTTACAGTGTAACCCTGGACAGAAAAAATGAAATACTTAAGAGTTAATTCTTCCCAAGCAAGAGACTCTGAGGAATCTTTCTGTGTCAATTTGCATTATCATGACTGCTTGCTAATTATACAGTGCTAACATGAGATTTGAGACATAGGAATGATACCTTTGAACTTCACCTTTAATCAGAAAGTAACTCACTAGAACCTATGGAACCTGGCTTTGAATAATCTGCAGTGTTCCTGGAAGCAGGCAATATACCTAAGAGGACAAAGTGAATATTAACAGGAAAGCCATTTTTAGAGTGGTCTTAAAAAATGTCTGGCAAATATTTCTGACTCCAGAATCCAGACATGATATGATTGTACTCCTTGGCCACTTTAGAGTTGACTGGGGCCTCGTGACTAAGACTGAGTGTAAGCAAAAAAATATAAGTGCCATTTCTGGGCCATAATATTTAATTGCTAATATAAGATCCTCCAAGACATTCTTTGCCTCTCACATTATAACCAGCAAAGCCAAATGGTAGCTGTTTTGTCAGTATAGGTTCCTTAGGGACTGTGCTCAGCAGTAGTCCCTGACACATCTTTAAGCATGTGCTAACTGGGTGAGAAGTAAGCTTTTGTGGTTTTGGCTACAAATATTTGGGGATTGGCATTTCAATAGAAAACATCATTACACATCATATCCTGACAAATACAATCTTCAGCTATCTTCACTATTAACATACATCAGGAGCTCAGCTGAGCAAGAACTGAGCTGTCAGCTGTCAATTAAAACAAGCCAAAATGACAGTAAGAGTCAAGCCTTTAATCACTATTTGTGATAGTGTGAGCAAGAGGTTAAACCAGAGAAACACTGACTACCCCTCCTCCAGGTTCCCCTGTCAAGGGTCAGTTGCAGTAGCCTAGTTTTGGGGATGATACCACTGCTGACAAAGCTGTGAACAAAAGGTTTATGAACTGTGTTCTCCCTCCTACAGGTTTGTGAACCCAAGGATCAGAGGCAAGACAGAGGGAATGCCTAGGAGTGGAAAAGTACTGAGTAGTGAGTTAGAGTGGAGAAAAGTGTCTTCACGTCAAGCTTTTCTTCTCCTTTCTCTTGTTAAATTTCAGCAGAGGTGGCCTGGTGGAAGGCCCCAGATGTAGAGGCCTTTGACTGAGGCAATCAGGTTAGGAATGCAGGTTCGCATGAGAGCATAGCAGGCTGGGCCAGTGGTCGGCAAACTCATTAGTCAACAGAGCCAAATATCAACAGTACAACGACTGAAATTTCTTTTGAGAGCCGAAAACCGGCTTCTGCGCATGGGCCACGAAGTTTCAATCGCAGTGTACGTGCGCGCCCGCAAGTGGTATTTTGTGGAAGAGCCACACTCAAGGGCCCAAAGAGCCGCATGTGGCTCGCGAGCCGCAGTTTGCTGACCACCGGGCTCGGGGGTCCGAGACCTTGACTGAAACTCCCTTCAGAGACTGCAGTGCACTGCTGGACACCAGGCCTGGTGTGGGGAGGGCAGCTTCCCTCTATGAGGCTGCCAGGTCAAAACTTAGTAATTGCCCATAGTCAGGCCTGGAAAATCACAGGCAGAATTTTTGGCTAAGAGCTCAATTTCTCAACATACATTCACAAGGACAAGGATGTATCTGCTTTGACACTAGCAGTAGAGAACTAGCGGGTTCGTTTGTTTGTTTTTGTAATCAACCTATTTCAGTTATCTGTTATCTATGACTGTATAATAAACTAGTCCAAAACTTAGTGGCTTAAACAACCATTTTAATTTGTCCACAATTATAAGGTAAGGAATTTGGAAAGGGCTAAACTGAGTAGTTTATCTTTGATCTTTTGGTGTCAGCTGGAGTAGTGACTGGAGGATTCCCTAATGATTGCTTCTCCATTCCCATGTCTGTTGTTGTCTCTGTATTCGTTAGCCTCTCTCTCTCTCTCTCTCTCTCTCTCTCTCTCTCTCTCTCTCTCTCTCTCTCCCTCCACATCCAATCCTATAGATAGGGTGTGTCATCTTCCAGAGCTTTCCCATGTGGCTAGGACTTCTAAGTTTTCTCAAACCTTGGTGCTTCCAGGGTGGTTACATCCCTTTCATGGTGTCTCGTGTCCAAGAGGCAGGAAGTAGAAGCTAGCAGGTCAGTTAAGGAGCACACCTAGAAGCAGCACAGCAGCACTTCTGTTTGATTTTTCCCTTAGTCAGTGCAGTCACAAAGTTGGCCCCGTTTTAAGTGGGCAGATAGTTAAACTCCACCTCTAGCCGGGGGGTGGAAAATCACATTACAGCAGCTTATATGGAATGAGGGATGTTGTCCTTATCTTTGGAAACAAATCTGCCATATATTCCATGTTGGTAAGTTTAGGAAGATTGGAATGCCAACTAGCTCAAAGAACTTCATAGGAAGGTATTTATATGTCCCAATAGTAAAAAATATTTATAAATTGCTGTAATGTAACATATACTGACGATATGTTGAGTAAGAAGAAATAGGATGAGCCCAGCTGGTGTGGTTCCGTGGTTGAGCATTGACCAATGAACTAAGGTTCAATTCCCGGTAAGGACACATGCCTGAGTTGTGGGCTCAACCCCCAGTTTGGGGCATGCAAGAGGCAGCTGATGAATGATTCTCTCTCATCATTGATGTTTCTATCTCTCTCTCTCCCTCTCCATTCCTCTCTGAAATCAATAAAAAAATATTTTTTAAAAAAAGAAATAGGATGAAATGTTTATTTCTAAAGGAGGCTTTTGTTAGTTTTCTATCCCTGTTGTAACAAATTCCCACAAACTTAGAGGCCTATAACAACTCCTACTTTTTATTTCACAGATCTTTAGGTCAGAAGTTCAGGTGGGTTTAGCTGCTTCTTCTATTGTAGGTCATCGGAGACCAATAAAACCAAGGTAATCACAGGTTGGGGTTCCCTACTGGATGATGGGAAAGGGTCTGTTTCCAAGGTTATTCAGGATGTTGGCCAATTTCAAAGTCCCTGTTCCTTGCTGGCTGTTAGAGCAATTTTTTCTCCTAAAAGCTGCACTCATTCTTTATTCTTTCCAAATCACCACTCCAGTAACAGAGAGTTGAGCCATTGTTATGCTTCCAATCCTCTGACTTATTCTTGTGCCATATCTCTCTAATGCCAGGTGGAATGTGCTTGCCTTTTAGGGGCTCAAGTGATTATAGTGCACCCACCCAGATAATCCAGAATAATCCTACTATTTTAAGGTCTGTAAACTTAATTACATTTGTAAAGCCCCTTTGCCATGTAAGGACATATTCTTAATGTTGCAGGGATTAGGATATGGCATATTTAGGGGGATATTCTGTCTACCACAGAAATAACAAAAAGCATTTGATCTGTTTCTTAAAAGAGGAAAAGGATATTTCAGCTCTATGAAAGTTGAAGATATGGCAGAATGTGAACTGCTTGAATTTATGCTAAGAGTTTGAACTAAATCTATTTTAACTAGTTATATCAATGGTATGGGGACAGAGATTATTATCTTCTTTGTGTTTTTAATAGGTACATTTGTTGCCGATGTGGAAGAATCTTGAGAAAAATAGTTCAAGACTTAAATATCAGGAGGAGATATTATATTCTATATTGTGGCTTACTGATAAGATTGATAATAGAACAAGAGAATAATTTCAAGGGGATAGGAATAAAGGTATTTGATAATAAGCTTTTTCTTAATTATGAATGAGTCTTTATTGATTTATAAAAATACTTGTAAGTTTATTTGGAAGGATAGGGCGGCATATATTTTTTTGGTCAAAATTTGGTAGGCCATGGGGGAAAAATACATTTGGTTAGAACTATAATGATTTTGAGTTTCAGTTAAGCTATCTGTAAGGGGACATCTTCATGGTAACCAGATGTATTAATAAGACAAAAGTTCAAGAGACAGGTAAAATATACAAATTACTTGTAATTTTCTATTTCCTTGTAAATAATAAAAATAATAATTATGTTGATATTTAGAAAACCCTTATCTTTTAAAAGTCTACAAGAAGTCTTGGAAATCATCTTTCTCTTTGTCTTAGTCTATTCAGGCTGCCAAACAACAGAAATTTCTCACAGTTCTGCAGGTTGGGGAGTCCATGAGAAGGATGCCAAAATGGTAGGGTGTGTGCCCTCTTACTGGTTCATCACCGGAGTCTTTACACTCTCCCTTCACATAGAGGAAGGGCCCAGGGATCTTTTAAAGAAATACTAATCCTATTCATTTTTAAAAACACTAAACCTAATTGCTTTCCCGAGGCCCCACCTAATATTGTTACCTTTGGGGGTTAAGATTTCAACATAGGAATTTTGAGGGGACACAGATATTAAGACCATGGCACTCTTTTTTTTAATTTAATATATTTTATTGATTTTTTTACAGAGAGGAAGAGAGAGGGATAGAGAGTTAGAAACATCAATGAGAGAAAAACATTGATCAGCTGCCTCTTGCACACCCCCTACTGGGGATGTGCCCACAACCAAGGTACATGCCCTTGACCGGATTCGAACCTGGGACCCTTGAGTCCACAGGCCGACGCTCTATCCACTGAGCCAAACCGGTTTCGGCTCTTTTTTTTATTTAATTGGCAGATTTTAATAGCGGTTTATCAAAAGCACATGTTCTGGGTTTTATAGTTTATCTTTTTAAATTTAAAGTCCCTTCTTTAGTGGTGACTCAGATTCTAGCTAGGAAATCAATGGTGTGTCTAGATGTCTTAAATTGCAGCATAAATGGGATTTGTCTAATACTTTATTCTTAAATGAATACAGCAATGTTGAAATGCCTATGTGAGATGAAGTTAGATCCTTGGTAGGATTTAGGAGATAAGTAAAATATTAGAAAATGATATTTATATGTATAAATATGCACATACACCATCTCACTTTAAAATTGTGAAGAGGTGATAAAAAGAAAATTCACAGATTTAATGGAAAGCCAAATTCACTTATATGGTCAAGAGAATTTTACAGTAGGGAAATTTTTTAACCCTTATGATACCCAACTGTTGTGTTCTGACATCATGGTTACTCTAACATAGATGCTTGCAGATACTAAAGAAGGCTATTGCACTTTATTACTAATACTGATGTTTTCATGTCCCGTTATTCTGTTTGTCTGTGTCCAAGTTTGTAGAATAATATTTTGTGTCGTTTCCATGTGGCCTTCCTTTGAGAAAAGTATACTGGATAGAAAAATGATCTCTGCCAATAGCTGATAGATGATAGATAGATAGATAGATAGATAGATAGATAGATAGATAGATATAGGTATAGGGGAAATGTGTATGTGGAAGTGAAGGTTTGAGCTATTATTGGACACACACACACAAAAAAACAGAATAAAAATATGGGTTATCATGGTTATTTTTGTCATAGTGGTGGCATTTGTTTTATTTTTATTCTTGATTAGTTTTGATAAATTTTGTTTTTGTTTCTTGCTGTTTATTGTTTTGGAAAAGTACTATTTTGCAATGTGAAGAACTTCAGAAAGAATATTATAAAGTTTATAAATAGTAATAAATCACTTGGTATACATTGTAAGTATCTAAGAAGTTAAATTAATATTTGTAAAATTGGGACTTAATAGATAAAACCAATAGGGGTCCAGCCCCACCAGCATGGCTCAATGGTTGAGCTTTGACCTATGAACCAGGAGGTCATAGTTCCATTCCTGATCAGGGCACATGCCTGAGTTGCAGGCTCCAACCCCAGTAGGGGGCATGCAGGAGGCAGTCTATCAATGATTCTCTCTCATCATTGATGTTTCTATCTCTCTCCCTTTCTCTTCCTCTCTGGAATCAATAAAAATATATTTAAAAAACAAAACAAAAAATAATAGGGGCTCATAAGAAATAACAATGTGGGGCATGAGTGACTGATAAACAAGTTATTGTGACACTATTTGCTAAATGTCTTCAAATCCTTTGGATGCCTAGAGCCATGGTCTATACCCTGGTAACTTCATGATGAATATCATAATGTGCTTATATTGATTAATAGCAATTATTTAGTATATAATAATTTCAATGTTGGACACATCACATGGCCTTCCTATATTTGGTATCTACATAATGCTAACTAATTTGACTGTTGATTTGTAATTATTAATTAAACATTAACTGATTCTAAATTCACATCCACTTTTTTTTTTTTTTACATTTTATAATATTTGGGCCCATTTTTGCCCCATTTTCTGGGGAAAATAAGGTTAAAAATCAAGTGCCAATTTGCTAACCAGGTAATCCTGCTTTGTTCTCTTACTCTTTGAATTAACTCCACTTATTTATTAAAGTATTTTCTTATTCTCCTGAAAAAAATAAAAAAAGAGATCAGAGGCAGGGCTTATTAGAGTCATATGTCATATTTATGTAATAAATGTCACATTTGAATTATGACAATTTATTTGGCTTACAGATGGATACAAACAATAATAGTGAAATATAGAGTAAAAACATATAAGCAGTATTGGCTATTATTTATGCTGAACAAAAGTGTTAATCAGAAGTTAGGAAAAAATCAATATGTTACTTGGAAAACAGTAAAATACATTAAATCTCCTTTTGTTTAGTTTGGCGGTAAAAATAAATTGCATAATAAAGAAAAACCATATTCAAACACTTATCCACTTGCTATCTACACTTATGCATGTACACAGGCACACAAATCAGTCACACATGTAAGATAACTAGTGCTTTTCTGTTGCTTAAAAGCTAGGATTTTATTTAATTCATAGAACAGCTGAACTGGAGAAGGAGAAACCTTAAACATTACATCATCCCAGCCTGTCTTTTTATTGCCAAGGTCATAGAGTGAAATTGATTTAAACTAGAGTCAATTTGTCTTCCAAGTCCAGTTTCCTTTGTACTATAACACTTTGTCCCATCTATCTAGAAAACTCATAAAAATTGTAATAAAACCACATTTCTAAAACCCTCAGATTATTTGAAGAAGTAATGCCTTCTCCCACCTTCTTGTGCCAGAAGCTTGTTATTTGATTTTTGATCCCCAACATATTAGAGGCTTTGCTAAATGGCTCTTTCCAGCACTGAATCATCCAACACAAGAAAGTTTATATCTCCATCTAGTGTACAAAGAGCCTAGAATGAGTTTGGAAGCTAAAATGCATTTGATGAGAGTGACTATTATTTATTTAATATTTTTATTATAGACAAATATATCCATGTTAAATTTAGAGAGATGGGATTAGAAGAAAAATGTCTTTATTTTCTATTTCTATATTGGTAACTACCAATACAAAATGATGAATAACTTCAGGCTCTAATCATTTGAGAGTATTATACTTAAAACAAGTCTGATATAGGGCTATTAAGTATTTTTATTTCTTCATGATACATTTTTTTAAATAAATCTTTATTGTTCAGATTATTACAGATGTTCCTCTTTTCCCCCCCCATAGCTCTCCTCCACCAGATTTCCCCCCTCCATGCCCTTACCCCCTGCTGCTGTCCTCATCCATAGGTGTAAGATTTTTGTTCAATCTCTTCCTGCATCCCTCATGCCCCCTTCCCCCCGAGAATTGTTAGTCCACTCCCTTTCTATGCCCCTGATTCTATTATATTCACCAGTTTATTCTGTTCATCGGTTCTTTTTTACTGACTTGATTTTTAGATTCACTTGTTGATAGATATGTATTTGTTGTCACTTTGTTGTTCATAATTTTTATCTTTACCTTTTTCTTCTTCTTCCTCTTCTTAAAGAATACCTTTTAGCAATTCATATAATCCTGGTTTGGTGGAGATGAACTCCTTTAGCTTTTTGTTGTCTGTGAAGCTCTTTATTTGACCTTCAATTCTGAATGATAGCTTTGCTGGGTAGAGTAATCTTGGTTGTAGGTTCTTGCTATTCATCACTTTGAATATTTCTTGCTACTCCCTTATGGCCTGCATAGTTTCTGTTGAGAAATCAGCTGACAGTCATATGGGTACTCCCTTGTAGGTAACTAACTGTTTTCCTCTTGCTGCTTTCAAGACTCTCTTTTTGTCTTTTGCCCTTGGCATTTTAATTATGATGTGTCTTGGTGTGGTCCTCTTTGGATTCCTTTTGTTTGGGGTTTTCTGCGCTTCCTGGATTTGTAAGTCTATTTCTTTCACCAGGTAAGGAAAGTTTTCTGTCATTATTTCTTCAAATAGGCTTTCAGTATCTTGCTCTTTCTCTTCTTCAGGCACCCCCATAATTTGGATGTTGGTACTCTTGACATTGTCCCAGAGGCTCCTTACACTATCTTCATATTTTTTTTATTCTTTTTTATTTTTGTTTTTCTGGTTGGGTGTTTTTTGCTTCCTCATATTTCAAATCTTTGGTTTGATTCTTGGGGTCCTCTAGTCTATTGTTGGATTTCTGTATATTATTCTTTATTTCAGACAGTGTATGCTTAATTTCTGATTGATCCTTTTTCATTTTTTTTTGGAATTCTCATTAAGATCTTGAAGGTCTCATTAAGTTCCTCAGAGGTCTCACTAAGTTTCTCGGTGGCTTCTAGAAGATTCTTGAGTAACCTTATAACTGTGGTTTTGAATTCTATATTCAGTAGTTTGCTTTCCTCCATTTCTTTCATTTGTGACATGTTTCTTTGTCTCCGCATTTTGGCTGCTTCCCTGTGTTCATGGAGTGGCTTTGTGTGGTTGGTGACCTATAGGGCCCAGTGGCTCAGCCTCCCCAATCACCTGAGGTGGACACTCTTGGTGCACCCCTTTGTGGTCTGTGTGCACAGTCTTGTTGTAGTTAAGCCTTGATTGCTGTTGGTACACTGGGAGGAATTGACCTTCAGGCCAATTGGTTGTGAGGATCAGCTGTGTCTATAATGGAAGAACTGCTGTGCTGGAGACACCCTTGTGGGGCAGAACTTGCTTCAGTGGGGCTTTGGTGCTCACTGAATCTGCCTCTTGAGTGTGTTACTTATGGATGTGAAGAGTTGAAATCTGGTGTTGTCTCACACTAACCACTAGGTACATTGGCTCCTGGATCTTCAAGGAGATGCAAGTCAGCTACTGTGTGAGGCCACCCAGCTGCAGCTACAGCAAGATCTGCAGATTTCTCCTCTTTGCTTGGGGTTTGGAAGTTTTGGAGCTGACCCAGCTGCAGTTTGTTAGGTTAAGCTGTGATAGGGCAGGCCATTCATATGCAAAAGCCGCTGTGCACAGTTTGGGTGGGTTTGTAAATTGGGTGGAGCTGGGTCTCAAGGAATCACTAGGGCATGGCAAACAGTGATGGCTGCCAGTCAGCCCTCTCTGCATCTCCTCATTTCCGTGTCCCCGAATCCCACACCCCAGCGCAGTAAACAATGATTCCTGAGTGCACCTCTGCGAGAAAGCCAACCTCACTTTCTGACCCGATGCCAGACAGTCCAGTTTCTCCCCATAGGAGTCTGGGTCCCCAGAGTCTCGCTGGAAACTGGAGTTCAGAGCAGTCAGGAGCTGTGTTTCCCTCGCACTTGAAAAAGACAATTGTGTCCTCAGTTGCCAGCCCTCTCCACGCGCGCACCTCCATACCTCTGCTGTTCCACGGCTCCTCACCTCCTATCCAGTCTCAATGTGCTTTTTTCTTTCCTTCTAGTTGTAGAACTTCCACTCAGCCAGCTTTCCTGTGGTTCTGGTGATAGTTGTTTTGTCTTTTAGTTGTAGTTTTGGTGTGGTTGTGAGAGGCAGCTTGTACAGGTGTGTGTATACCGTATGCCACCTTCTTGGTTTCATAACATGCCTTCATGATACATTTTGAAGTAAAGAAACTTACCTTAATGTTAGATGAGCTGTATTTGCAATCATTCTATGATTCATTATTCACTTATTAATTGGCTTAGTCATCACATATTATTGAGAGTCTTCTATGTGCCTTACATTATTATAGGCTATTTCAGCTATTTGATTAAACAACTGAACTCTCTCCCATTGAGTATTATGTTTCTAAATCTTAGAAACTCAAACATACAGTCTTTATAAACTGAGTCAGAGTTAAGTAAATCTGCAAATAAAGCATATTTTTTACTCAATTCCCTTAATTTTTCCAAAGGGGTATTCCATCTGGTATAGACAGGTAGTGTGATTTACATGTGTGTCATTGTAGAGTTGAGGAACATAGAGTGGAGAAGTTAAATATAAATACATTGGAGCCCATCTGCCTAGGTTCAAATTCTAGGTTTGCCTTTTACTAGTCATGTAACCTTGGCCAAATCACCTACTTCTTCATACTTAGTTGCTAATATGAAGATTAAGATGATAATATTGGCTTAATTGATATAAAGACAAGTATAGAAAAACCTGGCACATGTTGGATGTTATTCCTAATGTAAATGCTTTAGTCAAATAGAGCTGCAATTAGTTACAATTTAGGCAAGGCAGGAGATGATGCTGGGCAGAAAAGAAAGACCAGATGATCTAGTATGTAATGAAAACATTATTTGACTATTGGACTTAGGTGGTGGGAGCCTATGAAGCACTTTAATTTATAGCATTTCATAGAATTGAATGTTAATCTATTATACTTATAATTGTGTGGAAAATTGTTTTTTTGTTGTTTGTTTGTTTGTTTGTTTTTGTGTGTGTATGTGTTTAGTGGGGAGCACATTTTAGGCAGAAAAACTAGTCAAGAGGTTTTATTAGTCTCAGATATAATTCGTGAGAGCTTGAAAAGAAATAATATATACTGACAGACTTGAGCCAGGGAATATACTAAAAAATTTATATGCATAGAGTAATTGAATATACCCTATTAGGTTTGGATTATCATTTTTTTCTCATTATAAAAGAACAAAATGCAGCTTGGAGACTATTAGTCAGGGTTCTCCAGGGAAGCACAGCCAATAAGAGACATCTATTTATTTATCTAGCTATCTTGCTATTCAGCTATCAATGTATCAAGAGATTTTAAGTATGTGGCTCACATGATTATAAAGGCTGACAAGTTCCAGTCTTTAATCAGGAGAATTCCATGAGAGCCAGTGGTACACTTCCAGGGGGACAGCCACTAGGCTTGAAAGTTAGAAAGAGCCAATGTTTTTATTAAGTCCCAAGTGCAAGAAAAAAAAAAAAAATCCCAGCTCAAAGCCATTTATGCAGTCAGACAGAAGAAATTCTCTCTTAATCAACATTTTTATTCTGTGCAGACCTCCAACCGATTGGGTGAACCTACCCACATCAGGGAGGACCGTAGGCTTTACTTAGTCTGCCTATTTAAATGTTACTCTCATCTGCAAACATCCACACAGACACATGGAGAGCGACATTTTACTAAACATCTGGGAACCCTATGTCCCAGGCCAGTTGACCAATAAGATTGTAACATGGTATTTAGACGTTTTTCCAATATCATACAGTCTCTGTGGTAGAGCTCAGTTTCATACCCAAGTGTCTTTGACATGATAATTAGCTTCCTCTGTCATAATTGTTAATTTCTTTAAAATAAGAGTAGTTGGTATTTATTTAATGGATTTCTTTTATGGGCAGATAAGAATAAAGATGTAGTCAAAGATGAATATATGACTCTCCAGAGTCAATGGTAGTGAGATTCAGGCAGAGGAACAGACTGAGTTAACTCAATGTTGAAAGAGATGATTGATTGACTGTGGCATAGGGTAATTCTTAGCTACCTATCAGATGTCCAAAAGAGGATGTCAAGAATGCAGTTGAATATACATATGTGAAGTCCCAAAAGAGGTGAGAGCAAGATTTAGAGATTATGAGTTTAAGATGCACACAAAGTGAAAATAACAAAACAAAGGGAGGGAGGGAGGGAGGGAGAGAGAGAGAGAGAGAGGGAGAGAGAGAGAGAGAGAGAGAGAGAGAGAGAGAGAGAGAGAGAGAATAGTCAAAGAGGTACCAAGATAATCAAGGCAAAGGAGCCTGTTAAGGAGCTAGAGATCAGTGGTTGTTGAAGGGACTGTAGAATGAAACAGTCATAGAAGGATGGAAATGCTTTCTATTTAGTATAATACTGTACCTGAAAGGCTTTTAATTTCCTTAGAATATTGTGAATTCAGATATAGAAAAAAATAAATTGTTGAATTTTAAAATGTCAGTGGTAGAGATCCAAAACACTGGACTTAGAAAATATAGAATCCATTTTCTGTAATTTGCATAAGGGAAAGAGCAAGAGTTTGAAGGGCGGTAGCATACCCAGAGAAATTTGTTCTATACTGTTGTTGTTACTGAAATGGATACATACATAAAAAATCAAGAGACAATGAGTATCTAATAGAGATAGGAACCATTTCATAGAGCAACGTCTATGAGAACATTGAACAATAAAATCATCAAAAGCATACACATCCTGAAATAGGTTAATAGGCCAAAGGGGCAAGATCTCAAAGGAGATACATTTCTAATTTTTGGATCTATTTTCTCCTATAAATAAAATAATTATGGTTTCATAGATAAAATTAAATCTGCATCAGGCTGCAAATCTTCAGGCTGTCCTTCTTATGGTGGCATTGAATATCTTGCCCATAGCATTCCTTGTACATTTTAATGTTATTTAACTTTTGGGAAAATAGTGCCCTAACCTTTGTGAATGCAAATTGCCAACGTGGAGTCATTTAAGTCAGGGGAACTACAATGTTGCCAGGAGGCCATGAGGAAACTTGTCTTACACATGTTCCACCCAGTATGTTTCTCCATTAATTACTTTTTAATTAAAAAAAATTTGCAGTCCTTTTTATTGATAACATAACTGATATACTTATGTTACACATTTAAATTATCTTGACATTTGATAACAATATTTAGTTCCAATCTAACACAGAAAAGAATATATAAAAAATAGTTTAGGAACACATGGATTTCTACCTGCATGTACACTGATAAACCATACAAGATACATATTTTCAAATAAAGGACAAACACTTTTTCTCTTCATATTTTAAAAATAATACAATGTGCCCAAGCTGGTTTGGTTCAGTGGCTTGAGCATCGGCCTGCAGACTGAAGGGTCCCAGGTTCGATTCCGGTCAAGGGCATATGCCCGGGTTGCAGGCTCAATCCCCAGGGTAGGGCGTGCAGGAGGCAGCCAATCAATGATTCTCTCTCATCATTGATCTCTCTCTCTCTCTCTCTCCTCCCTCTCCCTTCCTCTCTGAAATCAATAAAAATATTTTAAAAAATAATAATAATACAATTAAAAAGTAGTCATAGAGAGACTCAATAATAACTGAAGATTTTTCAGATATTGCTGAAATGGTATTATCAGGTACTATGATTGATTTTAATATTTTTAAAAGTCAGTATATTTCTCCATGAACTTTTGAACTTCTCAGTCATGCTTGGGCCTTATCTCTTTCTGACCATGAATACAGGTCATCTACAATGTTTACTTTGAAAGGAACCTACCTGTTTTGGTTGCAGCATCCTTCATTTTTATGTTAAATTTAACTAATCTCAATTAACTTAACAAGGATCCTTCAATTACATAAAGAGGACTGGAGTGATTATGGCACAGGAAACCCCAGCCTTTATAAACTCTGCTTTTCTCTGTTCTCTTCGGAGCACACTTCAAATTGCTACCTGAATCTGCATTTCCCAATTGCAACCTCTGATACTTAAGTAAATGTTTTTTATTTGTCTTTTAGCTTCAGCCTCTTTTCTGGTTTACACCTTCTAAGTAATATTTTTGAAAAAATTAATTTTATATAAATATAATTTTCCATTTTAATATTATGTATTATTTTTTTTCTGCTCTATAGCTCCATGGTAAAGAGAAGGGAAAAAAAAAAGGGATACTACTCAAACTCCTAAATAAAAGATAAAAAAAATCTTAAGCAGTTTAAAGATTATAGAAATAGTCAGTGAGTGCATTGTCACTAAAAGTGTTTAATTTATTGATTTGAGAGAGAGAAAGGAAGGGAGAAACATTGATTTGTTGTTCCACTTATTTATGCATTCATTGGTTGCTGTTTTTTTAATCCCCTCTTGAGGATATATTTTTATTGATTTGAGAGAGAGAAAGAGAGAGAGAGAGACAAGAGAGATGAGAGACGAGAGAGACATTGATCAGTTGCCTTTTATATGTGTCTCAACCAGGGATTGAAAGCAACGTAGGTATGTTCCCTGACCAGGAATCAAACCCGGACAGGGCTCATTGGTTGCTGCTTGTATGTGCCCTGATTGGAAATCGAACTTGCAACCTTGGCTTATCAGGAGGACACTGTCATCAACTAAGCTGTGTAGCCAGGGCCTGAAAGTATTTTTGAAATAGATTCTAGTACACAAAATGGCTAACTCTTCTCTCTGTCTCTGGAAGTCCTAGGGATTAGTCCTCTAATCTCTTCTTATCTCTGTCAACATTCACTTTAGTTAAGGGACTGCTACCTGTCTTAACATATAAATCCTGATTGCTCAGAAATTTTACAAAAGAGATCTTGTTGGAGATTTGGAAGGTAAAATAAAACAGAATCCATTTTGTAGCTCAAGCATATAGTCCCTTATTTGCTGGCTTACTTCATTGGCCTGAGGCAATGGCTGGGCCTGGAATGGTTTTCTACTTTCCTCTGAATCCTCTCTTAGCTTCTGACTCCAGGCCTCGGGAGTGTGTAAATCACCATAAAAAAATGACCTAATTTCTACAAGACCCTATCCTCCAACAAGGTCAGGGGCAACAAGTCCAGCTCACACTTGTGGGTTCCAGCTGGATCTCTCATACTTTCTCTTACTTTTCACCCAGCTTCCTTTCTTGACTTGCTTGCCCTGTTTATTTTTACTTCCAGCCCCAGACTTAATTTAAAAAGCCTTGGGAAGGTGACTTAATTAGCTCTCAAATTATTTAAGTCAAATTCCCATAACCTAAAATGAGTTAATGAATGAATGTGTGTGTATAGATTACAAAAAAATATGTATATGTGTATATATACACACATATATGCACACACACACACACACACACACACACACACACTAGAGGCCCAGTGCATGAAAATTCATGCACTGGAAGGGGGTCCTTCAACCCAGCCTGCCCGCCTCTCACAGTCCAGGAGCCCTCAGGGAGGGGAGGCAACCTGACAATCAGGGGAAGGTGACATGACGCCCCATCATACCTCTGCTGCTGCCACTGCCAGCAGCACAAGCTTTGGCTGGCCCTGGTTACCTGTGCCTTGGGCCAGCCCTGGGGAGCTGGGGGACTGAGGGGACTGGAGGACTCTTGAGGCAGGTGGGGCTGAGGGTACTGGGCGCCACCATCTTGTTGCTGTGGGCACCGCCATATTTGAGGGCAGGGCCATCAATTAGCATATTTCCTCCTTATTGGCTGTGGGCACTGCCATCTTTGCAACAGCATGAGGGTCGATTAGCATATTTCCTCTTTATTAGATAGGATAATGTAATAGTTCTGCTTCTCTAATTAAACCTTGATTGACACATCTTTTTATTTCTAGCATGAATGTTCCTTTGTAATCTATACTGTTATACAACCTGCCTACTTTAATTAACAAACACTTTACATTTAACATATACAAAAGAAAAGTTCTAAATTTCACTCCAAAACTACTGTTTTACATAGGTTCTCACATAAATAAATGGAGATGACAACCTCTCTAGTTGCTTAAGTTTGGGAACATGGTTGATTTTACTCTTTTTCTTGCATTCACCATCTACCTATGGCTTCTCTAACAAATTTTTAAGCTCAGCAACTTCTTTATTTCACTACATATACTAATGAAATAACACATTAATTAATATAATCCACATATTTTTTGACTACTAAATGAGTTTACAATTATATTCTTAAACTATCAGACAGCATTTCTCTTCAGAAGCTCAAATCCAATTGTGGAGAAAATTTCAAAACAATAACAACAGGAACCATTGAGTCTTTGCATTAATTACAAACAAATCTATAAGCAGATTATGAACAAATTTAATTAAGGATAAAGCAGAGGAGGAGGAGAGAAAAGAAGGGCAAAGAAGAGGAGAAGACAAAGATTGCTGTAGACAAAAGCAGCACTGTAATAAATCTGAGAGTAACCTCACAGGGTGATCTGATCATAAATTCCTAACTGGCAGGTCATGGTTACTCCCCAGACATATAACTCTTTTAGTGAAAGGTTTATCTTTGCCTAAGGAAAGCCCTGTCCATTGTTCCTGTGCATCTAGATTAAGGCACCTTTGAAATGTCTCATTTTCAGATGCCCTAGGAAGAGTACGCATCATCAAGAGAGCACAAAATCTTCTTAACTATCCTGTAATCCAATCTCTGTCTTACTTTCTCCCTCCTTCATGAAATCTTCCTTACTCTTCTTTCCTAATTCCAAATGCATAAGTGAAACTTCAAATCATCATTCTGGGAAGCATTTTTCTCAGCCAGTTAAGATCTTGCTTCCAGGCATATACTCTGTTGGGCTCAAATAAATTCTAATAAACTTTTATAATTTTTTTTCTATAGTTTTGGATGTTCTTACATTGACATTGCTTGACACATGGACACATAGCTGAATAGAAATGAACTAGAGGTTTAGAGGAGTATATTGTACATTTTGAGCTAAATCTTGAAGAAAAATATAGTTTGGGTGAAAAGAAAGAAAGGGAAAAGACATTGAAATCTGAAGAGCTCAGAATACAAATATAAGAATAGCAAAAACTACTAAATGTGGACAGTACAAAAGGTTACATGATTGTTAATATAATAGTTAATATGATCACGATATGAACAAATAATTCTCTTAAAGATGTCTTTTACTTACTACTCTATGTACCATTAAGTTGATATTGTTTTAGAACCAATTATATATTAAAGGTTGTGTCATTCTTTGTTTATTTTAAATGAACTTCTTGATGAGCATATTTTATTTATTTCAATTTTAAAGCACTTCTTTTCAGTGTCTAATAGGGTATATTAATTCTTAAGATAATGTTTACATTGGTCATTCCAGTTAGAGTCAACATGAATATTTGGTTGTTTTGATATATTTTAGATGTTAAGGAATTAGATATTTGAACAAAATAGAAAATATTCTGAAGTATACAAATTAATGACCTAAAATCTTTACAATCATATAAGAATGGGTTAAACTGATAAATTGGCTGATAAGTAAGTATTTATATGTAAAGTTGATTTCCAGAATGTTCATTGAAGAACTATTTTTAAAAAATCATAATAAAATTCAGAAACATCTACCTTTATACATTAGGAAACTGAATACAAATAATGAGGTATTCAAACAAACATCTTTAGACATACAGTTTCATTAATACAAAGCTAACTTCACAAGAGGATAACTTAGATTTTTGAAAATATTTTATTAAAAAAGATAAAAGCAAAGATTTGGGATGGCTACATTGGGTGGAAAGGATATAAGGCATTACACTTTTGGACATAGCCTGTGCTTCTTATGAACAAATGGGGAATTTATACTTTTATGCTGATTTTATAATTTTAATTTCATTAAATACTTAGTTTTCTGATCAGAGCTAGTGAAGATTTTGATTTCTTTGTAAGGCTTAGCTGTTAGTTTAGTGCGTCCTGATAGGTGATGTCCTAAGTTGCTCTAGCAAAACTGATAAATTTTATGACTGGATAGATAGATATTTTTTTGGCTTTGAGAAAGCTGATTTTTCATTAAAAGGATTTCTCAGAAATTATACTTTATTTTGTGTATATTTTTGAGAAATTATTACTATTCATAATTTGATTTGTGATCTACTGGTAGATTGAACTGATTGGTATTAATTTTTTTATAATTTTAAAATGTTTTTTGTCACAAATGGATCTTTATAACAAAGATGGTAATGGGACAAGAAAAAATATATGTAATTTAATAATAATGTACATTTAAATGAACTATAACCAATAAAGGAATTAGACAAAGTCTCTTAATCACACAAATACCATATCAGACTACAGCTTTTCCATTAGAAGAGGGAGGTGGTGAGAAGGAAGAAAACAATACCTGTGCTGTGATAGAGGAGAGGAAATCTATAACCCTGAGTATTAATATGTAACAGACACTTTATGAACCATTTCTCATTTATTACATTGATCTTTAAGTGTAATTATCAAGTAGGACCTCTAAGTTGCTATCTCAAGAAAGTTAGATAGCAGTAGAGCTTAAATCTAAATTTGTTTGATGCAAATATAATTTCTGAAGGATAATCCATGAAGACACTGGAGAGCAGAATCAAAACCACAAAGGGAGAACAAAAGAGCATCTCCCATCACTCTGTACGCTGCATAATATTTATAGCATTTGGACTGGACTAAAAATGATTAAAATATCAAATATATACACTGAGTGGCCAGATTTTTATGATCTCTGAACGCATAATAATCTGACCACTCAGTGTATATCCTATATAATAAAAGGCTAATATGCAAATTGTCCCCTCGACCAGGAGTTCGACCAGCAGGCAGGCTGGCCAACCACCCATGTCCCCACCCCCTGGCCAGGCAGGCCGGACTCCACCCATGCACGAATTCATGCACTAGCCTCTAATATATATATATATATATATATATATATATATATATATATATATATATACACACACACACACACACACACACACACACACACACACACACTGAGTGGCCAGATTATTATGCATTTAGAGATCATAATAATCTGACCACTCAGTGTATAAATATATAACTACATTGATAATATATAATTATACAATACATTATCTAGCTATATAATATAGGAAGATGCAAATTATTTGGGACGCCATAACATCACGACCGAACAGCAGGGACCTGAGACTGCATGGTGCCCAGCCGGGGCAAGGGACCTCAGGCTGCACCCCCCGCCCCACAGGAATTGACAGGGACCTCAGGCCATGCCCCTTGCCCAGCAGGGCTTGATGGGGGACCTCAGGCTGTGCCCTCCCACCCCGGTAAATATATTATATTAGAGGCCTGGTTCAAGAAATTCTGCACTCAGGGGGTGTCCCTCAGCCTGGCCTGCACCCTCTTGCAGTTTGGGAGCCCTCAGGGGATCTTCAACTGACAGCTTAGGTCCTCTCCCCATTGGGCCTAAGCCATCAGTCAGACATCCTTAGCGCTGCTGCCGTGGAGGCAGGAGAGACTCCTGCCACTGCCGCTGCCCTCACCAGCCTTGAGCCTGGATTCTGGCTGAGTGGCACTCTCCCTGTGGGAGCACAATGACCACTAGGGGGAAGCTCCTTTGTTAAATGTCTGCCCCCATGGTAGTCAGTGCACGTTGTAGTGACCGGTCATTCTGCCATTTGGTCAGTTTGCATATTAGCCTTTTATGCCTGTGGGATCAGGTCAGAATCAGCTCTCTGACATCCCCTGAGGGGTCCCGGATTGCAAGAGGGCACAGGACAGGCTGAGGGACCCCACCGGTGCACGACCAGGGCCTGGGAGGGATGCGGGAGGTTGGCCAGCTGGGGAGGGACCGCAGGAGGGATCCAGGGCATGTCTGGCCCATCTTGCTCAGACCTGATTGAGCAGCAAGCTAACCTACTGGTCAGAGCATCTGTCCCCTGGTGGTCAGTGAACGTCATAGCGAGCAGTTAAGTGGCCTTAGCATATCATTAGCATATTACACTTTGATTGGTTGAACAGCTGACCAGATGACCGGGCACTTAGAATATTAGGATTTTATTATATAGGATTTAATCATTTCAAGTAGGTACTTCAGGCACAATGATGAAGGCTAAACACTTGACTCAGTCACTTCAAGTAGAAAATACTTTTCCCCTTCCTCTATTTATCTTGTACTACAAATATCTCTTTTATTTTGCAATATATTTTGTGCTTTGACTGACATTTTGAGCTCACACAATTTAAAATTGTGTAGAAGCTTTTGGAAAATTAGGAATTGAGTAATAGTCACTCAAAGTAGTATTTTCTCATACAAAAATTTATAAATTTTAAAAATATTACTAGTGCTGCTTAAGCTCTTTAAATATACATTTCTAAATTTGTATGTAACTTATAAAAGAAGGAAAAAGAAAACTGCACTGTGGTACCTTTAGCTGCAGTCAGATTTGGGGCATGATATAATCACTGCAGAATTCTTATAAGAAGAAATCTGACAAATATTTTGCCTTAGATCTGAAGGTATTTGTCAAGGGCAACATATCTGAAAGATGCTCAGCCATGACAATGATGGTATTTATTATGTTCTCGCTTGCTATTCACACACTCTACATATTTAACTTATTTTACCTTTATTTTTGAAATAAGAAAATAGAGGCAAAGATAAGTTTGTAAGTTTTTCAAATAAAAGTCACAAATCCAACATGGATTAACATATGCTGCAGTGATTCCCTTTCTAGGGGAACATGTAACCAGAGATGGACACAGTATTAGTGAGGTTGAAGATGGCACTGTCTTTGTAGTTCATTGTACTCCCTGACGTCATTTTTCTCAGTTCCTGCTTCCTGTTTTTGATTGTTTTCTTTTTTAGTTTTCTTTTCTTTTTTTTAACTTCATTTTTATGTTTGACTCTATTACAAATGTCCCCATCTCCCCCTTTGCCCATGTCCACCCAGACACCGGCCCATTTTCCTCTGGCTATCACCTGCTATCACACTGCTGTCTGTGTCTATGGGTATTCATATATGTTCTTTGGCTAATCCCTTCACCTTCTTTCATCCAGTCTTTCCCCCGCCTCCCCTCTGACAGCTGTCAGTCTGTTCCATGTATCCATGCCTCTGTTTCTATTTTGTTCATCAGTTTATTTTATTCATTAGATTCCACATATAAGTGACATCATATGGTATTTGTTTTCTCTGACTGGCTTATTTCACTTAGTGTAATAATCTTTAGCTTCATCCATGCTGTCACAAAAGGTAAGATTTCTTTCTTTTTTACCACTCAGTAGTATTCCATTGTGTAAATGTACCACAGCTTTTTTGGTCCATTTAAGCAACCATGTACAGCTGATGGGCTCTTGGGCTGCCTCCAAATCTTGGCTACTGTAAATAATGCTCCTCTGAACATAGGGGTGCATATATTCCTCTGATTGGTGTTTCAGGTTTTTGTAGCTATATTCCCAGAAGTGTAATCATTGGGTCAAAAGGCAGTTCCATTTTTAATTTTTTGTGGAAACTCCACACTACTTTCCACAATAGCTGCTCCAATCTGCAATTTCATAAACAATACACCAGGGTTCTCTTTTCTCCACATCCTTGACAACAACTGTTGTTTGTTGATTTATTTACAATAGCCATTCTGACAGGTGTGAGGTCATATCTCATTGTGGTTTTAATTTGATTTCTCTGATAATTAGGGACCTTGAGCATTTTTTCATGTCTGTTGGTCATCTATGTGTCCTCTTTGGAGAAATTTCTATTCAGTTCCTTTGCCCATTTTTTAATTGGATTGTTTGTCTTCCTGGTGTTAAGTTTTATAAGATCTTTATATAGTTTGGAAATTAGCTCCTTTCAATTGCATCCTGTTTTCATCTTGTCTTCTCAACTCATTACAGCAATTAAAAACACAGTGCAGGGATTACATTTCCAGAGTTCTGTTTCTATAGTAACTATAATTGTAAAATTTACCATTCCAATAATTACTTTAGTAAAAGTCAGGATGAAAAGAAATTAAAAACAGGAGTTTTGTAAAGATATTGATTTCTTCCAGGAATTAAACTGTGACAGGAAATAATAGAACATTCCAGTTTTCTAGATTGTCAATATCTTAATAGGGAGGAGTGTTTAAATAAATACAAGGCCGGTCCATGTTAGAGCTTCAGTATGGCCAGCTGCCAGTACTTTTAGAATCTTGAAGTTCAGACATTTAACAACCTGCTCCCCATTTAGGTAATTTAGGCCTTGTGAAAGGAAGATTAGCAGACAGCAAAGAAAGTAAAGCCTTCTGTTTGTCCAAAGAAAAATAGATGCTGGGCACTGAGTGTACAATCTTCTATCATGTTATCCTGATGAGACACTTTTCTTTATACATAGAATCACTTACAGGACAAAGGGTAATTGAGGTATTGACCTTAATCACTCCTTGATCTTAGAAACCTGTCCCCTTGCTGTACAATGCCTATGGCTGCTTATTGTCCTTAAAAAAATGTTCCCCCTAGATTTTCAAAGATTGAGTGTTTACACAATATAAAATTCATAAATGCATACTTAAGATAATTTCTGAACTAGTGATGACAGACTTTTAACACATTTAGTAGGTGTTAGAAGTAAATTGAAAGCAACATGGAGTTACTACTTGTGAAGAAGTTACTTAAATCATTATCAACTGAACCCTTACTGATCCTTTTACATGTTTTCCTTCACAAAGTAACAGAATGCTTGCTATTCCCATTTCATGTGGAAGCCCTTAAGAATAATTTAAAGAGTTGGGGCCACTCTAAAACTGTAAACAATCTCATTTTCAACCCTGGATTGAAAAAAAAAGCAACCATTTACAGTACTCAAAATATATATCTCCACTGTTAGGTATCCATTAGGTTAGAAGGAAGGAAAGAAAACATATGTATTTATTCTTTACATATTAGACAATATGTCCATTTATTTAAAAAACAGAATTAAGTTACAATTAATAGCTTAAAAGCCTTCATTAAAGAATCAGAAGAGAAAGATATTTATAAACAAAGACAGCATTCTGTAAACCTCAATTAATGTAATATTTAAAAGGAGATCAAATAGCTAGTCTGTGTGTGTGTGTGTGTGTGTGTGTTTGTGTGTGTGTGTTTATGTGTGCGCGCGCTTTCGCAAGCATATTTGGGGGAATGATTAATATAAATGTGGTTGTGGTTAATATAAATAAAATGGCAATGGAAAACTATTGACTAAGCATTTACGCCATGTGCTAAGAACTTGAATAACATTTTACATAGTTTTTCTCATTAAATCCTCACAGAAGACCTATGGGGGACTTTTTAGTATTTGATTTTTACTAATGAGAAAAGTTAGCCTGAAATATTAAATATATTTTTACACATTTCAGATAACTGAAATTTAAAATTAGAGTCTCTCACTTTGAAGATGAATTCTTTCTCTGGGTCATGTATAGTATCTATGTCATATATATTTTATACCACTACTTCAGTCATATCCTTACATAATTGCTTGGCTGTGCCACACCAGCACAGCCAAGGGTTTGGTGAGCCTGAGGAGGGCGACGAAGGATGGAGAATGATAGACAAAGAGAAAAAGCTGGGTCTAGGTGGATCTTCTGTGCCTGGCTGAGGCCACAGAATAGATCCAGACTGCAAAGCTGAGGCTTTACTTATAATCAGAGACAAACAAGGCAATTGACAATGTTCTTGTAAGTTTCACTTGTTTTGGCAGCACTTGCTGCCCCTCCCACAGCCCACTAGCTACCCAGGAAAGATCTAGGGAGCAGTTACAAGATCAAGCTTAATTATGCTTAGAGGACTGAGCCCTCCAAGCTGGGACTTGTTTGTGACTTTGCCAGCAGGTCAGTCCGAGGCTTAACCCTATAACCACTTCCTACACTTGGCTACTCCAAATCTTTTAAATAATATCACTTTAAGAAATCCATTAAAATTATATATTTAATCTTTCCATTTCTCTTACTGTGAAATGGAAGCAATGATTCATAACCTGTCAATAACATGTTATTTTTAAACAACAACTCTGATAATAGCATGAGGAAGTGTGTTTTACAAAATTTAAGATGAAAAAAAAGTGCAAGATATTATCATGCTTAAATTGTTTGTATTCATTCCTTGTCATATTTGAAATTATTTTTATTTTGTAACGGAATTACACAAATGCTGTTGCCTGACTTGTGTTCCCAATTAAGATCATTCAAATCTTCTTTAAGACCTTTCTCACAATATCCTATATAATAAAAGCCTAATATGCAAATTGACCGAACAGCAGAATGACTGGTGGAATGACTGGTCGCTATAATGTGCACTGACCACCAAGGGGCAGACTCTCAAAGCAGGAGCTGCCCCCAGCCTGCAGAGGGAGGCGACTGGTAGCAGTGGCAGGGGGCAGGGCCGGCAAGCGGGCAGCACCAGGCTGGCCAAGGTGGGTGCCAGTGAGGGCCCCTCTATTGTCCCACCGGTTACCCCACAGATCAGCCCTGATCACCGGCCAAGCCTAGGGACCCTACCCATGCATGAATTTCGTGCACCAGGCCTCTAGTAATAATAATAAAAATAGACAATATTATAAAAACGGTTTTCTGGTATTATTAACACACACTAAACACTTATTTTTTTATTTGCAATATATACCTTTAACTTCCATCCCAACATATCTGAATCAGAATGTAGCTAATGACTTTTTCTGCTATTACCCAGTATATGAATATTTCTAGGCATGATAACCTTCTTTGCTGTGTTAAAATGAACTCTAGAATGATGACCAGACTTGTGAATTCCCTGAGTGGACAAAAATATTTAAACTAAGCAAAACTAAATGTAGTTTATTCCATGCTGATAGGCAAAACTTAACCTAGGTTATGTCTTATAAATGCCTCTGACAATCATAAAAGTAACTTGTCATCTTCCCCAAAAAATGGTATGAGAAACTCACTTTTAATCTGCCCCTGGCCTTCTGGAAACCCCCATTATAATCATCAACCATTCAAAGGTTAACAACTTGGCTTTGGGTGGTGGGCACACAAAGGAATATACAAATTATGTGTCATGGAATTGTTCACTTGAAACCTAGATAATCATATTAACCAATGTCACCCCAATAAATTTAATTTAAACAAAACAAAAATCCTCTGAAGGTTAACAAATTCATCATTTTTACTTGAGAAGTCATCCTATAACTTAATCCCCCTTTCACAAACTCTTCTTACTTGCACAATAAACTCTTATGAATACAATTTATTGATCTGGTGGCTTTCATTTTGCTATTTCTGGATTTCTGATAACTGATAGACTTCTATTAGATATTATGAAGGGCATTTTAAATCGCTTTTTCCTGAGGATATGTTTTGGTTTTATTTTTTATTTATTTTAAAGAGAGAGGAAGATGAGAGAGAGATGGGGGGAGAGAAGGATCATTGATGTGAGAGAGAAACATCCATCAGTTGCCTCCCATGCCTCCCATACATGCCTTTACTGGAGATAGAACGTGGGTATATACCCTGACAGGGAATCAAACCCGAGACCCTTTGGGCCCACACTAGCAAGGGCTAAATCTCACTTTTTGATACTGACATTTTTCGACAAATCATTTTACAACCCAACCCAGGGACTTATTAATATTTACATTCTTATTTTGAAATCAAATTTCAACAAAAATATATTACATTTGACAATACAATGTATATGATTAAATAAAGAAGTAAGTTGTTCTGAAGTTAAGATACTATTTATTTCAATTGGCATACAATTACTTATTTAGAGGCCCTTTCCAAATGCAGCATGTGGAATTATCTTTACATTTCATAATAATTTATGTGATTTTAAACAGCAAAATCCTTTTAATCTGTAACTTAAATAATGTCTCAGAGTTGACAGAGTCTATAACAGAATGGCAAGATATTGCAGCAATTGAGAAAGGCGTTTTTGTTTCACTCAATCATATATATGTATTTAGGTGATTTATACAGTCATATATATATGGCTGAGTGAAACTTGGAAAAAATATATATACTCTACCAGGTCCCTGAAAATGCTATAGTTATTTTTACTCCTCCAGTGCTATAAAAAGGAAGAAAAGCCATTCTCAGCTATTAAGTGGTTGCAAAGGGTACTTTGCCCAAATCTCAGTGGGACAGTGTGAGAATCTTTAATACCTAGGTTTGTAAGTGCAGAACAGCATCAAATTTGACAAAAGTAACTCAGAACATAGAGATTGACTTTGAACTATTAATTGAAAATTATCAATTTCAAACAAAAAGATTGACAAAGAAGGAAATCGCATTTCTTATATGACTAAATTGTACATGTTATCATATTGCATTTTTGATCAATGTAATGTCATTAAATGAAATCGAGGAAATATGCATATTATAAAGCTTTTTAGAAAGTGTACTTCTTATCACTTGTATACATTTTAGAATTTAACTAAATTGAACCACTTTTTTCTCAATTGTTTCCGGAATTTTCATTATAATAAATGCTTATCATTGTGTCATTAGTCCAATGCAATCATTTGTAATATAACTATAAACTATTTTTTTAGTTTCATGTTTTTCTTAAATTTATTGTGGCAATGCCCTGACCAGGTAATTAAGTTGCTCACAGCATCTTCCCATACATCTAAAGATTGCAGGTTCAATTTCCAGTCAGAGTGGGTATGGAAGGCAACTGATTGATGTTTCTCTTTTACATTAATATTTCTTTCTTTCTCTTTCTCTCTCCTCTCCCTTCCTATCTCTCTAAAAAAATAATAAGAAATCAATAAACATGTCCTTAGGAGAGGATCAAAAACATTTAAAAATTATTGTAGTGACATTCTTATAACCTAGTACTAACCAACACAACAGAGAAATAAGTAGGGAATTTCAAGGGGGTATCAGAGTTCTTCCTTATGACCATAAAGCAGGGGTCCTCAAACTTTTTAAACAGGGGGCCAGTTCACTGTCCCTCAGACCGTTGGAGGGCCGGACTATAGTTTAAAAAGAACTATGAACAAATTCCTATGCACACTGCACATATCTTATTTTGAAGTAAAAAAACAAAACAGCAAAAACACCTGCATCTGGCTCGCAGGTCGTAGTTTGAGGACGCCTGCCATAAAGGGATAAAATTTTCATGATGCGCTCATGTTAAAGGATTTGCATTGTGAGTATGATTATCACAATTTTTTAAATTAAAATTTTATTATGAATGGTCATATGGTAAAATAAATATAATAAGTTAACACAACACAATTTCTTTGTCCATCCATTATTTAAAATGCATTTTGTTGTTTATAGGCTATTACAATTATAAAAATTACTCTTTTTAAAAAAATATATTTTATTGATTTCAGAGAGGAAGGGAGAGGGAGAGAGAGATAGAAATATCAATGATGAGAGAGAATCACTGATTGACTGCCTCCTGCTTGCCCCCCACTAGGGATCGAGCCCACAACCCGGGGATGTGCCTTTGACCAGAATGGAACCCGAGACCCTTTAGTCTGCAGGCTGATGCTCAATCCACTGATTGAAGCCAGTTAGGGCTAAAAGTTACTCTTTTGAACATTCTTGTATATCAACCCTGGGGAAGAAGCATAAAGTATCAAACATTTTTATCTCAGAACATCTTTTAAATTTTGTTTAATCATTAAGAATCTCCAACAAATAAGCCTGCTACTCTTACGACAACCAGTGCAACCAGTAAGTTGATCCATACAGTTGAGGATATCTCGTTGGAAGAAAGAAGGGCACAGTTACCTAAATATCAACGTGATCTTCCTCCTCCAGGACAGGCTCCCTCTGGTAATCCTCCAGTTGGACCAATTGGAGCTATGATGCCACCACAGCCAGGCATCCCACAGCAACAAGGAATGAGACCCCCAATGCCGCCTCATGGTCAGTATGGTGGTCATCATCAAGGCATGCCAGGTTACCTTCCTGGTGCTATGCCACCATATGGGCAGGGACCGCCAATGGTGCCCCCTTACCGAAGTGGGCCTCCTCGACCTCCGATGGGAATGAGACCTCCTGTAATGTCGCAAGGTAGCCGTTACTGATCTCGCTTCATCCAATCTAATAGGTTTGGAGATTAAACCTTTTCTCAACTTGTGCTGTTTATATAGCCAAGCTTCCGTCAATAAGGCTTCATTGTGACTTTAACATTATCTTCCCACATACCAGGAACTATTGGACATTTATTTTCATCGTAAAAATTATTTAGAATAATAAAGCAGGAACTTTTCCTGAAGTTGCAATTTATACTGTATGGCTTCTTTTTCATGTTTCATCTAGGTTTTTAGAAGTGAAGTATAGTAAATTTGGTTCGTTATATTGTGAAGGCGCTGGAAGTTCATGAACATACCACCTTAATAAAGGCAAGTTCTGTAAGCTTACCTTGCTATTTGTAAAGTTATGCCTTCACAGCATTTCAGATGCTGTTGGACTTCATGTCCCCAACCTAGCTTGGTGAGGGCTGTAACTATTTTCAAGTACCTGTACATTGGAAGTCTGAATGTGTAACAATATTTAATGTGTTTAGAGTTCCTCTTGTTGCAGGGTTTATGAAATCTGACCCACTAAGGTCATGTGACTTTTTCTGTACTGTTAAACTTCATTGTAATAAAATGAGAGAAAATTTTATGCCTTTTTATTCAGAACCCAGCTGTGGACCACTGCCTGCAAGGTTTGTACAGATGCATGCCACATTAGATGTCCACATAATAAAATCCATAGTTGCCAATGCAGTTTTGATATAAAAAAAAAGAATCTCCAAAAGATTTTGTTTTTATGGTCTATATTTATCAATATTTACTCTATTAGAAATTTAAATTAAGATAATTCAAAATATATGCTTATCAATTTGTTTTATACTAATGATTATATATCTATTATGTTAATGAATGCATTTTATAAAAATAACAATATTATTCAAAACAACTAGAGAAGAGTACATTGTTTCATACATTAACAGAATAAAGCTGGATTCTCATTTTTGTTTCTGCATTCAATCTGTTGCAATACTTGTTTCTGTTTGAAGAATGCAAGGAAAAGCTAGCGTCATACAGAAATGATGTTTGAAAAAAGAAGTATTTGAGTATGTTTTTGAGATAATTGTGGCTATTTTTGATCCTATATTCCACTTGACAAGTGGTAGTTTTTTAAAGATTAGTTGTAATGTAGAATCTGAAGCCATATCAACAAATCTTTCATGCCTTAGTATTATAAAATCCATTAATCTATCTTTGAATGTATATATTACCCATGTATGATTTGGCATTATCATGTATTGATCATTAGGAAAATATTTGTTCAATGAATTATACAGATCTTTCTAATATTGACACATTTTATTATTCATGTTAAAATAACAAAATAATAATTTGCAATTGGTAATATCTTTATCTATCTCATCAGAAAACTTAAAACTACTGGGAAATATAAAGCTCATGGAAATGAATACAAATTTCTACATTTCTAATACTTGCTTGAAACTGAAATATTTTTTTTTTTTACTCGTAAGTGTGTAGTGGTGAAGAAAAGTAACTATTCATATAGTTTGGTGTTTCTACCTTCATATATGCTGAGACACTGGGGTTTTACTTACTGTTTTACTTTACTTATTGCACCAACAGTGCAAACATCAATACAATTATTCAAGGATAAAAGGTGAACACATTAAAGAGTATTCAGCACTTTGCATACTTCATAACCTTTTATGATGTTTAGTTTGTACTTATTCTGGATCTATTTAAGCAAACAGCAAGTATAGTCAGATGCATCTGTATATTATTCCATTTATAAGTAAAATATATAAACCTTAAGATAAAATGCTAACAGAGTCTTCATGTTTTTAGCCAAATCATTAATTTTAAAATTTACTCCATCAGTGAAAAATATATAACATGATTATTTTAGTAACTTTTCATCTGGCAAGCATTCATCAATTTCATCTGTGCAAGGCTTTTTTAAAATCTCTCAGCCAGCATTGCACTTATTCAACTAATGAAATAAAAAAAAATTAACATTGTAAGAGACCCTATAATTTTTAAATGACTTTCAGCTTTACAAAGCTCTTAAGGTTTACCTTTAACATATTCTAGTATTTTTTTTCTTAAATCATAATGATTGGTTTCAAAATGATGCCACATTTTAACTGAGACATAGAGTTATTCAAATATGACTGTGGTATAAGACATGATGAGTCAAAAGATAACATCTTACAAAACTGAGAGAAAGATGGTCTTTGTCATATTTCCCTTTCTTAGTTACAGTTGGCCTAGTTTATTTGGACTAGTTTCCTTTCTCCATGACTCAGAATACTCGCTGAAATGTCAAATTCATCTTTCTCAGCTCATGAAACTGTGGGTTGAGAAAATAGGTTGTCGAATTACCCTTTTTAGGCCAACATCCCAACACAAACTATTAAAAATATTGTAAATACATTTTGTTTTATATCAGGGATACAATATGTTTAAAATACCTGTTGCAGATAAAATGTGAGCATTTGAAAATGTTTTTGAGTGATTTTAAAAAAAGGAAAAATGCAAAACAAGAATCCAAAGTCTACTTAGTTGTGTTTCCACATATTTACATTTACAGTAACTACTCAAATATTTGGGAAAAATTTTTAGCGTCTTACAATTTGAATTTTCTGTTTTGCCCTTTCTCTAACTCTGTTTTACTCTTTCTATATAACCTTCTTTTTAAATGTTTGAGCTATTTGGGGTTTTGATATTGTTTTTATCATCTCTCTCTCAATCAGTTTATTATTTGCCTGTGTAAGATTTATTTAGTTTAGATATTTGAAAAGACTCGGGTCCATAAAATATTATACAAGTGATTATTCAATAAAATTATACACCTGAAATTTATAAAATGTTATTAATCAATATTACCCTAATAAATGTAATTAAGAAATCAATACCATTGTCAGTCCAAAAACTAATATTAGCTAGATGCGCACACAGACTTATTTAGAGGCAAAGTGACTGTTGTGACAAGAAAAATAGAATAGGGTGCAGGCAGCATTTGGAGGACTTAAACTAAGAGTAATACAAGCTCTCAGGAAAGTCTAAGTGCCTTGGCCATGTAACACAGCTAGACTTATAAACTAGTTCGGCCAGTAGCAAACCATCAGTAATGAAATTGGTCACCAAGGGGTATCTGGACCTTAAACAGCACATCATAGATCCCACTACTCTTATCTTGGCTAATAGTTAAAAACTGCACATGCAGGCATCTTCACAGTTAAAGATAGAACTCTACCAGCTTATTTGTAAATCATCTCTATCCTTACATATGTTTTGTTTAATTATTTAATAGTTAATGTACTTTATCCTTCCAACCTAATAAAATATGTAAACTTGTTATCATATTCTCCTCTTGAAATAATAAATAAATTAACTTTGAAGGGAGCATGGCTTTATCTATGCTTTGACTTCAGAGGTCTACCCTCCTGAACTGTGAGACAACAGATTTCTGTTGTTTTAAGCCACCATGCTTGGGGTACTTTGCTATGACAGCCCTAGGCCACTAATACAGATTTCTGCAAAGGGTTGATCCACTGCCATAACAAATACATTATATATATATATATATATATATATATATATATATATATATGCATATATATATATATATATATACACACACACACACACACACACACACACACACACACACACACACACTAGAGGCCCGGTGCACGAAATTCGTGCACTGGGGAGGGTGTCCCTCAGCCCAGCTTGCATCCTCTCTAATATGGGACCCCTCGGGGGATGTCCAACTGCAGGTTTAAGCCCGATCCCTGTGGAATCGGGCCTAAACCTGTTGTTGGACATCCCTCTCACAATCCAGGACTGCTGGCTCCTAACTGCTCACCTACCTGCCTGATTGCCCCCTAACTGCTCCCTTGCTGGCCTGATTGCCCCCTAACTGCTCCTCTGTGGGCCTGATTGCCCCCAAATACCCTCCCCTGCTGGCCTGTTCACCCCCAAGGCTTTTATTAGTATAGATATGACCCTGCACAGAAAATTTTACTAACCCTGCTTTACAATAAGGGCTTGACGATAGAATCATTAGGACCAGACACCAAGATTTCCTTTCTTTGAATAGTGGAGGGAATACTTATCTTGTCTTTAAGTTGCCCGGAAATTAAAATGAGATAATGACTTAGAAAAGTATAAAAGCACCATATAAAGACAGCTGTCTTTTTAATGAAGTGGCAAAATGAAAAACACTTTTTATTCTCCCCTTCCTTCCTTTACAGCTTTTATTTAAACTTTGAAATTTATAAAAATTTCACTCCAATTTTCATTTCTTTACATTCAACATTATTTTGTATTGGTTTCAGGTTTTATATTAGTTACAGATAGTGGTTAGACAATCATATACTTTACAAAGTGTTCCCCGATATTTCTAGTACCCACCTGGCATCATACCATCATTACAACACTATTGACTATATTCCCTATTTAAGTGACAATGGGTTTACAGGTTCCTTTCAGTCTTTCTTTTGTCTTGCTCGTCCTTCTTTTTCTTTCTCACTTCTTCCCTCATTTTCTTTATATAGTATCTCAATTGGCCATCAAAGCTCAGTGAAGGCACTGGGACATGCTTCATCCATTTTACAGACCAGGAAACTGAGGCCAATTCCAGTTGGCTGTGGAACTTGACTCAGCACACAGGAAGCCCTCTAAGCCATGCTCTTTGCGCTTCCTAAGGGGCAGCGGCCCAGCAAACAGAACAAACCATCCAGTCAGGCTTCCGAGCCTCTTTCTCAAGCACCTCTTCATTGCGGATGCTCCACATTCTTTCCTCTCCCCCCATTCTTTACTGCTCCCCCTTCTCCGAAGCAGGTGGAAGGCTTCCCACTCACTGCCTAGGCATGCTCTGCTATGGGGCAGGGTGTAGCGAGCTTGCTTTTGGGTCAAGGCAGGAGCAGGAGTCACTGCCTCTGAAGTGTGAAGGCCGCCTGAGCGAGGCCCATTAGCACTGGGAGCTTCTCTGAATCTCATCCGTCAGTCCAGTACCCTGCAGTGCAGCACCACTCCACTAAGGTGGCACCACCCCTCAACCCCCGCCTCAGGGGTGAGAGTCCTTCCATGCCCCTTGATCCCTGGCTGGGCCCACCCACGTCTTGGGGGCACTGCAGAACCTCTGTCTCTCTGCAGATGAGGCAGATACCTGCCCTAGGTCTCCGCAAAGCTATGAATCTGTGGACAGAGGCCTGGTCTGGGTCTCAGCAACCACATGCCTGCAATGTTCCCAGGGACCCTGGGAGCGGCTGGGCGAGTCCCGCCTCACCTCCCCAGGGTGCTGATCTCCCCAGGGACCCCCGGGAGGGGCGGGATGGGCCTGGCCACGCTCCCCAGGTTGCCCATCTCCCCCGGGACCTCCCGAACTAAGAGGACTGGGCACCGCCATCTTGATCTTCTCAACAGCCGGATAGGACACCTGGAGTCCCGCCCCCCAGCCTCCCGCTGCCCAATCATGGGCGTAGCGGAGGTGCAGTCAATTTGCATGTTTCTCTATTATAACGTAGGATATATATACATATGAAAGTGGATTTAGAATTAGGTAATGGGTAGAGGTTAGAAGAGTTTGAAACTCTTGATTTAAAAAAAGCTAGATTGCCTTGAAGAGATTATTGATAGAAATACGGCCATCAAAGAAAATTCTGATGAAGAATCAGAAAGAAGTAAGGAGAGCTGCATAGAAAGCACCTGTTTCTTAGAAAATACAAATATTGTCATGAACAGAATGCTACTAGAAATATGCACATTAAGGATACTTCTGGTTGGTGTATCAGATAGAAATGGTAGCGAATTTGGCCATTATATTGTACTAGAGGCCTGGTGCACAAAATTTGTGCACAGGGGAGGGAGTCCTTCAGCCCAGCCTCCCCCCCACCTCACAGTCCGGGAGTCCTCACAGGATGTCCTACTGACGGCTTAGGTCCCCTCTCCATGGGGAGCAGGCCTAAGCCACAGTCTGGCCTCTCTCTGCGGGAGATGACAGGTCCATCAGGTATATAGATACTTTCTGGAGGCAGCACAGACTCCTTCCTTATTTCTTTCCTCTGTGGTTGGAGAACAGGGGACTAAAAGGTGGAGACAGAACTGTGGACCAGCATGGGGCTTTTGTAGGCAGCGGAAAGAGGGAGAGGGCTGGGGAAAGGCTAGACACATTTCCTTCAATTGTTCTCTCTTCCTTTGGACCCCTCCCTCTGTTTTTTTCTTCTCATAGTAGACGCTCAGGCCTCAGACCAAACGGAGCCCAGCAACGGTGGGGTTCAGCCCCCTCACTTCTCAGTTGAACGTCCAGCTGCCTCACATTCCAAGCAGGGCTGTTTTCAAGTGACTAAAACGCTGGGAATCCACAGCTCCCAACCTCTCCCCTCTCAGTTTACTACTTGGGTAGGTTGCAAAGTTCACTGAGACACCAAAGCAGCTCTGCCCTGGTAGTTCTGCACTGGCCCCCTCCTGGGCCCCACGGGTCACTCTTCCTCGAGTCTCTGGGCCCACAGTCTGCACTCAGGGAGGTCGCCTGGGCAGGTGGGGCAGGCGGGGGGAGGTGGCTTGGAGAGCTGGAGGAAGATGGCAGAGTAACAGTTGGTATGAACCGGTGCCTGCTCAGCCAGACTTCCTAAGCTCCCCGGCTGAGGTCCCCTCCCTGCACCCAGTGCCCTCCTCCCCATTCCACCACCTGGGGTGGGAGCAGCTCTGGTCCCTGCCTGAAATGCAGCTGGCCGCAGAGGCAGGCGTGGGGCCAGGGAAGGGCAGGGCGGGGCGTGTGGCACTAGCAGACTGGGCAGTCTGTGCACACCCACTCTGGCTCCAGGCCACCAGGCTCCCGCCAAGCAGCAGAGGCAGCATAGCAGCCCACGGCGAGGCCCCCGCACCCCTCACAGCTGCCCCCTGGGTGCCATGCATGGAGAAGCTGCCTGCCGCTGAGCCACCGTCCGGCCCAGGACCTGCGGGGGCTGGGGTGGCCTCGAGCTGGTCCCCACCTCCCAGGAAGTGTGTAGTTAGCGCTGGGCAGGCCTGTGTGCCCTGTGCTGGGGGCGGAAGTCCCTGCCCCCATCCCCGCCCACCATCTCCTGCCTGGTTGTGACGTGGACACCATAAAGGGCAAATTAGCATATTACCTCTTTATGTGTATAGATTATTTTGTGGAAAAGTTGTAAGTGAAAAACTAGGATATTTACCTGAGGATATTTCATAGCAAAACATGGAAGGTGTGACCTAATTTCTCCTTGATGCTTTTAGTAAAATGCAAGAGGAAGGAGAAAAATTGAGGGGAAAACTGTTAGGCAAAAAAGAAGCAGCACTTCATGATTTAGAAAATTATTGTCCTATCCAAATGCATTCTCAGATAACAGGGCAAAGAATGTGGCTGAACCATCATTTGCTAATGAGGCTGCATATGTCGCTTTTGAATCTCAGAGGATCCAACAATAGACATGTGATTATCCAGGAGCGAAATGTGGGGGACCTACTTACTTAATAGTTTGGACTCTCATGCTCAGGAGACGAAAGCTTTTTGAGAATTATACCAGCAGAAACACTGATAGCTTGGCCTGCCAGGGACAGAGGCAGGATAAAACGAATGAAAAATAACTCTGAGGTCAGAACTGTGGATGAAGAAGCCTGTGCTGACACTAACTCCTAGTGCAGAGTGGTAGGACTGACACTAGAGAGGGCTGAGAGGGTCCAGCGGACTGAGCAGTGAGCCACAGAGCATTATTCTCAGTGTTGAAATCTAATGAAATGTGCCTTGCTGTTTTTCAGACAGACTTGCTTAAGATCTGAGACCCCTTTACTCCTACCTTTTGGAATGGGAATGTCTATCCTCTAAGTTCCCCAACATTGTATTTTAAAAACATATTATTGCCCTGCTGTAATATGTTTAGCACGATGGCTTGCACACCAAAAGGTTGAGGGTTCAAAGCCTGGTCAAGGGCACATACCTGGGTTGCAGGTTTGATCCCTGGCCAGGTCTGAGTGTGTGCAGGAGGCAGCCAATCAATGTGTCTCTCTCACATCGATGTTTCTCTCTCTCTCTCTTTCTCCCTCCCTCCCTCCCTTCCACTCTCTCCAAACATTAATGGAAAAAATAGCCTCTGGTGAGGATTAACAACAACAAAAACAACAACCGTGTATTATTTATTTTCTAATTTCACAACTGCATACATGGCAAGAAATTTTCTCCCGAGATGGACCATACCCATAGTCTCACCCATAACTGATTTAGGTGATTTTGACTTGATTTTATTTAGATCAGATTTGAGACTTAAAGTTGACCCTGGACTGCCTTCAAACTTTGGGAGATATGAGAATGGGTGAATATGTTTTGTATACAGAAGACATGAAATTTGGGAAGGGCAAAAAATGGACTATTGGGGGTTGAATTTTTCCCCCCAGAAGATATGTTGAAGTTCTCAGATTAAAATATATTTGTGTACAAGCAGAAAAGTTTGCATAATAACTACCTACACAATTATTTTTGTCCTATATTTCAAGATGCTTGACCATCTGGTAATATCAATGACAATCATAGCTAGGTTTTTCTTGTTTATTTGTTGCTATTTTTATTAATCCTCACCGGAGGATATTTTTCCCATTGATTTTTAGAGAGAGGGAAAGGAGGAAGGGAGGAAGAAAGAGAAAGAGAGAGAAATATTGATGGGGGAGAGATACATTGATCCGTTGCCTCCTGGCACATGCCCTGGTCAGGGCCCAGGATGGAGCATGTAACTAAGGTAAGTGCCCTTGCCCTTGACCAGAATGGAACCCAGGACCCTTCAGTCCATGGGCTGACAACCCAACCCTTGAGCCAAACTCGGTGGGGTGGCACAGTTAGGTTCATAATGTAAATTAAATTGCTATAAGGCTTGTCCATATCAACACTGTTTAGTATGTTCTCACATGCAGAATTATTATTATTATAGTAATTTATTAACGTAACTGGAGGCCCAGTGCACGAATTCATGCACCACTGGGGTCCCTCGGCCTGGCCTGTGGGATTGGGCCGAAACAGGCTCTCTGACATCCCCTGAAGGGTCCCGGATTGTGAGAGGGTGCAGGCCAGGCCGAAGGACCCCACCAGTGCATGATTGGGGCCAGGAAGGGACGCAGGAGGTTGGCCAGCTGGGGAGGAACCGTGAGAGGGCTCCAGGGCATGTCTGGCCCATCTCACTCAGTCCCAATCAGCAAGCTAACCTACTGGTCAGAGCGTCTGCCCCATGGTGGTCAGTGCATGTCATAGCAAGCAGTTGAGCAGCCTTAGCATATCATTAGCATATTATGCTTTGATTGGTTGAATGGTAGATCAGACCACCAGACACTTAGTATATTAAGCTTTTATTATATAGGATCAATATAATTTATTAAAATAACTATTCGGTTTGATCACCATACAAAGATAAATTAGCTGAAATCTTAAAATCATTGTAGGTAGGATAATTTTACTCAAAATTGCTTAGCATGTTTCTGGAACATGTCTCATCTGCCAAATTCATAATTTAGGCAAACCAATTATGGTAGGCATAAGTGAGAACCAAAGCTTTGAGTCTCTTTGGATATTTACAAATGGAGTTTATGCAATTTACCTCTTCAAATAGATATGAATATATTTTTATTATTGTCCATCTATTTTTCAGATGACCATCAGGTTTTCTCTGCCAAATGGCAACTTCATTAAGAAACTCCATTATGTTTATCATTCCATATCAGTAATGAAAAATAAAAGAACAAATAAATCTTGGGAAATTATTTGAAGGATTAACTGCTATGATCAAAGGTATTATATTTAACTTCCTTGGTTATCAAAAATTCACTGACCAGAAATATAGTTATCATTCTCTTAAGTCTTACCTGGTGACCTAGCAATTATATGCTCAATGACTGAATGTCATTTTTAAAGTTTTATTGTAATATGCAAAAGGGTATAACCAGTAGATATAGGCAGCTTTACCAAAGAAAAACTTCAAAAACAACAGAAGGATGCTGTGGAACCGCATTAGAAGAGATTATATCAGGAACTACAAACCAACTATTGTATTTGAAAGTCCAGATTCCTGGATCTACATTTCCAAACTCAAAATGCATCACATTCCCATGACTTGGATGTCTCAATGCTTGAAAGTTGGGATTCTCTGGAAGCAGACAGCATAATAAAAAATATAGCTTTTTCAAAAATCTTGGTTCAAGTAGCCAACTTTCAGACTCCTAAGATTTTCATACCCAAAATCTAAATCCAAGGAGCTACTGATTCTTATCTTTCTCCTCCTCCTTTTTTTTTTTTTAAATAGCTATCTTTAAATCATTTATTATAGTTTAAATGATAAATTTTTAATTATCAAAGATGGGAAATCTAAGTGTTTTTTTTTTCCCTCCATTTCAAATTTTACTTTTTTCCCATAGCTAATCTTTGGTATTTGACAGTACCTGACTAATAGGATAAAGAAGTGAATAGAAAGATAAGAAAACTTGGAAACCCAGACATTGTGTCACTTTCCAAATTTAGCAATTCAGATTTCATGGGTGTTTTTTGTTTGTTTGTTTGTTTATTTTGTTTTTTCCTGGCTATGATTAAAAAAAGTCAATGTTGCTAAAGGAAATACTTCAAGGTTTTTTAAGGATTCACTTCTTATATTCCTTAGCATCACAATTATATGTTGTATCCTGTCCAGAGCTATAATGCTTTTAAGTAGCACTCTGAAGAATGAATTCAACAGGAAAAAAAAAAAAAATCACACAACAAACTAATAAAAACTGAAACTCAAACATTTCCTATGACATGGACTTCACTTGTTTTTGAGACTTGGAACCTGGCTAGAGGCAGATTCTGGACTCTGACATTCAACATAAATATGTTTTCCCTGAGGCAAATGCTAATAAAGAGGAATGATTGTGAGAGTCCCTGAAAGATTAAAAATGTTTCAATATGTATGACCTTTTAAAAACTTGCCTCCAACTACTGCTTTTCATCAAATTTTGCTAAACTCAAATTGATCAACCAATAACTGTTAAACTGCAACCATCATTTTGCTGTTCCACCATCTTTTCTTATAATTAATGTAACATAAGTTTCTATAAATACTGAAAATTTCCTTAGTGAACATTCTTGGAACAAAGCTAAATGTTGACTGATCTTCTTCCATCTGTCATATAATATATTTAAGCATCTTGCTTTGCTTCCTAACATTTGTCAAAGTTGGTCTAATTTAGCAACATTTTTATACAAGCTTGAGGTAACGACTTGACTTTTTTTTATCCTTCTGCAATATGTAATGGTCATTTGGGTTGGTCACCAAGAACAAAATAGAAAAATGAACAATAAATAAGAATGTGATGTATAGAGCAAGGCATATGTTCCATTATCAATTTTCTAAAGTAGCTAGCCTAAAGATAGCAACTCTAAAAAGCACATTCTGCTTTTTTAATTTAGGAAGAAAATGAAAAAAAAATACATCTACTTAGGCAACTGTAACAGAGTACATTGTGTGTGTGGTTTGAGTTTATCACAGCTAATTTAGGCCAGGGGCTTCAGTTTGTTTGGTGTAGGGTTGCAGAATCTTATATAATAAAGAGGCAATATGCAAATTGACTGTCACACCCTCACAAAATGGCTGCCTACAACCAAGCCAGCAGGGGGGTTAATGAGGGACGACCAAATGACTGAACAAGCAGGCTGTGTGGGGCGACCAGGTCGGTGGGGGGCCGTGAGGGGTGACCAGGTTGGCAGGGGGGCAGTTGGGGGTAACCAGGCCAGCATGCAGAGGCAGTGAGGGGGGATCAGGCTGGCATGGGGCAGGGCAGTTAGGGGTGACCAGGCAGGTAGGCAGGTGAATGATTAGGAGCCAGCAGTCCAGGATTGTGAGAGGGATGTCTGACTGCCAGTTTAGGCCCGATCCCTGGCAGTCAGACATCCCCCGAGAGGTTCTGGATTGGAAAGGTTGCAGGCTGGGCCGAGGGGACACCCCCCCCCCCCCAGGTGCATGAATTTTGTGCACCAGGCCTCTTGTTATATTAATAATGTACAGATCAAAACAAAGGGAGAATGTATTATAATGATGGATGAAATTATTACTGTAAACATGTTTAGGTCTAAAAGTCATAGGAACAGTAGAGCAATGTTAAGGATTATGAATTTTTTTCTTATAAGCAATTGAAAACACTAAACATTTTTAGAAAGATACAGCTTAACTAACTTCTGTTATAAAAATAACTAGGTGCACAAATCCGTGCACCTTGAAAGGAACTGTGGGCCATGAGGCTGCAGTGAGCACAGGGGCAGGTCTCGGCCCATCTTCTACGCCCCTGCCTGGCTCCTCTTGCCGTGGCCCTCAGTTCCCTGTCTGCCAGCAGCCCCACTCCCCCCCCCACTGCTGCTCCCATGTGCTGACAGCGCCAGCCCTGCTCACACCCACTGACAGCGCTGAGCGCTTAAGGCCAGTGTCTTCAGCAGATGCAAGCAGCAGCTGTTGCCCCGATCACCCCTCAGGAGCAGGGGGAGGGGGAGAAGCCCTCAGGGGTGATTGGGTCAGCAGTCACCACACGCATCCACTGACAGCACCGAGTGATCAGGACTGGCACCAGGCACCAGCAGCAGGTGTGAGCGGCGGCTCCAGCGCCAACTTCTGGTGTGAGCGGTGTCATCGCTGGCAGCGGGTGCAGACAGTGGCTGCACACCCTGATCGCCCCTCAGGAGCAGGGGAGGTGGAGAAACCCTGAGGGTCAATTGGGGCTGGCAGCTGCCACTTGCACCCACTGATGGTGCCGAGCGATCAGGGCTGGCACCAGGTGTCGGCAGCAGGTGTGAGCGGCTGCTCTGGTGTTGGCAGCGGGTGCAAGTGCCTTGTGGGACCATGGCATGCGGGAGCAAAGAATTTTCAGTAACCACCAGAGGCTCGCCCCTTTGATAGCCACTGGTGCCCCACCTTGGTCTAGTGCCCCTGCTCACCTGCTCCACCATCTTGCCCACCATTTTCCTTGCGTGCCCCCTGGTGGTCATCACATGTCATAGGAACTGGTTGATCAGTTGTTCGGTTGTTCCGCCGTTCAGTCTATTTGCATATTAGGGTTTCATATATAGATTTTAAAAACAGTGAATGATGAATTGAAAATATATTTCAAAAGTTTAGGGGAAAATGGTGCACATAAATATGCTCAAGATAGTGTTTCAATGACTCCACAATTTTCTACACTTTAAATTTAATAGTTAGTAAAATCAGAAAAAAAATATATATCAGAAGGGGCTAGTTGATGGCCCCTTCCCTTTGCAAAGGGGCTTACCTCTTTGTGGAAGAACAACAATAAAATCAAAGCAAACTCGTCCTCATTTTTTAGACAATATTTATTAGGATTCTGTGGTAAACTGCAAATTCAGCCTTATCCTCACAACATAGTGTGTTACAAAGGTGTTGTTTAGAACATGGCAAGGACTCAGGTGTCACTGTGTGTGTGTTTGTGCTGTGAAATTCTTTGCTACGCACCCAGTTGTAAAGTTGGAAAATCTATCCCTATTTCTATTTCTTTTGTCACTTCTTTCTCCAAGAAATTCACCATATTTAGTTCCTTTAAATTGTTCAGGACCTTCTAGTAATTTATTTCATTTATTCAAGTTTATTGGCCTCAAGAAATGCTCATTCATTGCTTGGTAACTGCAGCTTAGAGCAGTTTCATCTCCTTTCTTCTGTTTAACAGATCCAACTAGCTAACTTATTTCCTGGGTATAACATATAACTTAAATTTGTATGTAGTTTACTGGAAAATAATCTGATTTACTTGTTAATGTACTTGGTTTTAAGAAATATTTGAGCCTTAAATCAAAGCACTGCTTCTTAATCATGTGAAAATTACACCACAACCAGCCCTTTATTTTACAAGTGTACCTACTAGCTTTGAGGTCACAATTGGTAATTGGATAATTCATCTAAATTAGTTTCATTAATTTATAAAATAGTGAGAGGGTCCAAAGTTTTGTCACCCCAAAATGTGCCTTTTGTGATATGATTTTACACTTATGTCTTTTTCCCCACAGACTTATTATTCTCATTGTAAAAGCTTTTGCAGCAATATAGGAAAATACTTTGTTTTCTAAACAGAAAACTTCATGTGCTCATCTTTAAGGATATCTCATTATATCTTACATTTGGAATTATAAATAACAAATTAATCATATTCAGAAAAAATAACTCTATAAGTATTTGCTCAAACTACTTCTTAAAAATAAAACAAAATTTTCATTTGGGTTTAAAGGTTTCTTTGTTAATTTAGAATATGTTTTAATTTTACATGTACACATTTTAACAGTATCATTTTTACACATATGTATTCACCATCTGTATGCTTCTCAGTTCCTAAAATATTAGTGACATATGTTTCAAAGTCACTATTTTCATTACTACTTGGGAATTTAGGTCACACTGCTTCTTTTTGCCTTTGGATGTCATTTTACACACACAACTTCCACTGAAAAATCTGGGTCTCAGTTCTCTGCAAAGGTCCTATATAAATTTTATGCCATAATATCCTTTTTAAAATTGCAGCTAAAACATATAATAAAGACATTAAAATATTAATATATTGAAATATTCAAGAAACATCAGTATTTGAAGAAAATAGTAATGATAATAAAAATATTAACCTGGATCACATTATTAAAAGATGTTTCACACATATAACAAAAAATTATATATAAAATGAATAATCATGTGTAAATATCACCTTAGTCAAGAAATAATAAATATCACCAGCAAATCATAGCTCTCTCCTCTCATTTCATTTTTTTAGTCACAAACTTAGGTGTTTTCTAGAAGTCACCACTGTAATGACTTTTGAGATATTCATTTCTTCATTTTCTTACTTGTGTTTTTTCTAATGGTGTATAAATTCTTAAAACAGCATAGGTTAGCATTATTTGTTTTTAAACCTTTTATATATATATATATATATTGAATCCATCATATAGGTAATCTTTTTTCTTTGATCTTTCATCTGTTTTTTTTCTTCTAGAAGGTTTATGCAATTATAGTTTATTTCCATTAGAGTCTTGCTTTTTTGTTTTTAATGATCTTGACATTTATCAATTAGTCACAATTCATTTAGTTATTCTATTGACTAACTTTTCCTCTACTTTTGAGAATCCTGCTATAATCATTCTTTCTTTTAAATATATTATTATTGATTTCAGAGAAGAAGGGAGAGGGAGACAGAAATGTCAATGATGAGAGAGAATCATTGGCTGCCTCCTGCATACCCCAACTGGGGATCGAGACCACAATGCAGGCATGTGCCCTTGACTGGAGTAGAACCTGGGACCCTTTCATTAGCAGGCCAAAACTCTACCCACTGAACCAAACCGGCTAGGGCCTTCTATAATCATTATTGTACATGCATCCTGGTACTCGTGTTTTTGGGAGGGTTTTGTTTGTTTGTTTGTTTGTTTTTGAGAAGTGGAATAGCTTGCTCTTAGAGAATGCATAATTTCACCTTTCCCATTAGAAAACCTGTTTTTCAATGTACTTTCCACCAACACTACATATATGTTAAAATATTTCCACTTCCTATCATGCTTAGAGTTGTCAGTCTTTTAAAAGTATCACCACATTAATGTGTATAAAAAGCAATTTTATGGTGTAGGCTTGCATTTGTCTAATTACTGTTATGACTTGAGTACCTTCTGATTATTTATTGGAAATTTGTGTTTGTTTTTTATTATAGAAATCCCTTTTCTGCCTACTTTCCTATTGGACTGACACTGTTTTTCTCAAAGATTTATCGTAGCACTTATTTTGTGGTAATGTACACATAACATAAAATTTATCATTTTAACCATTTATAAGTGTACAATTCAGTGGTAGTAAGTGCATTCATATTTTTATGTGACCATTATTACCATTCAGCTCCAGAAACTTTTCCTCTTGCAAAACTTAAACTCTATACCCATTAAGCAATATCTTTACTGATACAGCTCCTAGGACAATGGAAACTAAGGTGAAAATGAACAAATGAGACTACATCAAAATAAAAGGCTTCTGCACAGCAAAAGAAACCAACAAAACAAAAAGAGAGCCCACTCATGAGAGAACATATTTGCCAATTATATTTCAGATAAGGGTTTAATTTCCAAAATTTATAGGTAACTCATACAACTTAACAAAAGGAAGATAAACAATCTAATCAAAAAAGGGCAAAGGACCTAAATAGACACTTTTCAAAAGAGGACATATAGAAGGCCCAGAGACATACGAAAACATGCTTAAAGTCACTAATCATCCAAGATGCAAATAAAAAATAAAATGAGGTATCATCTCACACCTGTCAGAATGGCTATCATCAACAAATCAACAAAGGAGAAGTGCTGGCAAGGATGTGGAGAAAAAGGAACCCTCGTTCACTGCTGGTGGGAATGCAGACTGGTGCAGCCACTGTGGAGAACAGTATGGAGTTTCCTCAAAAAATTAAAAATGGAATTGCCATTTGATCCAGTAATCCCACTTCTAGGAATATATCCAAAGAAGTCAGAAACACCAATTAGAAAGAATATATGTACCCTATGTTCATAGCAGCACAATTTACAATAGCTACTAGTAAGATCTGGAAACAGCCTAAGTGCCCATCAGCAGATGAATAGATTAAAAAACGATGGTACATCTATACAATGGACTACTACACGGCTGTAAAAAAGAAGGAACTCTTACCATTTGCAACAGCATGGATGGACCTGGAGAGCATTCAGGTGAAATAAGCCCATCAGAGAAAGATAAATGTCACATGATCTCACTCATTTGTAGAATATAATAAACAACATAAACTGATGAACAGAAATAGATCCAGAGACATAAAAGCATTGAACAGACCGTCAAACTTCAAAGGGAAGACAAGGGATGGAAGGGGTGGTAAGAGAGCTACCGAAGGACTTGTATGCATGCATGTAAGCATAACCCATGGACACATATGCTGGGGAAGGAAAATCTAAGGAGAGATGAATGGGGGGGGGGGGGGGAGAGAGACATAGGTAATACTTTAAACAGAATTTAAATTAAAACAACAACAACAATAACTCACCATTTTCTCTTTTTCCCATTCACTAGCAACCACCTTTCTACTTTCTGTTTCTATGATTTTGACAACTCTAAGTATATGAGTAGTCAATGTACTCATATACTTAGAAGACTAAGTATATGAAAATATAACTGGCATCCTACAGCATCCTTCAGTGCTTTTGTAACTAGCTTATTTCACTTAGCATCATCTCCTCAAGATTTATTCATGATGTGGCATATGTCTGAATCCCTTTCCTTTTCAAGGTTGAATAATATTTCATTGTATGTTCATACCACATTTGATTATCCACTTATCCATCAATGGATGCCTAGGTTGCTTCCATGTTTTAGCTATTGCCAATAATGCTACTATGAATATGGGTATATAAATATTTCTTCAAGACCTTGCTTTAAGTCCTTTGGAAGTATATGCCCAGAAGTGGAGTTGCTATATAATATGATAAATCTATTTTTAAATTTTTTTAAGAAGCTGTCACCCAGTGTCCCTCATCATAAAAGTGTTAATTTATATATCAAGTGCTTCTTGATATATATCTTTTGTATATCAAGTGCCTTTCACAGAAAAAAAAAAGTTTACTTGTATTCAATGAATGATATAGGAACTCTTGAAAGGAGTGAATTTCTCCTGTTGACTTAAGATCTGAAAAATTAATCTACAATTCTTACCTAATTAGCCCTGACAATAACAAATATTTTAGGTTAAAGAGAATCAAATATAAATGCTGAAATATTTTCTGGCAAAAGTGGACTTGGTTTATGATGATTCAATTAAAAACATTACATCTGTAATACTTTCAAAAATAAAGATAATTTTTAAAATATATTTTTATTGATTTCAGGAGGAAAGAAGATAGAGAGAGATAGAGATAAAAACATCAATAATGAGAGAGAATCATTCATCGGCTGCCTCCTGCACACCCCCAACTGGGAATCGAACCCTGTACCCTTCAGTCCGCAGGCCGATGCTCTACTCACTGAGCCAAACCAACTAGGGTAAGATAATTCTTAAAAAAACAGTTATATATGTTAAAATGTACCCCAAAACATTACATTACTTATCTGAAAGTTACTTAGGGTTAATTAGAAGAAGATATGAGCAGTTTGGAGAAAAGTGTCATCAAAAAATACTTTTGTATCAGAGTTAAGAAAAAAGAGATTGGGAGTATATATATTTTTTTAAATTGGTATATGAAGATATTACCTCATTTTCTGTCTCTCTCTTGCTTGTTTTTTCTCTCTCTCTCTTTCATTATTTTTTCTTTTGTGGCTGCATGTCTGTGCTTTGGTTTCTGAAAAATATTCACTTTTTTTTGTTTTGTTTTGTTTTGTTAATCCTCGCCTGAGGATATTTCTTCCATTGATTTTTTTTTTTTTTTTTTGAGAGAGTGGAAGGAAAGGAGGAGGAGGGAGAGAGAACTACGAGAGAGAAACATAGTTATGAGAGAGATACATCAGCTGGTTCCTTCCTGCATGCACCAGGACTAGAGCCGGGAATCAAATCTGCAACCCAGGTATGTGCCCTTAAATGGGAAACTGAACCCATGATCCTTTGGTCTCTGGGCCAACACTCTAACCACTGAGAAAGACCAGTCAGGGCACATTTTTTTTAAATAAGGAAATTGGCTGTGCCTATGAAAATCTTACATTATATTGTGTTCTCTTTAAAACGTATATAACATTAAATGAAAAATTATTTAAAAAGAAAAAGTATTCAAAATTGTTATATCCTATATAATAAAGAGGTAAAATGCAAATTGACCCTCATGCCTTCATAAGATGGCTGCCCCCATGTTGTTATAGATGGCCACCCCCACATTGTCACAAGATAGCCCCCCCACATCATCACAAGATGGCTGCCACAAGATGGCCACCCCCACGTTGTCACAAGATGGCCATCAGGTAAGGGCAGTTGGGAACGATCGGGCTGGCAGTGGAGGGCAGTTGGGGGCGATTGGGCTGGCAGGGGAACAGTTAAGTATCAATTAGGCTGGCAGGGGAGCTGTTAGGAGCCAGCAGTTCCAGATTGTGAGAGGGATGTCCGACTGCCAGTTTAGGACTGGGCCTAAACCGGCAGTCGGACATCCCCCGAGGAGTCCCAGATTGGAGAGGGTGCAGGCTGGGCTGAGGGACACCCCCCTCCAGTGCATGAATTTCATGCACCAGGCCTCTAGTTTTGTATAAATATGAAACCTGTGTCATCAATAAAACTGCATTGCAAATATTACACACATCATCCTTTTAGCAAAAGAATAGACAGTTCTCTGGTTTCTAAATCAGTCTCATCCTACCTGACCCCATTATAAACTTAGTGCAACAGATCTAAGCATAAAGAACTGAAACATTTGTATTGGTTTGGAAAGAATATATTCCCACATGGGGACAGAATAAGTGAGGTTTTTATATTCCAAATATGTTTTCTTATTGAATTTGCACCTGTTTAAAGCTCAGCCAAATTATGTTGCATGGGCCAGTTATATTTTCCATTTTCTTTGTGAATTAAAAGTAAAATAAATGTGCAATTGAGCCTAGACAGCAGATGGTCTGCAATAGGTGTAAACATATTGTACCGTATGTCTAAATGGCACTCTCAGAAAGTATTTGGCACTGCTAAAATACTTTATTTGCAGTAGACATATAAATATGCATACAGTACTACAATTAAAGATAAAGTGACTGATTCACCCCTGATCATTTGGGAGAAGTATGGCTCAGGAATAGATTTTGTACTCCTCCTGGAATATAGCAGCTTCTGTTGTTGAATTCTGATGATATAGAGAAAAGCATAGCCAACATAGGGTGGTAACTCTGTGGAGACATTTGTACCTTTGTTAGACCATCCTACCTAATAATAGAGTAATATGCAAATTGACCGTACCTTCGCTACACCATAAGCCACACCCACCAGCCACGCCCACCAGGAAACCATCCTGCCGGAGGCTTTTCCGGCCTTGGGCACCAGCAGGGAGCCTGCGATGGATGGCAGGCAACTGGAGGTGGGCTCCTGAGATCCTGGCCTTGGGCACCAGTGGGGAGCCTGTGATGGATCGCAGGAAACTGGGGGTCTGCTCCTGCGACGGCATCTGCTCCTGTGGTGGATTGCAGGGAGCTGGGGTCCCCTGCCCAATGGGCGGTGTCTGCAATCACAGGGAGCTGGAGGTCCCCTTCCCAGGCCTAAAGCTTTTGGCCAGAGGCTTTAGGCCTGGGCAGGGCACAGCCGGTGATTGGTGTGAACTATAGAGGAAACACCTTTTCTGACTGCACATTGGCTAAGCTTCCTGTATGCCACTGGTAATGTTCTCAGTAACTTGGGTAATAAGAATCAAAAAGGTGATCTAGGGTTTTCCACCACACTTCTGAAGAAAAAAACGAAGGTCCGCTGCTGGAGGTCTAAGAAATGTCATATCCTGCCCTAGCCGGTTTGACTCAGTGGATAGAGCCTCGGCCTGCCCACAGCAAGGTCTGGGTTGATTCTGATCAAGGGCATGTACCTAGGTTGCAGGCTCCTCTCTGGCCGGGGCCCAGATCAGGGCTCATGCAGGAGGCAACCAATCAAAGTGTTCCTCTCACTTTGATGTTTCTCTCTGTCTTTCCCTTTCTCTTCCACATTCTCTAAAAGTCAATAGAAACATATCCTTAGATGAGGATTAAAAAAAAAAAAAGAAAGAAAGAAAGAAATGAATATCCTATGAAAGACACATCTTGAAAATGCCTAAAGAAAGTTGTCATTTTTTCTTGGTGAAGGGACTGGGGTCGTGTTGATGAAAACACCTTGGTGGCTGTGGTGACTGGCAGTGGCTGCAGCAGCAGGGTGATGGGGCTGGTGCCTTCCCCTGACCAGCCCGGTTGCCTCCCGCAAAGGGAGGCCAGACTGTGGCTTAGGCCTGCTTCCCATGGGGATCGGACCTAAGCCATCAGTAGGACATCCCCTGAGGGCTCCCAGTATGTGAGAGGGGGAATGTTGGGCTGAGGGCACCGGGCCTCTAGTTAACAATATATGCAAATGAGGCAGTCTCTGGTTTCAAAAGGGTCTCTAAGGTAGCTGGATATCCTGGGAAGAAAACTGAATATCCTGAAGTTCTTCTTTTTCTTTCTTCTGGTTATCATCCTCTCTATCCCATTCCCAGACACTTTTTATATTTCATTGCAAAATGGAAAAAAAAATTAAGAAAAAAAAATTTAAATGATAAAATTTAATTCAAAACTTTAACACAGGAGGAAAATGAAGTTCAGAATTTCAGCCATATTATCTGGCTTGACTGATTGAGTATATCATGGTAGCCAATAGTTGACCTAGGTTTTTAATTCCATCTGCACAATGAAATATATGCTATGCATGCATTTTTATAAATACATAAACTATTGTTTAAATTTATATTAAGGAATGTTTTATTTTTCTCCTTTTACATGACAAAAATATATAGAAATGGGTTTCTTCCTTTTTAAAAATAAATCCTTAAGAACTCAATCTCTCATCTGCTGAATAAAAATGAGTTATCATATAGCCCCAAGTGCCTATGGCAGTCATTTATCTATACTAATAATAGCCTAGGGCTGTCAAGACCAGATGAGATGACCGAACAGTAACAGTAACAACTGCACAGCAGTTGTGTGGGGTGACCAGGCCGGCAGGAGGATTAGTGAGGGACCACCAAAGGACTAACCAGCAGGCTGCATGGGGTGACGAGGCTGGCAGGGGGTTAGGGAGGATTGACCAAAGGACTGACCAGCAGGCTGCATGGTGCAACCAGTTCGGCGGGGGGGTTAGTGAGGGATGAACAAATGACTGACCAGCAGGCTGCGTGGGGTGACCAGGTCGGCAAGGGTGGCAGTTAGGGACAACCAGGTCAGTGGGAGGGTAGTTGGGGGCAACCAGGCCAGCAGGGGGGCAGTTTGGGGTGACCAGGCCAGTGGGGGTGCAGTTGGGGGCAATCAGGTATCAGGTCAGCAAGGTTGGCAGGCAGTGGTGGTTAGGGGTAATCAGGCTGGTGGGGGGGGGGCAGTTAGGGGCTATCAGGTAGCAGGCAGGCAAGCGGTTAGGAACCAGTTGTCCTGGATTGTGAGAGGGATGTCCGACTGCCAGTTTAGGCCCGATGGATTCTGCCTAAACAGGCAGTCGGACATCCCCTGAAAGGTCCCGGATTGGAGAGGGTGCAGGCTGGGCTGAGGGGACCCCCCTCCCCATGAACGAATTTTGTGCACTGGGCCTCTAGTCTATAATAATAAAAGCATAATATGCTAATTAGACCAGACAACCTTCCGGATGTCCTTCCAGACAACCTCCTGGATGAAGCTGGTGCTGTGAGGGAGGCCCGGGCCTTGGGTGCCAGAGGGAAGCAGGTGCCAGAAGCTGGGGGAAGGAAGGGTCACTCTTGCACAGTTTTTGTGCACCAGGCCTCTATTGTAGAATAAGAAGCCAGAGATTGAGGTTGTGGTCAGTACATGCTGTGGTCTGCCATGCTGAGACTGAAAGGAGCTGTGGTTTTATTACATTGTTGAAATTGTCAAGTTATTGAATTTCTTCCCCTGAAGGCTTTACAGCTTTCATTTTTCATGAACAGACTTATAAATAATGAAATAAAAAAAACAAAAACATGCTACTTTACAAAAACCTAGAATAAAGACTTTCTTTTAAGAAATAAAATTCTGTATTCTCAGAAGTCCTAGTTGGACTTTACCTGTCTCTTATTGGTTGATATTTTACTTATATGATAATCATTTAATTATCTTTATTTTTAAATATCTGTATTCTCAGAAGTCCTAGTTGGACTTTACCTGTCTCTTATTGGTTGATATTTTACTTAGATGATAATCACTTAATTACCTTTATTTTTAAAAATCTTTATTTTTCAAAAATATCTTATAATAATATTATCAAGCAAGAGACTAGAAGCAAGTATTTACTTAGTTGTGTAAATTTCAAATGAAATTGGAGGTTTTCTTTTTTTCTATGAAATTTTATTTGAAACTGAAGGGAAGTTGTATAGTTGAACTAGGAAAAATAAATAAAAATCTGGTTTTAGTCTTAAATCTAAGATCAGTTAAATGTATGATCTTAAATTACAGTTGTTATTTAACCTTTGCACAAGTATGTTTCTTTATCTGCTATATTTGAGTTTTCACTATAAATTTCTATCCAGCTCTAAAAGTCCATTACTCTCTAAACGTGCTTTGACTATCTGCCTGGCTTTGTGTGGGTACATAAAATTCCATTTCTTTTAAACATGCAAGGTCACTATGTAAGAACAAACAAGTCAAAGAACAGTTTAGGCAGCCGCCATGTTGGCCACATGATTTGCAGCTCCCCTGTGGGCCGCCATCTTGAAATAGCAAAGGCCAACCCCTCCCTTTGAATTAGCCAATCATGAAAGACTGTGAGCTTAAGCTCCAATCAAGAGTGAGGGACAGGTCACCTGTGTCAGGATTAAAAAGCCTAGCTGACCACCTGCTCAGTGTGTGTGTGCTCCCAGACATGTGCTGCACACTCTCCTGCAGGAGTAAAGATGTTTTCCTTGCTGCCTGGCTCCTGAGTCTGCTTTGTGTTCTACCAGGACCCCTGAATATGGGGGATTGCCTTATTTCTTATAACTATGAATCAAAATACAGAGGCATTTTTTGCACACTCTATGAGCTATAAATAGATATCTGCATTTTAGATTTTGTTACCTACTATGTCACATATAATGGGAGACCCACACATAGAAAACTTCCAACTGCTGTGAAGACAGGTATGTTTTTTCTCAAACAAGAGATAGTCCTTGAGCAAACATAGACATAGTAAAAGACTGAAACAAAAATCTGTTTTTGTTTCAAACAGATAGTACTAAAACCTAAATACTATTGTAGAAACACATTGAATATAAGAAATTTTAGATAATTACTTATGAAAGTTCTCTGTTCTCACAAAAGACTTGTACATTCTTTATTTCATTTTGTCCATGTTAAATTGGTGATTTATGTAAGGCATTGTTATTTTCTGTATTTTTATATGGAAGAACTGACTTTCAGATTGGTGAGATGAATAAATATCTTGCTCTCAATAACTGATGTAGTTAAGATACTGTGTTGTACTGTGATTTGTCTAACAATTGATTTGTTTGCTGACTGTTACTGGGTGTATTTATTGTTTTCTTTTCCTAATCATGTTGATAAAATCTGCAATGTTTTTAATTCAGTGATGGAGATTGTGTACATAATAATATGATCTGTTATAAAATAATAGAGCTAAATTCTAAATTTGTATGCAAAATATTCTCCATACATTATCTGTATGTGACTGAAAATTATTTTGTTATTGGCAGGGAGCTTCCCAGGTTCCCACCTGTTGCCGGTGAAAGTTGGCTTCTTGCGATGTCACAAGAAAAGGAATTTCCTAAGACTCTCACAGGAGAATGTGTGGCATTTATTTACATGGAATTAAAGCCCTGAGTTTCAAGGTCTCCTCTCCCTTGATCCAGCCATGAAAGAAGTCCAGCTGTGTCTTCACCAGAGCTAGGATTAAAGCCAATGACAGAATTTCTGTTCCATGCTGGTGCACAGTCCAGTCCAGCATCCGGCTAGCTTAGTTTGTGTAGCCCTTTTCGTGAGGGATCCACAAGGCTGTGGGCCATGCAACTTCTAAGGTCATATGGCTATGGAGGGAATACAGACTAGTGCAAGGAAGCATGTGAAAAGCCAGGGGAACAAGAGAGCCACACGAGAGTGAGCTCCTTTGTCTGGGGATTATGTATTCCCAAATTTTCACAGGCTTGCACTGGCTTCACCACCTCTAGGTTTGACTGACAGGTACCTTTCCTATGTCACCCCAACTTTACTGTGCATGTATCCATCCTCCCATTCCTCTAGTGTCCTTCAGGGAATGGAACAGTGGTCCCCTGGGGAGTGTGAAATTGCAGCTTCCTGGTGAAGCTGCCCAGACAGCCATGCTTATAATGTCTGGCCTCCTTTTTGTTTCTTCCTATTACTTACTATTCATAGCTAGCTAATTACAATGGTAAAAATTTGAGTTTATGAAAAATTAGCAGAAGTAAAGATGAGAGAAAAAAGCTAGACTTAATCATCTTGGATAAAATCTTCACTGTTTTTAGTAGATATTGTGATCAACTTCCAAAACAAGTTTTGTGATAGTTGAGAAGACCTATTTCACAAAGTATTAAAGAAATAAGAGTATGTACATTTCCTTCTCATAGAATTGGCCACCAAAGCATATGAGCATATGTCCTTGAATGTCTGAATAAAATATCAATATCATACAGGCTTTAAAGTTGGGAAGATAGGGTAGCAATGGTAATGTGTGTTTGAGAATTAAAAAAACAACAACACACACAAAACATAATTAGCTGCATCATAATGGGTCCTGAGTAAAAGATGTACTTGTTTGTGGGTGTGTAAATCATTACATTATTACATCCTAAACCCAGATCTCCCAACTTTTGACAACTCATTTTTTTTTTGTCAGTAGCTATAATCTCTATCTCTGTCTCTAAATATCTCTATCTCTAGCTCTCTCTAGCTCTCTATCTTTATCTCTATATTCTGTTATATATATACTAGAGGCCTGGTGAATGAAATTCATGCATGGGGGGTGGGTCCCTCAGCCGGACCTACACCCTCTCCAATCTGGGAGCCCTCAAGGGAGCCCTCTCCAATCCGGGAGCCCTGACGGCTTAGGCTCACTCCCCATGGCTCTCTGCTCTCTGTAGGGCCTTGCCGCTCCATGCCTGCTGCCCAGAGGCTCTCCACTGCCCAGAGGCTCTCCACAGGCGGGGCAGGACGCTTGCCTTGTTGTGGGCTTGATCCCTAGTTGGGGACATGCAGGAGGCAGCCGACCGGTGATTCTCTCTCATCGATGTTTCTGTCTCCCTCTCCCGCTCCCTTCCTCTCTGAAATCAATGAAAATATATTAAATTTAAAAAAAGAAGAAGAAGAAGAAGAAGAAGAATGAATAAAACAAAGTGAAAAATAGCCATTCTCCTGATCATTGTCCCAATCCCTTGAGATTCTGCTTCTGGCAAGTGTGGACAGTTTGGCTCAAGTAAACTCATGAAAGTTCTTTACAGGTTTGAATATTTTTACAAGAACACAGCGTATACACCTTCTGGTTTCTGAGGATGAGACAACAGAATCAGTCCATGAGGTCTGCTGTGAAACTGTGGCTTTGTCTGGAAGGACATCTGGAACTTCTCCCAGAAGGTTTCCCAGTCTAATTAGCATATTATTTTTTTACTATCTTTGTGACGGAATTACGGTTAATTTGCATATTACCTTTTTATTAGATAGGACTAGAGGCCTGGTGCACAAATTCGTGCACCAGTGGGGTCCTTTGGCCTGGCCTGTGCCCTCTTGCAATCTAGGACCCCTCAGGGGATATCAGAGAGCTGGTTTTGACCCAATCCCCGCAGGCCAGGCCGAGGGACCCCACCAGTGCACAAATCCATGCACCAGGCCTCTAGTATGCATATAAGATATTTGGTTAATCTCTTCCTGCCCTCCCCCCTTCCCTCTAAGATTCATTAGTCTGTTCCATGTTTCCATGCCTGTGCATTGAGCATCTGCCCCCTGGTGGTCAGTGGATGTCATAGCTACTGGCCGGTTGGCTGGTTTGTTGGTCACTTAGGCTTTTATATATATACTAGAGGCCTGGTGCACAAAATTTGTGCACGGGGAGGGGGTTGTCCCTCAGCCCAGCTTGCACCCTCTCCAATCTGGGACCCCTCGAGGGATGTCCGACTGCCCGTTTAGGCCCGACACCACCCAACATCCCTCTCACAATCCAGGACTGCTGGCTCCCAACTGCTCGCCTGCCTGCCTCCTAATTGCCCCTAACCGCTTCTGCCTGACAGCCTGATCACCCCCTAACCACTCCCCTGCCAGCCTGATTGATGTCTAACTGCTCCCTTGACAGCCTGTTTGCCCCCAACTTCCCTCCTCCCCGGCCTGGTCACCCCTAACTGCCCTCCTCTGCAGGGTTGATCGCCCCCAACTGCCCTCCCTTGCAGGCCTGGTCCCTCCCAACTGCCTTCCCCTGCTGGCCATCTTGTGTCCACATGAGGGCAGGATCTTTGACCACATGGGGGCAGCTATCTTGATCTTGTGTGTTGGAGTGATGGTCAATCTGCATATTACTCTTTTATTAGAGGCCTGGTGCATGGTAGAAATCAGCTGGTTTGCACTGAAGGGTGTCCTGGATCAGGGTGGGGTTCCCTTGAGGCGAGGAGAGGCCTGGGCGAGGGGCCTTTGTTGGTTTGCAGGCCAGCCACGCCCCTGGCGACCCAAGCAGAGGCCCTGGTATCTGGAATGTATTTACCTTCTACAATTGAAACTTTGTAGCCTGGAGCAGAGCCAAGCAAAGGGGAGAGGGTGTCCCTCAGCCCAGCCTGCACCCTCTCCAATCTGGGACATCCTTCTTGCAATCCGGGACCGCTGGCATCTAACTGCTCACCTGCCTGCCTGCCTGATCATCCCTAATCACTCTGCCTGCTGTCCTGCTTGCCCCCAACTGCCCCCAACCCCTGCTGGCTTTCTCTCCTCCAACTTCCTCCCCTTGCCAGCTTGATAACCCCCAACTGCCCCCCCCCCCCGCCAGCATGCTCATTCCCAACCTCCCCACAGTTGGCCTGCTTGCCCCCAACTGCCTCCCCTGCTGACCTGCTCGCCCCTAATTGCACCCCCCCCCCCCGCCAAGCTGATCAGCCCCAACTGCCCTCCCCACATGACCTGATTGTCCCTAACCGCCTCTGCCTCAGCCCCACCACCATGGCTTTGTCTGGAAGGACGTCTGGAACTTCTCCCAGAAGGTTTCCCAGTCTAATTAGCATATTATTCTTTTACTAGAAGCCCAGTGCATGAAATTCGTGCACGGGGGTGTGTGTCCCTCAGCCCAGCCTGCACCCTCTCCAATCTGGGATCCCTCTCACAATCCAGGACTGCTGGCTCCCAACTGCTCGCCTGCCTGCCTCCTAATTGCCCCTAACCGCTTCTGCCTGACAGCCTGATCACCCCCTAACCACTCCCCTGCCAGCCTGATTGATGTCTAACTGCTCCCTTGACAGCCTGTTTGCCCCCAACTTCCCTCCTCTGCCGGCCTGGTCACCCCTAACTGCCCTCCCCTGCAGGGTTGATCGCCCCCAACTGCCTTTCCTTGCAGGCCTGGTCCCTCCCAACTGCCCTCCCCTGCTGGCCATCTTGTGGTGGCTATCTTGTGTCCACATGGGGGCAGGATCTTTGACCACATGGGGGCAGCCATCTTGTGTGTTAGAGTGATGGTAAATCTGCATATTACTCTTTTATCAGATAGGATTAGTATAGATATTTTTTTTCTCATTGAAGGTAGTGATTTAGGTTGGTTTATTGAGCAGTGTGATTTCTTTCCTGGGTCCTTATCCAGATGGATTCTAAGAACAAAGCCATGGACAAAAGTGGTGGTGAAAAGCACCAAAACTTTATTGCAAGCAAACACTACCCCTAAAACCTTAATTCTAAATTCCAAGCTTAAAACTCTGTACCTCTTGGTGCAGAGGGGCAGAAAGGAAGGTGTCTTCTAAGTTCCTAATTCTTAGACTTTGTTCCTCCTGGATGGACAGAAGGACCCCCTAAGAAGGGTAACCACTGCTTTCTTTGTCTTGAGGCATTAAATAGGATGGAGACCCTCATTTTCTACCGTGGGACCTTATCCCTGTAATCAGCTCCCATGACCCCCACATCCGCACTTTTCCTCATTTGGTCATCTTATCTGTTTAGGTTGGAGTCATTTTTTATTCATCTTGTGGTTTTTCTCCCAGTTGTGCTGACAGAGAAAGCCTTATCTTATAGCTCTCCCAGATACTCAAGTCAGGGCTGCTGTTGGTCTAATTTATGGTCACTTTAATTGATCAGGCCAGAGCTACCATATCTGTCCTGGGTTTATGGATGTTTTAATTGCTCAGGCCAGAAATGTTTCCATCTGCCTGTGGCGTTTCTCTATTGTCTGTACAAGTAAGATAAGCATGCTGAAGTCTTCAAGTCCCCATGTATGTATTCTTCTCCCATGAACCCTCCTCATTCCTAAAACTCCATAAACCTGCCTATTTTATCCCTAAAACTCATTTCAGTCATTTGCAGACATGATGTTTTATTATCCTGGATAAGTTAGTGTCTATTATCTGTGAACAAAGACATCTTCTATAACAAGTGTACAAATATCACAATCAATAATTTCACATTGATATACTAGTAGTGACAACCCACAGATCCCATTTAAGTTTCATTAGTAGTTCAAATCATGTCTTTAATAGAAAGAAATCCAATATTCCATCACATGTTATGTTTACTTGTCAGCTCTCCTTAGTCACATTCATTCTGGAAAACTTTTGTAGTTTTTGTAACTTAATTTTTTTCACTACTACAATAAGTTATGTTATGAAATGCTACTTCAATTTATGTTTGACAGAAGTTCACCATGATTACTTTCTGTTTAGCTCTTTAACAGGAATATTAGAGATGTGATGTGTATTTTTCTCATTCCATCATGTCAGAGCATGATAAAATTTGCCCTACCATGGATCGTGTTAAGTTTGATCACTATTTTTTTTTAATCTGGCAGGTGTCTTTAAACCTTTACTTTTTTAAAATTATGAATGTCTTGAAAATTATGAGTGTCTTGTGGCTTTGTAAAAATTCTCTTTTTCACATTTCACACATTACTTTTGGTATCCATTGGTACTTGTATATATAAGTTGCTAGGAGGGTTACCAAATGGCAATATTTCTAATTCCATAGTTTCTGTGCTTACGAATTGGCACCTAATGTAATTCTTCATACTTATTTACTTACTTATATTTGTATGGATTTATGGATTCCTATTTAATCAATGGGAATTAATCTGTGTTTGTGTTTGTTTGGTTTTTGTTTTTTATCCCCTCAGATTTGTTTAGTGGAAGCCACTTAAAATTAGGTCTCTGGCCATTTATTCATGTATCTCTCATTCTTGGAGAGTTTGCTTGTTTTTGACACAGCAAAATAATCCAGGCTCATCATATTCATTGTTTTCTCTCAGGATTGGATTTCTCCAATTTTTTTTTTAATTCTTTATGGTAGAGAAAAATATTTAGTAATGCAATATCTGAATACTGGGTTTGCTCATTGCTGCTGGGGTGTCACTACTTCCGGTCTTTCTCAGTGGAGAAGACCAAAGAAATATATGAATAGATATAAATGCACATACACACATACAAATAAACACACACACACACACACACACACACACACACACACACACACACACACCATGCACATACCTATGTTTCTTCTCATCTATCTATACATATTGAAATCTGTTGGTTCACACCAAGAAGCCTATTTTATCCTAACACCATACAGTTAATTATTTTTTACACTTTCTCTCCCTATAAATCCCTTCTCTGACAGTAAGAAACATCATGTCATTTTAGCTCAAAATCTTTACTATTTTGCTCAATCCCTCTCTATTAATCTTGTCAGGCTGATTCTTCATTCAGCCCTAAAAATCAAGCTGACATTTACTTGACTCTCTGTAACATTGCTGCCCCCACTCCCCAACATTCCTGGGCTTCTACCTGGCAACTGTAAACCAGTGGGCAGCCTCCCCAATCAATATATTGTGAAATGGAGGGCCTATCATGGCTTTTTGCTTTTGTATATGCTTTTTTGTAGATATTACTTTTTATATCACTATCCTTAATGTTTGCTTCACCTTTATTATGATGACTAGAGGCCCGGTGCACAAAATTTGTGCACAGGGGCAGGGGGGCGATCCTTCAGCCCTGCTTGTACCCTCTAACAATCCTGGACTGCTGGCTCCTAACTGCTTGCCTTCTGCCCTGCTTGATTGTCCTTAACCACTCTGCCTGCCTGCCTAATCACCCCTAACTGCCTCTGCCTGCCTGATTGCCCCTAACCACTCTGCCTGCTGATCGCCCCAACTGCTCACCTGCCTGCCTGATCACCCCTAACTGCCTCTGCCTGCCTGCCTGATCACCCCTAACTGCCTCTGCCTGCCTGCTTGATCGCCCCTAACTGCCTCTGCCTGCCTGCCTCATTGCCCCTCATATTACACTTTTATTATTATAGATAGTGGATGGAAATCAGAAAACTTGCTAACAAAAATGTGCCATCAACAATAAGAGAGAATATTCTGAAGGAAGTTGGAATATGTTAATTTGTTTATTGAGCTAATGTATGTATGAATAATAGTATAGATATATTTTATACATGAAATATCATATATTATATAAATATACATTTACCTGTCTATAACTATATATATTAGTGTGTGTATACACACACACACACACACACACACATACACACATACATATATGTATATATATATATAGATATATAGAGAGAGAGAGAGAGAGACAGAGAGACAGAGAGACAGAGAGATACAGAGACAAAGAAAGACATATAGACTATACTCAATATGCCAGGATATATGCTGCTAAGGCTTATTAAAAGGATGCATAATTTGCCTACAATCAAATAGCTAAAAGTGCAATCTACTTAAATTTTATTATAGGTGTCCTACTCTTAACTACTCTCCTAGAATGTTTGAAGTTGTATATATTTATATTATAGTATTGTTATAATATTTATCTTTATGATATTTACAATATTTTTACAGTATATTAGGTTATATTATAATATGTATATTTTACTGTGCCTAAATTAATTTCTGGAATTACTTTAAAACTGTGTATAAAATTACTTCACTATATGAAATATATTGGAAATTTTATGTTTCATAAAAAAAGAATAAAAGAGGAACAGAATTACTGTCCACTGTTGAGACAAAGTAAAATAATAATGATAACAATACTGATTATTGCGATAAAAACTTGAAACTAAACTGGTCTCTAAATAGATGTTAATTCAATGGCTCATGATTATCTTGAAAAGAAATCTACTGAGCACCTTCATGTAGAAACACATAAAAATAGCTTATTGCCTTCCTGATTATTCATTTCCTCTTTGAATAGGCAGAGAATTCTTATCAATAAAACTCTACCTTTGAAGATAATTTTAATCACCAATCACAAACATGCATATAGTTTGTAAATTACTCTCAAGTACAATTCCACAGTACATAAAAATGTAATAGGACTCTAAGGCAGGTTCTTCGTGTAGGCTAAAATACAATACTTTCAGGTGAAATTACTTCATAAGCCATGTTAAGAAAAGGCTAAGCAATTTTTTACAAACAATTATTATTGAATACTCTGATAGTAGCATGATGTTAAAAATAAATTTATTACTCTACTTTAGGTTTCTGCATTTTCTATTTATAGTCTAACACCATTTGTATATCAAATTTCTATTAAACCAGGAGATAAAGGGGATTGCATGTATACAGAGACCATTAAATAGGACTTTAGTTTTTGTGATTTAGTTTTGACTTGCTGTGTATTTTAAAAAGGCAATTTATTTAGAATGATTGTGCCTTTTTTATGTCTTGTTTTTCATTTGGGGAGTTATGCTTTTCTATTGTTATGATATAATTATGTAGTTTTTATATTAATTAAATGATTAATGTAGTGCCATGAAATAACTAGATATTATAGTGTATTGCATTCATAGAATTTTGAAATTTTCAGTTTAAAAACTGAACAGTGACCTCAACATTTATTATATTTCATAATAGTTATTTTTATTAACATAGCTTTTATTTACAAGGCATGTAATAATAACCAGCAATAATACTAATAATCATATAGATGAACAACATCTGTTGATTGTTTATAATGTGCTAGGCATTGTTCTCACCTGCCCTCCTCATAAGTATTTTGTCATTTTGTAGAAAAGAAATATCAAGCACAGTATTGGTAAATAACTTTTCTAAAGCCATATAATAGATTTAGCAGGGTTGAAATTGAAAAACAATATGTCAACATGATTACTAGTAAACATTACTTAATATAATGTTGTTTATTGTTGAGTAAGTAAAGGTCTATCTATACTAATAAAAGGGTAATATGCTAATTAGACTGGATTGATCAGACGTCTTCCTGACATCTGACATTCTTCTGGACAAAGCCACAGTGGCGGGGGCTGAGGCAGAGATGGTTAGGGGCGATTAGGCCAGCAGGGAGAGCAGTTAGGGGTGATCATGCTGGCAGGGAAGCAAGCAGTTAGGGGCAAGATCAGGCCAGCATGGGGGGGCAAGCAATTAGGAGTGTGATCAGGCCAGCAGGGTGAGATCAAGCTGGCGGGGGAGCAGGTAGGGGCGAGATCAGTCAGGCAGACAGAGGTGGTTAGGGGCAATCAGTCCAGCAGGGGCACAGTTAGGGGCAATCAGGCCAGCAGGGGAGCAGTTAGGGGCGATCAGGTAGGCAGGCAGGTAGGCAGGCCAGCAGTTAGGGGCCAGTGGTCCCAGGAGCCAGCAGTCTGACTGCCGGTATAGGCCCGAGGGGTCCCGGGTTGGAAAGGGTGCAGGCTGGGCTGAGGGACGCCCCCCCCCATGCACAAATTACATGCACCAGGCCTCTAGTTTTTATAAAATAAACTATTGCTTAGAGTAATGCTTTTTATTTGTTTTCATTCTAGATAAAAATTACATTTCTAAATTTATTTATTGTACTTACAAGTATTTATTTTGGTTAACTATATGTTTTGTTACCTACTGCTGCTGTAAATAATTACAACAAATTTAGTGGTTTAACCTTTTGCTCTCAGATGTCGAGTGTGACTCGACACGGTTAGCATCGGTAGCAGGAATTGAGAAAAAAGCAAGCGAGTGCAAAGGGTTAAAATAATGCAAATTTATTTATATTTTCTTCTATATTTATCTTATAGTTCTGGAGGACAAAAATGTTAAATGGTTCTCATTGAGCTACAATCTAAGACTGCTCCTTTGATAGGCTCCATAGACAGTCTGTTCCTTTGCTTTTCCTGGATTCTAGAGGTTAACTGCAATCCTTGGCTTCATATGCAAGCCAGCAGCTCTATCACTTGTACCTCTACTTCCATTGTTCCATCTCCTTCTCTGACTTTGACTTTTCAGATTTCATTTTATTAGGAGCCTGTGATCACCTTAAGCTCATCTTAATTATCCAGGATGACCTCCCCATTTCAAGACCCTTAATTTATCTACAAAAGTCCCTCATCAGTAATAGCAGAAGGACAACAAGTGATATCACTGAAGTGTGTTGGATCAAAGTACACAATACAGATATTTATTATGGAGTTAATATATCTCTAAATGTTCAAAGATTACAAATATGTTTTTGTAAAACATAAGTCAAACACATAAATCATAAAAAAAGGTTGCTTTATAAAAGAATCACAGAAAAGTAACTTTATTCTTTTAGATTTTTTTTTGTCTGTTCTTTAAGTACTTAGAATTAAGATTTTCTTCGGAGGGAAAATTGGAGGTTTAAATAATCAGCACAATATATGCCAACTTTTCTCAAAAAACACAGAATGATTCCCTGCCCAATGAGTCAAGAAAGATTGTGAGAAGAGTTAGTTGTTGAAGGATTGTTTAGTGTAAAATGCATAAAAGAAACCCTGCATATTATGTTACGTGTGCATCTACATTTAAGGAGGTAAGATAGCTAAAGATTTTTACTATTTCTGGTAACAAGTACATATCTATTGAGGAGATGAGTGCAGATAGTTAATCCATACACATAGAGCCTTGTAATACAATCTGACTTCCTAGGGGAATGAATTAGATAAGGTTATCCTATATCTTATAGTTATATTTCTCATTATAAAGAATTAATATTTTATTTTGGTTTATAGATCAATTATTTTTGAGTTTTTTGGTGTGAAGTCATGCATAGGTGACATAGTCATTGTCAATGTATTTTGAAATTAAAATCTTTTTTTAATTATATTTAATTTATCGGGATGACATCCTACCTAATAATAGACAAATATGCAAATTGACCATACCTCTGACACACCCACAAGCCATGCCCACCATCCAATCAGAGCGAGTATGCAAATTAACCCAAACCAAGATGGCTACAGCCACAGAGAGCAAGGCTTCCTAGGTAACAGAGGAAGCCAAGCTTGCCGTCTGCCCTTGCTAGGCCTAAGCCTCCACTCAAGCTACAAAGTTTCAATTACAGAAGGTAAACAAATTAAAACAGAAATGGCGGCAGAATGGAGCTTGAGAGAGCAGGCCAGGGTTGCCCCCGGCAACAGGGGAAGCAAAGCTTTCCACACACCCTGGCCGGCCCAGGCCTCCACTTAAGGCTACAAAGTTTCAATTATAACCCCAACAGAAATGGCTGCCAGCTGTGGAGGGAGCCCCAGGCCTGGCTCCGCTCCAGGCTACAAAGTTTCAATTGTAGAAGGAAAATAAATTCTAGATACCAGGGCCTCCACTTGGGTTGCCAGGGGGCGTGGCTGGCCTGCAAACCACCACAGATCACTCGCTCAGGCTGCCCCATGCCCCAAGGGAACCCCACCATGATCAGGGACACCCTTCAGGACCAACCAGCTGGCCCCCACCCCTGTACTAGGCCTCTATCCTATCTAATAAAAGGGTAATATGCAGATTGATCATCACTGCAACACACAATATAGCTGCCCCCATGTGGACACAAGATGGCCACCACAAGATGGCCAGCAGGGGAGGGCAGTTGGGAGGCACCCTGACTGCAAGGGAGGGCAGTTGGAGGTGATCAACCCTGCAGGAGAGGGCAGTTAGGGGTGACCAGGCTGGCAGAGGAGGGAAGTTGGGGGCAAACAGGCTGGCAGCAGAGTGGTTAGGGGGTGATCAGGCTGGCAGGCAGAAGCGGTTAGGGGCAATCAGGAAGTCAGGCAGGCAAGCAGTTGGGAGCCAGCAGTCCTGGATTGTGGGAGGGGTCCCAGATTGGAGAGGGTACAGGCTGGGCTGAGGGACAACCCCCCTCTGTGCACAAATTTCGTGCACCGGGCCTCTAGTTGGTTAATAAAATGATATACATTTCAGGTACATAATTCTATAATACATCATCTGTATATTGTATTATGTGTACACCACCTGAAGTCAAGTCTCCTTCTATAACTATTAATTCCTTTAGTCTCGTCTACCTTCCCCCACCTTCCTTTTCCTCTGTTAATCACCATACTGTTCTCTATGTATATCAGGTTTTTTCTTTGCTTAAGCTTTTTCACACAGTCCCAACTTTCTTCCCCTCTAACAGAATGACTATTAACAATAAATCAACAAATGTTGGCAAGGATGTGGAGAAAATGGAACCATGTGCTGTTGGTGGGAATACAGATTGGAGCAGCCACTATGGAAATCACTATGGAGTTATCTCAAAAATTAAAAATGGCTGCACATCTGCATTCCCACCACCATGGATGGACATGGAGAGCATTATGCTAAGCAAAATAAGCCAGTTGGAGAAAGAGGAATATCACATGATCTCATTCATTTGTGGAATATAATGAACAACATAAAATGATGAACAAAAATAAATCCAGAGACAGAGAAGCATGAAATAGACCATCAAACTTCAGAGGGAAGGCAGGGGAAGGGGTTAAGAGATCAACCAAAGGACTTATATGCATGCATATGAGCATAACCAATGGACACAGACACTAGGGGGTGAGGGGATGTGTTGGGGACTACGGGGTGGCCAGGAAAAGGTCAATGGAGGGGGTGGGTGTGAGGAGGCATATGTAATACTATATGTAATACTTTAAACGATAAAGGATTTAAAATACATTTAAAAGTGGATCTGCATTATGACCCAGCAATCCCACTTCTGGGAACATACCCAAAGAAACCCAAACTAGTAATTTAATCATTGCAGTATTATTTACAACTAGTAGCCCGGTGCACGAAATTCGTGCACATTGAAAGGGAATTAATTAGATGAAATATTTTAATATTGCTATTTGCCCTTTCTCTATAATAAAAGTGTGAGAGATAAAAGGAAATGAGTACAATGTATATGAAAATAATACATAAATTTATTAATAAGTAAACAATAACAAACTGATATAACAATAACAAACTCGTAATATAAAAACAACATTGATGCAAATAATGATTGATAAAGTGATTAAACTTATTCTAATATCTTCCTGTATACCACATTAAGAGTAAAAACACTTTCAGAGTGCTTGACTAATTTCCCTTGAGATAAAGTATTTACAGCTTTAACTTTAACGTAACATGCTCTTTGAACTCAAGAGAAAGCAACAGCCGTAACTGGTTTGGCTCAGTGGATAGAGCATCGCTCTGTGGACTGAAAGATTCCAGATTCGATTCCGGTCAAGGGCATGTACCTTGGTTGCGGGCACATCCCCCATAGGAGGTGTGCAGGAGGCAGCTGATCGATATTTCTCTCTCATCGATGTTCCTAACTATCTATCCCTCTCCCTTCTTCTCTGTAAAAAAAATCAATAAAATATTTTTTAAAAATACTTTAAAAAAAAGTGAGAGAGAAAGCAACATATAACTGACCATGTCCAAAAATGGGTTCAGGTAGGAATATTCCTACTCTGTCTAGAGTTTGTCCTTGTGATTTATTAATAGTCATCACAAATGCTGGCATAACAGGAAAATATCTTCAAATTAATTTAAATGGGTGGCCAGTGTCAAATGGGGACAAATCAATTCTTGGAATCAGAACAATCTCTCCCTCTGCAGATCCTGTTAATATTTCAGCTTTGATAATATTAGGTTGCAATCTTTTGATAATAAATCTGGTACCATTACAAAGACCCCATTTACTATTAAGATTTCTCAATAGCATGATGATTGCACCCACTTTCAATTTTAATTTATGACACGGCATTCCAGAAGGAGTAATACTATTAAGAAATTCAATAGGAAAATTGAATTTTTCCTATTTTCCTTTTCAGCATCATCTGTTGAGTCAATGGAATCATCACTCAAATAGGCGTGAAAATCTCCATCAAGTATATCCAAAATTTCTTCATTTAATTTTTGAACGTGCTCATTTTTTGAACAAAGAATTGCATGTTTAGATATATTTTTAACATTATCTATAGATATACTATTTCCAAAGATGGCTTAATAATAGATCCATTAAAAATCATTTCATGGGGAATTTCAATAATATCCATTCCTAAATGAAAACTGCTATCAAGTTTGCCATCTCCAAGTTTTACTAACCATTCACTATAAGCAGAATCCTCTGATCTCATATTTGTTTTAAGAGACAACTGTCTGAAACATCCCCAAACACTACAGTACTTTAAAACTTATTTGTACTATGGCCAATCGTATAGCATGGCAACACAAAAATCCCCTCTGAAAAGAACTTTCCCACCAAATGCAACATTCAAATTAGCGCCAGCGAGAGCTTTATATGTATGGTACGTGTGCGAGTCAAAGTTTATTTTTATATTTCCAGTGCGTCATATGTACCAGTTGGTCGGATGGATGGACAAATGTCGGTCACTTAGCCTTTTATCTATACAGATTATAAGTCATGATTTTAACTTTTTTAAAAATTATCCTTTAATACCTCCAAAGCACAATGAGTAAGAATCTGAAGGTTTATGTGGCTTCTATTTGTTTTCTAGGACAAAGTTCTTTCCTTTACCCACCACTCACTTCTCTCCTTTTATCCTTGAATGTTAATTCCAACATAATTTTTGTAACACCTCTTAAAAAGGATCCCACCAAGTTTTTGATAGTCCACATGATAAAACTTACAAAAAAATACAGCATGAGACTTTCATTCTCTCACTAAGTTCTTCATATAATTGTAATTCCTCAGCCTCTAAAGAATGAAAAAGGAGAATAAAAGTGCCTTCTCTCATTCCAAGGCCTTTCTCAGTCAGGCAACCACAAAAAGAAAGAATGAGCCTACAATTCATGCCATGTAATCTCTATCAGGCATAATTCAAATCAAATCCCATCATGCAAAGTCTGGGATAATTAAAATGTATAAGAGAACAGTGGTGACCTGGGGGAGAACTTATGAAACCTTGTCTCCTGCTTTTGCTGACTATTCTTTTCGTTATGCTAGACTCCAAGTCCCTATCGGGGACCTGGTCAGATGGCTGTGGGTGCTAACCCACGCCACCTGGATCCGTGATTCGGGGGACCTGGGCAGCCTGCTGCAGGCATTAACCCACGCTGCCTGCCCTGGTCCATGATCCCTGATAGGGGCTTTGAGTCAGCTGCCACTGACGATGGCTGACTTGAAGCCCTTATCCGGGACCTGGCCAGGCGGCTGCAGGCGTTAACCCACGATCGGTGATGGACCTGGTTAGGCAGCTGCCCTGGTCCGTGATCCCTGATCGTGGACCTGGGCAGGCGGCTGCAGGCCTTAACCCACACCGCCTGCCCCGGTCCGCGATCGGTGATGGTGGACCTGGGCAGCCGGCTGCAGGTCCCAGTCCGCGATCGGTGATGGCGGACCTGGGCAGCCGGCTGCGGGCATTAACACATGCCGCCTGCCCCGGTCCATGATCGGTGATGGACCTGGTTAGGCAGCTGCCCTGGTCCGTGATCCCTGATCGTAGACCTGGGCAGGCGGCTGCAGGCTTTAACCCACACCGCCTGCCCGGGTCCCCAATTGGTGATGGCGGACCTGGGCAGCCGGCTGCGGGCCCCAGTCTGCGATCGGTGATGGCGGACCTGGGCAGGCGGCTGCGGGCATTAACCCACGCCGCCTTCCCCGGTCCATGATCGGTGATGGACCTGGTTAGGCAGCTGCCCTGGTTCGTGATCCCTGATCGTGGACCTGGGCAGGCGGCTGTGGGCCCGGTCTGCAATCGGTGATGGCGGACCTGGGCAGCCGGCTGCGGGCGTTAACCGCCTGCCCCAGTCCACCATCATGGCTGGATCTCACTGGCATGGGTGCTGCCCTCTCCCCCCGCCATCTTTGCTGGTTTAACGTGTATATTTGCTTCTGATTGGCTGGTGGGCGTGGCCGGTGGGCGTGGCTTATGGGTGTAGCGAAGGTGCGGTCAATTTGCATATTACTGTTTTATTAGGTAAGATAGCCAGGATTTGGAAGCAACCCAACTGCCCAATAGTAGATGAGTGGGTAAAAAAATCTGTGGTACATTTACAAAATGGAATACTTCTCAGCCATAAAAACAAAGGAAAATTTACCTTTTGAGACAATAGGAATGGATATGGAGAATATTATACTAAGTAAAAATTCAAGTCTTGCAGTCTAAAACCCTTAAAACTAGAGTTTAAAAAATTGTGAATTCATGATGGTAACATTTTGAATGTTAGCTAGGAGATGAAGTGTCTTCTGGAATCCTCTTAATTTCACCAGATATCTTTTATCATAAGCATATGACTATACTTTATCAATCATAACATATGACTAAAAACTGTCTATATTTATTCTGGGTGATCTCTAATTTCTTGTTGCTGTTCAAAGTTCATGATGTTAGGAGATGATCAAAGAGTTGAGGAAGAAGAATGAAGGAAATAAGAGTGCTTCAATTTTATATTTCTGTTTTTACTAGTATTATTTGAGTTTTTGTATCTGGTTCTTTTTATTAATAAATAAGTTTCTATAATCTTTTAACATTATAAATACCTTTATAATTTATCTTATGCTAGACTCTAAGTTCCATGGCAGAGGCATTATATCTGTCCTTTGTTACCATTATGTATCTATAATTTTTCTAATTGGATAGAAGCTGTTCATTTAGTATATGCTGATAAATAGTATATGTTAAATGGAACATATGTAAAATTAATATTCAATTACCATTTATTATTTGCTATTTGATTCATTCAAATATATGTATGCATATATTTATATACATGAGAATACATACATGTACATACACACAAATAAAAATTATTATAAGAGGGAGTGTTTTCAATTGCAGACCATTTCTTAAAAGAAATGCATACTTTGGGACACATAGAGAGTACATCTGCAAATTTAGATCAATACCTTATTCTCTGCATCTATTTAAAAGCCTCCTAAGCATCAATTTTAGGTTAAGATAAATTTAAGGCATTTATATCGACTTTGGAGTATTCTGGGTTACATGCAAATATAAGGTCTGTATATTGATTTCAGGGTCTTCAGCACACTCTCAGTAGCAATTATGTTTTGAACTTATCTAAATAAAAAATTGATTTCTTTTTAAGTTTCTATGATATGTCCTTGAACTAAAAAGCCTTCAAATTGTATATAGGCATCTACATTAATGATCAGTTTCACTGTCTTTATTTAGGTAGCTTACTCCTCAGAACTTAGGCATTTTCTGTGTAATTTATTTGACAACAAAGTTTTGACTTTATGATCAATTGTATACTGATCTCATAGGGTTTACCTTAGGTGAAAGTCATAACACACAGAAGTAATAAAGCTAACATAGGCACATTAAAATTTTCATGGTTTAGCAACACTTATCAAAAACACTTATTTGTTACAATATGCTCAGTTAAGGGACATCTGCACTTTCCCTGGTTTCTAATCCCGTTTTATGTATTGAACTTCAGCTCTCTTTTTATCTTTGATTTGTGGATATACTCTTCATATCACAATTCATAGTGATATGTGAGGCTTGAGGTACAGACTTCTTCTCATGGGTCCTTGTCCAACGAAGATGAAGAATGAATTAATAGACCAACATATTTCTTTAATAAAAATGTAGAAGTTTATTGGAAGCATATACAAACTCCATCTGGGCATAGGTGTCCCCAAAGGGGATCCCTGGGAAAAGGCCCCCAAATGGGAAAAGCCTGCTCTCTCTCTCTCTCTCTCTCTCTCTCTCTCTCTCTGGAAAAATATTTAAATCCAAAAAATATAAAATATAAAAATTGGTCTCCTGTCCCTTTGCCACAGTTTTATGTATGCTGTAGCTCTTTGTCTCTTCATGCTCCCTTCTAATTGGACCCTTCCTCATTTTATGACCCTGTGCTCTCCTAATTGGCCACTCTTTTGTTTTGAAGTCCAAAATCCACATGGTGCCCCCGCTTCCTCTTCCCCTTATCTTGAAACATTCCTCCATCTCCTATGAAAAGATGTTTCCCTCTTTCCGGCATCTGTCGACATTTTGCTATCCTCTGTGAAAGAACGTTTCCTTCTTCCCAGTACTCTGACTTTTCCTTATCCTCTGTGAATGTATGCCTTCCTCCCCGCTTATCCTGTGGCGTTTCCTATCCTTCACATATCTGTTCAGGTTGGAGTTTCTTTTGATCTCCTTTATGGCCCTCTCTCAGTTGTCCTGGCCAGAGATGTTTTATTACCCCCTATGGCTCTCCAAGCTGCTCAGGTCAGGGCTGCTTTGGATCTACCCTATAATTGCTTTAATTGCTCAGGCCAAAGATACCTCTGTCCTTCACATTGCATTCCTCCCCCACGGACCCTCTTTATTCCCTAAACCTGCCTATTTTGTCCATAGAACTCCTTTCAATATTTTTCCTGGGATTTGGATTTTTAATCTTTATAACAAAGCCTGATGCCTTACCAGGGTACTGCATTCAAGTTGCCAATAAAGCTGGATGCTGATAGAATTCAGATGCCACAGGTAATAGAAAAGCAATGAACTCCATTTATTATGTTGTCCTCAGGGATAGTGTTAATACAAAGTGATGTAGTAATCTATTTAAAAGTGTGTGTCGTGTGTGTGTGTGTGTTATATGTGTTTTTAAAGTGCAATTATCAGTTTAACACAAAAATTTATTCAGTGTCAGTAACATCAATTTTAATATTTTCACAAGTAAGCTAAATGATTATATCAATGGTTCAGATAAGTATATAAAGAAAATTTTAAATTAAGTATTATTTTTAAATAAATTTGTATTTTAAATAACAGAAATATATTTTACTCAATAAATAGGAAACTGTAAAAGTATCTTTATCTGTCAAATCATATTAAATGAGCAGACATTATTAAATAAAAAATGCTAGGGAATCAATTATATTGGCAGCATAAAGAAATATATTGCATGCCAGATATGCTTATCAGACTATGTAATTTGTACAAAGTAATGCAAAATGTGACTGACAAAACATACCATAATGATTTTTGAAATACATTTCTATTAGAGATTATACTTACTTTACTTCTATAAGAATATAATATAATCCTAATACATTTAGGAATGTAAATGTATTGACATTAAGGCACAATCTTTCACATTTAGAGAAATCAATGCTTCTTTTGACAGTAGTGCTAAAATTTGTATGATATGGGCAATTTGTAAATAAGATAGTTAAACACTTTTAGGAAATAAAAACTCCAAATAATTACAATGATCTGAAAAACACACACAGTACTGAAAGTTATTATTTTGAAAACATTTAGAGTCTTTGAGAGAGTCATTGAAAGAAGACAAAAGAATTCTCAAACATCTACTTGATCATGAGTCAATAAAGCACCAGGAAATCTGGCTTCATGGTTTGCTGTTCCCACTAACAAAAGCAATTTGCGGGCTGAAAACAAGTTGTGGTGCATTGTCTGCTTAAATAAATTGCAGGGGCAATAACCCAAGGTTCTCATTTGAAGATATCGGAGCCTTTTCTGAAGTTAAATGCAGTGAAACCTATTCCATTTGTGTCTTATTAGCCAGCTCCAAATAGGGCTAGAAACACTCTGTTTTCACTTTGTGGGAAGCCCTGGAGACATCCTTTTGCTGCTAAATGGTTTGTCTTTGCCACATTGTTTGGTAATTTTTCATTTGCTGCAATAAAGGAAGTAAGGGAGATTTTGGAGAGTGTTTAAAAAGAAAGAAAGCAATTATAGTATACAGTCCTTTTTGTACTGATCAAACAATAAGATATCATTCAAAACACATGTTAAATGGTATTTGTCCCTGAGAATTTTGCAAACAAAATGGACAACTGTGATTAAACATCTGCAAGTCAAATGCAAGTTTAAGATAATTAATTTGCTTGTAATTTAGGTTAAAATATGAACTGGCCCATGTAACTAATGATTGTAATACAATTGAAAGTTCAACATGGTGATATGTGGGCAGGCTAAATAGCCATCTCAGATGGCAATTAAAGAAAATTGAATTTATTTTAAGGAAAAGGGGCTGAGGGATAGGATATCCAAAGGGAAGGTCTGCACAGCATCCAGCTATGGGGGCATTGGGTTAATGATGGCAGCACCCATGAGCTGGAGTTTCATCCTTATATGCAGTCACTGGCAGAAAGCTCTTGACATCAGGGGTCTGAGTCAGTGTGCTTGGAATGCAGATGGAATGCAGGTGTGTGATCAGGTGTCTTCAGGACAGTTTCCATTCCTTGTATGGTCTGACTCCTGGTGTCTAGAAAGCTTTCCCTGGCCTTTGTCCTGATACATGGAATGGCAAAGCTCAGACTCTCCTTGTGGGTTCTTGTCCTATGAAGTTTGAAGAATAAAATTCACGGACTAAAAGATTTTAAGCAAAAGTGTGGAAGTTTATTGTAATTGTATACAAACATCCCCAAAAGGAAACCCCCTGTGGAGGAGTCCCCAAATAGAGAAAACCTGCTCTCTCTCTCTCTCTCTCTCTCTCTCTCTCTCTCTCTCTCTCAAATGGGAAACATCTGGTCCTTTTGAGTCTCTTTGTCTCATGGTTTATAAATCCTTGCAGTTCTTTGTTCATCCTACTTTCTAATTGGACCCTTCCTTATTTTATGTCTCTTATGTTTTCCTAATTGGCTGCTTTCCCCCTGTTCCCTGCATGGTATCAGTTTCAAAGCTCACCCAGTGCCCCTTCTTCTCCTTCCCCTTAACATTCTTATAAACAATCTGGCAGCTTGGAGCTGTCTCTGCCCGTCACGTATGCATCCCTCTCTCATGGACCCCCCTTTTCCTAATCTGCCTCCCCTGTCTCTAAAATATTTTCACTTCTGTGGTGGGAAGGTTACAAATGGCCTTGAAGGATTGTATTGCCTTATAGTCCTAATGACAATCTATAATAATAAAAGGGTAATATGCTAATTAGACCTGACGTCATTCCGGATATCCTTCCTGATGACGCCGGGGACAGAGGGAAGCCAGGCAGGTCCCAGGTGCCTGCTGGCGGCTGGAGGAGGGAAGCCTGGGTCGTAGGTGCCGGAGGGAAGCTGGGGAAGGAAGGCCTACTCTTGAATGAATTTTTGTGCATTGGGCCTCTAGTGTAGTGATAATAATATCTTTAAAATTTTGCAATATTAAAGAAGAATTTTTATTGATTCATTTGAATCAGAATTGAAAATACCCATTTTGTTCCCCAAAACATAAACACCTCATGGAAGGATTGACATTGGTTCCTAAGAAAGTAAAGAAATAACTTAGATATAGTAAACCAGGTTTAGAAAAGAAAAACTATGTTTTATTGGTTTGTTTTAGGCTTCATAAAGTGCCAATAAAGTGCCAAAAAAATCAGAGTAAGTTTTCTCTTCTCTAAGAACACATTAATGTATTTAAGAACTTGGTGAATTTTTATATCAGCTTTATCTGGCAGAAACTTTGAACTCAGTAGCTTCTTGAAAATAATCCAGAGCAAATTCACTCTTTTTGAATCTCAGAAATGTTTATGGGTTACATAGTCATGATCCTTGCTTTAAGGAACTTTGAAGAGGGTTGAGACAAAGTATTACATTATATCATGCTGCCACCCACCCCCAGTTACCCGTTTGCCATCAGGCGATTGGAGCCTGCTGGCCAGGGGAAGGGACCGAGAGGTTGGGGGAATCTCCTGTGTTGAGTATCTGCCCCCTGGTGGTTAGTGCACATCATAGCAACCGGTTGTTCTGCCGTTCAGTCAATTTGTATATTACCCTTTTGTTATATAGGATACACCTAACAGGTAAGTAAATTAATGCACCAAATGAGTGAATGATTAAAATTAAAATTGCTGTAATATTTAGCATAACATGGAAAAGACCTTAGAAATATTTTGTGTAGTAATTATTGCATTTGTATTTGCTTCCATTAGGCATTAAAACAATAAAAACAAAAATCCAACTAAGATCTGGTATCATAAAAAGTCCATTTTGTGTTGAACATGTTTGTATTTCTATAGGCATTCAATAATGCTTACTAACTTAAAAAAATGAAAAAAGCTGACACATGTTCTATATTATTTATGTATTTCAGAAAATGAAAACCACTGACTTAGCCAAGCCTCCTCATTTAGTAGCTAAAGCCATTAGGGTCAAGAGATTTTAAGTTCCTTTGCTTTCTCAGACAGGTAATTAATGGCAGGACCCGGCCTCCTGGAATCTAATCTGATGCATTATTCTTTAGAGTTCTCTACTTCCCTATTTAGATCATTCTTCTTGGTGAGAGTGAATACAAAGATGGGGGAAAAAAAATGAATGGGACTGGAAGGGTTGATTGTCAGAGTTTCAGTGAATAACCTAGAAGTTCAAAGCTTTTAGAACAGTTCTAGTGAACATTCCCTGAAAGTTAATGACCTGCTGTTTTGTTCCCTTATAAATCATTGAAATGCCAGCTTACAATAGTCAAGAGTTTAGTCACAAGAACACAATATAGACATAGTTATAATAAGGCAACACATTTATAACTAAAAGGGCTTAGTGTGACTGGTTTAAAAAGCAATGCACAGCAAAAATGGTGATGTTGACTTTTATTTTTTAACTTCCAGGTATTATAAAAGGGAAAAACAAAGCAATTTTCAAAAAAGATTGGGAAAGAAAATAAATATAACTTAGTAAGTAAAAGAGTATATTTCAAGATCAAATGGGAAAAACCAAAACAAAGAGAAAGACTTTTGATAGAATTTGTATTATTTAGTGCAGCAAGTAAAAATTTACTTATGTCCTTACAGAGTTTACTGTTCAGAAGCAGAATAAATACAGGGTGGGGCAAAAGTAGGTGTATAGTTGTGAGTATATGAAAGGCGGGTTTATTTTTGTGTTATTATTTATTCATTATTTTCTATGTGAACAATTGTATATCTACTTTGCCCCACCTTGTACTTAACACATTTTCCCAGATTTTTATATGTTTGGTAATGTAAATAGTATAACTATTAATCCTTACAATAACCTAATGAGGTAGCTGCTGCAATTATCTATCTTTTTTTTACTTGGGGAACTTGACAATTAAGTAAATTGTCCATAGTGTTATAGGTAATCCTTGACCTTAATGAGGTTCGCATTGGTCAGACTGACTTCAGAGAAGTATTGACAGAACATTATGCTTCACTGCTTCTGAACCTCTGTGCTATGCTTTATAAAGATGTAAGATTGTTAGGTTGGAAGTTATGATACAGGATTTTTGGACTGGAACATGTGGTGTTTCCCCTGGACAGGATGGTTTCCCAGATTCTTTGTCCATCTGAGTCAATGAATGAATCCACAGACAGAAGATGGTATAGCAAAGGTGGAGATTTATTGAAGAACAAGTACAAATTCCCACGTGGGGAGAAGGAAAGAATCTCACAGCACAGACACCCACGTGGGGAGGGGAAAAGAGCCCCACCAACATCCTGTTTCCAATGTTTATAAAGGCTACAGGTCCCCGTGTCCTGATATCCCCTCTGATTGGTCAATATTCCCTTTTGAATTGGTTACTATAGTAACTCCTGAGCTCAAAGAGCAAACCTCACATGGGACATGTGAGGCCCTCCTCCTTCATTGTTCTCCTGTTCCCTCTGGGATTTCTTCCTCCTTCTTTATTTTGTAAATATAGACCTTTTGGCTACTCTCAGTTCCCTTGTCTTATGGAAATGTACCCTTTTGCAACTCTGTAGCCCTGTGTTTTTTCTTTATGGACCCCCAATTCTAAAAATTCCCTTAACCTGCCTATTTCACAACCAAAAATTCCTATTTCAGTTAGACCTGAGCAGCTGGGGTGGGGCCTGCCCTGGGGTCCTGACAGGGGTGAGACCAGCATTGCCTTCAGACCGCCTCTCTATGAGTGGCCCAGCTGACCACCAGCAGGCAGGTTCGGAGCCAGCTGGCTCTTGGCACAAGCTCAGAGGAAAAGGATATGACCTCAATGCCAATATGACCTTACTAGGGCCCTGGACTAATTATAATAAAATTTGCATTTCTGCTTTGACCTTGCCCCCCATAGGTTTTCCCCATATACATTAAGAATAAAGGCATGCCCAGAAGGAGATAGTTTCTGTCAATCATCCCTGAATGCAAATGAAAGGCTCCACCCAGAAAACCCCTCTTTTAAACCCAGGAGGTGGAGGCCAGGCTCTCTCTCTGTGCACTCCACCTCCAAGGAGCATGCTCATGCCATTCCCTTTCCCCTTCCCTTCCCCACCGGCATGTATCCCCCAACCTCTAAAGGTCCCCATGAGACTTTCAACCAGGGGACAAATGGGCTTGTCCTGGGCTAGCCCTCTGAACCTGTTTTCTCTGATTTCCCAGTGAGCTAAAGCAGCCCAGCCATACTCCATTCTCTCTCTCTCTCTCTCTCTCTCTCTCTCTCTCTCTCTCTCTCTCTCTCGACTGGCCATCTCCTCATTTGGAATGTGTCTTCAATAAACCCCACTTTGCTTTACTTCTATTTTTGTTGGCCTTAAAATCTTTTCTGCATCCATGAAAAGAATCAAGGTCCCAATTGGTAACAAGGTCAGCATGGTGATGTAAAACAAATAAAAATAAAATAGTAAAGGAATGCAGGAAAGTGTCAATTATGTTCAACTGGGGATACTAAAAGCTTAACTAAATTAGTGAAAGGAGTTTTTAGGGGTGAAATAGGCAGGTTTGGAAATTTTAGGAATTAAGGGGTCCATGGAAGAAGCACAGGGCTACAGAGCTGCAAAGGGTACATTTCCATAAGATTAGGGAGCTGGGAGCAGCAGAAGGTATATTTTCATAAGATAGGGGAGCTGGGAGCTACAAAAAGTATACATTTACAGAATAAAGGGAAGGAAGCCCTTCATTCAGAGAGGGAAGAAGAAAACCCAGAGGGAATAGGGAAGGAAATAATAAGGGAGAAGAAGGAGGGAACCTCAAGTACTTTGTGAGGTCTGAGCTCTTGAGTTGCTATGATAACCAATCTAAGGGGGATAGTGACCAATCAGAGGGGATATCAAAGCACAAAGATCTGTAGCCTTTATAAACCAAAGGAAAAGAGACTTCTGGGACCCTTACCCCTCCCCACGTGGGAGTCTGTGCTAGTTTCTCAATAAATTTCCACTCTTTACTATATCACCTTTCAACCATGGTTTCATTCTTTGACTACACTGTACAAGAGCGCAGGAACCATCCTGCTCAGATGAGCACTGCACGTTCCAGTCCAATTTTCCCGTATCATTGGTGACACTTAAAATTGGCTTAGGGTATCTGAAGGCCGAAAAGAGAGACAGAAAAAAAAGGTTGCATGAACAAATATACAACAAAATAATTATTCATAAACTACTTTAATCCACATTGCACCCACATAAATATTTCTCTACAGATTCCATTATAAAGTTAACATGTAGATTTTTCACCTGCTAATTCTTCTTGTCTACCACCTACAAGATTCAATAAAACTATCTAATTATTCATTTATATACTCAGTCCAAATATGGAGAATTTTTAGTATGTCCCAAGTTCCATCTCTAAGTGAATAGGAAACAAAAATTAAGATGCAGTCTTTACTAGTTCAAAGCATGTGGTGCTGGGAAAGATTAAAAAAATAAAATTTTATCTGTAATTTATATGTTATTTGATAGAAGAAACTCAGGAGTTTAAAAGAATCAAACTAAGTCTCCTAAGGTTCTGGGGAATGTTCCTATAGAAAGAGATGCTGAAGCAAGTTCTTGAATATAACCAGGAGTAAGAGAAATTAAACTACAACAGAAATAACAGTCTAGGTGAAGTGAGCAAATGTGAGTTATGGAGGTGAGAAAGCCCATATGCCATTCTCTAAAACATATATAATTCAAAACAACTCTGTTAGTGAGACAAAGATTTTACAGAATGTAGGATCAACATCTACTACACTAATTGGGTCTTTCACCTGCTAGTTCTTACCTACAATTTATAATTAGGCATGATCTCTGCAAGCAGCATCAACGTGGCACAGGAGGGATTCTCATGCTCTCTGCTGAAATATTTAAGAACCTGAAAAACTGTATAAAAAAGGCACTAAAAATGATCTGTGAGCAAATCAGAGACTGAAATGAATGGAAATAAATGTATCTCGTATCATATACCTTGCTAAACAAAGAGGAACAAAATAAAAAGTGACATGCTTATATATCTAGGAAAGAATAACTCCTGGGAGACAGTGTAGTTGGCAAGCTAGTCAAGGTAACCTTGCCACCTGTTAAATGTTACAAGTTGCATCTTCTGTATGTCGCTTACAAAAACAAAATTGCAGGGAAAAATAAAGCGATGTGAAAAATGCTTTGCTCTTCTCACTGTGCTTTCTTCAATTCACCCAGCCAGAGGAAGTTACTTTTTCACACTCCCTTAACACTTTGTACAAGTGACAATTACAGCCCTTAGCAAATTTTATCATAAATTCCATGTTTATTTCTCTCCCTGTGCATTAGGTTTTGAGCTATTTTAATGAATAATGCATGAATTAATCATTTATTAACTAATTAACTGATGAGAAAGTTGAATGCATATTTTTTAGGAATTCATGTATTATTTTCTTTTATACGTCATTATTTTGTGAATGACTAATTTAGAAGAAAACTAATTCAAACAATTTCCATAAAATATTTGATACATGATTTTTGGACTGGAACATGTGGTGTTCCCAGATTCTTTGTCCATTGGAAATCAAAGAATGACTCCACAGACAGAAGGTGGTATAGCAAAGGTGGAGATTTATTGAAGAACAAGTACAGACTCTCACTTGGGGAAGGAGAAAGAATCTCACAGCACAGACTCCCACAAGGGGAGGGGGAAAGAGTCCTGCTGACTTCCTGTTTCCACAGTTTATAAAGGCTGCAGTTCCTGTGCCCTGTTATCCCCTCTGATTGGTCAATGTTCCCTTTTGAATTGGTTACTATAGTAACTCCTGAGGCCCTCCTCCCTCATTCTTCTGGGCTTTCTTCCTCCTTCTTTATTTTGTAAATAAACCTTTTGGCCACTCTCAGTTCCCTTGTCTTATGTAAATGTAACTGTCACCTCTCCTTTGTCTCATGGAAATGTAACTGTTGCTGCTCCCTTGTCTTAGGAAATGTAACTGTGAGTGGCTTCCTTGTGTTATGGAAATGTACCTTCTCCCAGCTCTTTTGTCTTATGGAAATGTAACTTCTCCCAGTTTGTAGTCCTGTGTTTTTTCCATGGACCCTCAATTCTAAAAATTCTATAACCCTGCCTATTTTCCCCTAAAATTCCTATTTCATATTTTAGGTAAATCTTTTATAAATATTGAAAAAAAAAGTTTGAAGAAAAGAAGTAGGCTAAAATTATTCATCTTTAGAATCCAAAGTTTTTTGTGTTTTTTTTTAAATTACATATACAATGAGTTTATTTTAATGTATACTTATTACAAAAATATAAATATATTCTCTTTAATGTAAAATACTCCAGAATATGCATTCATTTCAACTATTGCATTTTTTATTGAATCAATTGGGGTGGCATTGGTTAATACAATTATATAGGTTTCAAGTGTATAATTCTATGCTGCATCACCTGTATATTGCATTGTGAGTTCGACACTTTTGATATTTTATCTATAATAATAAAAGCATAATATACTAATTAGACTGGACAGCCAGATGTCCTTCCAGATGACCTTTTCGAAGAAGCCGGGGCTGCAAGGGCTGAGGCAAGCCTCTGCAGCTGTGAGGGCCAAGCCCCTTGCATGAATTTCCTGCATCAGGCCTCTAGTTTTCAAATAGGCATTTGCATTACTTTTTCATATGAACTAAAATGAAACTAATATAAAGTACAATACAGATAATTATATAGTGTAAATTTAGAGTATTTAACTATTATATGCTAATACACATTTTATAGTGATTATTTAAATTTTGTTAATATCCATTATTTTTCAATTAAATGACCTCAGGTGGTACATGCTAGTATATACTATCATCCTACATTTTTTCCTAACAATTAAGTTATTCAACAAATAAGTCCTGAGGCCTTTCTGTTGAGAGTCCTTAGGTTCTAGGAACATAGTGAACCAGACTGACAAAACCTCACTAGCACACAACACACATTCTACTTCAGAATTTAGACAGCAATTAAGCTCTTGTCATTTAGCTTCAAATCTATCCATTTATATTCCATTTTGGAATGCTTGGGCCAGGATTCTTCAAACCACATTTTTCTTTGTCAACTGACTTCTCTTATTTTCTGCCAAATGACCACACTATAAAAGGTAGGAAGGGAAAAAGATAGGTGTACTTTTTTCTCTCCCTCTTGATCTTGAAAACATTGGGTTGTTTTCCAGTTATTTTTAGAACTCAAAACCAAACGTGCTACATTTTCTCAGAACTGTCATTGCTATCCAGACAGGTAATCCCTGAACATATCCCAGTTGTACAAGGCCCCTGCTCACCACTCCTGAGGTACCAGCACCAGCCAGGAAGCACCCCCTCCTTGAGGTCTGACCCACGTGGACAGGGATTCGTCCTTTCCGTGTCTAACCTTGCATAATCCAAATGTTACCTGTTTGTCTTGAGTGTTTTCATTTTGCTTTTCCAGACATTCCAATACTATGCAAGAAATAGCCTATATTAAGATTTCTTGACTGAAATGCTTAACGCAGTTTCCCTTTTCCTGATTGGGCAATAATTGACATTAGATTCCGTACTTGATGTTAGAAATGACCCCAAGCAAACAAAACCATAAACATGCGATTATGGGTTTGTTTGGTTATATTTTGTCTTAAGAACAGTAATAAGTTCCTTGAAATTGAAAAAAAATGAAATATTAGTAGATTTTCCTAGGGATAAAATTTATGAAACTTAATACCCGTTATTGACTGTGAAGTAATGATTACTGAAGCAAATGCACTGTGGAGGGGAGCAAGAGGCTGTTGTACATAGCCCTTATGTTTGTAATGGAGGCTACAGGATTAGTGAGGTAGAATGTTTGATTGCGACTGCCCCAAAGAGCTTATGTAAGGAAAATTACAAGCTTACAACTCCACATTTTCAGCACACATAATAGTCAGAGAACCAGAGAGCTCCTATGGCAGATTTAAAAGAACCACCTAACCATCTCATATTTCTATAGCTGTAGGGCAGAGCTCACTGAATATCAAATCCAGAATGTAACTATACTAGTATAGCTTTCAAAATTGCAGCATATGTTTAATTCATAGTTTTACTCAACCTAATAGGTGAAGCATTGATTTTGAACGAGTAGGACCCTATGATTACAGTCACATAGATAAAGTCAGATGAAGCTGAGAATATTGAATGCTTAATTTTTTCTGAGCTGTCCTTGTTTGCAGAGAGATCTGCCCTAAGGATACCAATGCCCTCCAATGTCGAAGGAGATAAGTTTTACCATCCTTGAAGACCCTTTATTAATCTCATCCCAGGCAGCTGACTTGCAAAGGGCTATTTGTTTCAGTCTAAACCCATCCTGACCTCTTGTTATATCCTTTAGAACAAAAAATGGTTATATCTCAAGGACATAAGTACATTACCTGACTCAGTGTAGATAGGCTATCCTGCAAAAATAATTCCAATATTAGTCTACTTTATATCATAAGACACATGTGAATAAATATGTTTTGGAATTCTAATAATGGTAGAATGAGAGGAATGGAATAAAACTCGATAGTAAGTTGAATTTCTATAAATGTACATATCATATAAAGATTTAAGATGCTAGTTTCCACAGAAGGATTGGCTATAAGAATTTGCTTGATTGTTTGACTGAGACTTGGACTTACATTTAATGAGGCTGGGAGGTCAGTACTCTTCTGGTTTAATATAGGGAAAAAAAAGAATTCAAAGCCTTAGGGAGTTCAACATTTATATTGAATTTATCATATGTTATATCTACCAATTTACTCACTATATTCTCCAATCAAGGGAATGAGCCCAGTGGCACTGTCTTAAAGGCATTGAGGACTGTACCTGTGTGGAGGTTGCCAACAGACAAGAAATCCCTGTGGTAGCTAGCTGTCCTCTGGAGGGTAGGTATGGTGGAGGGAGATACTGTCCTAAAGATGGGCTTCAGAATTCCAATAGCATCAAAGATGACATGTCAGAATAATGAGGCTGGGTGGCAGCACTTAATGGCAAGAGGTAAAGTGGATATAATGTCCCTAATGAGCAGTAAGAACAAATTGGTAAAGATATTTGATAGGGAAAGGTAATACCTCATCTCTGAGGGGATTAAAAATATTACTGTTACCTTCAATTACTTGAAAATTCTGGATTGGTAATCCTATGACATCTTAAGTTAAACTCACTTGTTTGGCCTGTATAAAGGCAGATGGATCTCAGAAAAATAGTGTGAATTTTAGTTTTTTTTTATATGTACGTTTATTATGGGATATATGCACAACTATTCATCAAGAACATGCTTTGTTATTTTTCTCAGTATACAAAGTTCACCAGAAGCAGATTGACATTGCCTGGAGGATAAACCAGTACAACTTTCTGTTTTCAAGGCTATATCAATTCTCCTACTTTTGCCATAATCTAGTCTGCAAGAATCATGACAGTAGTGTTGACAAACCACAGAACAATTTACACTGCTCACCTATATTGATGAGACCTTGCTTATTAAATATAATGTGCAGGAAGTAGCATTGGCCATAAAATGAGCAGTAAAAACAGTGTGAATCAGAGGTTCAAGTCAAACCCCACAAAATTGTCCTGCGATCTTAATAAATGTTTTGGGTGTCCACTGGTCAAGAGCATGTAAATATAACCCCTCCAGTGGCACTTTGAATCATTTGTGTGTAACAAATAAGGCTGCCAGTGTTCAGTGGGTGAGGCCAAGAGCAAGAGAAAGCACCTTAGTAAGTCAAGTGTTCATTAAAAGTTATGATGGCATGAGCTTCCTGTACAGTAGTTCCACTGGTATGAAAACTATCTGTAGCAAAAGGGATGCTCGATGAAATGTTTGGCAAGGCACAATAGGACATCGACAATTCCTAAGGGTATTTTAAAGCAACATCTTGCCCTCTTCTATATATAACATTTTTTTCACTTCCTTATGAGAAATACTTTCTGGCTTGCTACTGAGCTCTGTATAAATTGAAAATGATCACAAGACATCAAGGGATCATGCAACTTGACCTACCAATTTGGATTGGTGTCTTCTGACCTACCAAACCATAAGGCAGAGATGCTAAAAAGCCATCAATCATCCTATGTAAATGATGCATAAGAAATTAGGTTCAAGCAGGTAAATGAGGTACAAGGAAGATGAATAGGCAAGTGGATCTTATTCCTTTAATGTATTTTCTGAAAAATCATCACTCCTCCTCTGATGGCCTTTTTTAGAGTTCCTCATGACAGGTTGACTGAAGAGTAAATATCTTAGGACCTTATTTTAATATAATGTAACCATATAGAGACTACTGCAGTAATTAGCCCCAATCAGAAATGTGTTCTTGAAAGACAATGATGAGTGGGAATCATCTCAGTGGGTAGAACATCAACATATAATATATTTTGTACTTACATTTTATCTAGAAATAGATGGGCATTTAGATCTATATTAATTATGGAAAGTAACTAATTATTCAGCTGTAAGTTCAGGAACTTGGAAAATGAGTAGACAACAGAATTAGAAAATTGGTGTCAGTGGGTTTAGAGGAATAAATCAATAATCTTTATAAATGTGAAGAATATAAAGATGTATGTCTACCATTGAATGCTTACCTGACAAAAGTTTATCTAACTCAGAGGAGGCTTTTAACAATCAGCCGACAACATGACCTCTCCTTTAGATATCAGCCAGTCTCTTTCTCCAGCTACCCTGATGCTTGCTCAGTACCTTTATTTACAAATTGGCCATGCTATGAGGATGGGGCTCTGCATAAGCTAAGCAATGTGGAATTTCCTCTCTAAAACTCATTTGCTATCTCTATTGCTGAGTTTTTAACTTTACAACATCAGAGAACAATTCTGAGGCCATGATACAGCATCATTCCAAGTGATTATTGGGTCCTATCTCATGGGGCTGGAAATGATTTGTTCCCACTGGATAGAAAGATACTTCAGTTTATTTGCCTTTCCTGAACATAACATTTTTTTATGAGCACCAACATCTATGGACTTACTGTTTCTGAAAAAAATGAAATTACTTTGCAGCAAGTAAATGTAGAACAGGGCATATGCCATAAAATCCACAGGTTTTTCCACATGCTCTATCATCCCAAGCAGCTGCCTTAATAGAAAAGATAAATAACCTACTCTAGGCTCAGTTACTGTGCCAGTTGAGAAATAATACCATGAATTTTTATTGTCCTATCTTCCAGAATGTGATCTATGTTTTAAGGTAAGCATCAGAATATGAATTACATATTTCCATTGCTAGAAATTATAACTTGGAATCAAGGAGTGAAATGAGGAACGATAAAATTATTATCAATTTTCTATTGCTGCCATAACAAATTATCACAAACTCAAACATTTGCTAAAACGTTACAGGTTTATTGTCTCAGAATTCTGTTGGTCAGAAGTCTGATGGGCTTGGATGGTTTCTTGGCTTAGCACCTAACAGGACTGAAATTGGTGTCAACAGTGCAATCTTTCCTGGAGACACTGGAGCCAAATCCACTTTCTAGATCACGCAGACTTTTATGTCAAAAATCGGTTCCGTGTGATTGTAGGACTAAAGTTCCCATTCCTTACGGCTATCAGCCAGGGTTTCTTCTTATCTTCTATAAGTCACAGCCATACCCTCTCCCTTGGTACTCATCCTCCATCTCAAAATCAGCAATAGTGCATTGTGTTCTCATTTGTCATGTCTCTCTAACCTCCACTTCTGCTCCATTTCTCCTCTGCTATTTTTTGGAAGGTCAGCTGCACCTCTCTGAATGGTCTTCTGTCTTCATTTTCTAATTTTGGTGGCTCATGAGAATACACTGAGCCCACCAGGGTAATTCAAGATAATGCATTTTAAGGTCACCTGATTAGTAACTTTAATCCCACCACCAAAATCTCTTCACTGAAGTATCTACATTAATTTTTGTTGGAAAATCATCTTGGTAGGGACAAACATTTTTAGAATTATGTCTACCACACTATTATAATTAATGATTCATTTAGAAAGCATTTCCCATAGCAAAAATATCAGTTCTGCTCTTTCCATCAGGAAACAAGAACATGGCACATTGAATTGGAGGTTGAAGTCATCACTTGGCCATTTTAATTCCCTCATTTAACTGAATAGACAAAGAACGATGAAGTTATTTGCTGATGTGATTGATTATGATAACTGTGAGGCAAGTGTGTTGCTTACACACATTACGAATAGGGAAGAGTGGGCTTAGAACCCATATATTTATCTGCAGTGTCAGTACTTCCTTAACTATGTGGAAACATTCATGAAAAACTACAAAAACCAATGAAGGCCAGACTGCTGAAGTGTTAAACCTTTCAAAAATGAAGTTTGAGGTTGCCCCATAAGGTAAACAACTCCAACCTTAATTGCTTAAAACAATTAATTGGTAGTTGGGAAAAGAATTTTAAAATAACAACTATGGACACGTTTAGAGAAAAAAAGGATTTTGGCAGGTATACATATTACCTCCTCCACTTGTTACACACACACACACAGGTAGAAATAATATATAATTTATTTGTTCCTTTCTCCTACTTTCCTTTTATTACTGTAGAAAGGGAAAGTTGTCAGCTAGGGGTTATCTATATGTGTAGCCTTCAGATTGCAATATATTCAGGTGTGGTGGGTATAACACCACTGATGGACTAACTAAAATAAAGCCGAGATGGATAATATGTTATTTGCTGAGTTAGAGAAATTGAGTCTTAGCATCTTGTGCTCTCTTTTGGAGAGAGTAATAATTTCTGTTCATAAAAAATAATAGCATCTTTTTATTCATAATAATTATTATGTGTTGTACTAATTATTTTATGAGAGTTTATTACAATAAGCATCTATGTGGATACGATGTACCAAAGGAATGAGATATATTAATCATTAAACTATTGTCTCTCTGCTGCAGCATATGATTTGCTCCCCAGGTTCTTTAACATCAGCCAGGTAGCATCCCATGCTTAGCAGTCACGCCCAATTTCCATCGGGTCCATTTTTCCAAGTTCTTAAAGTACTACCAATAGGCGGTTAGTGCCTTCCTCAAAGTTTTGAACCTGTCTTTGCAAGGCTCATCCAATAGGTTCTTACATTCTCTCTTATTTTGTTCCTGTCAGCTATTGGGGATAGTAGCTAGTGCCTTCAGTTGCAAGGTCTATATTATTTCAGTGTTGTCTATTTTTCAAGTTCTGCAATACCTGTAAAAATAATTTCCTATCTTGAAATATATGCTGAGATGCCCAGTGTGGTTTCTGTTTTTCTTAATGTACCGCCTCAGATAGAGGAAAAGATATAAAAAGCAATGAAATAATATAAAAATAAATAATGAGGTTAGAGAAAGAGAGAGAGACAGAGGTAGATATAGATGGAAGAAGGTAGGAATAAAATCAGAAGAAAGGAGAGAGGGAAGGAAGGGAGGTCATGGAGTGGAATTATATAGCTTATAAAACAAGGTAATGAAAGAAGTTGACTGAGTTAAGTAGTGAAATTTTATATAGTACTAGAGGCTGGGTGCACAAAATTTGTGCACTTGACGGGGGTCACTCAGCCTGGCCTGTGCCCTCTCGCAGTCTGGGAGCCCTTGGGGGATGTCCGACTGATGGTTCCCACGGGGAGTGGGCCTAAGGCGGCAGTCAGACATCCTTAGTGCTGCCATGGAGGCAGGAGAGGCTCCTGCCACCGCCGCTGTGCTCGCTAGCTGTGAGCCAGGTATCTGGCTGAGTGGCAATCCTCCTGTGGGAGCACACTGACCATCAGGGGGTAGCTCCTGCATTGAGTGTCTGCCCCCTGGTGGTCAGTGCATGTCATAGCAAGCAGTTGGACAGCCTTAGCATATCATTAGCATATTATGCTTTGATTGGTTGAACGGCCAATTGGACGACTGGACACTTAGCATATTAGGCTTTTATTATATAGGACTAGGGGCCCGGTGCATGAAATTTGTGCACTGGGGGTCAGGAGTCCCTCAGCCCAACCTGCCCCCTCTCACATACTGGGAGCCCTCAGGGGATGTCCTACTGATGGCTTAGGCCCACACCCCCTGGGGAGTGGGCCTAAGCCGCAGTCTGGCCTCCCTTTGTGGGAGGCAACCGGGCTGGTCAGGGGAAGGCACCAGCCCCATCACTCCGCTGCTGCAGCCACTGCCAATCACCGCAGCCACCAAGGTGTTTTCATCAACACGGACTCCAGTCCCTTCACCAAGAAAAAATGACAATTTTCTTTAGGCATTTTCAAGAGGTGTCTTTCATAGGACATGTATTTCTTTCTTTCTTTCTTTTTTCTTTATCCTCGTCTAAGGATATGTTTCTATTGACTTTTAGAGAATGTGGAAGAGAAAGGGAAAGACAGAGAGAAACATCAAAGTGAGAGGAACACTGTGATTGGTTGCCTCCTGCATGAGCCCTGATCTGGGCTGCAGCCAGGGAGGAGCCTGCAACCTAGGTACATGCCCTTGATCAGAATCAAACCCAGACCTTGCTGTCTGCAGGCTGAGGCTCTATCCACTGAGTCAAACCGGCTAGGGCAGGATATGACATTTCTTAGCCCTCTAGCAGCGGACCTTCATTTTTTTTCTTCAGAAGTGTGGTGGAAAAACCCTAGATCACCTTTTTGGATTCTTATTACCCAAGTTACTAAGAATATTACCTGTGGCATACAGGAAGCTTGGCCAATGTGCAGTCAGAAAAGGTGTTTCCTCTATAGTTCACACCAATCGTGGGCTGGGCCCTGCCCAGGCCTAAAGCCTCTGGCCGAAGCTTTAGGCCTGGACAGGCCCCCTCAGCTCCCTCTGATCACCGGCTCAGCCCCTGCCTGGGCCTGCCCAGACCGAAAGCCTCTTGGGGAGGAGCAGACCCCCAGCTCCCTGCGATCAATCACAGGGGGTACACTCTTGTCCAGGCCAAAAGCAGACCCCCAGCTCCCTACCCAGGCAATCGATCACAGGGGGTCCACTGGTGCACCAAGCCTAAGCAACCCCCAGCTCCCTGCAATCGATTGCAGGGGGTCTGCCCTCCAGTAGTGGGACTGAGGGTACTGGGCACAGCCATCTTGTGGCTATGAGGGCCACCATTTTTGTCGCGGAATGATGGTTAATTTGCATATTACTCTATTATTAGATAGGATGACTGGAGAAACACTATAGGAATGATGCACTAGAGTGAACACTGTACAAGTGAAAGGGATTCATGAATAAGAGATCAAGGATAGACTTTCACAAAGAGAAAGCAATAAGTATAAAGCAATCTAAGCAAGAATGCAATTGGCTTTAAAAATGGCTGTGGGACATTTACATAGAGAACAATGAATACATTAAAAATGTAGAAAAAGATGAATCTGAAGAAGTATTAAAAATGGTGGAAGATTGTATATGCCTTGGAGGCTATTTTTAACTAAGATAAATCTTGGGGCTTGGGGCACACACACATACACACACACACACACACACACACACACACACCAAAAGTGGTTCTAAATAAAAAATACAAAAATAGACATTTTGTTCTAAATTTAATGAAAATATAGACAATTCATAATAATTGAATTTATGATCATTGGCTACTCTGACATTCCTATTCTATTTTCTATTTCAATCAACTATTTAATTAAATATCATCTCAATCCAACAAATATAAAATACATATTAATAAAAAAGACCATTTCCTAATACATTTTTTTAACCTGAATTGAGGAGTGAAGTAAATGCTCAATAATTATTTACTGAAATTAATTAATCTTTTAAAGTTTGGGATTGAAATTTATACCTAGCATTTGTTAATGCATTTAATTCCAAATAGGAAAATAAATGTGATTACTATGTATTCAATGATGAACCTGCTTCTCAGCAAAGCACGAACATAACTCAAAACTCATTTTTTTCCTGCAGTAGATCAGACCCCTGGCCAAAAGTCAAAAGCAAAGAAATACAACCTGTTAGCTTATGACAGAAATGGTTGAAGAAGTAATATCAGTTTCAGTAGGGGACATAATAGCCTGTTGCAATACCTGATCAATGTTACAGTGATTTTGCCATCAGTTTAGTAAAGACATATTTTCATCATGGAGCATGGAGCATAACACAATGCAATACACCCTGCAAAGTAGAATTGGTATGAGGATGGGTGCACCGGGATTGTTGCTATGGAAATGCTGAATTCTCCATTCAAAAGTTTGAGCTTAAATTTTGTTGAAATCCAGATGGTTGATTTAAAGCATACCAAAAAGGAGAACCATGAAATGTTCTTAAAGTGTTGGAATGTAATTGAAGTGTCATCTGATTTTTTATTTGCAGAGGTAAGCAGTGTTTCGTGATATTCTTTTTATTTTGTGTAAAAAAACTGAAAAGCATTTCTTAGTGGAACCAGAAGGCTTAGTAATGAGAAAGAACTTTTGAGGCAATAACAATCAAATTGAAAAGTCATTTTCCAAAATTTGATAGAAAAGAGGACAGAGACATCTAGCAAAAAATAATGTTTCTTCCACCGTGAAGGTAACTTGTTCTGTGAAGTTTAATTCTCTGCTGTGTATTAATCCATGTAATTTTGTAATGGTTCTGGCATACATGCTTCATTCTATCAATGCAACCAAGGTGTTTTTGAGTGACATTACAGATGGAAGATACAACTAATGATATTAGCAGCAGAAGAGGGATCAAAAATTAAACTGAGAGAAAACAAAGTTTTTCTACCTGTTTTAGCATCTATTGATAGATATTACTTTCTGGGGAAAATTATCAAGTGAAAAACAATTGAAAATGCACTGAGTTTTGTAGTTACAAATAAGAAAACAGATGCCATTTTAATGGCTGTCTTTATTTTTTCCATATAAAAGATAGAAGTAATCATTATGACATTAAGTTTATTATATTGTTGTTATACACTACATTAAAACAATTGTAAGTCATAACTGATTTCTGAGATAACTGTGTTTGTACCCACAGTTATATCATTTTAGGGATAATAGGAATAGAGAATACATCACCAATCTATATCCCTAAAAATAATTTCCAGGGAAAATCATGAAAAACATTTTTGCCAGAGACAAGATAATTTACTCTCAATATAAAATTTGTTTATCACTTTGCAATATAAATTGATTCAAAATCCTTATCATGTAGATTTCTGGTACCAATAAAATAACAGTTCATGCTTTATTAAATCATTTTATAATTTACTGTGGGCTCAATTCAATTTAATTTACTATTTCTCAACATGTTTTGAGCACTTACATGATGTTTTGTGTTATAATAGGTATAAAGATACATAGATAAATCATCATTATCTTCAATTTGCTCACATTCCAGTGAGTGAGAAACCTAAAAATGTAATTATGATATAAAATGAGATTTTTTAGATAATAAAAGTTTACCAAAAGTGCCTCAGGAGCATAGGGAAATTTAGTTTTGTCTGATTTTAGACAAAAGCGTTTTTTTTTTTGGTTTTGTTGTTTATTATTTTAATCCTGACCTGAGAAGTGAGGATATTTTTTCCATTACTTTTAGAGAAAGCATACGGGGAGGATGGGAGACAGAGAGAGAGAGAGAAAAAAAAATTAATGTGAGAGAGACACATCAATTGGTTGCCTCCTGCACATTCTCAGTCCTGGCAGGCAATGGAACCTGCAAACTGGTATGTGCCCTTGACCGGGAATTGAATACACCGCCCTCCAGTGCTTTGGCCAACATTCCAACCACTGAGCAATGCCATCCAGGGCTTTTTAAATGCATATATATTTTTTTATTTTTCAATCTCAGTTAAAGTGATAACATTGGAATTAGCTACTTATTAATAACAGGAAAGGAGCTAACGGGGGAGTCAGACATTGTAGGCATGTCATTTGGGCAGTTTTGCCAGGAAGCTTCAGTTGGATTCCTCAGGGATCCAACAAAGAGAAGATAGATGCATGCCCAGTAAAGCTGGGGAAACTAGAGAAGGTGCTTGTTGTCAGTCACACCTGGGAACGGAAGTCACTGGCCTGAATGGGCAATGGCCACTGCAAGCACATGGAGATTTGGGGATACATAATCCCTTCAACAAAGGAATTCACTCTCTTGAGCACTCTATGGACTCTAGCTGCTTGTATGCTCCTGGCTTGCTCTTGGCTTCCTTGCATTCGCTCATTTGGTCCATGGCCATGTGGACTCCACACACAATGAACTAATGAGCTGTAGCTAGCCTGATGCTGTATTGCACTATGTAAATATGGAATGGAACTCTGGACACTGGCTCTGATTTGAGCTCTACTGAAACCACAGCTACTCTTCTATGACTGTACTAAGGGAAATGGGACTTATTCCATGGAAATAAAGCTTTCTACTATATCTCATTCTCCAATGGGGGCCTCTACAAATGCTGATTTCAGTGGTACCCCAAGAACTCCACCCCCAATAGCAATAGGGAGAGATGAGCTACTCTTCTATACTATAACAGAAGTACAATATTGTATTAGTTTGAGGTGTCCAAGATAGTGATTAGACACATATATAATTTACAAAGTGATCACCCTAATAAGTCTAATACTCATCTGACACCATACATCGTTTTTACAATATTATTGACTATATTCCTTATATTGTACTTTACACCCTCAATGATTAATCTGTAACATTCATTTGTACTTTTTAAAAAATATTTTTTATTAATTTCAGAGAGGAATGCAGAGGGAGAGAAAGATAGAGATATCAATGATGAGAATCATTGATCAGCTGCCTCCTACACACCCCCTACTGAGGATAGAGCTCACAACCTGGGCATTGTGCCCTTACCTGGAATTGAACCATGACTTCCTGGTTCATAAGTGGATGCTCAATCACTGCACCACTGTGGCCAGGCTCAATTTGTACTTCTTAATCTCCCCACCTTTTCCACCCATCCTTGCAACCTCACTCTCATCTACTACCTGTTAAAATGTTCTCTGTATCTATGAATCTATTTCTATTCTACTTGTTCATTTATTTTGTTTTAGATTCAACATATAAGTAAAATAATCTGGCATTTGTCTTTCCCTGTCTGACTTATTTCACTCAGCATAGAAGCCTCTATGTTGATCCCTGTTGTTGCAGATGGCAAGATTTAAATCTTCTTTGTAGTTGAGTCATATTCCGTTGCATATTTGCACAACTTCTTTATCCATTCACCTCTGGATGGAAATGATAGAGCCAAATTACCGTGCTGCCCCTCCCTGTAGACTGCAAGAATGTATCAGTTGCATGTACCTACCAATAGGAATGTAGAGAGGTGGACTCAGTCCACTTTAGGCAAGCTGCCCAGTGTGCCCCTGTGTAACTGGACCCCTCACCCTACCCCTGACCAATCATGGGGGTCATAAACACTCTCCCTGCCCACTGCTTGAGACCCCCTTTAAAGCCTTTGTTCTGGCGAGAGAGGTTCTCTTTTTCCCCGGTGAGCGCTGGAGATGAGAGCTCGTGCTAGCACGAATAAAGGTTCTCTTGCAGTTACAGCGGGTCTTGGCTCCTTCCTGGGGGGTTTTTGGGGATTCTGAACACTGGGCATTACAGAAACTTAGATTGCTTCCATATCTTGGCTATTGTAAATGATGCTGCAACAAACATATGGATATACATATCTTTTCAATTTAATGTTTTGGGTTTCTTTGGATAAATACCCAGAAGTAGAGTTGCTAGGCCCGTCTTTGTCTCCTGTTAAAACCTTTGTTTTAAAGTCTATTTAAAACAAAGGTTATAACCAAAGGTGGTATAAGTATTGCTACTGCAGTTTTGTGGGTTGTTTGTTTTTCATTATCATTCAATATCTTTTTTCCAACCCTTAAAGTGTTTGTCTTTTGATGTGAAGTGAGTCTCTTATAAATGACATGTAAGGATCTTGTTTTATTATCCATTCAGCCACCATATGTCTTTTGATTGGAGAATTTAATCTATGTGCATTTAAAGTCATTGTTGATAGATATGTATTCATTGCCATTTTATTTTTCATATTTTTCCTTTTTTCCCCCTTCTTCTTAAAGAAGACCCTTTAACATTTCTTGTAATACTGGTTTGGTGGTGATTAACTATAGCTTTTCCTTGTCTGGGAATTTCTTTATCTGTACTTTGATTCTAAATGAGTTAGATTATTTAATCTATCCCTTGCCTTGTTCCAGAAATAGGGGGTAAAAAAACAATTGCATGACTTTGATGACCTCTCAATAATTCGATCCATATATGACCAATGTGCATTTAGATAATTTACTAAGGTAGACTTTGCGTTGGGTGGATATTAAACCCCTGGGTCATTGATGAACTTGGTTAGTTACTTGTAAAAATCTCAGCTTTCTCTCACAGTGTAATGACCTGCTTGGACACTAGGGGGTCCCCATTCCTGGTTCTACAAATAGTGTAAGACCTAATAAAGAGATATGACTCCCAAATCATATACATTTGCCACACATCCCTTCCTGTGCTTGACTCACTTTTAGTGAACTGGCTCAAATTGAAACCCTTAGAAACCTCCTGTATACACTATCCCGGCTACCTCCTAAAATATGCTAAGGGTTGGTATGCACCAAATGAGCAGTACCTTTACAGGTCTGTTGTGGGGGTTCTTGTCCCAGCCTTACAAAGGGTTCTGCATTCTAGTGAAAGGGGCTACGCATAGATGATTAAAGAGTCTGGAGACGAAAGATAATTTTGAAAGGCATTGGGAGTCAGAGGATCATCAGCTGGATCTAGAGACTCTTTCCTTGTCTAGGACCCCGTGCTTTTATTATAACACAATTTGTCCTAAGGCAAGGTGGATATATATACTTCAAAGGGTAGGATATCAAAGTGTAGAATACAGAAGCATTATCAGTTTGGGGAATAGCCTACAGCTGTTCAGGTGTTTGGCCAACAGGAGGCAATAAAATGTCCTGAGCTGTCTGGCAGCAGACAATCCTATTCAGGTTTGGGAGAAGTGCCCTTTAGCCGTTTCCAACAGGTAAACTACATATGTGGCTCACCCTTGTTGAGCTGCCCAAGTCTCATCAACCTTTTGACGGAACTCTTATAATTATTACATGCTGGAATTGGTTTCCGGCAGACTGTGTGCTAGCAGCAGGAGAGGAAGGTTCAACCCACCCGGAATTATTTTGATATTACTCCTTCCATGGGTTGGGTGAGACCCTTTTGAAAAAAAAACAACCAACAAACAAAAAAAAACAGTAGGAAATAAACATATATTTGGCATATTACATGCTATTTCAGAATCTTATAACTAGTACATAATCATATGCCATCTAAGAATTTGGCTCTATTTCTTCAAGGGTGTTCATGTTGCATAGCTTTCTTTTTTCTTTTGGTCAAATGTGTTTATATAACTTGAGGCAGAATTTAGCCAATAATATCCACTGAAAGCTGGAAAGAAAGATTACACTTGGGATTTCAAAATTATTTCCCATAATCTATCAAATGTGTTAAAAAAAAAATTCACCTTATATCAGTTATTGATACTAATTCCTTCAAGGGAAGATCAAACATTGAACATGATATAAACTTGTTAGGGCCTGTTAGGTGACTATTCCTGGTGGTGAGGGTTTGGAACCATCCACTCAGAAGGTTGAGGGACTGGAGATAATTCAACTTCCCTTCCTGCCTGCTCACCTCTGAGGGACTTCTTTCTCTACTCTTCTTGGCTAAAGCAGGAAAATCAACTCATTTGAGGGAAATATCACATCAAACTGTTTTTACACCTTTGATTACTTTAAATTCTCAAAACTAATGAACTTTAGTCATGTCATCAGTGATAATTAAAAGCCCAAACTCTGGATTATGCATGTTAGAACAAAAGAACAACAGCCAAAAAGAACCAATTAAAGATAGTGGTAACCCCCACTTCCCAAAATGCTTGAGAAGTTGGAGGAGCAATAACCTTGACAGGGGCCACTGTTGACTGAGATGTAGATTTGGGTCTTAGGATGGTTGTTGTGTCATGGTTATGAGGCTGGTACATTGATAGCTTCTTAAGACACTAGGAGTCTGGGTAAAGAGAAGTCTGATTATAAAAGAAACAAAAGAGGCTTTGAGCATCCCTGTAGATTCAGAAAGCTGTAATGCTGAAGAAAAGGTGGTTTTCAGAGAGACCCTGAAAGACAAGAACGGGATCTCCTCAGCTGGCTGCTGGAGGAGGAGCAGGCTTCAGAAATACATGTCTGCTTCTGAGGCAGAAAAACGAAGATGATGTTCAGGCCTGGAGAGAGTCTTTCTTCCTCTGTGACCAAGATCAGGTCACATGATTTGGTAAAGGCTCACTTCAGGAACAGAAATGAGATTGGAAACAATTAAAATACTCTTAAGATCATAATGGTGGTGATGGTGATGATGAGTGTCTTTTATTGGGCATGCACCGTGAGCCTGTCACTCTGCTGAGCATCTGACCAGCAGTGCCTCAAGCTCCCAACACTCCAGCAGCACCAGGCCATCTCACACCCACACCTGCAGGTGAGGGGAGTGAGAATGAGTGGAGTTAGTCAGCTGGCCCAAGGTCATGATGCTAGAAAGTGGCAGAGCTGGGGTTTGTCGTATTTACATTTGTATGCAGTTTAATGAGAAAGCTAATGACAACATAGTAAAATGTTTATGTAGTTTAGGTGCCATAATGGAGAAGGCTCTTATCCCGAGATTTTGACTTTCTCACTCCTTAGTGGCATTTTTAATAGTAGAGTGTATAGATTTATTGGATATGCAGCTCTTTGTTTTGGTCCAATTAATGCTTTTGTTTCACAAAATATAAAAAAAGTTGGAGTTTATATATTACCGTTATTTTTCAATTTTTATTTTTTTGTTATATGATATTGGAAGATATGGGGAAAACTCAGAACACATTTTATGTTTATATTTTACTATTAAACTTGAAAAAAGTACTTGAAATTAGAAAAAAAATAATTCTTATCAAATAAAGTGGCCAGCCATATAAAGATGCAACCAAATAAGCTAAAACATATAATATAATATATTGATAAGCTTTTCTTACTACTTTCAAGGATTGCTGTAATTATCTAACATTTTGTCACAGACTAGTAGTCTGAAAGGAGAGTTTGCTCTTTTCAATTTCTTAATCCCTTGTGCATAACTCTCTGTGCTGCTGCTTTTGAAGAAATTGTATATAATTTCTTCTCTGTATCAAGGGGCTATATTCTGTTGAAAGGACCTAAACTTAATGACTTAATAATTGTCTAGGGGATGTCAGTCACAATGATCAATTTTGAATGTATGTTACATGTAGAGTAAGGTAAAAGACAAAAGGAACTAAACACAAACAGAAATATAAGTATCATTTTCATAATTCTTCTTTCTAGTAAGAGGAAGAAAATATGCCTGGTATGTGCCAAGCAGCCAGCCAGCTACATGATTGGCATATATTATCTACCTTCAACCTCAAAATGACCAAGACAAATAGAGATTATTAATCCATATTTAATAGCTAGGAAAATTGAAATCTCAAGAAGTTAATTAACTTCCCTCACTATAATGTAGCTGGGAAATAATAAAGAAAAGATTTCAAGTTAAGACTACAGCTCATCAAGGGGAACACTCTGTAAAGTGTATGATTGTCTAATCACTAAATTGTACACCTGAACCAATACAAAATAAAATTGAAAGAAAAAAAATTACAATGCCTCAAAAGCAATGCTCCTTAAAAACACAATTGTTTAAAAGTTGTTTGCATCAATATCCCATTTCAAAAGTGTTCTAGAATTATCTGAATCTGAAAACACATAGGTATTATAAGATGTTTTAACATTTTCCTATGTTAACGTAAAAAAACATTGAAACCTGTAAAGAATTTTTGTGAGTTGATTTGAGCCAAACTGGAGACATATGCCGGGAAGCAGAACCTCAATGAATTGAGATAATGCTCCGGAGAATGGCAGGTTACATGTGTATTTATATATTGCAATCAAAGGAAAGGGACTTAGGTGGGTTACATGAAATCCATTGGTGATAAGACTAGAGAGGCAGGAGAAAGCAAAGTGGGGAAACCCCTGGTATTGGATAAAAAGTAAAATGATAGACACATACTTAGGGGGGTGCAGGAACAATGAACATGATAATGAAGGAATTTGTGGTATCTATCCTGGTGCCCAGCACATTAGGTTGTGCCCCATGGGGTCCAGAAAAAGGGAAGTTACAAGTTACCCAGACATTTCAAAGGGTATGTTATTATAGATGCAAAAAGACAGATAGGCTCAGTTAAGGTAAAGGTAGCTGCACCAGTCTGCATTCCCACCAGCCGTGCAGGAGGGTTCCTTTTTCTCCACATCCTTGCCAGCAATTGTCCTTTGTTTTTTTGATTTGTTGGTGATAGCCATTCTGACAGGTGTGAGATGGTACCCCATTGTCGTTTTGATTTGCATCTCTCAGATAATTAGTGACTTTGAGCATCTTTTTCATTTGTCTCTTGGCCTTCCTTCTGTCTTCTTTGGAAAGTATCTATTTAGGTCCATTGCCCATTTTTTTTTATTGGATCATTTATCTTCCTTTTATTAATTGGTATGAGTTCCCTGTAAATGTTGGAAATTAAACCTTTATCAGTGATAACATTGGCAAATATGTTCTCCCATACAGTGGGCTTTCTTGTTGTTTTGTTGATGGTTTCTTTTGCCGTGCAAAAGCTTTTTATTTTGAATTAGTCCCATTTGTTTATTTTCTCTTTAGTTTCCATTGCCCTAGGAGCAGTATCGGTGAAGAAATTGCTTTGGCACATGTCTGAGATTTCTCTGCCTGTGGATTCCTCTAGTATTTTTATGGTTTCCTGTCTTATGCTTAAGTCCTTTATCCATTTTGAGTGTATTTTTGTATATGGTGTAAGTTGGTGTTCTAGTTTCATTTTTTTTTTGCACGTATCTGTCCAATTTTCCCAACACCATTTATTGAAGAGACTCTTGACTCCATTGTATGTTCATGCCTCCTTTGTCAAATACTAATTGAGCATAGTGGTTTGGGTTGATATCTGGGTCCTCTATTTTATTCCATTCATCTATATGTCTGTTCTTTTACCAGTACCAGGCTGTTTTGAGAACAGTGGCTTTGCAATACAGCTTGAAATCTGGTATTGAGATCCCACCTACTTTATTCTTCTTTCTCAGGATTGCTGTGGCTATTCAGGGTCTTTTTTTATTCCAGGTGAATTTTTGGAGAGTTCTTTCTAGGTCTGTGAAATATGCCCTTGGTATTTTAATGGGGAGTGGATTGAATCTATAGATTGCTTTGGGTAGTATGGACATTTTAATGATGTTGATTCTACCAGTCCATGGACACGGTATATTCTTCCATTTGTTTATGTCTTTCTCTATCTCTTTTTTTCAGTGTTCTTTAGTTTTCCGGATATAGGTCTTTTACCTCCTTAGTTAAGTTTATTCCTAGGTATCTTAATTTTTTTTGGTGCGATGGTAAATGGTATTGCTTTTTTAGTCTCTCTTTCTGTAAGTTCACTATTGTTATATAGAAATGCCATAGATTTCTTGGCGTTAATTTTGCATTCTGATACATTGCCAAATTCATTTATTAAGTCTAATAGTTTTTTTTATGGAGTCTTTAGGGTTTTTTATGTACAATATCATGTCATCTGCGAATAAGGACAGTTTTACTTCTTCTTTTCCAATTTGGATGTCTATTAATTCTTCTTCTTGTCTGATTGCAATGGCTAATACTTCCAGTACTATGTAGAACAGGAATGGTGAGAGTGGGCATCCCTGTCTTGTTCCTGTTCTTAGGGGAAATGGTTTTAGTTTTTGCCCATTGAGTATGCTGTTGACTGTGGGTTTATCATATATGGCTTTTATTATCTTGAGGTATGATCCTTCTATTCCCACTTTGCTGAGATTTTTTATCAAGAAAGGGTGTTGGATTTTGTCAAATGCTTTTTCTGCATCAATTGATATGACTATGTGATTTTTATCTCTCAATTTGTTTATGTGATGTATCACATTTATTGATTTGCGGATATTGTACCATCCTTGCATCCCTGGGATAAATCCTACTTGGTTATGGTGTATGATCTTTCTGATGTACTGCTGGATCCGATTTGCAAGAATTTTGTTGAGGATTTTGGCATCTATGTTCATGAGGGATATTGGCCTGTAATTCTCTTTCATTGTGTTGTCTTTATCTGGTTTTGCTATTAGGGTGATGCTGGCTTCATAGAATGAGCTTGGAAGTGTTCCTTCCTCTTGATTTGTTTGGAATAGTCTGACGAGGATAGGTTTTAGTTCTTCCTTGAATGTTTGGTAAAACTCCCCTGTGAAGCCATCTGTCCCCGAGCTTTTGTTTGCTGGAAGCTTTTTGATGACTGCTTGAATTTCTTCCATTGTTATTGGCCTATTGAGATGTTTAGATTCTTCCTGATTGAGTTTTGGGAGCTTTTAATTTTCTAAGAATATGTTCATTTCATCTAGGTTGTCCATTTTGTTGGATTAGAGTTGTTCATAGTATTTTTTCACAATCGTTTTTATTTCTGTGTGATCAGATGTTACTTCTCCTCTTTCATTTCTGATTTTGTTTATTTAGGCCCTCTCTCTTTGCTTCTTGGTGAGCCTGAATAGAGGTTCATCAAGCTTGTTTATCCTTTCAAAGCACCAGCTCTTGGTTTTATTGATCTTTTGTATTGTTTTTTTTTTTTTTGTCTCTATGTCGTTTATCTCCACTCTTATCTTTATTATTTTCTTCCTTCTGCTCACACTGGGCTTTTCTTGTTGCTCTCTCTCTAACTCTTTGAGTTGTAGGGTTAGGTAATTTATTACCATTGTTTCTTGTTTTTTGCAGTAGGCTTGTAGAGCTATGAACTTCCCTCTCAAGACTGCTTTCACTGTGTCCCATAGATTTTGGGTTGTTGTGTTTTCATTGTCTTTTGTTGCCATGATGTGTTGTTTTTTTTTTTATTCTTTGATCTCTCTGGTAACCCAGTCATTGTTTAATAGCATGCTATTTAGTCTCCAGTTGTTTGATTTTTTTTTTATTGTTTATATTGTATTTGATTTCCAGTTTTATGCCATTGTGATCTGAGTAGATGCTTGATATGATTTCTATCTTCTTGAATTTGAAGAGACTTTGCTGTGATGTAATATATGGCATATCTTTGAAAATGACCCATGTGCACTTGAGAAGAATGTATATTCTGTGGCTTTTGGGTGAAATGTTCTGAAGATGTAAATTAATTCCATCTATTCTAGTGAGTCATTTAGGATTGATGTTTCTTTGCTGATTTTTTGTTTAGATGATTTGTCCAATGGTGATAGTGCGGTATTAAAGTCCCCTACTATGATTGTATTGCTGTCAATCTCTCCCTTGATATCCTCCAGGAGTTTTGTTATGTATTTGGGTGCTCCTGTATTGGGTGCATATATGTTTACCAGAGTTATTTTTTCTTGTTGGATTGCTCCCTTTAGTATTATGAAGTGGCCTTCATTAAACCTTTTTATGTCCTTCACTTTGAGATCTAATTTGTCAGATATAAGTATTGCTACCCCAGCTTTCTTTTCATTTCCATTCACCTGAAAAATCTTTTTCCATCCCTTCACCATCAGTCTGTGTGCATCTTTTTTTCTGAGGTGGGTTTCCTGTACACAGCAGATATATGGGTCATGTTTTCTTATCCACTCAGTTACCCTATGTCTTTCAATTGGGGCATTTAATCCATTTACATTAGAGTTATTATTTATTGGTACTAGTTTGTCATCATTTTTATTCTTTACCTCATGTGTTCCTTCTTCACTTCCTATTTCTTCTTTTACAGCAGACCCTTTAGCATTTCTTGCATTGCTGTTTTGGTGATAATAAACTCCCTTAGTCCCTTTTTTGTCTGTGAAGTTCCTGATTTCACCCTCAATTTTGATTGATAGCCTTGCTGGGTACAGTATTCTTGGATTCAGACCCTTCCTTTGCATAAGTTTGAATATTTCATTCCATTCCCTTCTTGCCTGATGTGTTTCTGTTGAGAAATCAGTTGCTAGTGTGATGGGTGATCCTTTGTAGGTAACTTTCCTTCTCTCTCTGGCAGCTTTTAAGATTCTTACTTGTCATTGGTGTTTGCCAATTTAATTATAATGTGCCTTGGCATCGGTCTTTTGGGGTTCATTTTGTTTGGGACTCTGTGAGCTTCTTGGATTTGTGTGTGTTTTTTCTTCCTTATATCAGGGAAGTTTTCTGTCATTATTTCTTCAAACAGGTTTTCTATTCCTTGCTCAGTTTCCTCTCCTTCTGACACCCCTATTATGGAGATGTTGTTTCATTTTGTGTTGTCCCAAAGTTCTCTTAGGCTCTCCTCCTGCTTTTTAATTTTTTTTTTTTCTAGAAGCTGCTCTACTTGGGTATTTTTTTCTACCTTGTCCTCTAGCTCACTGATGTGGTCCTCTGCTTCTTTTAGTCTACTGTTGATGCTTTCTAATGAGTTCTTTATAGCAGTGATGTCATTTTTCATTTCTTCTTGGTTCTTCTTCATTTCCTCTTGGTTCTTACACATATTATTGAATTTGTCTTCCATTCTTTTCAGCCACCTTATGACTATTTCTCTGAATTCTTTCTCTGACAGGTTGCTTACCTCCATTTCGTTTACTTCCTTTTCTGGTGATGCCTGCTTTTCTTTCATAGGTGTGCTGTTTCTTTGTCTCCCCAGGATCTCTTTTCTCTGGGTGTCTGGTGTTGTAGTTCTCTCTCTCCTGTGTTGATTTAAAGACACAGAATACAACACAACAAGGCACAATGCACAAGGCTCTGAACACAAATGTATTCATAATACTAATAACCCCAAATAAAGGTGACCACCATGTGAAAGAGAATTAGGGGATAAAAAAAAAAAGAAGAGAAAATAAAAGGAGTGCAAAAATGAAATTGGGAAAAGAAAAAAAAAAGTAAGATAGAAAAGAAAGAGAATAAGAAAGAAGAAAAGATGAGAGAGAAAAAAAACCCAACTATTTATATGGGGAGAAAGCTCCAATAGAACAGCTACTAATCCCACCAAATGCCAGCAACAAATACCTAGAGATGAATGCAAACTACAAACAAAAGCTAATATCAAGTGAGGTGAGGGGAAACAGAAGCGAAAAGCAAACAAATAGAAAAAGCGAAACAATCTCACCAAGCACCATAAAAAAACAATATAATCAACAATCAATCAAACAACAACAAAAGGACAGAGAGAAAAAAAATTGGATAGTGAAGAAAGAGAAGAGAGAAGTGAGTATGGACTTGGAGCAGGGGATTGGGAAATTAGATATATAAGTAGAAATTTTAACAGGAGGTAAAAAGAAGGAATAGGGAATATCTAAAGCAGGAATAGGGTAAGAGAAACAGGACAACAAAAGGGGAAAAGTGAGGAAGAGAGTGTTGGCATAAAGGTAAAGTTGAGATAGAGTAAAATGATGCTAAAGGAAAGATGAAAATAGAATGTAGAACACTAATCTCAAAGTAAAATAAAGAGAAAATAAAATGACACATTTTAAAAAAAGGTACAATAGTAGTAGTAGTAATAATACTGATTAAAAATAAAAATGTAATAATTAAAAAGGTAAAATCAAGTGAGGAAAAAAGAAAAAAAATTAGTTTCTTAAGTAAAAGATGAAAATAAAAATAAAAATGTGCAGTAGTGAAGGTCATTCACTTCCTGTACTGTTCTGTTTGGCACACCTGTTTCCTAGTCAGGACAGTATTGAAGTTCCCTGTGTTCCACTGCTCCTCAGTGTTGTAGTGCACAGTCCTGATTTTCAAGCAGGCAGTACTTCTGTGTGTCTTATACTCCTTTATTTGTGTTTACACAAGAGTCAATTTGTGATTCAACCCCTGGGTGGCAGTGTTCTGGATGACCTCTGGGTCTATAAGTCCTCTCTAGCTAGTGTTTAGATATTGTTTTTCCTGTGGCACTTAATACTGGTTTGGGGGAATGGGCTGCCCAGAGCTGGTTCTCTGATGGTTATTCCCGCTCTGATCCCCAGGTTCCACACAAACAACTTTCCCCTGCAGTCTCTTAGAGTGTCCCCAATTGTGTGATCCTATGTATTGGGCTTAGTAATCAAAAGCAATGATTTAAGGAGGGAAAAAAAAAAGTGAGAGAGAGAGAAAAGAGCCATAGTAAGTGTGCAAACTCCAGCGCTGTGGTGCAAGTCTGTGCAGTCTTTATTCCCCTTGGGTCTAAGCAGCTGGTACACTATTAAAATTTTTTTAAGCTGCCCTTTCATGCCCAGTTCAGCTATGGGTTTCTTTTTAGAGTTCCCTTCTGTTAGCAGCCCTGTGGATCCCCTTCCACATTCACGGATCACGCCAGCCCCAACGGCCACGGATTTTCCTGGGCGCAGTCTTCCCCTGGATCCTCCAGCTTCCGCTGTATGCATTTCTCTCTCCTGCCGGGACAATAGACCTCACCTTATCCCAGGCGAAATCTGACCTTTCCGTGAGGAGGTGCAGAGCTCCTCCAACTCCGTGTGCTTGCGACACTTGGGGACCTGTGTTCCCTGGTTTGCAGCTGTTCGCTGGGTGCCTTTGTTGTAGATTTCCAAGGATTTTCAGGCTTCCAACAACATCCACTCTCCCCTTCAAGATGGCGCAGTCTCCATGTCAGTGGATGCTGCCTGGCAATCCCCCACAGTCCCTTGGAGTATAGCTGTCCCTCAACTCACAAACACTCCCCATGTGACCACACACACTCCCTTTGTTCTCTCACTCACGCACTATCTTACAGTCTGCCTTCCCCTTTGGCAGCCATCTTCTCTCCATTTATAGCCACTCTTTACTCACTGCCTCCTACCTCATCTCATTGTAAACCTCACTCATTGATTCAACTGAATAAGTTGATATTATCTCACTTTTACATGTGGGATTTCATATTCAAAGAGGCATGAAGAATGATCACATGAACATGTAGCAGTTTATTAAATACAATATTTGATAATATGCAAATTCCTTTTCTTTTTTATTTCAAGCTCCTGACATTACTACTTCCATTTCCCTACTTTTTTCCAGGTCTCTGACAAAATTCATAATATATTGTAATTTAACAATGGACACCTAACTGCTAAATCAAACATTAGATTTTTCAGGTACTTCACCTTGATCTTCAAATGCCCCTGGGAGTTTGATAATAGAATCATTGTAGCATATCAATAAAGCTATATATTTACATTTATTGGGAATTTACATTCCACTTTCTCATAGTTCATTTTATTTATTTTTATAAATAATTATACTAAAAAATGTAAATTATTGCCATTTAATATTTGAGACAACTGAGGTTCAGAGAGTAAACTGTAATTGGTGCTGAATTCAATTATTAACTTTGGTATTTTTTCTTCCCAGACATCTTCATAGATGTTCCCTTACTATTTAAAGTATATACTATAGCACATTAGCGATATTATTCCAATAAAAATATATTTACTGGGCACAAGTTCTGTGCCAGACCATATGCAAAACTTTCATTATGCTATTTAATCTTCACAGCAATCCTATGATTTAAACATCACTATTACTATTATTATCCTCAGTATATTTTTCATTATAATTATTGATGAGGGTGAAACAAATTGTCTTAAGAATCAATTAATAGCAGAACTTGTATTTAAACATAGCATTTGAGTTTAGAAACTCTAAATCAGTGGTTCTCAACCTTTCTAATGCCGCGACCCTTTAATACAGTTCCTCAGGTTGTGGTGACCCCCAACCATAAAATTATTTTCGTTGCTACTTCATAACTGTAATTTTGCTACTATTATGAATCATGTAAATATCTATGTTTTCCGATGGTCTTAGGTGACCCTGCTAGCGGTTCTCAACCTGTGGGTTGTGACTCACAGGTTGAGAATCGCTGCTGTAGAGCCTAAGACCATCGGGAAACACAGATATTTACATTACGATTCATTAACAGTAGCAAAATTACAGTTATGAAGTAGCAACAAAAATAATTTTATGGTTGGGGGTCACCACAACCTGAGGAACTGTATTAAAGGGTCGCGGCATTAGAAAGGTTGAGAACCACTGCTCTAAATGAACAAATAACCGCCTAACTTGCCTCATATTTAATTATCTGGTGAGTAGATTACTAACTATATAATGCAAAGAACTATGGTTTTGATATGTATGTTTTCAGTACCTAGACTATTGTTTGCATTTTGGTGTTTTATGAAAGTTTTACATAAAATAATATTTAACTATATATGTATATATACATATAGTATATTTTTAATATTTGTCACAAAATAATCACATAAAATTATTTACTAAATTTAAAAAGTTTTAAGAAAATTAATGTTTTTATTAATTTATTCTCATCCTAAAATAATATAATTTAAATTATTTTGATAATTTTAATAAATAATTATATATTTATATTTATTAAGAAATACATATGTCTATATTAAAATTGATGCCAACATAAGTTTATTCTCTGATAGAAACATTACTCATAGATTGGTTCTTTTTAAATAGCTGTTATAATTTAAAAACTAATACCTTTTAGGTTTATTTTACTTAGAAAATTCCTTGATTAATATATGCCATTTAAAAATATTTTCCTTTAAAATAGAACTTTAAAGATGTAAGTGGCATATGCCAATCAAATATTTTATGGATTCCTTTATCAATAACTAAGTATATATTTATATTAAACAGATTAAAATTAATTAAATATCCTGCAAAACATAATATATATTTATGCTAGGTAATTCAAGCTAATTGTAAATTAAAGTCTTCTAAATAAAGACCATGGCATGCAAGTGAACACTTTCATTCCTGTACATGTGAATTTTTTTACCTGAAGAATTATTATTCTAATTGAATACTACATAATGTACTTAATAGAAGAAACACTGGGTATATACCCTATACTCTATCTCATAATTAGATAGCTAAGAAGCATTTTTTTGTACATTGAATGTGGAGAGAAATACATCCTTCTTTAAAGCTATGGGAAATAGTATGTGATAAGTTATAAGATGATATGGCTATGTAGAAATATTTATAAACACTAGCTTATAAATGTCAGAATAATGAACCCCAAGTTAACTGAAATGTAGTTTGAAATCATGCCTATTATATTTATTCTATTACACAAAGGAGCTCCCAAATTACTAAGGCAACACACAACAAAACATGTTTAATTGCTCTCTATTACAATGCCATTCTGATAACAAAATTTTATTTAATAATTGAACAATCATTTTCAAGTGCCTTAGGAGTACTACAGAAAATACAGAGATGAGTAAAATATGCTTATTCAACTTCAAGGTGTTCATTAGTGAGAGAGATACTAAGCAAAGCTATTCTATTGCAGAGCAGAATTAAGTAAATGCTATGAGAAATATAAAGCATCTGTGCAACAGCAGAGAAGTGCAAGCAATTAATTTCCCTTGGAGAGAACTCTAGCAGCCAGTTTCAAGATTTAAAGCTCAGCTATAAAATGACTTGGAGGGAAAACTAGATAAATCCAGCAAACTTTATTAGTTAGTGAAGAGTATTCTTAGAACCTGATGCAGGTTATGCAATGGTTTTTAGCTTCATGAGCGTTTTGACTACTTTTCTTTGTCTTTACAAGAATTTTAGTGTAAACCTGAAGAAGCTCCAAGTACTCCTAGCTTGATGGCATTTAAAATTAAAATGTGCTGCTATTTTCTAAAATATATATATTAATGATATCATCTTCCCTCTCCAGCTGACCATATGCCTTCCATCCTTTATCTAGTTAGCTGATTAAATTGTAAAATAGTATCATAGGGGATATATACTAAACATATTGATGAATCTACTCATTTTCTCTGATTTCTTTATTGCTGTTTAGTAAGTTTTTGTAAAGATAGTTTGCAGTTTTGTGGGATGGCACTTGTGATCAGGGTGTTGAACTGAGCTCTCACCTCATTCCCCCTTCTACTACCCCAACAAACACATGAAGATGCTGGCTCAAATATGGAAAAAAAAAATGTCTTAGATTTTTATTGAATAAATCTTGAAACCAAAAACAGGGAAATAATCAGAGCAGAAGAAATCTTAAATTAATATTCATATATAAGAGATAGAGGTGAAACCCTCATAGTTATTAAGAGAAGATATTTGTAATAACAAATGGGGACTAATGGGACTCTGAAACTTGCAAGAGGCAGAGAGTCAAATTTCCATTGTTGCATTGTTTCTTCTGTGAAGGTACAGTCCTGCTAATTATCCATAAGTAACTCCCAGCCATATATTTTCACCCTCACCATTTAGTAATCCACCATACTGTATACCTATTACCTGTTAAATGTTCCCAGATACTACTGCCTCTTCTCCATTCATTAAGTTAGTTTTCTTTCTTTTGTTATTTCAATAATATCTATCTTGCTTTTGTAAAGTTGGATTTCTTCTGTAATATTTCCTGCTTAGCATTCATAATGATATTCTTATAATATGAATGTGAAGAAAAAATTCAGTGATCTTCCCCTTTCCTTGTATTCCATGGCTCTCCATTACCAGTGATGCTAAACCATAGGAAGGAATAGATTGATCTGTTCATTTCAAGGCAAAATATATATTAAAATGAAAGTTACACCAACTAGTAATATAATTCTAATGCTGAGCTCACTGGAGGAAAATCCTGCCTATAGACTTAATTATATGAATATTCAGTTTTGAATTAAAATTAAAAACAGGTTATAGTCAGGATTTTAAATTTTATTTTGGGTAATATATCAGACTAGAGGCCTGGTGCACAAAATTCGTACACGGGTATTGTTCCTAGGTCTGGCTGGCAATTGAAGCCTGAGTGTCTGGATGGAAAGGTAGATCCCAGCTGTCCTCTGGCCCCAAGGCAGCACCTGGGCCCCCAGACCCTCAACTGCCCTCCTCTGCCTCAGTCACGGTGCCCGAGTCCCCATGTGGAGATGTGATAAGCACGGCTAGATAACATGGGCCAGGGTGCAGCATGGGCCTCTGGATCACCCAGTGGTGCCCCACGGAAGCCGGGCGGGCAGCGTGCTTTCTCCCAGCCAGCCTCAGCAGACTGGCTCCTGCACGAACCCACAGTGAGCCCGACCGGCTCCTGCAGTCTCAGAAGCCCATTGGGGCTGGCAGCACCTCCACTGTCGTCCACTGCCAGTGCCTCGTCGCTGATGCCCACCATGTTCTGCACCACCCCCTGGTGGTCAGTGCATGTCATAGCGAACGGTCGAACTCTCAGTTGAACTCCTGGTCAAGGGGACAATATGCATATTAGGCTTTTATTATATAGGATTATTTAATCAATTTAGATTTTGAAACCAAAAGGTGTCAGTAACTTTCAAAATGTGATGCAATATATATCCTAAAACATTCTATCAAATGTATTCTATATGCATATTTTAGATCTGGAACATAGCTTTAAATTATTTTCAGAGTAAAGTATCTCAAAAACCAAATTCATTTTTACTTTCAAACATAGTTTCCACATTTCTCCCATGTATATTCTCAACTGAAACCACATTAATTTGTATATATAAAATTAAAATACATATATGTGTAACATTACCTTCTGTCTAATTTTCTTCTCTCATACATGCCAGGTAAAGAATATGTTATACTACTAGTGCCTTTAAAATGGAGCATTACACAAGTTCCCCAGGGAAAAATTATCTTTTGTTTCAGTGGTTTTATTCAATTTGTATGATAATATTTATGATTATTTTTATGATTGTTAATTTTGGTATCCCTTATTCCTGGTCATAATGTAATTCTGTATATTCTCTAATCACTCAGTGTTATTAGAGGGCTATATAAATATGTGCTATTTATTTATTTATCTTTCTAGTTAGCTACATATATAATATATACACATTTGAATATATGTACACATGTACATGTATACATGTATGCATATAAATGTATCTCTCTCTCTCTCTCTCTCTCTCTCTCTCTCTCTATATATATATATATATATATATATATATATATATATCCTACCTAATAATAGACAAATATGCAAATTGACCATACCTCCAACACACCCACAAGCCACGCCCACAAGCCACGCCCACCATCCAATCAGAGTGTGTATGCAAATTAACCCAAACCAAGATAGCTACAGCCACAGAGAGCAAGGTTTCCTAGGTAACAGAGGAAGCCAAGCTTTCTGCCTGCCCTTGCCAGGCCTAAGCCTCCACTCAAACTACAAAGTTTCAATTATAGAAGGTAAACAAATTCAAACAAATAGCGGCAGAATGGAGCTTGAGAGAGCAGGCCAGGGTTGCCGCCGGCAACAGGGCAAGCAAAGCTTTCCGCACACCCTGGCTGGGCCCACCTGCTTAAGGCAACAAAGTTTCAATTATAACCCCAACACAAATGGCTGCCAGCCTCGGAGGGAGCCCCAGGCTTGGCTCTGCTCCAGGCTACAAAGTTTCAATTGTAGAAGGAAAATAAATTCCAGATACCAGGGCCTCCTCTTGGGTTGTCAGGGGGCATGGCCGGCCTGCAAACCTCCACAGGCCCCTCGCTCAGGCTGCCTCATGCCCCAAGGGAACCCCACCCTGATCAGGCACACCCTTCATGGCAAACCAGCTGGCCCCCACCCCTGTACCAGGCCTCTATCCTATCTAATAAAAGAGTACTATGCAGATTGATCATCACTGCAACACACAATATAGCTGCTCCATGTGGTCAAAGATCCTGCCCCCATGTGGACACAAGATGGCCACCACAAAATGGCCAGCAGGAGAGGGCAGTTGGGAGGCACCCGGCCTGCAAGGGAGGGCAGTTGAGAAGGACCAGGCCTGCAAGGGAGTGCAGTTGGAGGTGATCAACCCTGCAGGAGAGGACAGTTAGGGGTGACAAGGCCGGCAGAGGAGGGAAGTTGGGGGCAATCAGGCTGGCAGCGGAGTGGTTAGGGGGTGATCAGGCTGGCAGGCAGAAGCGGTTAGGGGCAATCAGGAAGGCAGGCAGGCAAGCAGTTGGGAGCCAGCAGTCCTGGATTGTGAGAGGGATGTCCGACTGCCCGTTTAGGCCCGATCCCACCGGGATCCCTTGAGGGGTCCCAGATTGGAGAGGGTACAGGCTGGGCTGAGGGACAACCCCCTGCCGTGCACGAATTTCGTGCACGGGGCTTCTAGTATATATATAAAAGCCTAAGAGACTGGCAAACCAGCCAATCAGCCAGTCACTGTGATGCTCAATGACATCCAGGGGGCAGATGCTCAATGCAGGAGCTGCCGAGCAACAGCACTCTGGGACCCCTCGGGGGATTTTGGACTTCCAGTTTCGGCATGATGCCTGCAGTCCAGGCTGAGGGGCCCCACCAGTGGACAAATCCATTTGTACCGGGCCTCTAGTATAAATTATAAATAGTAAGAAGGAGATTTTAAAATATTTTTTAAATTAAAAATCGAAGAAATGCATGTGCAGCAAGAAGATTTTAAGTGGGCCCAGTTGGTGTGGCTTAGTGGTTGAGTGTCAGCCTATGAACCAGGAGGTCATGGTTTGATTCCCAGTTAGGGCACTTGCCCAGGTTATGCACTTGATCCCCACTGGGGAGGGGGACATGCAGGAGATAGTCAATCAATGATTCTTTCTTATCATTGATGTTTCTATCTCCTTCTCCCTTCCTCTCTGAAACCATTAAAAAAAGTTTTTTTAAAGTATAATCACTGGGCACTGGCTAGTGTGGTTCAGTTGGTTGGAGTGTCATCTCTTGCACCAAAAGGTACCAGTTCAATAATAAAAGCATAATATGCTAATTAAACCAGACATCCTTCCTGACGACCTTCTGGATGAAGCCGGGGCTGCTAGGGAAGCCTGGGTCCTGGATGCCAGAGGGAAGCCTGAGTCCCAGGTGCCAGAGGGAAGCCGGTGCCGGCAGCTGGGTGAAGGAAGGCTTACTCTTGCAGAATTTCTTGTATCAGGCCTCTAGTATATATATATATACTATTCATATATATATGAATATATATATATTCACTGCTTATTTAAAAATCTTTACATAGTATCACTATCGTGTCTGGATTTGCTCAACTTGTCTACCTAAAATTCTGTTTCCTCTAATTTCCATGTGAAATAAGTCAGACAGATAAAGAAAAAGTTTACTTCACTAACAAACAAAGCAAAGTGAAACAAGAATAAACTTCTAGAAACAAAGAACAAATAAAAACAAAGAACAAAGTGGTGGTTGCCAGAGGGTAAGAGGATGGAGGGACGAGTTAAAAGATGAAGGGGTATATTGTCAATAATAGTGTGATAACTTCACATGGTGACAATGTTTACTAGACTTAGTTTGGTGTTCACATTGGAAATTATATAAATGTTGTATAACTTTTTACACCTGAAAATAATATAATATTGTATGCCAACTATACTTTAATAAAAAATAAATACAATAAAGTTACCCATTCATTAAGGTTGTAAAGTCTATTTTAAATTCAAATTAGAATGAGAATATATCTTTTTTTAGTGATTTCTCCTACACAAAGCTACTAAAGTATTTATTAGTGTTACTTATTTAACTTTTAATAATTAAAATAAATATAAATGATTGCTTTGTGTGATTATATCTTATTTTGTCAACTAAATTACTTTTGTATGAATAGCTTTTGCATCTGTATTTATATTACATTATATATGTATATGTATATAATTTTTATTATTTTTGTTCTCCATAATGAAAATCACAAAAATTGACATTACCTATAGGAAAGTGACTTAACGCATTATATAAAAGACAATAAATGATAGCTACCACTTAATTAACCCACATGATAGAACATTTTTATTAGTTTTGTAGTTTTTAATTGCCAAATAAAAATATGTAATTTTAGTTGTCTCTATGGAATGAAAAGAACAAGAAAATTATTACTTGAAATGAGTTAGATATAATTAGAATGCTGCTAATTATATTCTATTTTAATGGCCACCAATCAAAGATCCACTGTAGCTCAGTAAGTTCATGTGGAAGGTTAATGGGCTAGAGAAATTAACTCGATTTATTTCCTATTTCAAACTGTAAAGTCACAGGAAACTTTTTCATCCTCTATTGATTGAGGAGTGAATGCTTCAGTAACGATTATCATAGCATATTAATGATACAATGAATTGAGAACAGTTTATTTTATCTCAAAATTGCAGCTAGAAATTTCTCTTGTTTAACAATTATAATTATATATTAAAATAAAAAATAATTCTAATTTTATTAATTTAGCATTGTATTGAAACAGAGTACTTCAGTTGTCTTAAAGAGATATGTGTCTAACATGTTGTGTACTTCCCCAATGAAAAAAGACCCACATTCACCTCAGATCAAATTATTTATCCTTATTTCCCATATCATAATGCTATCCATTAAATGCTTAGACAAGTCAATATGCTATAAAAAAATTTGAGATTTTTCTCTCCTAAATTATTGTTCAGGAAAGATCTTTCTCCTTGGTTAAATTTATTGATAAGCATTTTCTTTTTTTTTTTTTGTTTTTGATGCTACTATAAATGGGAATGTTTTCATTATTTCTGTTTTACATAATTTCTTTTAGTGTATAGAAAGATGATTGTTTTGTAAATTTATTATTTTATTTCCACCCTACCTCTTCCTCTCCTCCTCTTAGGCAACAATCAACCTGCTTTATGAGTCTGTTTTTGTTTTGTTTTGTTTGTTTTGTTTTGTTTTAGATTCTACATACAGAATAAGTGAGATCTTAAGTAAGATACCTTGTCTTTGTCTGCCTTATATCCCTTAGCATAATAACCCTAGGCCAGTGATGGGCAACCTTTTGAGCTTCGTGTGTCAAACTTCGCCAAAAAACTGAGCATAACTCGGGTAGTGTGTCACTTTGAGGAAAAAACATTATTTCACAAATGTTTCATCCTCAGGAGCAGCAAATGTTTCATCCTCAGCATGCGGCCGCCTCAGCGGCCACGTGTCATCAGAAATGGCTACGCGTGTCAGTGCTGACATACGTGTCATAGGTTCGCCATCACTGCCCTAGGCCCTGGGGAGCCCTCTTGTCACAATGGCATGCTGGCCTTCCAAGGGGCAATATGGTCAAAGTGTGGCTGCTTCCCTTCCCCTTCTCTGGCAATCCTTCTTGGTTTCTGTTGTCCAGGAGGTTGCTTCAGCCTCACCCCTGGATTCTGGGATTTTCTCAATGTTGTTTTTGTCTATGGATAGTTGCCAGTACATGTTCTACTGAGAGGGACTAGAGCTGGAAACAACCCATGTTGCCATCTTAATGACATCACTCACCTGCAACATACTAATTCTAATGTAATTGAAGTCCTACCATTTCTGATTCAGAGAGTGTCCATGAACACCAACTATAGCTATTCACAATGAATTACAAGAAACATCTATTTAGGTGTTGTGGATAAATAGCATTTTACACAAAGGAGATGAGAATGAACATTTAGAAAGAAATTAGAAAAAACTAAGAAACAGTGGTGCAGTATAAGCCAAAAAAAAACATTGCAAATAATAAAGGAGCCATGAGAATAATGAAGGAGCAATAGGGTAGTATGTTAAAGAGATATCAGGGAAGATGAGCAGTAATTGGAAGTATGTGATAGATTAACATGGTATAGATCCCGAATCTGCAAATGCTAGGTGTATACACTTTGTGTATCAGCAAAAATTATATTAAGTCAAAATATGATAGAGTACTTTAGTGAAAGAAAAATAAATCAGTTTGGGATGTACTAAAGACATGGTAGTTGATATTGCAGGGACTTTGAAGAATGATAAAAATAGAGAGGGCTTATCTTACCTAATAATAGACAAACATGTAAATTAACTGTACCTCTGCTACACACACAGCCAATCAGGAGTGAGTATGAAAATTAATCCAACAAAGATGGAAGGTTAATTTGCATTTGCAGGCATGGAGCGGCCGGGAGGGGCAGGACATCTGCTATGAGGGAGAGGCGGGGTGGCGGAGGGAGCTATAGGAGCCATGATCCGGCTGGAAGTGAGGACTTGCAGGTTCCCGGGTGGCCAGGAGCGAAGCCAGGGAAAGGAAGGCCTATTCTTGCATGAATATCATGCAACGGGCCTCTAGTCATAATATAAATTTTTAGAGCAGTGAAAATACACAACCAAAAGAATCCCTTAAATACTATTTGAAAATCTATAATCTTAATGCCTAGAGTCCACCACATTGATGAGAAAACCAGAGGTAAAAATCAGTGTGATGTGGATTGGCGGTCAAATATTTTATATTCTTGAAGTTGGTTTTTATGCTTAGAAAAATATTTTTGTCTTATATTATTTTGAAATACAAAATATGCACAAATAATTTTTAAACACACACAAAATAGTAATCTCAGAGCTTCTTATCACTAAATCTAAATCTGACCAGAGTCAAAGGATGCTCCCTCACTAAGAAAAATCATATCTAATAAAGAGGAAATATGCTAATTGACCCTCACACCGTCAAAAAATGGTGCCCACAGTCAATAAGGAGGAAATATGCTAATTGACTGCCCCTCCCTCAAAGATGGTGGCGCCCACAGCCACAAGATGGCGGCGCCCAGTCCCCTCAGCCCTGCCGGGACTGCAGGCATGCGGCAAGGCCGGGCCTGCTCTACATGCTTGCCTTTGGAGTCCCCCAGTCCCCTCAGCTCCCCAACTGCCCAGGGCCGGCCCGAGGTGCAGGCAAGTCTCAGATGGCGGCTGCCCAGCTGCCCAAGGCCACCCTGGGGTCAGGTAACCAAGGCTGGCCGAGGCTTGTGCTGCCGGCAGTGGCAGCCACAGAGGTGTGATGGGGCGTTGCCTTCCCCTGATCACTGGGTTGCCTCCTGCCCTGAGGGCTTCCGGACTGTGAGAGGGAGCAGGCCGGGCTGAGGGACTCCCCCTCCAGTGCATGAATTTTCATGCACCGGGCCTCTAGTAATTAATAATGCCCTGAGTCAAGCAAGGATTAGCTTCTATCCTGATACACTGAGGTTACAAATCACTGAGTGGAAAGAGTTTTGCATGAAATGAAGATCTCTTTTCATACTCATGACAATGATGGTATGCACTGAACCACTGGGTCCAATTTAAAATAGTTATAGCAAGGCCCTAGCCTGTGTTGCTCAGTGGATAGAGCATTGGCCTGTGGACTGAAGGGTCCCAGATTTGATTCAGGTCAAGGGCATGTACCTCAGTTGCAGGCTCAATCCTTGGCCCTGGTTGGAGCTTGTGCAGGAAACAAGCAATCAATGTGTCTCTCTCACATTGATGTTTCTCTCTTGTCTCCCTCTTCCTTCTACTCTCTCTAAAAATCAATGGAAAAATATCCTCAGGTGAGGATTAACAAAAAAATAAATAAATAAAACTAAAAAAAAATAAATGAAAAGTATAGCAGAGATGCATTTATTTAAAGAAATTGGTCTAGTCATATGCTCTATAGCTTCTAAGGCTATGAGCATTACCTACTTCTCAAATCTCATTTGTTTCTATATTCCAAATTTATGATATTGTACCATTTTATTGAGTTCTATTCACATATTAATTTTATGGTCAATTCATTTTCTTTTCTTCCTATTAGAGCCACATCTACAAAGAAATTTAAATGATATATGATTGAATTCTGAGTATTTCAGTGCTATGTTTTAGGCCTTTTAACAGTAGAGAGACATGAGATATGTGAAAAATTGAACTACTGCAAAAGTTAAACATTATTAGTATAAATTGTGGATTCAATCTTATGTCATTCTGATTGAGAAATGCAAGTAGGTTCAATATATCTGGTAGAGGTTATTAAGAGATTTACACTTATTGGAAACATATGGATTTTATATTTTCCTGATTTGGAGCTAACAAAGCTTCTTTAAAAACATTAACTAGACTTTTTAAAAAGTCAGCTTGTTGATAATAGGCTTTAATAAAATTAAATAATTAATAACAATTAAATTTAAGGGAATACTTAGTATATTTTTTACTTTTGTTTTATCAGTATAAAGGAATGCTGAATTATACACATTCATATTAACAATATTGTTCACAGTTATTGGATATTTTATTTAACATTTATGATAATGTGAAAAACTAAAGACCTTTCAAGAAAAAAAAGTGTAAAAGACAAATATTCAGAGTTCTTTAAGAGAAATTAAAAACATAAAAAAATCATAGCCATTAAATACTATTTTTTGAAAAATCAGGTATGATGAAGATGCATGCAGCAAGAGCAAAGTCACTGCGGACCCACAGTGAATTAATAAAATAATTGTAAACATTGCAGTGCTGGGATTAATTGTTGCTATGATTAAAATGTATTTATATTAACATATGGGTAAAATTGAACCTTATAAATTTTTAATAATTAAAAGTACGTTGAAAATGGTCATTTTTAAAAACATTCCGAGTCAGCAAATTGTTGTAATTCTTATCAATTCAACAGAGGGTAAACTTTTTAAAACTACTTACAACAAGATGGAGTCAGGAATTGAAGGAGCTCCAGATGGTCTGACTGAAATCTCAGGAGTTAGGAGATTCCACAGGTTCAAGGCTTTTGGTAATACAGATATTTCAAAATGCTTTTGTCAAGTGCTCTAGTGTTTCCTATAGCACACACCAGCAACAGTTATTTACAGCAGTGATTCTATTATTCTGGTACATTAACATCATCTGATGAGGTACAAGCTTGACCATCCCTTGAAGATAATATACATGTAATCAGGCATGTTTATAATTCCTTTCTAATGTAATTTTTGGTTTGAAAAAGTTGAAATACTAAAAATGCTGCTTCTTTTTTAAAAAAATATATTTTATTGATATTTTACAGAGAGGAAGAGAGAGGGATAGAGAGTTAGAAACATCGATGAGAGAGAAACATCAATCAGCTGCCTCCTGTACACCCCCTACTGGGGATGTGCCCGCAACCAAGGTACATGCCCTTGACCGGAATTGAACCTGGAACCTTTCAGTCCACAGGCCGATGCTCTATCCACTGAGCCAAACCAGTTTCGGCTAAAAATGCTTCTTGACTGAAACTGCCAGATACTTTACATTGATTTTCAAAGTAGTTGCTCAATATGCAAACTCCTACTGTATAAAAGTGCCTGTTTTCATATCACATTTATCTATATTTTTCATTATAAAACTAGTTTCTTTTTTTGGGAAACTGGCAAGTGAAAACACTTATTATTACTTTAAATTATATTTTATTAAATTATGTGATACTTTGAGTATTTTTCCATTGTGTCTCTCTTTTGCTGTAGCAACCTGTTCATTTCTTTTACTCACTTTAGATCAGTTTTGTTCCTTTTACTAACTTTTAAGAAAATAAGTGTATATGTAGGAAAATTGGTATTTTGGTTATGGGATTTGTTGTCCATATTCTTCCATTTTTATTTATTTTGTGCATTATTTTTAATTATTATGTTGTCAATTTTATGTATTTAACTTATCCTTTTTGTTTATGATCTTATATGAGTTGTGTGATATGCTTAAAAATGTAAGCATAAAAGATAATTCCTTTAAATTCAAATATTAAGTGAGAGGGAGAAAAAAGTTTATTTAAAAATAAACAAAAAGGAATTGTGCTGAACCATACTCTACTAACATCACAATTAAGGTGTGCATAATAACCAAAGACAATTTGTAAATAACTGACTATATTATTTCTTCACTAGAGAATTTGAGTAATATATATGGAAAATGTATATCATGTTGCTTTTTAATTTTTTAAATTTTTTAACCCTAGTTTTCTAATAATTAGCTAATTGTTCATACTGATGCATTTATTATATTCTTTTCTGGTGTACTTATTGTAGTCTTTTCTTGAGTATTTATTAAAATAATTACAGAAAAAATTCATCATTTATATGCGTATTTGTTGGAATATTATAGTTTGAATAGAGTTGGTAATAAATTTAAACCAGTTTAATATGTCATTGAAATTTAATATATGGACATTTTAGGAAAGAGTCTATTTGCTTTTGTATTTTGCAAGTATCTAGACTGCTTGTCTACACTGATGAAGACACCTTCCATTCTACCCTGCCTTTTGGCCACTGTGAGCATCTTTGGAGACCACCAATGTTACTGAAGAAGTAAAAATCCCGATTGAACATCTCTATAAATTCAGACATTTAATAGTAGATAAGTGTCCAAGAATATGTGTTTGCCAAAGTCTAAACATTACATTTGTATAGATGAGATAAAGGGTTTAACTGATTCAGTGACTTATCTAATATTACAAATTACTTTATAAATGTTATAAAGTAGTCAAATAACAATTAACTGCTGCTTCATAATTTTAAATAAAAATTCCTTTCATTATTTCATGTTATTTGGGCTAAAACCCATGAACATACCCTGACTTAATTCTAGTATTTGAGTGTGGATGAGAAAATCCTTCTCTCCCACCTAAAATCAGAATAAAATAAACTGAGGCCTACATAATCACAAGAAGGTAGCCATGCAAGAAGTGCATTTGAACTTTCCAAACAGAATAAGAAAGGACATTTGATCTGAGAGAGAATGAATTTGATATAAGAAAGCAAAAGAGAAAGGCCAGTGAGGCAGAAGAGGAGCAAATAGGTGTAGTCAGGGGTGGAGGTGAGTGTTATTATGAGAAAACAGAGAAATAGACAGAAACCAGACCTTGTAGTCATTACCTTTAGTTTATTTGTCTCCCTTTTTATTTAGTTGATTTACAGCTATGAACACACTTGATAATTATATTTTCTTAGAAGAATAGCTGCAATACAAACTCATAGAATCGCCAAAGGTGATGGGCTAGAGTGAAATACACCGCTTATGAAAATACACCTTAGCTCTGTATTTGATTCAATATAATAATAAAAACAGAAGAATGCTGTATCTCTGATCAATTTTTTCCTTAAATTCTGTCTATATTATCATTTAGGCTATAATAAATGTTGTTAAATGCATAATGATAAACTGTGTCGGTTTATCATTAGCATGGTATTAAAGCTGTTTGAAGGTTTTAAAATATTTATTCATACAGCAGTAAGAATGGATAATAATTTAACCACAAGGAGATTTTTATGGATATTAAACTGAGAAATTGTGTTGCTTTGCTGTAGCAGTCTGAATTTTGTGATTAAAAAAAATACCAAATTTTCATTATGAAAGACAAATTACTATCATTTAGTGACTTCGTGTTAGTTCTTAATTTCAGTGATAATTTAAAATGACTCCATTGTCCTACTACACTGGGAAGGGGAAAATAAATGAGTCACCTTCTTTCAAATGTGAGGAAGTGTCATCTTTGATATTATTAGTCTCTGCATTGTGTTAGGCAAGCTGATTTTATGTTCTAGAGGAAAACCCATGGCTCATAAACTCACCAGAGGTGAGTGAGTTATGATAGTCTTGAAAATACGTTAATGAAATTCTGCAAACATCAGTATGGTACATTAGTCTTCATCACATTTGACTTTATTAAACACACAGATAGATGGGAGGCTGTCATGTATGCCAATTGTTTTGCCTTTTCAAAACGACCTAAGGAAATATAAAAGGTTTCAGTTATTTTTAACATCCGTGTAAATGATGAAATTTCATAGTTTGGTGATTTGAAGAGTAAGACACTTTGGGATTTTGTCATCACCATGATTTAATATTCATCAAGGATCTATAATAGGTTAGACACCACAGGAAAAAAAAAAAAAAAAAGGACACTGCAAAGACACAGTGTCTGCCCATAATTTATGTTTGCTTGTTTTCTCTAAAGACTAGAGAAAATAGAATGTTTGCTTCAGAGTACATGTATTGAAAGCTGAAGTTTTCCATCAGAACCAATGAGGCTTAAACCATAGGAAGGAATAGATTGATCTGTTCATTTCAAGGCAAAATAGACATTAAAATGAAAGTTTTGCCAACTAGTAATACAATACTAACGTTGAGCTCGCTTAAGGAAAATCCTGCTCTGTAGATCTAATTTTGTGAATGTTCAGTTTTGAATTAAAATTACAAGCAGTTTACAATCAGGACATTTTTGGGAGGGTGGTAATATGTAACAGAATATATAATCAATTTAAATTTTGAAACCAAAAGGTGTCAGTCACTTTCAAAATGTGATGCAAAAAACATTCTAAAACATTTTATCAAATATATTCTGTATGTATATTTTAAATCTGGGACAGGCCTTTAACATATCCTTTACATTTTCTCAAACTCCATATTCATTTTGAATTTCAAACATAGTTTCAAGCTCTCTCCAATGTATATTCTCACCTGTAACCACATTTAATTGTATATATGTAATTTTAAAATATATATGTAATATTACCTTTTGCTTAATTTGCTTCTCTCATGTGTGGCAGGTAAAGATTATGTCATAAATGAAGCATTACACAAGTTCCTCAGGGTAAAATTCTCTTTTGTTTCAGTGGTTTTTATTCAAATTATATGATAATGATGATTATTTTTATGATTGTTATTATTAATTTAGGTATTTCTTATTATTGGTCAGAATGTAATTCTGTATATTCTCTAAGTACTCAGTGTTATTAGAGGACTTTATAAATATACTAGAGGCCTGGTGCACAAAATTTCGTGCACTCGGGGGGGGGGTGTCCCTCAGCCTGGTCTGCACCCTCTCGCAGTCCAGAAGCCCTTGGGGAATGTCCGGGAGTGGGCCTAAGCTGGCAGTCGGATATCCTTAGTGCTACTGCAGAGATAGGAGAGGCTCCCACCACTGCCGATGCGTTTGCCAGCCGTGAGCCCGGCTACTGGCGCATTGATCACCAGGGGGCAGCTCCTGCATTGAGTGTATGCCCCCTGGTGGTCAGTGCACATCATAGTGACTGCCTGATTGCCCCTAACCACTCTGCCTGCCGGCCTGATCATCCCCAACTTGCCCCCCTGCTGGCCTGCTCACCCCCAAATTCCCCCCTGCTGGCCTGCACACTCCAAACTGCCCCCCCCCCCCACTGACAGCCTGCTCACCCCCAACTGCCCCCCCTGCTGGTCTGCTTAACCCCAATGGCCCCTGCCATCCCATCCTGGCCTAATCATCCCCTGGCAACCCAAGGTCCCAGGCCCTCCTTTTTTTCTTTTTCCTTTTTTTTTTTCAGCGCCTCCTTGAGTGAAGGCCAGTGAGGGCTGGAAGCAAGTATCTAGGATTTATTTATCTTCTAAAATTGAAACTTTGTAGCCTTGAGCAGAAGCCAGGGCTGGACAGGGTGGGCGGGAAACTTGGCTTCCTCCATTGCCAGGGCAACCCAAGCATCCTGCTTGCTCCAGCTCTGTGGCTGGCCACCATCTTGGTTGGGTTAATTTGCATACTTGCTCCTGATTGGCTTGTGGGCGTGGCTTGACATAGCAGAGTGATGGTTAATTTGCATGTTTCTCTTTTATTAGTGTAGATGTATACATGCATATGTATATGTATATATATTATAAATAGTGAGGAGGAGCATTTTAAATATTTGTTTAAAATTAAAAATTTTAAAAAAGCATGTGCATCAAGGATTTTAAGTGCAATAAAAACAATTATTCCAATGTGAGACAAGATTTAGAAATTTCATCTATTTATTGCATTAAAATGTAGAAATATTTAGTAATATTAGTAAAATTTTTGTAATGTTTTAATGTCTCCCAAACTTACAATATTGCTTTTAGATGAATATAAATTCTTCTATTATTATGAAGAAATTAAATTTAAAATTAAATTTAGCTTTTCAATTATCAGGTAGTGGATCACTATTATAAAAGGCAACTTGAATGTCACCAACAATGTGCAAATATCATCTATAATAATAAAAGTATAATATGCTAATTAGACCAGATGTCCTTCTGGATGTCCTTCCAGACAACCTTCCAGATGAAGCAGGCTGCAAGGGAAGCCTGGGTCCTGGATGCATGCCAGTGGCCAGAGGGAAGCCGGTGCCAGCAGCCAGGGGAAGGAAAGCCCACTCTTGCAGAATTTTGTGCATTGGGCCTCTAGTTTGAAATAAAACATATGGGAATAACTACATTTCTAAATTTACTAAATTACTAATCTAATTTATTAGATTACTATATAAATATTAACATATGTAGAAGCCCTTTATTGAAAACTAGGAGCCCAGTGCGTGATTTGAAATAACACAGTGCCACACACCCTTGAGTTGCTGGTCCGGCCCTGCCTCCCTCTCCAGTCCTTGAAGCAGCTGCGGCCGCTGCTGATCAGGTCCTCCCCCAGTGCAGGCACACAGAGGCCCCTGCCGCCCACCCCTGATGGTGCACACACAACCTCCTCCTGTCTGGTCAACCCATTATGGAGTCCCGATTAATTAGAATATTTATCTATTTTATATATATATGGAATATAAAAAATGGTTTCTCTAGTTAATTTCCATCAGATTTCTGTGCATTTTAGACCATTAAAGTTATACTTATCTGACAGTAAATATCCATTTAACAATACAAACTTTACCTCCACATTCAAGTATTCATTTTCACCCACTTAATGTAATTAAAAATAATAAAGATAGAGGATTTACCATGATCACATATTCATTTTCTGACAAAGTAACAATATAGCAAAGAAAAAAAAATGAACTAGAATCAATAAGGAAGACTCTTAAAATGTATGTGCTTGTGGCTACTCAAGATCATTGAAAATAATACCCACATTTTGAAAATTTCAGATATGTTGTTGGCTTAGGATATATTACCTGTAAATTCTTACTCTGTCTTGCTTTCTTGGTTAGAAACTTGAGATCTACCTTATACCAACTGGATGGACCTCTTTAAGGTTTATTTTCTGATGTGTGAAATATGATGTCACTAAATTCATGAAAAATTATTTTCTGACAACCATGGTGGCAGAGATTTCTGTTGTTTAAATGTTGTCATGGTAATTTTCTGTTATTCAATAACTAGATGACAAACATGAGGACTATACTTTTTGTACATTGGTTGTTGCACCATGTAGTTTCAGTATTTGATTCTCTGGCTATCTGGAAGATTCTGTAAGCCACTTAATATCTATTAATTAAATCATTTTTCTTTAACTATCAAGAATGCATTTTGCCTGGCCAGCATGACTCAGTGGTTAATCATCGACCTATGAACCAGGAGGTCATGGTTCAATTCCCAGTCAGGGCACATGCCTGGGGTGGACTCTCGATCCCCAGTGTGGGGCGTGCAGGAGACAGCCAAATGATGATGTTTCTCTCTCATCTATGTTTCTGTCTCTCTCTCCTTCTACTTTCCTCTCTGAAATCAATAAAAATATTTAAATGTGCTTTAATACTTGCAAGTATTTATTCTAGGAAAAAATTAAATTTCAAGAAACTATTGCAATTAAGTAATGTTCAAGGATGTCTGACCTTGGATTGTTTAGCTGACCTGGTGCAAATCCTATACTACAGGACAAATCATTGAGAGTCAAGAGCATCCAAAGGTGAATATTATTTAAATTAATACATTTGGATCAGAGTGCCTGTGGAAGGTAAATCTTTGACAAACTAAGGACTACTGCAGATTGCAGCAAACTTTTAATAATAAAATACAGCATTCAATTTTTAAATTCTTAGCTCAAGACACAGCCAGAGTGCTGGGTATATAAATAATAAAATGCATTGTCTGATTCTCAAAGTTTCTGAATTATAAAATTGAGTGTTGTTTTAGGTCTCTTGTGTGAAATTTTGGGAATTAATTGAAAATAAAGATGGCCAGGAAATGCCAAAATCACAGAAAATTGCTCAGTAACAGAGGAAGCTCCTTATCTCATTGGAGCTTAAAGACTTTGTAACTATCTTGCCTGAGAAAGTTGCCTAATGATGGTCTGAGTGTTCTCTTTATACACTACCCCAACTACCATTCATTGTCCATAAACCCAGGACAACCTCATATTTCCCAAAGCTAGTTGTAAAAGCAAATTTGAGACAATGAGGCTGACAAGTCAAAAGAATGCAAACTTTGCAATTACACCTATAAAATAAAAAGTAGTCATATGTGTAAAAATTGATATCTGTGATGTTCAGAAAAGAAATGAACATACTTTTATACTAAACTAGAGGCCTGGTGCACGAAATTCGTGCGTGGGTATGGTCCCTAGGCCTGGCCTGCAATCAGGGCCATCTTTCCCAGCTGCCCACAGCTGGCCTCGCCCCCTGCTGCCACCCACCCCCAATTCCCCATTCACGCGATCAGGTGATCGGTGCCTGACAGCCGGGGGAAGGGACCAAGAGGTGGTCAGTGTGCCTCATAGTGACTGGTCCAGCAGTTGTTCTGGTTGTTCTGCCATTAGGGTCAATGTGCATATTACTCTTCTATTATATGGGATTTATATATCACTTGCCATAGATTTTGAGTTTGATGTGCTCCTGCAAATGTGATAGTTAATTGATTGCACGACAAAGGTTGACAGTAACCCGGCTCAATGGAGTTCCACAAAAAATGAAATTGAGATGTCAGAAATTTCTTGGCAAAACGGAGAGGTAAGATTCCAAGTCTATTGAAGATAGAAATGTTAGACTAGATTTATGTTGCCTGCTGTGCTCATCTTCCATTTACTTATGTTTCTGGATGAGGTCAGAAATCAATCATTTTAACAGGCATTGATAAATTTGTTACTGAGGAGCGAACAAGCATCTTATAAAAAGATTCTTTTGAATGTTTCCTAAAGATCAGAGATGTGAGAAATATATGCTGTCAATGAAATGTGCTTCTTGGTTTCAGTATAGATGATAAGATGCTGGTGTTGCAGAATTATAGTACCAGTATTAAACCACCAGAAGTAACCTTCACAGTATCTAGCTTTTTTCTCTAATCAAAATAGAATGATCTGCAACACAAGTTGGTAGTAATTAATTAATTAATTATTAGTTCCTATGATAAAAATAATTTGTTACAAGATATATCATTATACAATTAAGATAGGATTATGTAATTTAAAACAACAGCATCTGTAGTGCTGGTAAAAAGTGCCCTCATTTGAATCATAACAATACAAATTCTCTATCCTTGACTCAACTTCTGGCCTGAATCAATTTATACCCTATATGGGTCCCTAGAATATCCTCAAGTAAGAACTATACTGTAACACTAAAAGCACCTGTAATAAGTCATCATTATAACTTTACTTAATAGATCTGTGCCAAGGTAACTTGGAAAAGTAAGTTAATGTTGATTTTTCATATAAATTGTATAATTTTTCTGTGCTATATTCATTACTAAACTAAGAATGACACAGTTGTCTTGGTGTGGCTTATTTCAGAACTGCTAATCTTGTGACTGCTAGAGGTCAGTTTAATTTAAAGTTGCATTGAAGGTCCTCTGTTTTAAAATAATTCACTATATCAGCAAATAGCATCTCTGAACCCACTACATTCTTTTTGCAAGGTATCTAGTACTAGCAAAAGCATCAGTTTTATTCTACAATAATATGTTTATTGTCGTCTCAAACTGACTAAAGATTTCATTAATTCCCCAATATTTCCCCCTCTTACTGTACTATATCTCAATTAATAATCAGTATAATCTTAAGTAATTATGATATAACAATTTAGAGAAGCCACTGTCATCTCAAACACCATCACCAGTGGGTTTATTATTGTCTTAAGTTGGGTGCAAGATAGGAAAAGATAGAAAGGAATGCTCTTATGAAGCATTACTCTCCAGTCTATTGCTTCACCAGGAGCCTTAAAGGAACAGCTGTTTACCTAGCAGATCCTACTCTGTGCATATGGACTGGCTCCACGGGAAAACCGCCTGGCGTAGTTCATTAAAAGGAGAAAAAGAAAAAAATTATATGTCTATATTTGAAACATTGTCTTAGTAATACTTAAGACAATTGAAGATATCAAGAAAAACTATAAATTACACAATAATAGATTTAATGTATATTAGCATTAAAATAATATTAAATCTGTTCTAAAAGTCATAAATGAATGCCAGAATAAATGGTGATATAAAGCACACTGTTGAACTGTGAAAGCAATATTATAAGGATAGCAATTAATTTCAAAATAATCCATAAAATATTCAATATATATGCCCATGTGTATACAAAGCACTTTAAAAGTAGTACAAGGGGAACATTTAAAAGAAATTCAGATATACTATTTCCGAGTTTTTCAGATATACTATTTCAGATATACTATTTCCTAGATTGTCAAAGGCAAATATATCAATCAAAATAAATAGAAAGTTTAGATTTCTATTTATATATCTCTATCAATTTATGTACGTATGTATCATCTATCTAGATTTATTCTAGAATATGAGGAAAACAAATCAATAAGTAAGTGACAAGCTATTTAATCTGCCATATTATGCAAGCTAGATCACTCCAGATGAAAGAATGAAATGAGATATCTACAGCATCTACAAAGATGGACTTCAGTTTTACCTGGGTTAAATATGAGTAAATAAATTTGAAAATAAATAGAAGAAAATATAAATCATAAATATTGGGTTTAGGAAAGGCCTTTAAAAAAATATTTACCTGAGGATTTGTTTTATTGGTTTGAGAAAGAGGAAGGTGGAGAGAGAGAGACAGAGACAGAGAGTGTGAAAGAGAGAAATATCGATGTGTGAGAGAAACCTCCATCAGCTGCCTCCCACACAAGAACCTACAAACTAGGTATATGCCCTAACTAGGAATAGAACCCACAAATTTTTGGTGTATGGGATAATACTCCAACCACTGAGCCACCTGGCCATGGCAGGAAAGGACTTTTAAAATAATATATCTAAAGCATAAGTAATCATGTGAAGTACTAATGGATTTAATTATGTACATTATCTACACTAATAAAAGAGAAAGGTGCAAATTGACCGTACCTCCGTGACGTCCACCAGACAATCCAGATTGAGTATGCAAATTAACCCAAGTAAGATGGAGGGTTAATTTGCATACGCAGGCACAGAGCGAAGATGAAGGCTCTAGCCCGAGTGAAGACTGAAGACTGAAGACTGAAGACTGAAGAGGCTTGGCTTCTCTGCTGCAGCCAGAGTAAAGGCCTGGGTCCCAGGTGCCAGAGGAAAACTGGTGCTGGCAGCCAGGGGAATGAAAGCCTATTGCATGAATCTTCATGCAATGGGCCTCTAGTCATATATAAATTTTAGAAATAGTTATATACAAACTCAAAAACCTATAAGAAGTTAAAGTCTAAAATAAAAAAAAGAACTGTGATTCACCAACAAATAAATCAGGAAACACAATAGAATAATAAAGAACATATAATAGGAAACAAATAATAGAGAAAAATAGAGAACAAATAATTCACAGAGGACAAAACTCAAATTCTATATAAGGTACACAAAAATCATAACTAATAAATGGGAATAAAAATGTGCCATGGTCTTATATTCATAACATTTAAAAAGAAAATACCCATGGAAATTAGAAAAACTCTGCTGTCCTAGCAGTAATTTGGCTGGTGTAGTAATTATGGTGAGTAGTTTCATGTAACTTAGTCAAAGTACGTTCTATGACTCAGCAATCCTTTTCCAGTAATTATAGCCCAAAGAAATTCTTACACAGTTTTGTAAGATAAAATGTTCCACAAGTTCATTTCAGCATTTTTGTGTTGATATTTGAAAGGTCTTTAAGTTTTTATTCTGAGCAAAGAGATAAGTAATGGATACACCCTATAGAATAAAATGCAGTAGTCAGAATAATATAGCACTGTGTGTAGAGTTTTTAAATGTAAACAGATAAAATGAAATATGTTTCCTATTGCTAAGTGCATTTTAAAATTCCAGACTCCCTAAACAAAGGATATATACAACTCAAGGATATACATTAAACATATAAAAGTGCTAGTGAGGTGATGAAAATGAGAGTAAAAAAGGAGAAGAAAAATAAAATGTATGAATGAAATAATACATAATAAAATAAAACATAAAAGGAATAATGGATTAAGTATATGCATATTAACTGAGATGTATGTTTACCCCTATTCTCTACACATGAGGTAAATAAACAAAACAAAACAAAATAAAAAAGCAGCATTAGTCAGGAAAGCTAACAAAACTAAGTGATAGATGATTAAGGAAGTAATGACTTTAGCATACAATTGTTAATGGCATACACATTTCCTATTTTGTTTGAGGTATGTAGACAGTTGCACATATTGCAGTGTCTACTTTTTTAAAATGTGATAATTTTGGTCATTATTAAGTTTGGAGATTTAGCTTTCAAATAGCTTATCCAATATTCAAAATTAACAAGCAAATAAACAAGAAAAAATAAAAATAATAAAACCTCTCTAAGGAGTAAAGAATAGTTGTTACCTAACTCATCTAACTCATTTTTAAAAACATCCCTTACTTAAATAGTTTATTTTTAACAGTATAATGTAAAATAAGTAAACTTATTAAACATTTTTGTTGCAGAAGTAACACTTCAATACAATTTTCTTTCTTACTAATCTTTAACTAAAATCAATGTGTACAATATAATCCTAGTGTTATCCTCAGATTTCTCAGAGTCAGAGACTTATGAGCACATAGCTTTATTCTAGGACAAGATTGAAGAACTTTAAATATTATCAGAATCAGTTTCTTCATCTCTATTAAAAAAAACTGCATTATTTTAAGAATCAGCATTTATAAATAAAACTATAGGCCCCATGTACAAAATTCATGCACTGAGGGGGGGGGGGTTCCTCAGCCTGCCCTGTGCCCTCTCACAGTCCAGGAGCCCCATGATCAATGGCCCCAAAGAGGTAGGCCCTGCTCACCCAGCTGGGGCTCCATGATGGATCACTCCTGCAGAAGGAAGCCCCGCCCACCCGCCGCAACCTGCTGGCTGGTGGCCTGGGCATCCCTCTTTGGGGCAATCATGGAGCCCCCCAATTGGTCACCCTGCTGGCTGGTGGCCTGGGCCTCCCTCTGCAGGGTGATTGTGTGATCAATTGCTCCCTGCAGAGGGATGCCTTGCCCAGCCGCCGCAACCTGCTGGTTGGTGGCCTGAGCCTCCCTCTGCAGGGCAATCATGGGGCGATGGCCGGGCCCCCGACCAACCGCATGGCACCCACCTTGACTGGCCTGGTGCCAGTGGGTGTCATAGCATGGTCATCGGGAAGGTCATCCAGATGGTCGTTCTGCTGTTTGGTCTTTTGGTTGATTTGCATATTACGCTTTTATTATTATAGATTGTTACTAGATAGAATCTGTGAGCATGTGCCATAGTACATAACTAGCAAATTTTTAGTGGTTTTGTTTAAAACTTGAGCCCTGGCTAGTGTGTTAAGTGGTTAGAGCATCAGCCCGCCCACCACTGAAGGGTCATGGGTTTGATTCCCTGTCAAGAGCATGTGCTTGGGTTGCAGGTTCGATCCCTGACCCGCTTTGGTTTGGGGCATGTGCAGGAGGCAACTGATGATTTGTCTCTCTCACATCGATCTTTGCCTTTCTTAAAATTATCACTTGCCTCTACCTCAGATGACAATTGAAAAAAGTGAATGTTTATCTCCAGCTCATAGAGATCAAGGTGTGACATATTTGAGAAAACTAAGTCTAATTACGTAAAACATCTTAACTGCAATAATAATCTTTCAAAAATCCCTATTACTAATTGAGGCTATTAGCCTCTTAGGTATCCAGGTAGGTCAAATCTGATCACAGGGCCCTTAAAAGCATAGGGACTTTCCAGGATGTGGTCAGAAAAAAATGTGATAATGAAAGATATTAAATATGATATTAATGTTAGTGGGCTATAAGTTAAGTAGGATTTATATATAAATTCAAGGTGAAGTTCTGAAAGTGAGAGACACATTTGTGAATCATCAGTTTAAACATGAAAGTTAACAGGCTGGTATGGATGAGGGTACTGCAAGTAAATGCAGATTGATTTAAAAACTGACTGTGGTACAAACAATGCTTAAATACCGATAAGTCAAGGAAAACTGAGTTAATTACTAGTGATGCAGTTCTGGGCTGAGAAATCAAGCGAAGAATTTGCTTAACGAAGGAGGTGGAGAGACCATTTCAAATGCAACTCACAGATCAAGACTAAAGATCAGCCCTTGAATTTGTCAATGTGGATGTCATCACTAACCTCAAAAACAAATCATTTTGGGGTAAAAGGTGGACAAAATTTTGATTAAAGTGGTAACAAGAAAAAATACGAGAAATACTGAAATGCTGGTGGTTTCCAATATTAATAACATAAGAGAGTCATTTTGTTTCTTTTTATTTATGTCTTGACCAAGTTTTTTATTTTTTTTCTTATTGGTTAAGGTATTAAATATGTGTCCTTAACCCTCCATTGCCCTCCCACTCCCCACTCATGCCCTCACCCCCCTATTGTCTGTGTCCATTGGTTAGGCTCATATGTATGCATATAAGTCCTTTGGTTGATCTCTCTCCCTTACCCCCACCCTCCCATATCTTCCCTCTGAGGTTTGATGGTCTGATCGATGCTTCTCTGTCTCTGGATCTGTTTTTGTTCATCATTTTCTGTTGTTCATTATATTCCACAAATGAGTGAGATCATGTGATATTTATCTTTCTCTGATTGGCTTATTTCGCTTAGCATAATGATCTCCAGTTCCATCCATGCTGTTGCAAATGGTAAGAATTCCTTCTTTTTTTTTTTTTTTTACCTTAGCATAGTATTCCATTGTTTGAGGCACTGACTAGAGATCCATCAATTGGGCCGAATAAAACCACAACCAAGAACTTCCCTTATCTCCCTCTCACATGCTAGGACCACTATGCATTTACCTTAATCCCCCTAAGGCTAGCTGCTAGATAACTAGGGACAGCTGTTTTCCCCAGGATCCTCAGAATTATTCAAATTAGCCAATTTATAGGGATTTCATGAAACCTAACTAACCCCATCTCTCTTGTCATATATAAACTGCACCTGCAGTCCCAGCTCACTGGGTACCCTCTCTCTGTCCTGGAGTGCAAACCCCATTGTGGCCCTGAGTGACAGCTTCTTCTTTAGAACTGCAAGTAGCAAAGAGTTTTGCCTTTCATCCAGCTGAGTGAAATTAGGATTATTGTACTGTCTTACCGTCAATAGGACATTTAAAGTAGAAAACAAATATCTTTTGAGAACTTATGTTATTGTGGACATAATTCAGGTTTTAGAGAAGATTTGAGTGAAAGGGAAGTGTTTTTCCTTTCTTTTTATTAAATTTGGCAGAGGCTGTAGCATATTTGGAAGCTGATAAGATTAATTTAACAAAGAAAGAAGCATTGTTGATTCCAAGAAAAGGTGAGACTATTGAGCAAGCCATTCATACTGGTTGATAGATGTGATGGTGAGAGCAAGGGAAATTCACAATAAAATTGTTACTTCTAAAATAGAAACAACAAAAAAAAATGAATATTCGGTGACAGTAATCATAAGCATATGCCACAATATCAATGTATACAGGCTCCCAAGAGAATACATTTTAGCAAAACACAGTTAAAACTTCATAATTCTAATGTGTTGTGTTGTGGATCAAGGACTTTCCTCTAGAGTGTGAAAACCTGGCTGCTTCTCATTACATTAAAAATTATGCTACCAGAATTGCTGAGCTCTGCATTTTTTCCATGGAAATTAACCAATTTAAACAAACAAAAAGCAGTGAAATGTGATTCAGTCACAATTAAGACTAGCAACAACATACAATTTTTCTTTCGATTACCATTGTCTCTAGGGTCTTCAGTAGGAGTATAAAGAGTCACACTTATTAAATTATTAAATATCCCACTGGAAACCTGCTGCCTAACCCATATCTTTTCTAAGTTGTATTGCCTCGATGAGAAATGTGTGGGTGTTTGGTTTTATGCATACATTCTCAGCATATCCAATTTTAAAAACGAGTCAAAAAATTGTGCTCTTTATTCACAGTAAATGTTTCTTTAGTTCAGCGTATACATTTAAATTGCAAAGCACAGATTTTGATTTTGTGTACTTTTCAGGTCTTTATTTTAATATTATCTTTTAGCTTGCAGCTGATAAATAAGCCTTTGAACTCTCTCTAATCAAAGCCATTTGATTTTCTTGTTATCTATTGTTGAGGTAAATGTATTCTAATAATAATTATGAATGAAAATAGAGCTAATAAATGAAGATTTACAAAAGTAAGAGTTTTGAGATAAAACATTATCATTTTATTTACTTTAACAGATGTTTTGGAATGAAAAAATATTTCCCCATATGAACCAAATTTAAAATATTTCATGGATTCTCAAATACTTTGATATTCCAATTAGTTATCTTTAATATTTGTTCACATTTTTGTGAATATTACAATTTGCATATTATGCTTTTATTATTATAGTGTAGGAAGGGAGGACTAGAAAATGCCCCAGAAGTTCAACTCCATTGTTATGTTATTCTGATTTATGTTTCTTTGGCATATTTATTATTATGAATTTAGCAGGTCCTACTTTTCTCTAATCAGCTTAAAATGCATTCTGCTTTACAATCTAGTTATTAAACACAGAAAGGGCCAGAGATAGAAAGAGATCAGATTTTATAGCTTCTCCAGGTAGCTGCTGAAAATTATTCCTCCTGGAAATGCTTTTGAAGTCCTCTCTAATTCCCGACTTATGACTTTGATTTATTCTTTGAGCGTAATACCTTCCCCCCACTCCCAATGTTCCTATAAAAACATGGTTATAGTCAATGCAGCAGTAATTCACAAAGTTTGAAATCAAAGAGTTATCATTCCAAGGAATAAATGGGAACAAGAGAAATCCGCCTGTCAGGTGCCATAGATTACTGACGGGAAGGTTTGTTTTCCAAAAGGGATGACAGGTCTGTTCAACTGTAAGCTTCAGGTCAGGTTCTACAGTGATTTAGTTCTAGAGCAGTGAGCTGCACCAGAGAAGGCCAAGCAAATCTCATAAATCTTGACATGCAGAATGCCAAATGCTATAGCACTCAGATTATGCCTGTTTCAGGACATGTAAAGTGAGTCAGAAATAGTAGGACACCAATGTACCCTTGATTCTGAACTGTGTTATAGCAAGATAGGTCAGACCATGAAAATCAGGTTAGGATAAAAACTTGATGAGAATGATGGCTCAGTTTAAGGATTTGCAAACAAGCAAAGCAATGAATATGTCTGAGAATTTACATCAGATACCTAAGAGGATAGAAAAAAAACACAAACTAAATTTATTGTATTGGTCCACGTAAAGGTGCACCAGAATCTTACTGTTTCAGAGCAACTCACATAGAATGAAAAATTTATGCAAGTCATTGAGGCTCAGGGCTGAGTTTTGATATGGGGATGTGTGGGGAGCACCTCAGCAGTCCAACCATTCCAATGAAGAGATAACTTCCTTTACCATACGATGTGACATTCTCTTAAACATACATATAGGTATAGACATAAAATAGACATATTTTCATATATTACTATCTTACTGGGCTTATAGCACACATGGCACTTAAATGCCTTGCAGCTTTTATTCCAACCAAATGTTTGTTATGAACTAATTTAGAAATCGTTACCACCAAGAGGTCCTTAAAAATAAAAATTCATACTTAAAAAACCTAAAACTTGAAGAATTTAAAATTATCCAGATTTATATAAATATGTACTTAGATATAGACCAAATTAATCCATGGAAAACAAATTTTACTTATTTATTCATTAAACTATAGCAAATCTTTTAATAACATCAGCTTTGGATCTATATTAAGTATATATACCAGCTCCACTACCTACAAACTCTGTGATTTCATACAAGTTTCTAAGACTTAGTGCTTGTTTCCCCATATGTAAAATAAAAATGACATTTGTTTCCATTACATTGGATTGCAATAAAGATTAAATAATAAATAGATGTTAAACAATATATTATATGATTACATTATATTACAAATGTCTATTGAGATACATACACAAATAGGCACATATATATTAATTAGTATATATTGCATATAACAATATATACGATGTACATTAAGTATAAAAAGGACAATATAGTATAGTCTGTATAGTATGCTATTGTGTTAGAAAAGTGGAAAATTTGAATAAATGCTTTTTTTAAAAAAGAAACCTGACAAAATGTGCCTAGCTGGTGTGGCTTAGTGGTTGAGCTTCAAACCATGCAAGAGATCACCTGTTTGATTCCCAGTCAGGGCCCACACTCTAGTTTCGGGCTCAGTCTCTGGTGGGGGGCATGCAGGTGGCAGCCAATTGATGTTTCTCTCTTCAATGTTTCTGTCTCTCTCTCCTTCTCCCTTCCTATCTCTCTAACATCAATATAAACATATTTTTAAAAAATAGCTAAATGTGTGCCTGCAGTTGAAGAAAGTGAGCATGGAGGAAGAACAAGGAGGAATCTAAACTTTTTAAATTAATCTTATTTTATAATTTAAATTCTGAAATATATAAATGTTTCACATAGTTTAAAAACCAAATTTTACTTAAAACCTTTTACAAATCTGCTGGCATATGTTAAGTGTTCAATATGCTACCATTGATGACAATGATAACAAAGATGGTTGCGTATGCTAAGTATTTTAATAAGCCTAGAGATATTATCAAGATAAAGCAAATGTTTCTTTTCTCTTAAAGTGCAAGTCACTGAGAACACAATAAAAATGATACAAATACCAAAAGTAGGACACTGGGAAAATACATTTTAATTATGATGATACTGTCATATTCATCTTTTAATGCATCTTCTACTAATCATCAAATATTATGGATAAATTATAAGGGCTCTGAGTTTGTTTTGATTGATTATGCTTTTAAAATTTGCATTATGCATTCACAGGGCTAAAAAGAACCTAAAGAGAACTGGTATTAGCAGGCAAAGTCTCCAGAAACCAGCAAACATCAAAAGTGAATATATACATGGCCTATGCCAGGAATGGTAGTGGTTGGAAGGTGATACATTAAAATTCAGACTCCCAGGTACCCTTTGAAACCTCCCAATTCAGAATATCTACAAGTGGAACATAGGAATCTGCATTTTATTTATTTTTTAATATATCTTTATAGTTGAAAGTATTATAGATGCCCCCCACTTTCCCCGATTGACCCCCTCCACCCTGCTCCTGACCCCTCCCCAGACCTTCACTGCACTATTGTCTGCATCCATGAATTACGAATATATGCATATAAGTTCTTTGGTGAATCTCTATTTCTTGCTCCATTCCCTCTGAGATTCAGTCTGTTGCATGCTTCCATGTCTTCAATCATATGCATTAGTACACTCTTTCCTTAGGATAAAAGACAAGATTGTAGGGCAGGAGTGGCGGGGGAGGTCAATTAGCGGAAAAAAGAGACATATGTAAAACTTTAAACGATAAAAAAATAGAAAAAAAAGACAAGATTGTATCCAACTATTGGTATAAATGAAAAAGGACAGGAGACAGAAGCATTGAAGATTGTTTTAGATTGTCTAATACATTTAGAAAAAGACACATATTTATGGAAGAATTTTAGCGGATATAATAGGGTAATAAGCTTAGAGTTAAGTGCTTATTGGAAGAAATGGTTACTTTCAATCATAACATCACCATACAGACTGTGGTATTTTATACAATATACATAATGAAAGGAGGGAAAGTAATGAATCATGCTATAAATAAGGTAGAATATCTGACTACAATTTTTTTAAGGAGAACTTATACAGAGGAATAAAGAGGAGGGAATAATAGATCATAAATAAGAGATTAAGAATAAAAATGAGACTGATGTTGTTTATAGAGATAGTGAAAGATAGTGCAAAGCATCCTCATTCTTAGAAAAAAAATGTTCGTCAACCTAGTATTTTAATCTGGAGATAATTATTCATGTCTGAACATATATTTTCTGATATGTAAAATTTCCAAAATGTATCTGCTGTTCTCCCTTTTATAGAAAATTATTAGAAGATGCATTCCAACAAAACGTGAGAGCAAGCTAAAAATTTTGAGGGCACAAGATCAAGGAGACATGACAGTATTGAATGGAGTTTCCACGATGATGATGAAATGCCACTTCAAAAACAGTAAAGAGGACAGAAATGATTAAGAGACTATTGAACAGTTTTGTTTTTTAAGATTGGCATAACAAACATAAAAATAAGTTAACTTAGTTGTTTTATTTAAAAAAGGATAAGCAAGAGAAATACAATTTTAGTTTATCGGTTCCTTAGTGATGAGTATTTGCATAATTACATGAATCTACACCCTGAATGATGCTTTAACACAAAAAGTATATATATTTGGAGGATGGAATATTGAAGAGTTTGTGTGGGAAAGGAATACTCTCTGCAGGTTAAATACTTATTGTATTTATTAGAAAATCCTTACCTTATATCTAGAATTGTGAATTAACAATTCTGGGCAGTATAAACCTATTATTTCTAAAATACAAAGGTGTGTTGGGGGTCAAACCAAGAATCAAGAGGTCACCAGTTCAATTCTGGGTCAGGGCACATGCCCAGGTTGTGGGTTCTATCCATCTCCACTAGGGGGCATGCAGGAGGCAGCCAACAGATGATGTTTCTCATCTCATCAGTGTTAACTGTCTATCCCTTCCCTTCTTCCTTCTCTAAAAATCAATAAAAACATATTCAAATATATATAAAGGTAAATGAAAGAAAAACATTTTTTAAATAGTTGACCTAGGAAATGAGATGAGAGCAGAGGAGTACAAAGGACTTAAATTTTGAAGTTTTAATCTTTTATTTTGAAATAGTTCAGCTGAGATTTAAACCTTTCTTTTCAACCATATAGTTGTATTATTTTGGTAAAAATATAAATTCATAAAGAATGATTACAAATAAATGAAAGTTGGATAAATAAAAGGTGTTTTTTTTTTTTTTTTTTTAACATTTCCTAAATGGAGTCTCATCCTTAATCTGATCATAACATTATCTCCATCCCAGCACAGGGTCAAGGATGGGGAATGTTCTGGGTAAAGAGAAAGAACAAATAAGTGCACTGGAATTTGGAAAACTAAGACTTCAAAGAGAAGTCTATTTCAAATTCAAATGTGACACTTAGATACTGAGTGTCAAAGAAGAAATGTTGGATCTGGGTGAATGCGATCTTTTAGAAATTTTGGACTAAGAAAATTCTCAGAATGCAAACCTTAGGCAGGTATCTGTGATGTGGTTTACATGGGAGCTTATTCTAAACAGTTTCAGATGCAAGAACTAAACTTTAGCCTTTCCCATTAACCTTAAGTCCACATTTTCAAATGCACTTGACTTAAAATTTTCCCAAATGATTGAAAACTGGTTACTATGCCATAGAAACTTTGTTTCTATATTTGCAAGGCCTTTGTTTCTATTATTGCTCAAATCTCTTTAATTCTGTGATGTACACAATAACCTTCCTTAATGTCTATTTTGCTTATACCAGTCACGGTCATTTCTGTTGCTTAAAATCAATACACAATGGTTAGACATGAATGGTTGTAGTTACTGGTATCTGTAATTGGGGTATAGATATATAGCCACAGATGTTTAAATAGATGAGGGGAAATGGGTGAGTACATTGAAGTTATTCATTTACAAGCAATCATTGTTAGTTTGTGACAAAGCAGCTGGTAGGTGCCTGTTATATCCTTTTCCACTCTCTGTAGTTCTGAACATTTTCAATCAAGGAGCCTCCATACTTCAACACAGGATTGAGAATATGATATAGGTTGTCAGAAAAAGTGCCCAATTTCCTGAAGATTTTTTTTATTCAAGTAGTGAAATGTAGACCCATAAATATTTTTAAAGAATTACATTTGATTCTAGGAGAGAGACAATCAGGCATTCTTTACTAAACTGTGAACATTTTAATCCATCTACACATGAAGTTTCTGCCATAAATATTTCCTGTCATATGGTGAGAGATTTCTAGAGACTGAAAGAACATCCGAGCAATAGGAAACAATAATAGGAAGACAGAATCAGAATGTGACTTGAACATCTGGATCTACCTATGTCTAAGGCCAGAATATTTTTATTATTATCATTTACATAAACCAATACTTTTTTATTCTTTCTTCTTTCATTTCTTTTTTCCTTCCTTCATTCCTCACCACCCCATATTTTTCCCCCCTTTGAAATAGTTTAAAGTATTTTTGGTCACTTACAATCAAAAGATAATAGCTAAACAGTCCTAGTTAATATATCTATAAAAAGAACAGAGCTGGAAAACAGAATTCAATCACCAAATTGAGAATCTTACTATGATAACCCTCTCAGATACTCAGGCATTTATCTCCTGTAATGAGAGGAATAAATTTGCATCATTAAGTAAGTTACTGTGGCACAAAAACTCACTCGTGCTTGTTATGCAAAAAGCAAAGGACAGAGTTATTTAGGACTTTCAAAAAAAATCTGAGATGGAGATATTATACAAGCTGATGTCTTTTAGGAAGAGATCTTTACAAATAACATTTGTGAATTAATAAAAAAATGGTAAGGCCTTACTTCCTTACCAAGGACAATCTTCCACTTCCATTTCAATCATCCTTGTTGAAATGCTTCATGCTTATACCTGATTTCAAGTGTACCCAATCACTCTCCTTCCACAGGCTTTCCTCTTAAACATAATCATGCTCAGGTTTTTACATCTTAAATTATCTAGTCATCATTCAGCCTTTCATTCCTGTGAGACTACTCTCTATATAGTAGTTGAGCAAAACATGGGTTGAATTTAGATAACCATACTCTAAAAAATACATGTAAATATGACTTCTTCTTAGTGTTAATAATCTGACAAGACAGAATGGACACACTAGACCAAAATGTGGGACATAAAAGTAACTTTTAACTCCACAGCGATGGCGTCATCAGGCAAACTTTAGCTTTGTGTTTCTCCTGGGGTGTAAAGAACAGAAGATGAAGTTCTGAGTCCAAACAAGATTAAGACCCTACAGGGTCGGCAAAAATGATAAAGTATACCTGAAAATGTTCTCTATCATAAAAGCAACAAGAAAATTGGTAAAAAATGTCAGAATTAACTTTTTCAGAGTTCTAGAAATTAACCAAAGATTTGCGACACCCCAGAAGTTTATTCAAGAAAAAAAAAAAATCAGCCTTTATAAGAACAAATAGTTCAGTGGTGTTTGAACATATTTCCGTCCACCCCTCTCTATGTTCATAGTCGCCTTCAATCCAACACCTGGGATTGCAGTAAAACCCAGCACCCTGGCAGCCTCTGGAGGTGGCAACACTAGCCTCTGGAGGTTGGAGCTCTGTGTTTGCACAGTCCCGGAGAAATATCCTTGTTTTACCTGCCTGGTGGACCCCTGAAGGATCCCTCTTTTTGACTCAAAGCTCACCCAGTGTGAATAATCATTTCCCTGGGCATGTTAATCAAAATTAATTAAAGACAATTAACAGTGCAGTGGCTTTAGATAATGGATAACCTTTAGAGCTATAAACAAAAATACAGAAAATAACAAGTGTTGGCAAGAATGTGGAAAAATTGGAACCCTAATCCATTGCTGATAGATATTTAAAATAATAGGAATTTAAAATGTAGCCACTTGTCAGTTTCTCAGAAGTAAAACATAACGAACTTACAAGAGTACAAATTAGTACAATGACTCAAAAAAACAAATTTACATTGTCTAATAATGCTTATGATATTTAAATTCATAACCCATAATCATAGTCTGTTATATTTGCTCACCTATCTACTCAATTTTGGAAATTCTACATATCCACACCATCATTTTAACACTAATGTCTTAAAATTTCACAATAAGCACACCCAGTTTTAAAAGAAAAACTTCTTGTCATTTATACATATTGAAATTTATAATGAAACTATTGAAGGCATTTAAGAAGGAAGATTTTACTTTGTGTTTCTCCCTGTCTTTCTCTCTCTCTTTTGCCTTAATTATATCACTGTGGCTGCCACTGGAGTGACTGAACCATATAGAATATTGTGAAGACTCTTCCATTCAATGTCACCTTTGTTTAACATTAGGAATGTCCCTAATATAAATAACTACTAATAAGTGATTTTTTAATACAGTAAGTATAGACTTGGCATTCTTAAAAAGTAAGTGATTGGGTGATTTTGGATAGTGTTGCCATGCACATTGAAAAGGAAATGTCAAAGCGAATCAAAGGAAAGCATTTGTGGGTAACCTAATAATTTTAAAGTATTCCATAATTGTGTCATTTCCTATAAAATTTATTAAAGAATGAGGAAGCTTTTGATTGTTACAGCTGCACAATTTGTGGTATTCATGTTCCTACTATAAAGCATGGTTCTAAACAGGTCTGTTTTTCACATTTAAAAAAAAAAAAGAAATCTGCGCTGACTGGTTTGGCTCAGTGGATAGAGCATTGGCCTGCAGAGTATAGGGTCCCAGGTTCGATTCCAGTCAAGGGCATGTACCTTGGTTGTGGGCACACCCTCAGTGGGGGGTGTGCAGGAGGCAGCTGATCGATGTTTCTCTCTCATCGATGTTCTAACTCTCTATCACTCTCCCTTCCTCTCTGTAAAAAAATTTTTAAAAAAGAAATCTTACATTTCACATAACTGTAATATTTAATTTGCATTAGGGTATAGCATATAGCTAAAAGACCTTGAACTGAAGGAGTTCAGAATAACTTCTTTTTCATTGACTAAAAGAAAAACAAAAATCAAGTCACAAACTGGAAGAAAATATTTGCATAAATTCTGACAAAGGATTTGTATCCAGTATATATAAAGAAATTTTATAATTTGATAAGATATTCCAATTTAAGAATAAGCAAATGATATGAAAAAGTAACTAAGATAATCAGAATGTATATCACAAAAGAAGATATAAGAATGGCCAGTAAGCACATGAAATGATGTTCACTATTATTCATTACCAAAGATACAAATTAAAACCACAATGAAATACCGCCATGCACTCACTATAGTGGATAAAACTAAAAATATCTACATCACTAAATATAGGTGAGGACATGGAAAAACCAGACCTCTCATATTGTTTGTGGGACAGCCAAATGATAATAGACACTTTGGAAAATGTTTTGGCTGTTTCTTACCATACGACCCAGAAATTCAACAACTGGATATTTATGCATCAATAAAGTTTATTTTTTAATTAAAAGAAAAAACTGGCAATACCAAGAATTACAGAATGTGGATACCCAGAAATATGAAATATACAACCACTTTAGAAGATAGTTTGTCAATTTCTTATAAAGGTATCATCCCACAATCCACTCCTAGGCATTTATTCCAAGAGTAATGAAAGCATATATTTATATAAACACTTAGACTCAAATTCTCATGAAGGCTTTATTCTTTTTTTAAATTTTGTTTTTCAATTACAGTTTATATTCAGCATTATTTTGTATTTGTTTCAGGTATACACATAGTAGTTAGACCGTCATATGCTTACCTGCAGGGGATATACCATGATCATAATGGTTTTATTCTTAATAGTACTAAACTGGAATCCAAATTTCCAACAGTAGGCAAATAGATAAATAAGTCATGGTATATCCACACAGTCTACTTGTCCTGAGCAATAAAAACAAACTATGATGCAGCCAACATAGATAATTCTAAAAACAAAAAAAATTGCTGAGCAAAATAAGCCAGATGCAAAAGATTACATACTGCATGATTCTATTATATGAAACTCCAGTAAAAGGAAAAGTAATATATGGTGATAGAAGGCAGAGCAGTGGTTGCTTAGTGCTAGGAACAGTAGTTGGGGATTGACTGCACAGGAGTACAAGGGAACTTTTTTAGATGATATGAATGTTCTATATCTTTATTGTGTGGTAGTTACACCAATATACATATATATTCATCAAAAGCCATTGAATTGGTGCTGCCAGTGTGGCTCAGTGGTTGAGCATAAATATAGGAACCAATAGGTCACTGGTTCGATTCCCAGCCAGGGCATATGCCCAGGTTGTGGGCTCGATCCCCAGAAGGGGGCATGCAGGAGGCAGCCGATCAATGATTCTCTCTCATCATTGACATATATGAAATGGGGGGTTCGGGGTACAGGCTTTTCTTGTGGGTCCTTGTCTGACGAAGTTGAAGAATAAATTCGTGGACTAACAGATTTCTTTAATAAAAATGTAGAAGTTTATTGGAAGCATATACAAACTCCATCAGGGCAAGAGTGTCCCCAAAGGGGACACACTGGGAAGGAGCCCCTAAATGGGAAAAGCCTGCCCTCTCTCTCTCTAATGGGAAAAAAAAAATCTAAATTCAAAATCTAAATCCAAAATCTAAAATCTGAAATCTGTCTCGTGTCCTTTTGTCTCTGGTTTATATATGCTGTAGCTCTTTGTCTGACCCGGATCCTTTCTAATTGGACCCTCCTTAATTTGGGACCCCCATGCTTTCCTCATTAGTCATTCTGATACATAGCATCAGTTTCAAAGTTCAAAGCCCACGTGGTGCCTCCCTCTGTCTCTCCACTTATCTTGCAACATTCCTCTATCCTCTGTGAAAATATGTTTCCTTCTTCCTGATATCCTGTGATTTCTCTTTATCCTCTGTGAATGTATGTCTTCCTCCCTCCTTATCCTGTGGCATTTCTCTATCCTCTGTGAATGGGTGCTTTCTGGCAGCTCTAAGCCCTCACTTATGCATTCCTCCCCCATGGACCCTCTTTATTCCCTAAACCTGCCTGTTTTGTCTCTAAAATTTCTTTCATTTCTATCTTTCTATCCCTCTCCCTTTCTCTCTCTCTAGAAAAACCAATTTATTTAAAAATAAATAATTTAAAACATAACTGGCTTAAATATGATGAATTGATACATATTGACTTAGGTGTAATAAGTCATCAAATCTGTACATTTAATTGTACCTTCTTTGAATTGGATTCTATTAAAAGTCGTTGTTGTGTATTGAAAAAGAGAAAAATAATAGTTTCTATGAGCTTTAAAATTTTTTATTGGTGATTATCGCAATATATTTTTATTGGAAGATATCTGAGATTAATTTATATTTAATTGTTGAAACATATTAAGTCCTAAATGTGTCTCAACACAATAGCCACACAGGGGAGCTCTAACCTAACAAAAAGTATAAATCACATGCTGAACAAGACACCTTAACAATATTTTTCTCTTTCATAATAAAATACAAGGAAAATTTTAGCCATTTGTACTTTATTTCAATTAAATATTTGTTGCCTCTTAGAAATATTAGTCTGAAGTATATATAATCACATTCAAAATAAATTACAGCAAAAGGCACATTTTGGGGTTTGGGGTTTTCTAATTTCTTTTGTTTGTTTGTTAGGTTTGGCAACTGACCAGTGTCACATCCTGCATTAACATGGAATTGCATTGCAGTTGATAGATATTGTACTTCAAAGCAATTGCTTTCAATTAAAATGACTGCCAATTCAAGCAGCTGCATTGATAGGCTACAGTAAATAGTTTTTAAAAAGTGCCTAGGAAGTATGTAAAGATGAAAGTAACACAGCATATCTTTAATACCGCATATTTAATTGCCTTGGTAAGATTGCTTTTTTCTTTGACTCTTTGTCCTATATGAAGTATATATTTTAACATTTCTAATCTATGTAATAATTTAAAAAAAATTTTTTTTTAAACCTCACTCCAGGATATATTTTTCATGACTTCTAGAGAGAGTGGGAGGGAGACAGGAGTGAGAGAGAGAGATACACATTGATTGATTGCCTCCCATACACTTCCTTACCCAGGTTACAACTGAGGTACATGCCCTTGACTAGGAATGGAACCCAAAACCTTTCAGTCTACAGGCTGACACTCTAACCACTGAGCAACTGGCCAGAGCTATGTAATAATTTAAAGTGAACTGGAACATTTTTATTATAAAATCAAGTCTAAAGTGACAGATTTAACATCATGTATATAACATATGTCTATTCTAAATGATTAAAAATACTCTTTTAATAGCACAGAATTCTTTATTTAATATGTTAGTTTTAACTAATTTTTATTAGCATTTCTAAATCATTTTAACAAAAACAGATAAAGCTATGTTATCGGGGATTACTTTCTGAATGGCAGTGTGAGAAATTCCACATACCTACTATCAATGAAATCAACAATAACAGTTGAAAATTATTTAAAAAAAATAAATGGGAGAAAAAAACATTTAAAGGCTTTTGATATTGTCCTAAGAGCATACAACAAATAAAAAAATATATTGCTATCATTAAAACTTTATATAACTTCATGTGTTTTAGCTCAACTGAAAGAAGAAAATAAAGCATATATATTCTGTAGAATTTGTTATATTAACTTTCTGTTTTATCACTTCTACTCCACATTTGTTCTTATGCTTTAGTCATAGTCTTAGTGACTGTCTTGTATCATCTTCTTATTCCACATCAGCTTTATTCTCACCTGCCTCTTTTGTGCCTTCTCTTTTATTATCAACTAGAGGTCCGATGCATGAAATTCCTGCAAGGGTAGGCCTTCGCAGCTACCCCAGCTGCTACCTTGGCCCTCGCAGCCCTGGCTTCATCCTGAAGGTCATCCAGATGGTCGTTCTACTGTCAATTTGCATATTACACTTTTATTATTATAGACTAGAGGCCCGGTGCACGAAATTCATGCACGGAGGGGGGGGTGTCCCCCAGCCCAGCCTGCACCCTCTCCAATTGGGGACCCCTTGAGGGATGTCTGACCACCAGGCAGTTGGACATCCCTCTCACAATCCAGGACTGCTGGCTCCCAACCTCTTGCCTGCCTCTGCCTGATTGCCCCTAACCACTTCTGCCTGCTAGCCTAATCACCTCCTAACCACTCCCCTGCCAGCCTGATCAATGCCTAACTGCTCCCCAGCTGGCCCAATTGCCCCTAACTGCCCTCCCTTGCAGGCCTTCCCCCCCAACTGTCCTCCCCTGCAGGCCTGGTCCCCCCCTAACTGTCCTCCCCTGCTGGCATGTTCCCCCCCAACTGCCCTCCCCCTAACTGCCCACCCTGCTGGCCTGATCATCCACAACTGCCCTCCGCTGCTGGCCCAGTCTCCCCTAACTGCCCACCCTTCTGGCCTGATCATCCACAACTGCCCTCCCCTGTAGACCTGGTTCCCCCCAACTGCTCTCACCTGCAGGCCTGGTTCCCCCCAACTGCCTTCCTCTGCTGGCCTGGTCACCCCTAACTGCCCACAACTGCCCTCCCCTGCAGGCCATCTTGTGGCGGCCATCTTGTGTCCACATGAGGGCAGCCATCTTTGACCACATGGGGGCAGCCATCTTGTGTCTTGGAGTGATGGTCAATTTGCATATTACTCTTTTAATAGATAGGATGTTATTGGACCAAAATCGAATTATATTAATACTAGAGGCCCAGTGCATGATTGAATCATGCACGTGTAGGGTCCCCTACATGCTTTCGCTTTTGATCACGGGGGAGCTGGGTGCCTGTCTGCTGGTGCACCAGGCCTTTCAGAAGCCTCAAGCATAGCAGAGGCTTCTGAAAGGCCTGGTGCCTGAGCGGACAGGCACCCAGCTGCCCCGCTTTTGATGGTCCATGGTGGGATGTGAGCTCGCTGCCCCAGAGGCCCCTTCTGTGCCACAGCACAGCCATGGCACAGACGCTGAGCTCGAGCCACCCTGGCGACGCGAGCTCAGCATCCCGCAGGCCCAATCGGCCACCCCGCCCACCCTGAGTCCTGCCCCCCCCCCCGCGCCTCCTGGCCAATCGCGGGCATAGCGAAGGTATGGTCAATTTGCATATTTGTCTATTATTAGGTAGGATTGTTTATAAAGTTGCTTTTAAACTCAGTTAATAGAAGAAGAAAAATATGAATTTGCAATATACTAGTATTTAAATATAATGTATTCTCATGTCTGGCAGATTGTTACAAATGCTGGCATTTCGGTAGCCAAGAAGGTGAAGACTACCTGAAGTCTCTGCATTCATTATCTTGTATGCCTATGGTAATTGAGTCTCCCTGTGCTGGTTACAGTCTACAAACTGTCAATTTGAATTAGTGTTCTCCAAATTCGAAGCTTGAATTTTTCTCTCCAGATAATAAAGGTCTATGTCTGCAAATAAAGGCACAGCAACAGTTGTTCAACATTGTAAAAGAGAATGAGAACTTCTCAAACATTTTGCCAAACCCTCTTTAACGTTCTCCTCACCTCTAGTTCCAGAAGTATCAAGTTCCAGATTGTATCAAGTTCCTATTCATTTTGAGATTTATTTTTAAATTGAAAATGCAGGTGTCATCATTTTCCACTCATAGTTTGGAATTTGAATGTTTGTTTTTTTCATCTAAGTTATTGAGCATTTATTTACTTTGCAGATTGTACAATTTGTGGCTATTTTTTTCTTCCCTGCTTTTGTCGTCTTCCAAGTTTGGATCTTAAAGAAAAACAAACAGAAACTTTGATTTAGTTTGTGGAGTTTTGAAAAGCAACACATTCAGATGCATATTTTTAATCTGCCATATTAACCTAGAAGTCACCAAATTCTACTTTTATTTCCTCTAATTATCCCAATAACTCATGATGTTTCCTTTACCTGATCATTACATCCATTGTTGATTTGCAGATATTATTTAGTACCTGAGTGCATGTTATATTTATTTTTCTATAGGGGTTTCTAATAGTCACTGTTTTTTATTTTATCATATTCACCAACTGGAAGTTTCCTGAGTACAGGGTTTATAAACTTTCTTCTTACTTTTTAAAAACTAAACATACATAACAGTATTTTAATAAATAGTCAATTAAATCAGTAACTTTAATAATTTTTTTATGAATAATGATAAAGAGTTAAGTTTTATGCTGTCAGGGTATAAATATAAGCTCAAATCAATTAAGGTTAATTTAGTCAGTAAGTATATTAAAATGGTTAGATTATTCATTTTAATAAAATGATTAGGAACACATTATGAAGTTACTTGATATTTTGCAAAGATACCCTTCGCCCATGATATTACTGAGCAAAATTACTATTCCTAATTTTTAGTTTAACCAATTGCTAACTTCTTAGTTTTGCTATTACTCATTACAGTCCTTATAATCTGTGCTAACTTCTAGAGTAAAATAATTATAGATCATTACCAAGTTTGTTCAAAAGCAATTAAAATTGCTTTTGTAAATTTTAAGTATTTTTTACATGAAAAATGTGTACAGACATTATATATAGAATTGTTCTTCTCTTCTCTTCTTTCTTTACAATTTCCTAAGTAGGATAAGGCTTCTTATCTATTTGGGCTGTTCACTTTGGACTTGTGATTTAAGTTTCTCTTCATAAAAATAAGATTTCAAGAAGTCATAATGCATATTTTCCTTTGCTTTTAGGAAGTTTTGCTTCTCTTGATATTATTTGGTCTCCCCCCCCCCACATTCAAAGCTTCCCCAAACTTAAGAATATTATCAAGACCCTTATTAATCCAATCATTTATAAAAATGTGGGATCATTTGTTTGTTTCCACTCAGCTCCCTTCATACCATTGTGTGCTTTATGTGTCAAGGGGGAATGGTACCTTAAAAAAAATACGCAGTTCTCATTGCCTCCTATATTCTGACAAGATTCTATTCATGGGAAGACCTATAAGACAATTAGACAGCACAGGAAGGTAGAAGTAAGGAAATCCCCACTTCAGCTTTTCTTAGAATTACCCATCCAACAGCAGAGGACATAAATTGGCTACAGCCTCATAATCAACTTCAGAACTGTATTGCACAGACTCTTTCTTGGTGTCAGTATCAGAAAACTTGTCCCAACTCTGCTGTGCATCTCCCCAAGTGGTGTTTTCAGTACCAGCAACAAGGCAGCTGCTCTGGGTTTTCAGCAAAGACTTTCACAGTAATTCTATCATCACTCCTTTTCTTGAGCCAAGCTGAAGTCACCTCATCTTGACATTACAGAATCCATATGGCATTCATAGGAATATTCCTGAACACTTATATAAAAACTAGAGGCCTGATGCACAAAGATTCATGCAAGAATAAGCCTTCCTTCCCCTGGCTGCTGGCATCGCCTTCGCTCCGGCCCAGAGCTGCCTTTCTGCCTTCATTCCGGCCCAGAGCTGCCTTTTCACCTTCCCACGCTGCCCAGAGGCCTGGAGCTACTGGGGGAGTGCAGAATGCCTGCACTTGGTACCTGCATATGCAAATTAACCCACCACCTTTGTTGGGCTAATTTACATACTCACTCCTGATTGGCTGGTGGGCATTGTGAAGGAATGGTCAATTTGCATCTTTCTCTTTTATTAGTGTAGATTTCTCTTTTGTTTTCCCAGAACTAAAGCTATAGCTTCTTTTGTGGTCACAGGTCTGTGAGTAGCCTTATCTTCCTTTGCTCTTTGAGCTCACTTGACACTGTACCAACACAAGATTCTCTGTATTGAATTGCTTCTGATTGACATACCAAAACTGCATGCTTTGATATTCCCTGACTTGATGTGGGACTAAAATTTAACAGGCTGCTTTATTGACAATAATTATTTGAAAAATGCAAAATAACTATTTTGTTGATATATAAATTTTTAAAATTGGGTAAAAAGAGCAATAGGTGCATAATGATCTAAAATGATAAAATTAATTCAGGTTTAGATTTACTTGGTTGACATCAGACAAACAATATCTCAAATATAAACTCAACTAGAGGCCCAGCACACGAAATCATGTGGGTAGGGTCCCTAAGGCCTAGCCTCCTGCGATCAGGGCCATCTTCTGCCTGTTCGCCAGTCCCCAGGCCGAATGCCACCTCCGCCGCCAGGCTGTCAGACAATTGGGAACACCAGCTCATCCCTGGCTGCTCGGGGGCTCAGGCCTGCAGGAAAGCAGGTGCTGGTGACTTCACCTCCATGCGCATGCGCTGGGCCGGCCGCTGATGGAATGTGCTGCCCGCCTGGGGCCGCACATGCAGGCGCCACCGCCACTGCCACTCCTGATGCCGCTGCCGCTGCTGCTGGGGCTTGAGGTACAGACAGAAGCTGTGGGGCACGCCCACGACCTCCCCGCCCCGGTGTGAGCGCCCCCAAGTGGGCAGCACCTTCCATCAGCGGCTGGCCCAGTGCACACGCCTGGAGGTGAAGTCGCCAGCACCTGCTTTCTCGCAGGCCTGAGCCCCCAAGCAGCCAGGGATGAGCTGGTGATCCCAAGGGCCAGACAGCCAGCCCGGTCCTCCCACCACCCACCCCGATTCCCCCATTCACCATCGCTGATCCATCAGGGCATGCAGGCGGGGGGGAGGGACCAACAGGTCAGCCGTTCAGCCTGCTTGCCAGTCCCCAGTCCCACCCCACCCCGCTTGCGGGCCTGTGGAGAGGGACCGGGAGGTGCTTAATGCACCTCATGGTGACCAGTCATTTGGTCATCACGGACACTGGCCTTTTATATATATAGATAGAGTCCATGCTAATAAATAACACCAGTTTCACAACTGAAATTCTATTTCTAATATCTCTTATTAATGACTACCAATCTACTAATTTTATCATTGAAAACTCCTCTTATATGTAATGCTAATTATCAAAGTCTCTAGTATTCAGCAAAGTTTAAGATTACTGAAAAACATTTAGCAGATACCTCTAAAATGTGAAATTTTAAATTAACATGCTAGCTAATCACCTCAAAGTGTAGACTGCTAGATTGCATAACTAATAATTACACATATATAAGGTGATATTGTGTTTGTTGAAATATACTAAAGGATATTTCATATTTCATAATATGAAGATATTATAATTAACTAGAGGCCCGGTGCATGAAATTCGTGCACGGGGGTTGTCCCTCAGCCCAACCTGCACCATCTCCAATCCGGGAGCCCTCAGGGTATGTCCTACTGATGGCTTAGGCCCGCTCCCCATGGTTCTCTGCTCTCTGTGGGGCCTGCCTGCTCCACACCGCAGCAATGGGCTAGCAGGCCCTGCTGGGTGCTGCCTGCGGACCACGCTTGCCTGCTCCCGGGTCTCCCTGGCGATGGCCAAACAGGCTCTGCTAGTGCTGCCTGTGGGCTGTGCTTGCCTGCTCTCGGGTCGCCATGGCTACGGCCAAGCAGGCCCTGCTGTCTGCTGTCAAGCTGTGAGGCTTGACCCACCTGGGGGCGGGTCCAGCTGTGCCGCCCACCCTGGAGTCATCAGTCCAGCCCTGACTGGCTCCCCATGCCCTGCCTCCCTCTCTGGCTCTTGAAGCAGCCTCGGTGGCTGCTGACCAGGCCCTCCCCCAGCACAGGAGCGTGGAGGCTCCTGCCGCCTCACCCCCGATGCTGTGTGCACAACCTTTTTCTGTCTGGTCGACCCTTTATGGCATCCTGGTTAATTAGCATATTTCTCTATTTTATATATGTATATATAGATGTTATCTAGTCTATTGAACTTTTAACAAAATCATGAGATAAAAGGTACTCAGTAATATCAACAAATTAAATATTTATGATTTATTTGGAATTGCTTGATTTGGCAGTTTTTTATAATGCTCATTATAAATCTTAGATTTTTAAAAAATCTTTATTGTTGAAAGTATTGCATATGTCCCCTTTTTTATCCTATTTACCTCTTCTAGCCCATCCCACCCCCCAACCCAGGCCTTCACCACCCTATTTTCTGTGTCATGGGTTATGCAAATGGGTATAAAACAGTGATGGGCAACCTTTTGAGCTTGGTGTGTCAAACTTCACCAAAAAACAGCATAACTCGGGTAGTGTGTCACTTTGAGGAAAAACCATTATTTCACAAATGTTTCATCCTCAGGAGCAGCAAATGTTTCATCCTCGGCATGCGGCCGCCTCAATGGCCGCGTGTCATCAGAAATGGCTACGTGTGTCAGTGCTGACACGCATGTCATAGGTTCGCCATCACTGGTATAAAAGTTCATTGGTTGATCTCTTCCTACCTAAACACCTTCTCTGCCTTCCCTCTGAAGCTCTACAGTCTTCACAGGATAAATATTAATTCAGATAACTGATTACATTTTAAAAATTTTATGCTGGTAAAGATGTTAATAATAACTATATTTATTAAGATGAGATTGGGCACATTCAAAGTAGTGTGACCATCCTATCTAGTAAAGAGGGAATATGCTAATTGACCCTCACACCATCACAAAATGGCGGTGCCCATAGCCAATAAGGATGGAATATGCTAATTGACTGCCACACCTTCAAAGATGGCAGTGCCCATTCCCCTCAGCCCACTGGGGTGGCAGACACTTGGCACAGTCAGGCCCACCCCCAGTGGGTCTGGCCACTCCGCGCACCTGCCTTTGGAGTCCCCCAGTCCCCTTAGCCCCCCAGCCACCCAGGGCCACCCGAGGCTCAAGTAACCAGGGCCGGCTGAGGCTTGTGCTGTCAGCAGTGGCAGCAGCAGAGGTGTGATGGGGCATCACCTTCACCTGATCGCCGGGTCACCTCCCCCCCCTGAGGGCTCCTGGACTGTGAAAGGAGGCAGGCTGGGCTGAGGGATCCCCTCTCCAGTGCATGAATTTTCATGTACCGGGCCTCTAGTATATAAAATAATATTGAATGTAAATAGTAATTGAACAATAAAATTAAAAATATATATTTATTAATATATTTTTGCTAGTGTGAAAATTACTTTAAATATTTTGAAAAGAAATTCAGCCCAGGCCCTTGCACTGACAGGTAGCAGGTTTGATTCCAGTCACAGGCACATATGTGAGTTGCAGGTTCCATCCCCGCCCTGGTCGGGGCATGTGCAGGAGGCAACCAATTAATGTGTCTCTCTCATGTTGATATTTCTCTCTCTGTCTTTCTCTTTGTCTCTCTCTCCCTCCTTTCCCCTCTCTCTAAAAATCTATGGAAAAAATATCCTTGGGTGAAGATTAACAAAAACATTCAAATTAATCTATCAAGATTTTAATAATGTTCAAATCTTAGACTCAGATATTTTTATGAATCTTTTAGAGTTAAAAGCACCTGTACATTAGGATATATAGTCAAGCATATTCATATTTATTGCAATATATATATATATATATATATATATATATATATATATATATATATATATTTTTTAACTGACAATTAGAAACAGACATGATGACTATCAATATCTGTCAATGTGGTGATGACTGAACATGTATAGTACACTATTCATCATCTCACATAACATATAGCTGTTTTAATAATTTGAAATATATATCTATCTATAATTCTGGAATAATGATTAAACAAAAGAAGGCATAACATTAGCATTCATATTTATACTTCAGTATTGTTTGTTGAGACAAAGTTAATTGATGTTACCAAGGGAATTTGGAAATAATGTTTAAAAAAAAGGAAACAAGCAGTGAAGGGTCTTAGAAGTTGCTTAATTATGGTTTTCATTAGGAAACTTGGTTAGGCTGTGAAATTACACATTGAAATGTATTAAGTAAAGTGGACTTTACTCTTCTAAAATATTTGTATTTTCTAGTCATTACAAATAAAACACTCTTTAGTCTCTTGATGATATCTAATTTTGTTTTGTTTTGTTTTTCTGAGCACTGAAACAAACCTCTGTAGTCAGGAGAAAGATACTTTTATGCTATTGTTCTTCATTGAATCAAATCACATTTGATGGAAATCAGCATTCTATTGGTACCACTAACCCCTATTCTCCTCATGTGAAGAAATTGAACATTGGATTTGCTCAGGTACTTAATGTATCAAGAAAACCTTTTATCTACACAGTTTTATGAGTTACAGACTCCATCACTCTCTCATAATGACAGAAAATCATTGAAACAAAAATGCTTACTACCCTGCAATAGCAATAAAAACCACATTTGCCCTGAACCAATACATCCATTACCTTGTAACCTTAGGGATATAAAGGAGAGATAAATTGAGACTACAAGACTCTTTATCCTAAGTTATTGGTTCAGTATTTTCTATTGGTGTAATTTAAAATCAGCAAAGAAAAAGGGATTTTAAGTCTATTATTTATCATTCCAGTATTTTTTTTTCCAAAATTTCCTTTGTGAGATCAAGTAAAATGATATGTGGTATGCTATATGTCACATTTCTTGGTATATATTATAACCTAAATATAAAACATAAATTAAAAAAATATTTTCAATGTAAAAAAATACAGTTGTTTATACAAAAACCACTAATATTGGTGGTATAATACATAAAATAATCCTATCTAATAAAAGAGTAATATGCAAATTGACCGTCACTCCAACACACAAGATGGCTGCCCCCATGTGGACATAAGATGGCCACCACAAGATGGCCAGCAGGGGAAGGCATTTAGGAGGGACCAGGCCTGCAAGGGAGGGCATTTGGGGGTACCCAGGCCTGCAGGAGAGAGCAGTTGGGGGGGACCAGGCCTGCAGGGGAGGACAGTTTGGTGGGACCAGGCCTGCAGGGGAGGACAGTTAGGGGCAATCAGGCTTGCAGGGGAGTAGTTAGGCATCAATCAGGCTGGCAAGGGAGTGGTTAGGGGGTGATCAGGCTGGCAGGCAGAAGCGGTTATGGGCAATCAGGAAGGCAGGCAGGCGAGCAGTTGGGAGCCAGCAGTCCTGCATTGTGAGAGGGATGTCCGACTGCCCAGGATCGGGCCCAAACGGGCAGTCAGACATCTCTCAAGGGGTCCCAGATTGGAGAGGGTGCAGACTGGGCTGAGGGACAGACTCCTCTGTGCATGAATTTTGTGCACCGGGTCTCCAGTAGTTTCATAAGAATGAATATAGTCTTTATAATAAGATTAAATGTTTTAAATTTTTAAAATATATATATTGTTATTGATTTCAGAGAGGAATGGAGAGAGAGAGATAGAAACATCAATGATGAGGGAGAATCATTGATTGGCTGCCTCCTGCCTGCTCCCTACTTGAGACTGAGCTGGAAACCCAGGTATGTGCTCTGACCAGAAATCAAACCCTGACCTCCTGGTTCATAGGTCAACATTTTACCACTGAGCCACACCACGTGGGCAATAAGATTACATTTTAAGTCAGAACATCAGCATAGTGTTTCCATAGACAAATAATAGGTTGAAGTTAAAGTTACAATAGCCAAATTCTGGTTTTGATTCAGCTCTAGCTGCAATCTGGGTACCAAACCTTCTTTATATTTAATATTTTTTTAGTTCTATCAACCAATTGACATACAAATGTACATCTATTATTGCAAGAAAAAAATTGTAATAATTATTTATCAAAAACACTAATAATTTTTTGATTAAAATATTAAGAATTTTTAAATAGCTACATAAGTTCAAAAATAAACTGTTACTATGACTAATAACATTATAGTTAGCTAAATACTTCTAAGAAAAAATGTACCTTTCTATGGTTTGTTCCCTGAAAGAAGAGAAAGAGGTTAGGACTAGATGCTGTTATTTTGTGTGGGTCATGTCCCTAGTCCACAGTAGTGAGGATGCAAGAAGAAGGAGGTAGGTGAAGTAAAACCTAATTCAAGAGTTGTATTTTAGTTCCTGTTATATTAATAGCAGCTCACTAGTGCCAGGACTTCTGCCACTTCAAATTGTGTCCCTGAAGAAAGATAGCTGAAGCATTACTCTATAACTCATTTGTTGGACACTCCCTCCTGTCCACTGAGGTTAACTGCCTTTCAGTTCTAATAAGCATTTCTAGCTGAGCATATTCCTGAGGTTTCAATGAAGGCTCTGAGACAGAAATTAGAAACATATTCAAATGAATAACAGATATTTATAACATTTACATAGTAGTGTTTGTTTATTTATTAACTAGAGGCCTGCTGCATGAAATTCGTGCATGGGGGAGTCCCCTCAGCCCAGCCTGCACCCTCTCCAATCCGGGACCACTGGCTCCTAATTGCTCACCTGCCTGCTGGCCTGATCACCCCTAACCCCCCCCCACTGGCCTGGTCACCCCTTACTGTCCTCCCCTGCAGGCCTGGTCACCCCTAACTGCCCTCCCCTGCAGGCTTGATCACCCCCAACGGCCCTTTCTTGCAGGCCTGGTCCCTCCCAACTGCCATCTTGTGATGGCCATCTTGTGTCCACATGGGGGCAGCCATCTTTGATCACATGGGGGCAGCCATCTTGTGTTTGGAGTGATGGTCAATTTGCATATTACTCTTTTATTATATAAGATAGAGGCCTAGTGCACGGGTGGGGGCCGACTGCTTTGCCCTGAAGGGTGTCCCTGATCAGGGTGGGGGTTCACTTGGGGCATGGGGCAGCCTGGGTGAGGGACCTGTGGTGATTTGCAGGCTGGCCACACCCCCCAGCAACCCAAGCTGAGGCCCTGGTATCTGGGATTTATGTATCTTCTATAATTGAAACTTTGTAGCCTTGAGTGGAGGCCAGGGCAGGCCAGGGCAGGCAGGAAGCTTGGCTTCCTCCATCACTAGGGGCAACCCAAGCCTCCTGCTCTCTCCAGCTCCGTGGCTGCTTCCATTTTTGTTGGGATTTTTTATCTTCTATAATTGAAACTTTGTAGCCTTGAACGGAGGCCAGGGCTGGCCAGGGCAGGCGGGAAGCTTGGCTTCCTCCATTGCCCAGGCAACCCAAGCATCCTGCTTGCTCCAGCTCTGTGGCCAGCCGCCTTCTTGGTTGGGTTAATTTACATACTCGCTCCTGATTGGCTGGTGGGCATGGCTTGGTGTAGCGGAGTGATGGTTAATTTGCATGCTTCTCTTTTATTAGTGTACATGAGGACATCCCTATTTAGTGTGAGAGAAGACTTGGTAAGTGCATGAATATCAGGAGCCCAGAAATGTTAGGGAAATCCTATATTTTGGCTAAATAAAAAACATGGTCATTTTATTTAATAATACCAAAACATTCTATACATATACTACTATATGTTTTAAAGTTTAACCATGATAAATCTTTCTCTTTAATGCTTAGATTTCAAAAATAACTGGTATAAATCAGGAGGAACAGCTTATAAAATCAAACTTCTGATGCCAAACATATATCCATAATATATATATTTTTATATATATACATATATATAAATGATCTCAAAATAAAAATATATTTTATATATAAAAACAAAATAAAAATGTATTTTATATAAATTTATTGATAAATTTATATGTATTATGGATATATGAATACACATAAGGTATATATATATATATATATGACATATGTGTATAGTAATATATACATATAAAATAACATTTGGCTGACTCAACAAGTTTCTTCACTTATTTTAGGAAATTCTCTAACAGTAATGAATATGCATAAATTCCAAATTTCAAAAAATTATTATGGAGTGCTTAACATGTTCTACATCTTAGTTAAATTTTCTTAGGAAAAAACATAAAACTTTGTTAAATTCACTAATTATGAACAAGCACACAACACTGATAGGTGCAAAATAGAATCCCCACTACACAGCATTTTTAGTCCCATCTAGATTTTTTGTTGCTGATTAGAGAGTAAAAGTATATAATTTCCCTGAAATTACCATATATTCATATGCATAAATGAGAAAGGAAACATATACAATACATTTGGTCTCTGTCAGGGGCCCATGTAATGGGCTAGACACATGATAAACCCTCTGATTTCTAACATTAAATTATACTATATATATTTATGTACAACTGTTATTTTAATTATTAATATGTGCACCTGTATATGTATATACATATAATTATGATTATTAAGTTTTATAAATTATAACTTTCTCTTGGTATACTCATGCATGCACACAACTGTATATAGTATTCATTCTAAATTTTAATATTCTATAATATTTTAAGACATCAGAATAATATTTACCTAATAATGCCCCCATTGCTTTAGACTGGTAGACTTTAAATTTAAAGACTTCCTTATATGATGAATAAAATATAATTTATTTTTATTTTCAAATAAATAAGTTTTTTAATATTTGCCAAAGAAATATATATGAATTATTTTAACAATAACCATAAATGCTGTTTGATTTTATATTCATACCCTTTACCTGTCCTATTTTTCATTTATTTTACTAAATATGTGACTATTCTTGGTTTATGTAAATAATAAATTAATGTTTTCTTGTAAAATTTCTATAAATTCATAACATTTTTTTCATTACTGTATACATCAAAACACCAAGGAATCTAACACCAATAATAACATTCTTGATATAAAATTTATTTACATACATGTGTATATAATTACACATGTAAATAAATTATATATTAATTACAAGACATAATTATATATAAATTTTAAAAGAATAGCATTCACGCAGTTGTCCAAATTTACTAGTCCTTGCTCTAATGCTATTGCCTTTGTGTCTGATATTAGAGCTGAAGTGCACAGGCAGTAAGTAGAGAAAACAAAATAGATGTTATGTTGGGGGACAACACGAAGAAGCTGAAATTCACAAGCAGGGGTTTAAATCCATGAAGATGAACTAAAAGCCATATCAATTCTTGTGTTCCTGAACTCAGTAATGTAGGTATTCTGCAGAAGCCACGGAGCTGCACACACACATACACCTGACCCCAGAGTTAGAGGTCAAGAATGATCTAGGAAAAGGTAGAGCAATTAGAGGTCCAGTTTAGACCAAAGAAGTGAGCCTGAAATTAAATGACAACATGCCTGAATTACAAAATGGCTTCTCTTTCAATTCCACTGTTCTATATCTTACAAAAATGTATCTTGGTGACCACCCTGATACTAATCAGTTGTATATAATATTCAAGCTATGATAATTTAATTAATAGCACATTTAATTAATCTTTGTGAACCATGGTCACTACCTATTTCTTTTCACATAACCATATGAATTTATATAAGTGAGAAACATTCATTTAAATGGTAAACTGAGAACATTCCAGAAAATTTAGAAATATTACATTTAGGAAGTAATATAGATTGTTTGAACTTTACACTACATAAAATTAGAATACTCTATGTGTGTCAAAATTCCATGAGACATGGCCCAATGTTGATAGAACATACTAGTACACACCTGGGACTCTCCTAACTTATATTTTCCTATATTCCACAAATCCAAATAATTTTTTAAAAATTATCTTTATTGAGGTTAGTAATTTACATTCATTAAATTTTACCAACTCCTTTAGTTTTGACAAACATATGCAGTTGTAGACACAAGAGAACATTTCCATAACCCTAGGAAGTTCTTTCATGCCTCTAGACAGGCATTGCTTCTTGCCATCCACCCACCTGGAGCACCCATTGATTTGCTTACTGTCACAATGTTTCTACAGTTTTAAAATTTTATAGAAATTCTATAGTATGTAATCTTTTTTTGTCTAACCTTTCATTTTGCATAATGCATTTGAGATTTATCCATATTGACATTTTTATATCTATGGATTTGTATTTTAATTACCTCTGGATATCATTTAGCCATTATTTCTTCTTTGTATTTTTTAATTCAGTTACTTGTATGACAATATGCAGAATCTTTATTTTGTTTTCAGTCTTATATCTGTGTTCTGCTTTCAAATTCACTGATTATTTTCCTTCTATTTTGACTAGTTATTCATTTCATTTACTTTATTTTTAATTTTAGAAACTTTATTTTTATCTATCTCCAGAATTCCAATTTGAGAATTTTACTTATGTTTATTTTTATCAATCCTGTTTTTCTAACTTATTGAACATATAAAAGATATTTATAACTTTCATATCTTTGTCTTCTATTTCCATCATTAGTGTCATTTTTGTGTTTTTAATTTTTTCTTATTTATTGGTCATATTATCTCATTGCTTTCTGCTGATAGTTCTATATTGGATATTATGAATCATCAATTTTATATAGTCAGGTGCTTAATTTTGTTGAGTTCCTTTAAATAATAGGCATTTATATTATATGCAGTTATTTGAATGATTTTTTCATGTTTTACTTTTAGGCTTCATTACCATGAAGTCTTAAAGATCTTAGCTTACAGATATTTTAGTTCCACAACTAAGCTTTGACACATTGGGTATTCTACCTAATACCCTGTGTATTACAAGATCTCTGAATTATAAAATCTCTTATAAGACCTGTGAAAGCTCTTACTGATTCCCATTGATTTTATTCCTGGCACCATGCAGTTTCCTTTTACACGTGCCTAGATACATGCATCTACCTTGACTTCTCTGATGCCTGTCTTTGTCTCTTCTGTGCAGTGACACTGACAGCTATTTCCTTGTACTATCGCATGGAACCTGCTTCAAAGTACTAGACTTTAGCAAACATAGAGATAATTTGATTTGTATTCTTTCTATAATGGATTACTGCCTGGTGTCTAATATGTGACAATGATGATTCAGTGAAGGGAAAGAAGTTTAGGCAAGAGGTGAAATCTTATCTCTTTTATTCCATTATGGCTGGAAGTGGAAATCCAGATAATATTATGGATGTATTTGTTTTCTAATTGCATAGTTCAATGATTCAAATACAGTGTAATTTTTATGAGTGTAATATGCTATATTCTGGGATATGCTATTATTAGTGATTGTAATCTGGTTTCTAAAAATCAATATGATCTTAAATTTAAATGAGTCTATTTTAAACTTTTCTCAAATCTTGCTGAATGATAGGTTTATTTGAGAAAACACAGGATTTTCTGTCTTGAAAATTAAAATAGAAATCGCTAACTACTCTTTGCATCTCTATCATTTTCAACAAATAGCTAAAACTTAATTTGATAGTGTGCCAACTCTATTTACATTTACATTCACTATATAGTAGCAATATTTTCTGAAATGGAAGAATGACTTTTCCAATTTACTAACTTTCCAATAGTTGCCATCTTTACAAAAATGCTATCTTTCCAAACTGTTCATATCCAAAGCAGCACTTTGATAATCCATGCTTATGATTATGTATATATGATTTAATATGCTTTCTGTATTATAATTATTTGGACTATCTCTTTATGTTGCTGCAGTCTTTCAGAGTTCACCATCTGTGATTTGAATATATGTATTCCCTACTGAGTTCCCTGAATTATTCAATTTTATTTAGATTCACCTTATATATTGGATTATCATTCCCATAGTATTTTTATTTAGTACTTTTTCAATCCAATTACTATTGTTTCCAATTTTCATAGCATTTTATTAAATTTTAAAATACGACTGTATAATCCTGTTCAATTAGTTTTCTTAATTTTTATTTTACTAGGATATGTTGTTTTATTCAGGTTATCACTTTCATTTTTGCCCTTCTCAATTATCTTCTAAGTTTTCCTATGTGAACTCATTTTGGTTTGCTTGATATTCTCCATAATTAGGCTAGTGATACATTTCTATAGCTACAGGTAGAGACAAAAACCTAAGTTAGCCCCTAATATGTGTTCCGCACATGGGTAAAGGAGGGGCATAAATTTAAGACTGCAATATAAGCCCCATCATTCAATGTGAATTCAGGTTACCTCCAAATCAATCCAAATCAATTGTAGACTTTTTGTTTTTGGTTTTAAGTGCAGCTATCCTCTTAATAATTGCCTACATCAAGCTTAGAGTAAAAAAGAGCTCAGAGGCCACCCTCAAGCTCTTGGCCCCTAAACCTAGTACTAGTCCAGCATCCCCTTAATATTACCTTACCTCTGCTTTGCTGCCTTCTTGATATGAATGAACCTAGCAAGAATCTAGGCTTACAAGATATGGGCCAGTGGTGCATAACACTGAAATACATTCTTACTTATCCATTATGCTGGTTTATAGGGTTTGGGGCAACATGAACATCCCCAATGGCTCAAATGTGTGAACTGATATTTGTGCGTACAACCTGGAACAGGTTCTCAGTTTGACTTCATAATTGTTTTGTCTTTCTTCTATCTTCAGGCTCTGAGTCACAACATCAAGGACAAAAAGGAGAAATCTAGACTTTACTTCCCCAGAATATTCCAAGCGATATTATCTTCAGCCATATACCTTATATGCTTTCATTTCTCCAGATTGTGACCAGATACTCTCTGATTATCCAGAGTTTTTGTAAGTTTTCCATTATTTGTATTTGAATTTCATCAGAGTTCAAATATATTTTTTTCTTAAATTTCTAGAGTTTTACTTAGTAATTGGAGCCATAGCCAGTTTCTGTTTGCTATCTCTCTTATTCCAATAAGTACTTCATTTCTCATTTAATCAAGGAATAACTCAAGACTTTTGTCTTTACCAGTTCATGTTAAGAATTGAATCACAGTCTAAAAATCTATATCAATTATGCCTGACAGCCATTACATTTTTCATGCACTATATCTTCTTCCACTAAAACTTGGGAACAGGGAGCCCTTGGAACACTCATGCACTAGCAGGTCCTCCTTAAATTTTCTGAGAGACCAATTTCTCACATTTCTCTTCCCTCTTGATTAAATGTGTAAGACTGAACTTCTCATCCTTATTCTTAATATACCTTTTATTACCCCTTCTTAAAAATGGTATTTCACTGAGCATAAAATTTTTACCTCAAGATAGCCAGATAGATTCTTATGGAATATATTTATATTCTTCATTTATGAAATCTTAAAACAAAAAAGTCCCATACCTGTTATATAGTTTACTTGGTTCAAAACTGCCAAATTTCCTCAACATATTTGTCTTATTTTTAGTCTAAGTTTAGATTAACTTCTGGTTTTTAAGAATTATTCATTCACTAACATAAACTTATGTTGCACTTAGTATTTTTTTATGGTTTGTTAGATTAAAGTTATTCAAGGGGAACTGACTTAGATCATGGGTTTAATGGAGCAAGGACAAGGAAAAATAAGTTATATGTTTAAGTCATGGTATTAAATGAATGTGTCTAGAATAGTGGATTAAATATAAGTTATTTGGAACAGTGAAAGTGGTGTTTATACTGTAATGATTAAAACAAATAAAATTTATGATTTATACCATGTGGTTAATTATTAACAGGTAAACAAAAGTCCTTGGGAATGACAGAATGTCCAGCAATTCTCAAAAATTATGCTACTTTCAATCTGCACTCAAGGTGTATTTTGAGAAGGATTATGATTCCACTTTAGTTTGTTCTATTCTGTGCAGTTTTGTATATCAAGAATTATGCATCAAAGGCAGTGAAGATCAAAACTCTATCCAAAAGTAGAAAACTTTAAGAAATGATATTTAGAACAGAGAAGGAAAAATCATGTAAATGTTAGAGTGTGGGAATTTTTGAGCATTCCAGAGAGGCCGTGGACTATGTCCCAGATAGAGTTGTCAGTGCTATGACGGAATGCAAAAGTCTTTAGCAGCTGCTGAGACACCTTTTTCTCAGAGTCTTTTGTTCTCCGTCAGAGAGGGAATCAGCCCACTTAACTAAGAAAAAACAAACCCTGACCTACCCACCTCACCAGCTTACATGAAAACCCAATCTAGAAAAGCTGAAATCCATAACCAATCTTTACTCAAGTTCTTACAGGCTTCACAGTCTACCCAGAAAGCAATCCAGAAGCATATCTGATCCGGTCCATCCTTCCACCCTGGTGACTCTATTTAGGTAAAAAAATTTGCCACACAAGGACTGACTCCTACCTGGAAAGGACCACCCCCACAGCAGTCAAGGTCCACAAGATCCCGACTTGGCTTCATCACACCTGGCTTAAAATAGCCCAGGCAAAATAGAGAGTCCAGAACTTTTTGGACCCTCTAAAAATTAGTCCTGGTCCTCATTCTGGGTCCTTATCTTATAAATAGGCCCAATGACTTTATTCAACAGAGAATTAATTCTATCAAGCTTATAGTCCTCATAGGTCAATATAACTCCCTCACCAACAATGACCCAAAAGAGTCAATGATTTGACTCATGTACATAAAACCAGTGGGGAATGTTAGAGTGTGGGAATTTTTGAGCATTCCAGAGAGGCCGTGGACTGTGCCCCAGATAGAGTTGTCAGTGCTGACACCAGGCCAGGCCTTGAGATACGGTCTCATGGCCCCTTCCCAGCACGTAGCCTTCTTTCATAGAACACTGTCAGCTTTCTGAAGAACAGGATGACCCTGTGAATAACATGGTCATCATTGGCATGATCCTGACGTTGCTTGGGAAAAACTGTTTTGTCTTGGGTTACTTGTTCTGCAAAAACCGGATATGGTTAATGTGCTTAAAAGCGGTCCTACACAAAGGGTCGCTGCTGCTCTCTGGTCTCCCTGCGTGGAGAATGGCAGAGCAGTCGCCAGGTCGTCCGGCCGCCCGGCTCATAAAGGCTCCCTAAATTTTAATTTGGTCTGGGCTCCAGTGGTCATTCACTCGCATCCGCTCCACAACAGTAAATATAATGCTTGTTTTCAAATATGTGATACATTACTTGGTAACAATAACTTTTGCTTCCCTAGAGGAAATAATTACTCTAAAATGTATAAAAATAAATATGAAAACTATGGGTCCTGGGGAAAAAAGTAACCAAATTAGGAGTTCAAACCTACGAAATGGGATAGCAAGAGATGACATATTTAGAAATCAGGCATAGAAACCTCAATCATAGAATAGGTCTGTTGTCCTAAAGCTACCTTTGACTAGGACAAATAAAAGTATAAATGTATGAATTAATTGGTCAGTAGTAGACATTGTTTCCAGCAAGTCAAAATTTGGAAGGTTTAAATTTAATTTGTGTCATCAAAAAGGAAAAATAATCTATGACATGTAGATAATGAATATAGAAAAACAGACTTAAGGTCTATATAAATGATGTTTTTTATCCCCCTCCATTAGGGCAGCCAGAAAACTATATAGATAGCCTTAGCAATTTGTGAATTCATCATACATGGGTGGTGGGAGAGGAAGGAGAACAAGTTTTTAGTACTTCTTCAGATCTGCACTGCTTTAGGGACTAAGAGGGGATAGAGTCTGCCATAGGAGCTTCTATAATATACTTTTTTTTTTTTTTTAATAGAGGTGAGGGAAATGACAGGAAAATAAAAACATATATTGATTTTAAGGCTATTATTAAAAATAGATTGACAGCAGCTGTTAGAGTGGGGATTAAGGTGCTGGGTGAAAAAACTGAAGTGACTAAGCAAAAAATCAACAACTTAAAAAACAAAAAACACACCAGATAATAGTATGATGATTACCAGAGAGAAAGTTGGGTGGGAGGGTGTACAAGAGGGTAAAGGTGGGATAAGTGGTGATGAAAGGAGATTTGACTTTGGGTGGTGAACACACAATCCTATATATTAAAAGCCTAGGTGGTGTCATGCCCTCACGCAATGTCATCACAAGATGGCTGCCACAAAATGGCCAGCAGGGGACGGCAGTTGTGGGTGATCAAGCCAGCAGGGGAGGGCAGTTGCGGGTGACCAGGCCATCAGGGGAGCAGATAGGAGCCAGCAGTACTGCCTAAACTGGCAGTCAGACATCCCCCAAGGGGTCCCAGATTGGAGAGGGTGCAGGCCACATTGAGGGACACCCCGCCCCCATGCATGAATTTCATGCACCAGGCCTCTGGTAGGTTAATATTATCATACCCATTTTACAGAGAAATGCGTGGATGGCCTTTCCCCATTGTTAGTGGTATTGGGGTTCTTGGAGTGTTGCTGGAATAAGCATTTCTGGAGGCTCCCATGGGAGGATGAGATATGGTAGAAAGCTTTATTTGTGTGAAATTATATTCCTCAGTTTCTATAGTCCCATGTCTCCTCCCCTCAAAAGGCGCCTTCACCCCTGCACATGTGCTCTTTCTCCCTTTGGAAGGTAGCCTGGCAGGGGTCTTCTCCTCAATAAAGCCTGTGTCCTGGTCTCCTGGTCTCCGGCCCTCTGTCTCATCTTTCATATTGGTGCTGAAACCAGGGAGCCCTCTGTCTCATCTTTCAGAAAACAGATTTTCACAGGAGATAGAGAATTCTACCACTGAAGGGAGAGAAAAAGAAGGGGGCACCACATGGGGTTTGAGCTTTGAAGTTGATATTCTACCAACAAGAAGGGAGCATCAAGAGACAAAGAACTGCAGCCTTTATAAACCTTAGAAAAAGAGAGCTTAGTGGGTCACCTCCTTGACACCCCCTCCCTACACGGGAGTCTGTACCTGTTTCCAATAAATTTCCAAACTTTTCATCTACCACTTTTTGACCGTGGCTTCATTCTTCGAATCCACCTGGACAAGAACCCAGAAAAGAAAGTACCCTGGCATCCTGCTCAGAAGAAGAAACCACTTGATTCAAAACGATGAAAAGTTGTTCAGCCCTAACCGGTTTGGCTCAGTGGATACACGTCAGCCTGCGGACTCAAGGGTCCCAGGTTTGATTCTGGTCAAGGGCATGTACCTTGGTTGCGGGCACATCCCCAGTAAGGAGTGTGCAGGAGGCAGCTGATTGATGCTTCTCTCTCATCTATGTTTCTAACTCTATCCCTCTCCCTTCCACTCTGTAAAAATTCAATAAAATATATTTTTTAAAAAGTTGTTCATTTACAGTTGTGTGCATATCTGAGAGAAAGAAAAAAATTTAAAAACTATTTTTTTTAGACTTTAATTCTGGAGGTAAAAAATACAACTCTACTCCTTATATATGTTATATGAATTGTTAAATAGCTTATCCAAGTAATAGGGTAATAATTTTTGTTTAGAATTTATACTTTAACACCTTTGTGTCTTCAGATATTTTAAGACAGATAGTTGCCACAATTCATTACAAAAGAGAGAGAGAGAGAAAGAGAGAGAGAGAGAGAGAGAGAGAGAGAGAGAGAGAGAGGAAGAAAAAGATGATAACTGCCTAGCTTTGACTTGTGAGCAGAAATTGCTCTGACCACTCAGTGACACAGAATGCAATTGCTGAAACATTAACCATAAGAAAGGCAGCTGAGAAAATTAGTAGAGTGAACAGTCAGAAAATGTTTTTTCCAGTCTATTAGACCACAGCGCATTCAGCTAGATTTTACAGATGTTCTGAGGTTCGTGTAAAATATTAATACATGCTTTAATTCAATCATAACATTTCCACTGAAGAAACAGCCCAATTTATTGCAGTTTTTTCCAGTTAATACCAAAGGTCTATTGAAAGAGCAGTGAAAGCACAAGGAAGCCCAGGGCAGCTCAGCTTTCTTGGCTCAGGGCCAGCACCCACTAGCAAGCCACTGGGTGTTATTGTGATGCAAATGCCTGGAAGCCAGGCACTCACTCACAGCATCTGATTTAATAGAGAAGGGGACAGGGAAGTCACAATACAAACAAAAACACAAGCAGAATCAGCAATGGAAACAAATCTTGGGGTGTTCATTGGCATTTTGAGCCTCTAAATAAGAAATGCAAATTGACTGATTCAGCAGTGCCAAGAAAAAGAGCACATGTCTGGTCTTCTTGGATGCTGACATAAAGTAAAAGAATAAAAATAGTCTTTATTTTTCCCTCATTCAAGTAGCTTACTTTACAAAGCTTTTTTAATAAATGATAAAATAATTAAAATTATATTGGTGAAGATATTGCTACAAGATATGTCTGATATTTTGCTGCCTGTGGATTCTTCTAAGATTTCTATGGTTTCCTGTCTCACGTTTAAATCCTTTATCCAGTTTGAGTTTATTTCTGTGTATGGTGTAAGTTGGTTGTCTAGTTTCATTTTTTTTTTGCATGTATCTGTCCAATTTTTCCAACACCATTTATTGAAGAGACTGTCTTGACTCCATTGTATGCTCTTGCCTCCTTTGTCAAATAGTAATTGAGCTTAATGGCTTGAGTTGATTTTTGGGTTCTCTGTTCTGTTCCATTGGTCAGTACAGTCTGTTCTTCTGCCAGTATCAGGCAGTTTTGAGAACAGTGGCTTTGTAATACAGCTTGTTATCTGGTATTGTGATCCCTTCAACTTTGTTCTTCTCTCTCAGGATTGCTGCAGCTATTCAGGGTCTTTTTCTATTCCATATAAATTTTTGGAGAGTTTGTTCTAGATCTGTGAAATATGTCATTGGTATTTTAATGGAGATTACATTTATCTATAGATTGCTTTGGGTAGTATGGACATTTTAATGATGTTGATTCTACTAATCCATGAACACAGTATATTCTTCCATTTGTTCATGTCTTCCTCTATCTCTTTTTTCAAAGTCTTGTAGTTTTCTGAGTACAGTTCTTAAGTTTATTCTAAGGTATCTTAATTTTTTGTTGCAATGGTAAACAGGATTTTTTTTTTTTTTTTTTTTTTTAGTTTCTCTTTCTGTGAGTTATTTTTGTGACACTATATCTCCCCTCTCCGGTTTTCTGTAACACTAGGACAATGGAAACTAAGAATAAAAAAAACAAAACAAACAAAAAAAAAAAAAACAAATGGGACTACATCAAAATAAAAAGCTTCTGCACAGCAAAAGAAATCATCAATAAAACAACAAGTCCACTGTATGGGAGAACATATTTGCCAATGTTACATCTGGTAAGAGTTTAATCTCAAAAATTTATAGAGAACTCATACAATTTAACAAAAGGAAGATAAACAATCCAATAAAAAATGAGCAAAAGACTTAAATAGACACTGTTTGAAAGTGGACATACAGAAGGCCAAGATATATATGAAAAAAATGCTTAAAGTCACTAATCACCTGAGAGATGCTAATCAAAATAGCAATGAGGTACCATCTCACACCTGTCAGAATGATTCTCATCAACAAATCAACAAATGACAAGTGCTGGTGAGGATGTGGAGAAAAAGGAACCCTCGTGCACTGCTGAAGGGAATGCAGACTGGTGCAGCCACTGTGGAAGACAGTATGGAGATTCCTCAAAAAAATTTAAAATGGAACTCCCATTTGACCCAGTAATCCCACTGCTAGGAATATATCCCAAGAAATCAGAAACACCAATGGGAAAGAATATATGCACCCCTATGTTAATAGAGGCACATTTTACAATAGCTAAGATTTGGAAACAGCCTAAGTGCCCATTAGCAGATGAGTGGATTAGAAACCCATGGTATTTCTACACAATGAAATACTATGCTGCTGTAAAAATGAAAGAATTTTTTATCATTTGTAACCCATCGATAGACCTGGAGAGCATTATGCTAAGTAATATCAGTCAGAGAACGATAAATATCACATGATCTCTCATTTATGGAATATAATAGACAACATAAATTGATGAACAAAAATAGATCCAATGACATAGAAGCATCTAACAGATGTCCAACCTCAGAGGGAAGGCAGAGGAGGGTTTGGAGGGGTGTGGGGTAAGAGATCAACCAAAGGACTTGTATGCATGCATATGAACATATCCAAGTGACACAGACACTAGGGGGGTGAGGGCATGTGCTTGGGGGCAGGAGCAGCTGGGGAGAGGTCAATGGGGGGGAAAGGAGATATATGTAATACTTTCAGCAATAAATCATTTAAATTAAAAGAACAAAAACAAAAAAATAAAATTATATTGATGAGATGCATTTAAAAGCACAAGATCTAAGAAAATAAAATAGGAACATATTAATTATTTCAAAAAAGCTTGATTACTATAGTCTAGATAAATTACTTACTGTTAGAATTTTTTTAAAACATGCACTTGACCAGGATTAACTCTACATCTCAAAAGAAAATATAAGTTTTATTATATTTTAAATTTCTAAGGTTATGCTGTTAGGTCTGATCAGATAATTGAATTGATACCCCTCCCCTGGGAACTGACCTTTAGGCCACTTCACAGTGGACATTCTACCTGCTTAGACCACATTCCACTTGCTAAGACCATTATCTCTCCCCTCCGGAGTTTCCCAAAATCCAGACCTGCCCAAAGAATTATCCGCCCAGAAAAAGCCCACCTAGAGTCCTTTAAAAACCTCTGACTTCCTGTCTTTGGGGGCTGGCGCCATTTTGAGGCTCAGCCCATCTGGTTTTCCAGATGACCTAATAAATTCATAATTCTTTACCTGCTTTGGCCTCCTGCATTCCTCCTTCCATGACCCTAACATATGCATTCTGAACTTCATGAAATACTATGCTATAACAAAATGAAACCCCTGTAAATCTACAACTCTTGCATTTTTCAATTTTGAGTAAAGCCTCAAAATAATACTACAAAATTAAACATTATAAAAAGTCTTTTAAAATTTATAATTAAAGATATGTATCATCATAAAAAAGATGCTAAATTCTAGACTTTCCTTCATTCTTTATGTATAGATCTTCATACTTTCCTTTGTGTTATTTGTTCACAGAGAATTTGTTAGACATAAATGCTGTTCAACAAAGATTTCTGGGTCTTCATCAAGGCATATAGCAATGTTGCCAGATAATTGAGTGGGTGAAATTTTTCTGTCACTAGTGGGAGTGGGGTTTTTGCCATATCTTGAGAACAGGGATTTTCTAAGACTCACATGGGAGATTAGTGGTTTTTATTTGCATAGAATTATATCCCTTGGTTTGCAAAATCTCAAGTTGCTTAAAACAGTCCTGGAAAAGATGCAGCCCGGGCTCCAGAAGAGCTAAAAGCAAAGTCAGTGTCCAGAGGTTCTGTTCCTGAGTCCGACACAGTATCAGGCTGAGCCATTAGTGGTAATCCATTAGTCCATTGTGTGGGTCCCACAGCGCTGTGAGTCACGTGGGTGAATGTGGGAGAGCACGTCCCCGGCAACAGGAGTCCCATCAGAGCAAGAGGGCCAAGAGGGCAAGAGAGCTTTCTTTGTTAAGGAGGTAAGTATCTTAGATTTTGCACCCTTGTAGTGGCCACGCCTATTCTGGCCACTGAGTTTTTCCCAGGGGTGACTGATAGGTAAGCATCTTTCCATGTCACTCAGATCTTGTGCCTTTTGTCCAGGCCCTTACCCTATTGATCTGTGGGGAACAGACCAGGAGAGTGTCAAATTACAGCTTCCTGGCAAAGCTGTATAAATGATATGGCTACATTACCTAGTCTTTCCTTTGTGCCTTTCCTGTTAAATAATAACTGGGTTAATATAATGGTATCAATAATACTCTTCCTCCATCCCCTGGAAGTTAGGAATGAAGCTGCGATTTGTTTTGGCCAATGATGTAATTGAGTGATGGTAGACATTTCTGGGCAGAAGCATCAAAAGCCAAACTATTTATCTTGCTTCTTTCTCCTGCCATAGTGATCTTGCAAGTGATACTGTTGTAATAACCTGGTTATTATTGAACAGGGAAGGAGTGTAGGCATGCCATTTACACAGCTTTGTCAAAAAGCTGCAAATAGCATTCTCCAAGTCTGTTCTCTGCTGATTGATGGGGGAATTAACCACACAAAGGCAGTTTAGACTCATGCCTAAAGGTCTGAGTGATGTGGGAAAGTGCTTGCCCATCAATCACACCTGGGAACAGGTAATTGGCCAAAATGTGCATGGCCACTGCAAGTGTGCAAAACCTAAATGATAAACTTCCAATCAAAGGAAATTCACTCTCTCTTGGCTCCAGTGTGCCTGGCTCCTGTGACCCTTATGGCAGGGGCAAGCTCTCCTGTGCCCGCATGGCACGCGGCCATGTTGGGCTCCCCTTATGGACTAATAGACTTTATTTAGCTTGTATACTGAACCACAACCAGCTGCAACATGGAAAGGAAATTCTGGACACTGGCCTTGTTTCTGGCTCTGCTGACATCCCAGCTGCACCTTTTCTAGGACTGGCTTAAGGGGCAGGGGACTTTGGAACCTGAGAAGTTTCCAAATAAATAATTTGTAATTCCACACAAATAAAATCTTCCACATCCCATCCTCCCATGGGAGCTTCTGAAAATGCTTGTTTCAGTGGTGCCCAGGAACCTTCACCTCGCTCCCATGAGAGACAAGGGAGCTTAATGCTCCTGCATCAGAAGCATAGTCAACATGGAATGATACTAGTAATTTTCCTGTGTCCTCTAGGAAAGCAGACATTGAGCAAAGCAACTCAGGTTGGAAAAGTAATATGAACACATAATAAACTTTTGTGTTACTAAGCCACTGAAATTTAGAAAAAGTTTGGTACCTCAGCATAAGTGACCTTATCCTATATAATAAAACCCTAATATGCAAATAGACCGAATGGTGGAATGACTGGTTGCTATGAACTAACCACCAGGGGGGAGTTGCTCAATGTAGGAGCTGCCCCCTGGTGGTCAGTGTGCTCCCACAGGGAGTGCCGCTCAGCCAGAAGCCGAGCTCATGGCTGGCGAGTGCATCAGAGGTGGCGGGAACCTCTGCAGCAGCACTAAGGAGCAGCGAGCCAAGCGGTAGGGAGCAGCAAGCAGGTGGGTGGTAAGGAACGAGGGGTCCCGGACTGTGAGAGGACACAGGTCGGACTGAGGGAACCCCCCCACCCCCAGACATGAATTTTGTGCACTGGACCTCTAGTCTATATATATAAAAGCCTAAGAGACTGGAACCACCAGAATGATCGGTTGCTATGACACACACTGACCACTAGGGGGCAGATGTTCAATGCAGGAGCTTCCCCTTGGTGGTCAGTGTACTCCCAAAGCAGGAGCGCCGCTCAGCTGACCGACCCGCCCTGCTCCCCCCCACCCGCCTCGTGACCTCACCCATAGACGAATTCATTCACCGGGCCTCTAGTCCTAATATAAATAGAAATAGGGAGTAATAGGGGAGATGCTATTTTTATAAATAACTGCAACGTGGAATGTCTTTTAAAGGTCTTGTAATCAACAGAAAATGGGAGAACCTATTATTGCATGGAAAAATAATAATTTGGCCAGAGTGACAAAGATACTGGTAAAATGGTTACAGCTGACAATGTGGAAGACAGATCATGGATGTGATGTATCTCTTGAATAATCAATTGGAAAACAAAATATTAATAGTGTGGTTTTCTGTTGACTGCAAAGGTCAGATATTAATTTTCAGGTTTGCTAATAGAAATGAAAAGTGATAGAGAGTACCAAAGCTTGGTGATTTGAAGAGGCAGGTGTTTCTCTCACCCAATTTCTAAAATATAAAATGAAGAAAGCACCCTGGCTGGTGTGGCTTAGTTGGTAGGAGCATCAACCCACACACTGAAAGGTTGCTGGTTCAATTCCTGGTCAGGGCATGTGTTCCAGGCAACTGATGGATGTTTCTCTCTCACATTCTCTCTCTCTCTCTCTCTCTCTCTCTCTCTCTCTCTCTCTCTCTCTCTCTCTCTCTCCTCTCTCTCTCTCTTTCTCTCTCTCTAAAAATAAATAAAAATGTCCTCAGGTGAGGATTAAAAATAAAAAGTCTTGGACCACAAAACATTTAAATACTTTTTTTTTTTTAATATATTTTATTGATTTTTTACAGAGAGGAAGAGAGAGGGATAGAGAGTTAGAAACATCGATGAGAGAGAAACATCGACCAGCTGCCTCCTGCACACCCCCTACTGGGGATGTGCCCACAACCAAGGTACATGCCCTTGACCGGAATCGAACCCGGGACCTTTGAGTCCGCAGGCCGACGCTCTATCCACTGAGCCAAACCGGTTTCAGCCAACATTTAAATACTTTTTATTCAAAAAGTACTTTGTATAGACTAAAGACTAATAGTGTGTCTTACAGTAAATCCTTTTAATTAGATCAGTGGTCGGCAAACTGCGGCTTGCGAGCCACATGCGGCTCTTTGGTCCCTTGAGTGTGGCTCTTCCACAAAATACCACCTGTGGGCACGCACATACAGTGCAATTGAAACTTCATGTCCCATGCGCAGAAGTTGGTTTTCAGCTCTCAAAAGAAATTTCAATCATTGTACTTTTGATATTTGGCTCTGTTGACTAGTGAGTTTGCCGACCACTGAATTAGATAAAAGAAACAGCAAAAAAAGAGACATTATTTTTCCCTTTCTAACCTTGTGGGCTCTAGGTACCTGAGATTAAACCTAAAGGGAGGCATCAGAATGGGAAAGTAACATTTATATAAATATGAGAAGTAGATTATAAAAATTATCAAGGGTATAGTTATTGCCTTGGATTGCTATCTCTAATCAAACAAATATAAAAGCCAATGAAGTTTCAAGGAGAGTTATACTGGCCACTCTGCAATAGTCAAGAGGCTAAGAATTTTTGAGATTTACAGCTGTTGGTGCCCCCCAAAATCGACTTGCAGGAAGTAGGATGAGTATGTTTTTCCCTAGCAAGCTACTAAGGCCAAAACAACAATGTAAATGAAAGATCTCCCGGAAAGTGGAAATGGGGATTTTGGAGAATAATGGACATGTAAGCTTTTTCCAGGGCGTGGAACTATGGCCTCATCAGATATCCCTCTTTTCTCACAAATATACAAAGCATCAACTAGAGATTTTGGACTCTGAGCACAAACTCATAACTGAATAGGGATGTTTTTCTCACATGGGAATCTTGGGGATAGGCGTAGTTTATGTGGAAAACTGATTAAACTAAATATTTACTGGCTAGGAAGAAAGTTGTGATAGTTTTTCAAGCTATGCCAAGAGTCTGGTTCTCTTCTTTTTGGATACATGATAGAAATGTATTTTCCCAACATCTTTAATAGGTGCCTGTTCACGGGACTTCTTTTAGTCAGGGAAATGGGAGTGTATGTGATATGTGTCATGCCTGGACAGACGCTCTTACAGGAGTTCTGAGTTCCCTTGCCTCAGTGGTGATGTATTTGGAAGCATATATTGAAAGGGAGCATTCATCAGAGCTTGAGGGATTCATTACCATAAACATAGGCCTTTGCAAATATGCACAGAACAGTAGTATAAATTAAAGTTGTGCCCTTTGTTATATCAATTACTGTGATTTGGTAATTTGCTCTGTTCTATCCTAGTCAAACTGCAAATCTAGCTATAATATGTGTACAGAAAATATATTCTTTAATTTTCTATTTAAGAAAAGAAGGTAAAAATTTAGATTCTATATAAATTGCTATTGTATAAATGGGCTAATGACCAAAGCAATAGCATGAATTACAATATTGGGCACATTAAATTGACCTTTTAGTTCAACTTATTAATTCATGTAATAAAATTGCATTAGCCAGCCTGCTTTCTCTCTGACCTTTTGCTATGGATACGGACAAAAGGAATGCACAGTTTAGGTAACAAGTAATAGAAACATATCACAATAAAAGTGTAAAGTGCTATTGTGAGGAGGCAGAGTGCTATTTATTTTTCTAACAACATAACAAAAACAGTTACTCTGAAATTCCTAAGAAGGTGAGGGGATGAGTCAAAGAAATATATGACTAACACATAAACACAGACAACAGTGTGGTGATGGCCAGAGGGAAGCAAACTGGGGGGTGGGAAAGGGTGGGGGAAACAGAAACATCTGTAATAATGTAAACAATAAAAATGAAGTAAAAAAAGAAAAATAGAAATCCCTCTTGTTACAAAACACCTGAAATCTAGGGGTGAAATATCCTAAGTTCTTTATAGTCTTAAATTATATAGGTCCGCTTGCAAGAAAATAAGAAGAATCTTCAAAGTGAAACAACTGTTGCCCTAGCTCAGTGGTCGGCAAACTCATTAGTCAACAGAGCCAAATATCAACAGTACAACGATTGAAATTTCTTTTGAGAGCCACATTTTTTAAACTTAAACTTCTTCTAACGCCACTTCTTCAAAATAGACCCGCCCAGGCCATGGTATTTTGTGGAAGAGCCACACTCAAGGGGACAAAGAGCCGCATGTGGCTTGCGAGCCACAGTTTGCTGACCATGGCCCTAGCTGGTTTTGCTCAGTGGATAGTGCATCTGCCTGCAGACAGAACGATTCTGGGTTCAATTCCTGTCAAGGTCACGTACCTTGGTTGCAGGCTCAGTCCCCAGCCCTGGTCGGCCCCCAACCCTGGTCAAGCCAATCGGGGTGCCTATGGGAGGCAACCAATCGATGTGTCTCTCTTACATAGACATTTCTCTCTCTGTGTGTCTCCCACTCCCTTCCACTCTCTCTAAAAATCAATGGAAAAATATCCTCAGGTGAGTATTAACAAAATAAATAAATAAATAAATAAATAAATAAATAAATAAATAAATAAAAATGTGTAAGCTTCAAATGCATAATTTCACCATGTGGCACCTAAAGTGATCTGCCTGCATTGAATACCTAAAATGTGTGTGTATGCTGGGGGAAGGGATGCAGGGAAGAAGATAAAGCCTTGGGCTAATCAGTGATATGGAATTTTGTCACTGAGAGTGGGAATTATAAGAAATCATTATAAGGAATATACCCCTCAGATAAGGGGAAGAAAACTTGCCCATCTGCCCTGATTCCATGTGGGAAAACAAGATTAGCCTGAGAATGTTAGAGTAGGTGAGTTGGTAGATAAAAGCAGGGCAAAATGGACGACAGACCATGCTTATATAAACATGGGGAAGAGAGGATGGAGAGCTAAAAACAGCCATCAAAGTTGGACAAAACAGGAAGGAGGGAATGCGGTCAAATTACTCACAACACCAAGAAAGGAAATCTTGCAAAACACCTGGGAACAAACAAATTCCAGCAAGCCCATCAGGTAAGGTACACGTGGCACAATAAGATTAAGACAAAACCTGGAGGGGCAGCAATAAGGTAAAAAGCCAGGAACCAGACCCATTTGGAGCCTAGAACCACACCGAGCTACCCGTCTGAGTGTCCCTCAGATGTACTTTTGCTTGGAACAAATCTTTGTCTCTTAATGCAATTTTCCATCTCTCATGTTGAATTCTTTCTTCCAAGAGGCAAGAACCCGACCTTGCTGATCACCAGTGCTGCTGACTAGAAGTCATGTCCTTGAACACACAGGTCCATTCATAATCTTATGACTGAGCAAGTAGCATATGTGCTAGTGATGAGGTTTATGTACCTGGCAGAAGGGATCACAGAAATGCTTCTAAGTAAAATACTAAGCAACTTGTGAGTAAAAGTCAATAGAATAAATCTACACATGCAAAAATAAATAAAATAAATAACAAACAACAGATTTAGATATCCAAGGAATAAAATGTGTATTTTTATATTTAAATTTATAAAAGAATAAAAGAACCTCTGTTAGAGAAACAAATGTTAAAGGGTAAGTATAGAGAGAAGAATGATAAACTTCCATAATTTTCACTAAAATAATGTGACAAATACAAGTTCCTATACCACAGAATGAAGGGCTAATTGTTTTATGCAAAAATTACAATGAGAGCAAGAGATAGTGAATCTGAATAATGATGGTTTGCCGAAGTGATGCCTCATTCAATTTGTGTTCTTGTTAAAAACACCAAGAGGACAGATTCCTATATTTCCATATACACAATCACAACAAAATCTAAACTTAGTGGTGATATTTTTAAGATTTTATTATTGATCTTCACATTGTAATTATGGCAAGATATAGTTCATATATCAAGAAAACTATTTTCTTCTGCATAGCTTATCAATGGGGAAATAGCTTTAAAATAATTTACTTAGGCCCTAACTGGTTTGGCTCAGTGGATAGAGTATCAGCCTGCAGACTGAAAGGTCCCAGGTTTGATTCCGGTCAAGGGCATGTAACTTGGTTGCAGGCACATCCCCAATAGGAGGTGTGCAGGAGGCAGCTGATCAATGTTTCTCTCCGATCAATGTTTCTAACTCTCTATCCCTCTCTCTTTCCTCTCTGTAAAAAAATCAATAAAATATATATTTAAAAAATAATTTATTTAGGATTATTGCAAATAATTAAAACACAGAAACCACCAAAAGAGAACAAGTTAGTGTTTCAGTGGCTTTGTATGTGCATCGGTTACCACTTCATTGCCAAGTTCAGAGGTGCTAATTCCATGTCCCAGGAAGCGACAGCAGAAATAAAACTTATTTAGCTTCTCGTCTTCCTCAGATGCAGCCTCCATCTTATATGCATTGAGTGAAGTTCTAATGTTTACACATATGTTGTCATGAAGGGCTCCAGATATGCTGGGTTTAATTTGGCTGGGCTCACTCGTACTGGGGTACACTGACTGCTAAGCAAAATGTTTCTTTTTGTGGGCTACATGCAAAACGGAAAAGCTGTGTGGCATCTCTATGTAGGGAAAATGACACATGGGCCCTGTAATTGTAAGCTCTAAGAGCAGATGCTGTTGTTTCCAATCCACAGTCCTTTGGTAGTCCCTTTTCCATCGTCCAGCTCTGTTAACGTTGCATGATAGCAACTCAGATTTCCTTCTTCTCTAAAGAACTGAATATGGCCAAAGGGAGCTACTTTACTTAGGTCTCCTCTAGTGTCAAACGGGCACGAGGACACCAAAGACCAGGTCAGGCCAGCCTCTTGCCTGTAGGTGGGAAAAGTGTTCCCATTTGTGATACAGGATTTATCTGTTTGCACAGCCAAGAACGTATTCTTGCTTAGCCTTTTTCTTTATCATTATCTGCGTCCTCAATTCCCCTTCCCCTGAAAGCATTCCCCAAAAACTCTTGAACAAAAATTTCCAACCTCAGGAGCTGCTCCTAGAGAATAGCTGGCCTAAGTAAGAAATTCTTCTTTTTTCAAAAGTAGGCAGTCCCACTCAACATTATTACTTTTCATTAAAAGTTCTTCCAGCCCTGGCCAATGTGGCTCAGTTGGTTGGGTGTCATCCCGTGCACCAAAAGGAGGCAGGTTTGATTCCCCTTCAGAGCGCAGGCCCAGGTTTCGGGCTGGATCCTTGGTAGGAAACGTGCAGGAAGCAGCTGATCCATGTATCGCTCTCACATGGATGTTTCTCTCTCCATCACTTCCTCTCTGACATCAATTTAAATAAAAAAAAGGAAAAGAAAAAAAAAGTCCTTCCTGCCAAACAGGCCAGAGCTTTCTGGGTTTAAGCTATTTGTATTTTCTTACTCATCCCCTTGCATAAGAAGTTAGATTTTTTTTTTCCCAGATTGATGTCACTTCCTTTAGGGAAATAAGAGTAGACATTGGTGCACAATGGTCCAGAGCATGAGTCAATATTATAAGAATAATGAATTTTACCAGGTTTTCCTAATTTAAAATACTAGTACTTTTATTGAATATCTTTTCACAAACATTGCAATGTTGGGGTATAGGAACCAAAACATACTTATCTTACTTTAATTCAGTTTGGGGATTCCCTTTAGCTACTTTAAATATATGAAACAATTTATTGATCAAAAAGAAACATTGATTTTTCAAACAGTATTATGCTTCTGGTTTTATAATAATACCTTATGAAAAGTATCTATAATATTATTTTACTACTACTGGAAACATAAATTATTCCAGAAATAGAAATATAAAATCTTTGATTCTTGCATGGATTCGTTTCATAACATATAGGGCTTATTAAGTTATATAAAAAAATCATTTCAGCCTGCCAGTATGGCTCAGTGGTTGAGCATTGACCCATGAACCATAAAGTCATGGTTCAATCCCCAATCAGGGTACATGCTCAGGTTGTGGCTTGATCCCCAATAAGGGGCATGCAGGAGGCAGATGATAGATTATGTTTTTCTCTCATTGATGTTTCTATCTCTCTATCCCTCTCCCTCCATTTCTCTCTAAAAATCAATAAAAATATTTTTAAAAATAATTTCAGGGCTGATCTCATATTTTAAAAAGTCCATGTACTGCATGTAAAGTTCAGGGACTCAAGAAATGATTAACATCCCAACACAGAGACGCTTGGGTAGGTTTTTATATTGTAAACTCTTTGAGTTCCTATGCTTTTGGAAAGTTGTTTGTAAGGGTTCCATTACCATCCCAAATTATAACTTGTACACTTGAGCCCTATTTCTTGCTCTGCTGGTTACCAAATTTATAAACTTAGACAGATTATTGCCCTCTGAATATACTTTTCTATAGCAGGGATAATAACTATGCCACCATCACACTCATATTGTGTTAATATAAAGAGAGCTTGGAAATGGCTTACGGTATAGAAGTACAAGAAAATATTTTAATAATTATAAAAGGCAATAGCAGTTTCAAAAATAGGTTTTTGCCTTCCCCTGGATTGCCTGAATTCCTCTAGAAAGCATTACTAAATGCTCATAATACAGGTACTTAAGTTTTATGTAAGTCTTGTGGTAACCACAAAGCAATAACCTATATTCACAGGGTCTATACAAAGTTATTCTGTGTTCCCGTCCTGAATTAACCCTTTGCACTCGCTTGCTTTTTTCTCGATTCCTTTATTCTAATGCTAACCGTGTCGAGTCACACTCGACATCCGAGTTCAAAAGGTTAAAGGAGAACTTTGGTAATATGTGGCGTCCTCGATGCCCTGCAAATAAAAGGGGTGAAAGTCCTTGAATTCCTTGTGGCCAGAACCACTTAGGATGCACCCTCCCCACCGACTTCCACATGGAACAGTACATCTAGAAAAGGAAAGTGATGGAATCCACCTCATAAATCCAAAGACAACCTTGGAGAAGTACCTCATCCTGTGGTTGCCATTGGAAACCCCACTGACATCAGCAGCCTGTTCTCTGGGAACACTGGCCAGCAAGCTGTGCTGAAGTTGGCTGCTGCCACTGGAGCGTCTCCCACTGCTGGTTGCATCACTCCTGGAACCTTCACTAATCAGATCCAGTCAGCCTTCTGGGAGCCCCAATTTCTTTTTAGTTTATATTTTATTTTATTGCTTAAAGTATTACAAATAGTAGTACATATATCTCCTTTTTTTTTTTCTTCCCCATTGACCTTCCCCCAGCCTCCCCTAACCCCAGGCATATGCCCTCACCCCACCCCCGCCCATTGTGTTGTGCTTATATGCATGGATACAAGTCCTTCGGTTGATCTCTTTCTCCACCTCCCCAACACTCCCCAGCTTTCCAGCTATAATTTGACAGTCTGTTCGATGCTTCACTGCCTCTGTGTCTATCTTTTTGTTCATCAGATTATAATGTTCTTTATTTTCCATAAATGAGTGAGATCATGTGGTATTTTTCTTTCATTGCCTGGCTTATTTCACTCAGCATCATGCTCTCCAGTTCCATCCATGCTGCTGCAAATGGTAAGAATTGCTTCCTTTTTTATTGCAGCATAGTATTCCATTGTGTAGATGTACCACAGTTTTCTAATCCACTCATCTGATGGGCATTTAGGCTGTTTCCAAATCTTAGTGATTGTAAATTGTGCTGCTATGAACATAGGGGTGCATATATCCTTTCTGATTGGTGTTTCTAGTTTCTTGGGATATATTCCTAGAAGTGGGATTACTGGGTGAAATGGAAGTTCCATTTTTAGTTTTTTGAGGAAACTCCATAGTGTTCTCCACAGTGGCTGCACCAGTCTGCATTCCCACCAGCAGTGCACGAGGGTTCCTTTTTCTCCGCATCCTTGCCAGCACTTGTCTTTGGTGATTTGTTGATGATAGCCATTCTGACAGGTGTGAGATGATACCACATTGTCATTTTGATTTGCATCTCTTGGATAATTAGTGAATTTGAGCATGTTTTCATACGTCTCTTGGCCTTCCTTCTGTCTTCTATCAAAAAGTATCTATTTAGGTCCCTTGCCCATTTGTTTAATGGATCCTTTATCTTCCTTTTGTTATGTTGTATGAGTTCCCTATAAATGTTGGAGATTAAAGTTTTATCGGTGAAAACATTGGCAAATATGTTCTCCCATACAGTGGGCTTTCTTGCTGTTTTGTTGATGGCTTCTTTTGCTGTGCAAAAGCTTTTTATTTTGATGTAGTCCCATTTGTTTATTTTCTCTTTAGTTTCCATTGCCCTAGGAGCTGTATTGGTGAAGAAATTGATTTGGCATATGTCTGAGATTTCACTGCCTGTGGATTCCTCTAGTATTTTTATGGTTTCCTGTCTTATGTTAAAGTCCTTTATCCATTTTGAGTTTATTTTGTGTATGGTGTAAGTAGGTGGTCTGGTTTCATTTTTTTTGCATGTATCTGTCCAATTTTCCCAACACCATTTATTGAAGAGACTGTCTTGACTCTATTGTATGTTCATGCCTCCTTTGTCAAATATTAATTGAGCATAGTGGTTTGGGTCGATATCTGGGTTCTCTATTCTATTCCATGGGTCTATATGTCTGTTCTTCTGCCAGTACCAGGCTGTTTGGAGAACAGTGGCTTTGTAATACAGCTTGAAATCTGGTATTGAGATCCCACCTACTTTGTTGTTCTTTCTCAGGATTGCTGTGGCTATTTCGGGGTCTTTTTTAATTCCAGATGAATTTTTGGAGAGTTCTTTCTAGGTCTGTGAAATATCCCATTGGTATTTTAAAGGGGAAAGCATTGAATCTATATATTGCTTTGGGTAGTATGGACATTTTAATGATGTTGATTCTACCAATCCATGGACATGGTATGTTCTTCCATCTGTTTATGTCTTCCTCTATCTTTTTTTTCAGTGTCCTGTACTTTTCCAGGTATAGGTCTTTTACCTCCTTAGTTAAGTTTATTCCTAAGTATCTTAATATTTTTGGTGTGATGGTAAATGGGATTGTTTTTTTAGTCTCTCTTTCTGTAAGTTCACTATTGGTGTATAGAGATGCCATAGATTTCTTGGTGTTAATTTTGTATCCTGCTACATTGCCGAATTAATTTATTAAGTCTAATAATTTTTTGATGGAGTCTTTAGGGTTTTTATGTACAATATCATGTCATCTGTGAATAAGGACAGTTTTACTTCTTTTTTTTCCAATTTGGATGCTTTTTATTTCTTCTTCTTGTCTAATTGCAATGGCTAGTACTTCCAGTACTATGTAGAACACGAGTGGTGAGAGTGGGCATTCCTGTCTTGTTCTTGTTCTTAGGGGAAATGGTTTTAGTTTTTGCCCACTGAGTATGATGTTGGCTGTGGGTTTGTCATATATGGCTTCTATTATGTTGAGGTATGATCCTTCTATTCCCACCTTGCTGAGAGTTTTTATCAAGAAAGGGTGTTGGGTTTTGTCAAATGCTTTTTCTGCATCAATTGATATGACTATGTGGTTTTTATCTCTCAGTTTGTTTATGTGCTATATCACATTTATTGATTTGTGGATATTGTACCATCCTTGCATCCCTGGGATAAATCCTACTTGGCCATGGTGTATGATCTTTCTGATGTACTGCTGGATCCGATTTGCTAGAATTTTGTAGAGGATTTTGGCATCTATGTTCATGAGGGATATTGGCCTGTAATTCTCTTTCATTGTGTTGTCTTTATCTGATTTTATGATTAGGGTGATGCTGGCTTCATAGAATGAACTTGGAAGTGTTCCTTCCTCTTGAATTTGTTGGAATAGTCTGAGGAGACTAGGTTTTAGTTCTTCTTTGAATGTTTGGTAGAACTCCCCTGTGAAGCCATCTGGCCCTGGGCTTTTGTTTGCTGGGAGCTTTTTGATGACTGCTAGAATTTCTTCCATAGTTATTGGCCTATTGAGATTTTCAGATTCTTCCTGATTGAGTTTTGGAAGGTTGTATTTTTCTAGGAATATGTCCATTTCCTCCAGGTTGTCCAGTTTGTTGGAAAAGAGTTGTTCATATTATTTTTTAACAATCCTTTGTATTTCTGTGGGGTCTGTTGTTATTTCTCCTCTTTCATTTCTGATTTTGTTTATTTTGGTCCCCTCTCTTTTCTTCTTGGTGAGCCTGGCTAGAGGGTTCATCAATCTTGTTTATCCTTTCAAAGAACCAGCTCTGGGTTTTGTTGATCTTTTGTATTGTTTTTTCGTGTCTATGTTGTTTATCTTGGCTCTGATCTTTATTATTTCCTTCTTTTTCTCCATACATTGGGCTTTCCTTGCTGCTCTCTTTCTAACTCTTTGAGTTGTAGGGTTTGGTAATTTATTACCATTGTTTCTTATTTTTTGCAATATACTTGTAGAGCTATGAACTTCCCTCTTAAAACTGCTTTCGCTGTGTCCCATAGATTTTGGATTGTTGTGTTTTCATTGTCGTTTGTTGCCATGATATTTTTTATTTCTTTTTTGATCTCTCTGGTAACCCAGTCATTGTTTAATATCATGCTATTTAGTCTCCAGGTGTTTGATTTTTTTTTTTTGGATTGTTTATATTGTATTTGATTTCCAGTTTTATGCCATTGTGATCTGAGTAGATGCTTGATATGATTTCTATCTTCTTGAATTTGAAGAGACTTTGCCTATGACCCAATATATGGTCTATCTTTGAAAATGACCCATGTGCACTTGAGAAGAATTTATATTCTGTGGCTTTGGGGTTAAATATGAAGATGTCAATTAATTCCATTTGATCTATTGAGTCATTTAGCATTGATGTTTCTTTGCTGATTTTTTGTTTAGAGGATTTGACCAATGGTGATAGTGGGATATTAAAGTCCCCTACTATGATAGTATTGCTGTCAATCTCTCCCTTGATATCCTCTAGTAGTTTTTTTTTTTTTTTTAATGTATTTTGGTGCTCCTGTATTGGGTGCATATATGTTTACCAGAGTTATTTCTTCTTGTTGTATTGCTCCCTTCAGTATTATGAAGTGACCTTCCTTATCTCTTTTTATGTCCTTCACTTTGAGATCTAACTTTTCAGATGTAAGTATTGCTACCCCAGCTTTTTTTTCATTTCCATTTATCTGAAAAAAACTTTTTCCATCTCTCCACCATCAGTCTGTGTGGGTCTTTTTTTCTGAGGTGGGTTTCCTGTAGACAGAGATATATGGGTCATGTTTACTTATCCACTCATTTACCCTATGTCTTAATCCATTTACATGTAAAGTTATTATTGATAGGTACTTGTTTGTCACTATTTTTATTCTTTACCCCTGTGTTCCTTCTTCGCTTCCTATTTCATCTTTTTACAGCAGACCCTTTAGTATTTCTTGCATTGCTGGTTTGGTGGTAATAAACTCCCTTAGTCTTTTTTTGTCTGTGAAGCTCCTGATTTAACCCTCAATTTTGATTGATAGCCTTGCTAGGTACAGTATTCTTAGATTCAGACCCTTCCTTTGCATGACTTTGTATATTTCATTCCAATCCCTTCTTGCCTGATGTGTTTCTGTTGAGAAATCAGTCGCCAGTCTGATAGGGGATCCTTTGTAGGTAACTTTCTGTCTCTCTCTGGCCGCTTTTAAGATTCTTACTTTGTCATTGGTTTTTGCCAATTTAATTATAATGTGCCTTGGTGTCAGTCTTTTCGGGTTCATTTTGTTTGGGACTCTGTGAGCTTCTTGGATTTGTGTGGGTTTTTTCTTCCCTATTTCAGGGAAGTTTTCTGTTATTATTTCTTCCAACAGGTTTTCTATTCCTTGCTCAGTTTCCTCTCCTTCTGACACCCCTATTATGCAGATGTTGTTTCGTTTTGTGTTGTCCCATAGTTCCCTTAGGCTCTCCTCCTGTTTTTTAGTTTTTTTTTTCTAGATGCTGCTCTGCTTGGGTATTTTTTACTACCTTGTCTTCTAGCTCACTGATGTGGTCATCTGCTTCTTCTAGTCTACTGTTGATGCTTTCTATTGAGTTCTTTATAGCAGCGATATCATTTTTCATTTCCTCTTGGTTCTTACACATATTATTGAATTTGTCTTCCATTCTTTTCAGCCACGTTATGACCATTTCTCTGAATTCTTTCTCTGACAGGTTGCTTGCCTCAATTTCATTTACTTCCTTTTCTGGTGATGCCTCCTTTTCTTACATATGAGGGCTGTTTCTTTGTCTCCCCATGATCTCTCTTCTCCGGGTGTCTGGTTATGTAGTTCTCTCTCTCCTTTTTCTAGGCAAAATCTGACCTTTCTGTGAGAGGGTGCGGAGCTCCTCTGAGTCCGTGTATTCGTGCTTCTAGGGGTCTGGTGTTCCTGGGTTCACAGCTGTTCCCTGGGTGGTGTTGTTGTAGATTCCCAGGATTTTTAGACTTCCGATCACAGCCACTCTCCCCTTTAAGATGGTGTGGTCTCCACATCAGAGCCAGTTGCTCTGGGAGGGATTTCAGCAGCAGTGGAGGCTGCCTGGTCAGGGGAACCTCGTCTGGCAATCCACAACAGTCCCTTGGAGTATAGCTGTCCCTCAACTCACAAATAAACACTCACTGTGTGACCAAACACTCTCCTTTTGTTCTCTCATTCACTCACTATCTTGCAGTCTACCTTCCTGTCGGCAGCCATCTTCAACTCTCTGGGAGCCCCAATTTCTGATGATTACTGACCTCTGGGCTGACCACCAGCCTCTCACAGATGTGTCTTATGTTAACCTGCCTACCCCTGCTCTGTGAATCAAAATTATACCTACGTTTTTTTTTTTTTTTGTCAGATATGCAAAACATTTTCTTTTTGTTGTGCTGCAGAATTGTAGGAATTAGTTTATATTTGCCATTAGATGAAAAAGATTGAAAATCACTGACCTATAATATTTATAGTTCATGACAAAGCATTCACACTGGATGGCTATTATTATGTTGGCTTTTGTTATTTATTTATTTAATAATCTAAGGGAAGAGAGGTTAGTGTCTCTGAGTCAATAGTCAGATATTGAATATTTTTAAATTTCTTTCAACACACCTGTGAAAATTGCTGTTCTAGAATAAACTCTGTTTATAAAAGCAATATCAAGTCTAAAGATCACATGAATAAAATATTTTTTGTTATGTGTGTGGCCTGAGCTTTCATATTACTTTTGAAGATTACACTCTGTCCTTAATAAAGGATGTCCTAAAAGTTCACAACTCTCTGTTTAGTATTCTCCTATCTAAAGTGAAAATATTTTAGACCACTGTCCTTTTTTTGCAATTTCTGATTAAAAAAAAAAGGAGATGGGAACTAAGTAAGCATTTGATACACAAAGATAACTAAGTCCTTAGCTATAAGTAGAAACATATTACATATAAACCAATTAATCAAGTAGTGAATCACCTGCAAAATGATGTTTGAACTTAAATACCTCACTGACCCCCAGAAGTTAAAGGATGAACATTTCTTTCTTATGTCTTTCAATTTTTAAAAGATAATCTTAAGTGTGATTATATTAGAAATCATTATTTTACTAGTAAGCTTCCACATAGGGGCATGGAAGATGAAGGAATAAGAAAGGCTCCAGTAACTTTAAATTTTCTCCAATAACTTTATATATCCTTAAAAGCATTTAAGAGAAAATCTGAGTGCATCAAAAATTCTTTATTATACTAAAAAATGGAAGAGACAACTAGAACTCCATGAGAAATTTAAGTAAAATTCCAAGATTTGCCAAGAACATAAAAATATTTTTTATATGAAGATTGTGCTACTGGAAATCAAAACAAAATGCACACATATGGATTTTAAGAAAAACCTATTCAGCCCGGCTGGTGTGGCTCAGTGGTTGAGCATTGACCTATGAACCCAGAGGTCACAGTTTGATTCCCAGTCAGGGAATATGCCTGGGTTGCAGGCTTGATCACCAGAGTGGGGTGTGCAGGAGGCAGCTGATCAATGATACTCTCTCATCATTGATGTTTCTATCTCTTTCTCCCTCTCCCTTCCGCTCTAAAATCAATAAAAATATGTTAAAAATGAATAATTATTAAAACAAAGAAAAACCTGTTTAAATATCTACTTGGAAATTAAATAGTTGTATTCTTAGATTCATTTTTGAATCTTCTTTGTTCAGTAACGAATTGAGTAAAATAGCAGCACATATAATTATTCTTTTAATTTATATTGAGTTGTGTTCTTTTATATTATCAAAGCATCCATCATCCTTTAGGATAATTCATTTGTGAAACTCTATTATTAAAATCTTAACAGGTAAATATGCTACTTGATCTAATTTTTAATGTGTTTTAAAGGTTATACATTGTAAGGTTTCTGTTATAAAGTTATTTACCAGTATTTCATTTAACTACACATTTTGGAAATTACATCGTCTATTTAGTACATAATTAGATTCTATTGTTTCATAACATTTATTATTCATCTTCAAAACAATTATATTGATACCTGGCTAAATATAATCTTCATTTTATGAGGAGAAAGCTATGGCTTTGAGAGTGTAAACTAAATATCCTGATTTTCAAAAAGCAAAAACACCACCAAAGCAAACCCCAAAGAACATTGGACTGTTCTTCAAAGAGAACATGTGGCTCTTCCTAGACCATTATCTATTCACAAGTAGATATGATTAAGAAAAAAAATGATATGCCATCAAATAGCCTTCATTTGTGTAAATATAAAATGTAACTACTTTAGAATTAAACACATCTGAGTAAGAAAATAGAGGTTATTTCTTATAAATCTTTTTAAAACCTTTATTGTTCTCAGTGCCTGAATTGAATTTTGATGTGAACTCTTGCCTTTTGTTAACTGAAGCATTTCCTATTAGCATTCTAATTGCATCAACCACACACACTGGATCTGTTTTTTGTACTTATTTCCATATAGACTTCATTTAAAATTTGGATCTAACTTATACTATCTCAAAGGAGTTTCCAAAACATGACATTTAGACTTTTAAAATCAAAGTTGCATTCTTTTTATTGCTGTAACCATATTGGATATATGTATGTGTCTTGTCTTTCAAGCCTGAAATTAATTTATTAAAATGTGCATTTTAACTAAGATAAGCATTGAGTCCCAAAAAAAGAGTTTGCTTTAGGGAAGAATAACTGAGCCATGGACATTGCTTTTAATCTTTAATAGAATGCAGATCACGCTTAATTTAAAAAGCAAAGCCTTTATTTCATAAATTGAATTAAAAGGTGATTGAGAATAATTATAACTGGTTAAAAGTAGGTCACTTAGAAATGTCAAATCTAAGTATCTATCCTGAAGGACTGCAATGCTTTTATTTAATTTTGAATAGGAAATATTTTTATTTATTTTAATCACCCAATGTTTTGGTCTCATCCTTGAAAACCAAAATTGATTGGCAAATCTAAGTATCTATCCTGAAGGACTGTAATGCTTTTATTTAATTTTGAATAGGAAATATTTTTATTTATTTTAATCATCCAATGTTTTGGTCTCATCCTTAAAAACCAGAATTGATTGGCATGAATAATTCAACTTTGTCTTTCTTTATTAAAAACAAGATTCTGAAATTTTTATTATTGGATTAACTAGTGGCCTGGTGCATAAAATTCATGCAAGGGGGAGGTCCCCTCAGCCCAGCCTGCACCCTCTCCAATCGGGGACCCCTTGGATGATGTCCGACTGCCTGTTTAGGCCCAATCCCTGTGGGATCGGCAGTCAGACATCCCTCTCGCAATCTGGGACCACTGCCTCGTAACTGCTCAACTGCCTGCCTACCTGATCATCCCTAACTGCTTCTGCATGCCTGCCTGATTGCCCCTAACCTCTCTGCCTGCCTGCCTGATCGCCCTTAACTGCCCTCCCCTGCCAGCCTGATCTCACCCCCAAATGCTCTACTTTGCTGGCCTGATCTTGCTCCCAACTGCCTCTGCGTGCCTGATTACCCCTAACTTCCCTCCCCTATTGGCCTGTTCTCACCCCCAACTGCCCTCCCCTGCTGGCCTGGTTGCCCCCAACTGCCCTCCCCTGCTGGCCTGGTTGCCCCCAACTGCCCTCCCCTGCTGGCCTGATCTTGCCCCCAACTGCTCTCCCCTGCCAGCCTGATCACCACTAACTTCCTCTGCCTGCCTGATTGCCCCCAACTGCCTTTAAACCCCTCCTCAGCTCCCACCCTAGGTAATCTTGGCCAAATAAAATGAGTTGGAAAGTTTGTGCAGGGTTGGGATATCCTTTCTGCCTTAAATGTTTGATAGGGTGATCCTAATTTCTTTTTTGGGAAGAACTTTAATTATTAATTCAATTTTATTACTTGGTATAAGTCTACTTATATATTCTATTTGCTCTTGATTTAATTTTGGAAATTTCTGTCTAGAAACATACTGATTTCATCTAATTTGTCTTATTGGCATAAGGCTGTTCATAACATTTCCTTATATTTATTTTAATACATGTAGAGTATAAAGAGATGTTCCACTTTAATTCCTATGAACTGAATTTTAATAGTCTTATAGATTGAATATATGTCTCCCTCAATTTGCTATTAGGAAAATTTAGAATCAGTGCATTATATGAAAATAAGCTACTTTTATATCAGGTGTGAACATAAAGTTCTCTATCTTCAAATAATTCAAGGAAGATTTCTCCTCTTTATTTTTCCTCTTTTTCTGTATTTCTAGAAAAATACTAATAACCTATTTACTAATTCATTTTCACTTAAAATTTCATTCCACTGAAAATAAGTTAAGTGAATGATAAGAAAAAATAAAATAATCTGACCTTTAAGAGTTTCTTACTAGAGAAAGTATTCTCACTATTTTTAATGGCCACTATGATTTTAATAATTCACACTCCATCCCTAACATCCCCCTACTGTTTCATGTGATAATATTTAATCTATAGCATATCGCATATTCTGATATGTGATATAAGATGATGTTTCTCAAGCTGCAGATTCTTAAGAAACTTCGTGTCCACGCAGATTTCAACTCTTGCTCAGTACTTTTAGGTGATTCTGGTGTCAGTGGTTTTGAATAAACTCAGAGAACACTGTTCTAAGAGAACATATAACACTAATGTCTATGCAACTCATTTTTTACTTTTAATATTGTCCCAGAATAAAAACTGTCTAGTAACCCATACTTTGCACCATAGCAAATGTTTGCTATTTACTATTTGATATAACATTAAAATCTGGTTGAATTTTAATTTTAGCTTTATATATGTCAAGCAGTTTACTATTATATAATTTTTGAAATAGTAATGGAATTTTATAAAAAAATAAACAAGTTTCCAATGTGATCTGATCTTTAAAAAACTACAATAGAATAGTATAATTTTCAAGATAAAAAGGCTTGCCTGTCTTCATATATGCATTTTTCTTTATGTGTAAACTTTACTGACTGTCATACTCATACACTGCAAAGCAAGCTTTGTTTAATACAATATTTGGATCATATTGTACACAAATATGTGTTTAGTGTTAAATTGTCATTTCTGTAAGTTGATGTTCAAAAATTACTAGTATGTTTCTGTTTTGCATATTTTTAGCTTGATCTTGGAACAGAAAATATATGTAAATTTATTGTAACATTTCTAAGTAAAAATTAAGAATATGAGATAGAATGTTTTAGTGACTTTTACATATTCACCTTTGCCAAGCCTCAGAGTTGTAACCAAATAAAAATAAACCTTATACCTATGTCCTAAATCAGTACATTATATACAAATCCCAACTCTATTTTTCCATTTTGAGTCACTAATTCTCCTCCTACTGCACACTCCTTTTTGCCTCCATTTATAGACGCAGGTGTGGTTAACTTATTTTTAGTTTTACTGAATTTAAATATTTAATAACCATCTGCATTATTTCTTAGTTAAAATCAAATTTTTATTTCCTGAATGCCTGTACTGCTACAAAAGAAATATAACTAAAGAGCCAGATCACGCAGAGAACAGCAAATAAGGAAGCATAAAATAGATTTCATCACAAGAAAATATTAAGACATATTGACAAATAACTTTGCACATTGTAATACTCTTAATATCATAGCAGTTTTCTTATTTAATGCAGTACAGATCACTGTCATTTCATTATTCAAAATAGGTAATTTCCCATATCCTCCAGCAGATGGTAGCACAGTGTCACTATTTGAATCTCACTTTACAATTTAAAATAGCCAACACTAAATTCTTGCAAAAACACAAGAATACAGACCATTTTAGAAACATTTTTTTGTTAGGTGTAAAGCATCTTTCTTCACAAATAAAAATATTAATTATAACAAAATTTTATATTCACTTTAGATGGTAAATTTTATTTCAGTGTAGGAAGAATCAAATTCAAAATTATAGTTAATTACCCCTCAAATTATAACTTTCCCCAGAATCATTTGAGTACAAAGAATGAGGTTATTTGTTTAATAAATTTAAAGTAAAACAAACATGCTTTAAAAATACATTGGCCTGAATTAGTGAGAGATATTATTTATTGTATATAATGTTTAAAAATATGTGCATATTTATAAGGAATAAAACCTAACATTAGAATTCTTTTTAGAATGCCTAACTCTGAACAGCATAAAGCAAAGAATTTCTCATCATCCAAACTAGCTTTTCTCTTCTTTTTCCTAGCTTACTGACATGCTGTCCAACTGATTTTATCAATTCAGTAAACTTAATTTTTTCAAGCTGGCTATCACCCTTTACCTTATTCCACACATCAGCTCTTGTTCTGTCTTAACAATTTTACCACTTAAATATTTATGGGATCTGTTCAATTCTTTCAATCCCTCTGTCACATCCCTGGTCTGAGTCACCATATCTCCTAGATAACCTCACCAGCCTCAGGATTTCACTGTTAATATGTGTCAGTGTGAGAGAAACTTCTAAAATATAAATTGTGTCATACCATTTTTGTTTTAGAATCTATTTAAAGGTTTCATATTGTTCTTGGGGTATATTTAAAAATATTCAAAGAACAAAGTAAGGGGGTTTTGTTAGGTGTTTGAGATTAAGTAATGAATAAAAGAAAAATTGAACCCAACTATAGAGTTTGCATGATTTAGGCAAAATAAATAAGAAATAAATACAACATAATATTATGATTGACAATGTTGGAGAAATTCAGAGTATTATAAGAGCATAAAATAAAAGGTAACGAAAATATTTTCTCTGAGACACGACACTTACGTTGAGGAAAATGATGAGATCAAGGTGGGAGAGAATTAAAAATGGGAAAGTATTTGCCCTAAGCGGTTTGGCTCAGTGCATAAAGCATCGGCCTTCGGACTGAAGGGTCCCAGGTTCGATTCCGGTCAAGGACATGTACCTTGGTTGTGGGGACATCCCCAGTAGGGGGTGTGCAAGAGGCAGCTGATTGATATTTCTCTCCCATTGATGTTTCTAACTCTCTATCCCTCTCCCTTCCTCTCTGTAAAATATCAATAAAATATATTTTAAATAATAAATTTAAAAAAATGGGAAAGTACGATATTTGGGGACCATAGTGTATGTAGTCTGGGGAGTACATTCTTCTGTGAAGCTTTTTGAGACAATATTTGCATTTCATAGATACTGAAGAATTCATGACTGGGGAAGTCCCTAATTAGATCTGTATTTTAGAAACTCAAATTGTATGATAAGAATGATTCATGACCAAGTGTGAGGAGAATAAAAGAGAAAGCAGGGGAATTAGTGAATATTCTAATTATCTGAGAAAATCGTTTTTTAAAGCCTCATTTGATCTCTTGTCTCATTATTGTTCTGTTCAGATTCTCTGTTGCTTTATGATTCAGTCCTGGTAAGTTGTACGCAGGGATGTAGATATGTGTCTAGGAATTTGTCCATTTGCTCTATAATTTTTGGGCATATAATTGTCCATAGTAGTTTCCTATGATGCCTTGGTTTACAGTGGTATCAGTTGTGATGTCTCCATTCTTTTTGTAGTTTTTGTTTTCTCTGTGCTTCATAAAGAATATGTGAAGAGATCAACCAAGGAACTTGTATGTATATATGCATGACCCCTGAACACAGGCAACAGGGTGGTGAAGACCAGGGGTGGGGTGGGGTGGGGTGGGGTGAGTTAGAAAGGGCCAATGGGGAAAAAGGGGACATATGTAATACTATCAGCAATAAAGGTTTTTAAAAAATCACACCTACACTGTGCAGTTAAAAATGAAAAAAAAAATGTATGTAAACATTTTTGATACTTGCTATTCTAGCCTCTTTTAATATCCAATATGGCGCTTGGCATAGGCTTCACAAACATACATACCATAGACTCTAATTAGTATCTAATAAAGTGAGGAATCAAGGGCAACAATGGGGCAGCTGCAACTATAATCAGTTGCTATAGCTGCAGTTGTAGCTGCTTGAGTGACAGCGCCAATGCCCTATGTTTGTGGAGTCAGTGATATAATCTGTACTGCCTGTCCCAGTGGAAAGGAGAAGGAAAATAATCCCCAAAGAACCCCAGAGTGGAACTAAAGGTCCAATAGCTCGTGGACCTTTTATATGCTCCAGGTGATTTCCATCAGCCGGCACCTGGAACCCTGATACTGAAGGTCCTTTTACCTTGGGTTTTTAGAAAGGCCACCTTCCTACACAGCTTTGGCAACAGAACACACACTCTCAGGAATTATAGCACCCAGGCGCAGCCCTCAAGGATGATGCTAATCCCTTGAGTAGGGTGCAATGGACACAGGCATTTTCACACTTTCCCAGAGATTCTCTTACAGGTTAAGTCTGCTTAGCTCTTCATGGCAGCTGCCTTAATACCACTCTTATTCTTAATAATTATTCCTTCCCTTATTCATTTAATTCTTCTTTAATAGTTTTATTTTGCAACTAAAATTTTTCATTTAAATTCTGGACTCTGTGTGTGCTTCCTGGTTAATGAATATTAACACATTGGATTAATACGTATGGTGCTAAGTCAAATGATATACCTTAAAAAATACACACAGAGCCACTTTATATAGGCAAGACCAACAAAGACTCAGATCCCTTAAGAATGAAGATATGGGTTCTCTCACAAAGCACACACTCTTAAAGAGTTGAGTTGCTAGCTGAAGTTCCAGGATGCATGGCATGAACAGTGAAAGGGAGAAAATAAAAACCAACTATGATCTACTGAGAAGTTGGAAAATGAGTACTCTAGCAACTACTCATATTTCCTTTCTTGCTCTGGCATATGCATATGTATATCATGTAAATAATCTTCCTCTTCTATACATTTTTTCCTACTATTGAATAAAGGCATGTGTTCTTGGTAATATCAAAACAAGAATTTTGACAAGTTAAGATATTAATGTGCATGACCAAATAATTATAGTCTTATATTTGTACATAATAATTCATAATAATTTGGTTGAAGATTTTTGATGGAAAGGTTAAAATGTATTTGATTATACAAGATATAATTATATTATTTTAGGAATGCAGATATTTTCTAGTATTTATTTTAGCAGGAAAAGTAAGGGCACACATGATTATATAGGTATTAGACAACCCAAAGTGGTGATGTTAAATATTATCTTTTCATCCTCAGTATATTATGCCACACATACATATGTTTGGGAAATGTTTCCTGCTATGAAAAAAGTCTCTGCTTCAAACAACAGAATTTGAAATTTTCATATTCTTGCTTTCCAAGTCTTTTTTGCAGATAGTGTATTTACTTGGAAATAACCCATAAATCTCATGCCACTGATTCCTGATACTGAATCAGAACCAAATAACAAAAAAATGGCAATGTGAGACTATGGTAGGGATTATGAAATCAGTATGATCCGTATTCAGTTAACAGGATTAGCCCTGACAACCGTTCACATGAGGACATTCTGGGTCAAGAACATGAAGGGGTCCGTGTAGTCCACACTGTCTGGGCATGTTGGCAGTGGCAGTGGAATTTTCACTAACCAGTCCTATACTGGACAGCGATCACGGGCTGCAGAGTGTTCAAGCCAGCTTCTCTCGCCTTCCTGGAGGTTCTGTGAGCTATCCAATAACCCTCAAGTAGCACCATTCCTCGTTTACCAGACAGAATTACATTGCTTTTAACAAATGATTTGTACTGATGGGACAGTTTTTTATTGTCATGAACTTAATCTACTTCATTCAAAGATAGTTATATTTTAAAAGAAAGAAATGGAAAAATGTGGTAAAATTTAATGTTTTCTAATGGAAACCTAACATTTGCTAATGTGACATATGAAATTGAGACATATTTTCACCAAAGTGTGGTTCTTAGTTTCTTTAAACCGCATTATGTAAGCAGTGGCCTCCCATGCTACATATAAATCTCTCTATGTACTTCGAAGATTTAGCATATCTGCATACTTATGTTGTCTGATGGTAAAACCTTACCAGAAGTATTTGCATTCATTAGTGCTTCAGATAAAAATATCAAGTGGAATCCTCTCATTTTTACTCTATTATTTTAATATATGAAACAGAGTTAAAATATCTGAAATGAATAATTGCTGAGTTTTGAAAAGTCACCCCAAAACTGGAATTTTCAATTGCTACACTATGTGAAAAAAATACAGATTTAGATGTTGCAGTTGTTTTTTTTTTTTTTAAATGGGGGTTAGAATGAGTTGACAAAGTCAGTTTTAGAGTATGGGTTCTTGTTATCTATCAAATAGCAATAGGAATTCGGGAAGAAGGCCCTCAATATGATAATAATTTATCATTATAGAAAAACTCTTTCCCTGACTCCTTCCCTCCACACTACCTATCTTATGTCAGAATTATCTATCTGAAGCCCAAAGAAGGGGTAAAATGTGAAACTAACATACAACATGCATACAGATGCATTTTTATTGGGCATTTTTTTGAAACAGTTCATGTTTTAAACATTTCTGTTAGTGAGCATGGTTTTGCCCAGCCTTCCCACCTCTATCCTCATCCCAGATAATGATTTTTATGGAATTAGTCTTTTATTGATTCTTAAAAGATTCTTCTCCTTTCCCTGACCTGAAAGTACATGAAAATGGGCTGAGAATAGATATTATCACCCAATACAGACCTGGGCCACTTTAGTCTCTTAGGCAGAATCTTTACAAAAATCTAAAAGCATTCTTGTATCTTTCTGTATTTATCTCATGTGTAATAGGATTAATAAAAACATTTTCAGTATGACATTTTTAAATTCAGTGTTCCATAAATCTAACCCATCTGCCAATGTTATATGAAAATTATTTTGGTTATAATTGGATTATTTATCTTTCCTCAGCAGAGAAGAATCTCTGAGTTATTTATGATTTGCATTTTGATGTGTTTAATGAATATATATTATATAAATAATATGTATTTTATAGAATTTTATGTTTTCATTTTCATTAGCTTCTACTTTTTTGATTTTTTTTTTTTTTACCATTCTGATACTTGATAATTTACAGCTTTTTTTTTTTTCACCTTCAGTTGTTCAAGAAACTTCCTTTTATCTCCAATAATCAGAATTTTTGTGATGTTTCTTGATGGGAGTATTTTTTATTTATTTTGTCTGGCAGTTGGATAGTCTGAGAACTAAAGGAGAATGAAATCAATGTTACAAGATGAGCATAATCAAGAGAGATATTGCATAGTATGAAATAAGATATAAGATTCAAAATTGGGGGTTTTTATGAAGAAAATGGAATTTATTTTGAAATTAGGAATGAGAGAGAAAATATGTCTGTATTATATACTGAGCCCATTTGTACAAGGGGTGGGAAAAAATAGCTGTCATAATTACAATTTAGAAGTAGCATTGTTCTTCGAATCTTAGTAGATCTGACTGTTGTTCAGAGAAAATGTGATAATTTAGGAATTATCTTAATAATGGATGTAAAGTTCTAAATTACATATTGTAAGAATTTTTATTTAGGGAACATGTGATATGAAGAAATAAAATCTGTGCAGACAATTATGAGGAATAATAGGAAGTAGGAGATGAGCAGAGACCATGGTTCTGGGATCATTCAGGTGATTTAAATAAAGAGGGATAATGAGCAAATGATATTAGTATTCTTTAAGAATTTTAATAGTGACAATAACTGTTGCTGTTATTGTTGTTTTCTTTTGTTTTAAAATTATGTTTACTTTGATAAAAGTGTATTCCTTATAGTAAAGAGAAATAACTACTAAATTATTATTGTAATACATGAAAGTATGTATCTTTTTTCCCTGTTAACAGAAGGGAGCATGCCCATCTCCCTGGGTTGCTGCTGAGGTTGGAGTTCTTACAATATACTGAGAAAAGGAATTTTCTGAGACTCTCATGGGAGGATTCAATGTAGTAGAAAGCTTTTCTATTTTTTTTTTTTTTCATGAAATTACACCTCTGGGTTTCCAAAGTCCCATTTCCCTTAAGCCAGTCATAGAAGTGTAGCTGAGGTTACAGTAGAGATAAAATCAGAGCCAGTGTCCAGAGTTTCCTTTCCATATCGAGGCCAGGTCCAGTTCATCATCAGGCTAGTTGCAGTCTATTAGTCCATTGTGTGAGGATCCCCCATGTCCATGGGCCACATAGGAGAATGCAGGACAGCCAAGAGAGCGTGACCCGAGAAACAAGAGTCACAAGAGTCCTGAAAACACAAGAGAGCCAAGCTCCTTTGTTTAGGGAATTATATATTCCCAAATGTTTGTACCCTTTCAGTAGTCCTGACCATTCTGGCCAGCCATCTTTGTCCCCAGGGGTGATTTACAAGTAAGTATCTTCCCTGTGTCACCTCAACTTTCCTGGGCATGCATTTATCTTCCCTTTGTTGGATCCCTCCACCAGTGTTGTGCAGGGCACATGCCTATAATGTCTGGCCTTTCCTTTGCTTTTTTTCCTATTATTATTATTAATAACTAGTTACTTACAATGGTATCACACCTATCTCAAGATAAATGGTTACATTAGTTACTACCTTATGTAGACATTGAGTTTTAAAAGTGAGCAAAATAAACTCTACTATCTTTTTTTTTTAAATCCTCACCAGAGGATATGTTTTTATTGATTTATTATTATTGTTATTATTATTATTATTACTAGTAGTCTGTTGCAGGAAGATTCCTGCAATAGGGCTTCCTGCTGTGCTCTCCCCCGCCCTTCCTGCTTCTCTTCCTTCTCCCCTGCCCCTCCTGCTTCTCTTCCTTCTCCCTGCCCTGCCTGCTTCTCTTCCCTCTCCTCGCCCCACCTGCTTCTCTTCCTTCTCCCCGCCCCGCCTGCTTCTCTTCCTTCTCCCTGCCCTGCCTGCTTCTCTTCCCTCTCCCCCGCCCTGCCTGCTTCTCTTCCCTCTCCCTGCCCCGCCTGCTTCTCTTCCTTCTCCCCTGCCCCACTTGCTTGCTTCTCCGCAGCTTTGCTCCCTTCTGCAGCACTTGGCTTCTTTCTATGCTGTCTTGATATGCAAATTAAGCACCATCTTGGTTTGGTTAATTTGCATACTAGCCCTGATTGGCTGGTGGGCATGGCTTGGGTGTAGCAAAGGTGCAGTCAATTTGCATATTACTCTTTTATTAGGTAGGATTATTATTATTATTATTATTGAGAGAGGAAGGGGGAGAGAGAGGAAAAAATAGATTGGCCACGCCCCCCCTCACACACACACATGGGCTCTGACTAGGAATTGAACCTGCCACCCCTGATGCATGGGAAGATGCTTCAACCAACTGAGCCACCCATCCAGCACCTAATTCTCCCTATTTTCAACAGGCTTAGAATTTTGTATGGGGGACAGAAAACAAAAAAATAACTTTAAAGCAAGTACAACATTTGTCGGTAATGTGTCTTGTGTTAGATCACAGGCTACACCAATTTACTGACAGCAAAAATAGAGAAATAAAACTTGCTAACTCAAGAACAATTTTAGTTAATATAGAATGTCTAGAAATATATATTTAAGATACCTGTCTGTATTTCTTCCCTAAGAAATAGACTCATCATTCAAAATACTAGTGGTATGGATATCACAGTTTCCTTCTTGGTGTTGCAATGAAAGACCATGCACTTGATGTTTCTAGGGAAGTGTATCTTTATCTACGTTCCTTGGTGTGGCACTAGGCTAAGGAAAGGGGATGTTTTAATATGTTTTTTTTTTCTTTATCTCACTTATTAGTCTAGAACAAAATGCACACTCATAATCCTCAAGTGTCTAAATTATCATGTAGATTAAAGGATTTGGGTGCTTTGTTCTTGGTATTCTACTGATGACAGTGGCAGGCAATAGCTACAGGAATCAGGGTTTCTCTTGACTTGACAAGACATCTGTAGTGCTCTCTACTGAAGTTTATGTTTGTCTCCCTAAGGTTGCTAAAAATAGATTCTGCTTTATGGACATAAGCCAAATAAAGAAGATTCATTATGACAGCTGTGAATGGAGAGTGTATTGATATATGGTTTTATTCACATCAATTTTTAGTGTAGGGAGATTGTTTATTTCTACTTCATTATGGCCAAAACAATAAATTCCCCAACATCATCAGGGCAGGACACACTTTGGCAGTTGGAACAAATACTCCTACGCTACATAAACATTTCCTTAAAGTTGTTTGTCATCTAAGTCATTCCTTGCTCTGCACCATTACTACACTCCTTTGTTGATTTCTTCCTGAGGTCTTATACCTGTCTTCTTCATGTGTTAAACTGTGGTGAATGGAAGCACATGACCCTCTTTATGTTCATAAATTAAAATGGTTATTAACATTTACTATTTAACAACAGCAAAAAGAACACCTGTTCTGCCCATCCTTCTCTGCCAAGACCTATCACCATGTTGCAGAAAACAACCAGCATACCTTCCACTGTGAGTATACCTGTAACAGTTCCATAGCTTCATTGAATCCAGTACCCAGGCTTTTATGGGAATCCACCTAGACACTCATAAATATTGTGAAAAAAAAAAAAAAAAATGAGGACAGGTTGTGTTAGAAAACTCTGGATAACATTTAAACTTTATGCCCAGTGTATAATATCCCTTTTCTTTACAAGGATCTAATTTTATTTCTGTGACCCATGGGCTGTCCCTAAGCTGAGTTCCCTAATTTAAACTTCTTTTGGGCTTCTTTCAATGCTTATTTGAGTTGTGATTTGGGAAATATATTTTATCTTCTCTCTATTGCCCTATCCTAGGCCCTGTAAAAAATGCTCAACTTCTTTTTCGTGTTCCTCCTCATAGGACAATGTTTTGTTGTTTTTTTCTAAATGCAGAAATAATTTTAATTCAAAGGGAAAAGTAATGTTTCCTACTAAGTTGCTGGCTGTGGATCAGCAAAAGCAACTGATTTAGTATATTTAGTAATTCCTAACATGGTGCCTAATTAAGCCTCTTGGGCTGTTTGGCTTTGTATCATCAGGATTAAACATTCAAGGGTGTTATGAGAGAAAATGCCTGAGTTGTGCTCTGAGAGCAAATAGGCAGGAGACTGGTAAGGCTGAGAGATCCATCATGACGCCATGTACTTTTGATTCCAAGTGAAGGAGAGAGAATAGAAATGTATGTGAAAGAGTCCTAGACTTTTTTAAAAGTCTAAGCTAAACTGGAAAACTGGATCATTCTTGAGCCAAAACTGGCTACAAGAGGATCCCTGTGTCTTCCAAGAATAAGCCAGCCTCCTATACTTGCCACTCTTCGTCATCAGCTGGGAGCATTCAGTGAAAAACCTGGCATCAATGCACGTGTGGATGATGGATATCAGAGCATAATGGTTAGGGCCCATGGTCAATCATGCTCCCATTCTCATGGCTACCAGAGTCATGGACTTCAGTGTCTCCACACAAGTTTAGGAAACAGCTCTTCTGTGGTTCTCTGGGGTTTATTTTCCTGAGGAAAAACTTAGAGACGTGTTATTGCTATGAACTTCATCCCCCATTGATGCAAATGATTGTGAAGCTACAACTGATATCCTCTCCCACAACATTTCCCATTCTAAATTCCTTCCTATCTCAGTTATCTCTTCAGAGACCTTGCTGGCTTATTAGTACTGTGATCTGACATTTCATTCCTGGTGGGTCTGATCCATTGATATTTGCATCGTTCTTCCCAGTCCATGGTGCTACATGTGTCTATTCACAGTTAAAATCATGCAAGGAAGTGCCAATAAGGGCAGAAACTACCTAAATGAATCACTGGGTTCCATATACTATATATCATGCCTAATAAAATGGTAATATGCAAATTACCATCACTCCGCTACGCCCACGATTGGGCCGGCTGGAGGCTCGGGGGGCGGGACTCAGGGTGGCCGATTGGCTGGCGGTAGGAGGTGGGGCGGGGACTCGCGAGTCCCCGACCCCCGCTCCTCCCGCTGGCTTAAACAGCCGGCGCTGCTTAGGCCGGCGCTGCGGAAGACGCTGGTGGCGGAACTCGGGGTGGCCGATTGCGTGGCTGCTGGCACCAGTTTTCCGCCAGCAGCAGTTTTCCTCTGGCCATCTGCCCGATCGGAGTGCCTCCCGATCGGAGTTCCTCTCGGGGTGGCCAATCGTGCTGGCGGGAGGCGCTCTGATTGGCGGGTGGCCAGAGGAATACTGCTGCTGGCGGAAAACTGGTGCCGGCAGCCAGGTGAAGGAAAAGTCTATTGCACAAAACTTCGTGCAACGGGCTCCTAGTATATATATATATATATATATATATATATATATATATATATATATACATATATACACATATATATATATATGTGTATATATATATACACATACACATACAAATATACACACACACACATATGTATGTGTGTGTGTGTGTGTGTGTGTGTACATACACTAGAGGCCTGATGCACAAAGATTCGTGCAAGAATGGGCTTTCCTTCCCCTGGCAGCTGGCATTGCCTTCGCTCTGGCCCGGAGCTGCCTTTCCGCCTTCCCACGCTGCCCAGAGGCCCTGAGGAGCTGGGGTGGTGTGGAACACCTGCATCATCGCCATGGCAATGACACAAGCATCCTGCCCCTGGCTGCTGGGCACCTACATATGCAAATTAACCCACCATCTTTGTTGTATTAATTTACATACTCACTCCTGATTGGCTGGTGGGCATCACAAAGGTATGGTCAATTTGCATCTTTCTCTTTTATTAATGTAGATGTATCCCTCCCTGCTCACTGTTTAAAAACAGTCATTTTTCCTTCTATTGATCATGGTCAGTTACCTCTGACTTTTAACTAACCCTTCTGCTTGTCTTCTGGCCTCTGGGCACATGGATTGTAAAGTGAACTATTGGTGGCCATAACTTAGGGTTTTGCTATGTCTTCAACTCACATGCTACTCTGTGTGGAATTCCATGCCTGAGGAGTAAGTATTAGGTGAGCTTCTATGTGGTGGTGCTGGTTTAAGTATTTTGTGTAACTAAAGTAAACCAGTATCTGGAACAAGTCACAAACACTATGAGAGAAAAATATGTCTTGCCCTTCCAGGAACCTACTTTGGAATTCTCCAAGAAGTAGGTGCCAAACGGAATTGTGTGATTAAATGTGCAAGCATTTTATCAGGAAAAATGCCGATGAGGAAAATAGATGGGGTGAGATCTGGGAGTTGGAAGAATCTGGGAGAACCACTAAAGTGTAATTCAAGTCTGACTCCAGGGAAAGAATGTGGGTGGAAACTTTCTAGCCGGCAGCATAACCCAAGGACAGCTCATCAAGGCTGTGAGTTCTTGAGTCAAAGATGGCTGTCTGAAGAGTGTTATGTCTCCCAGGAATGGGCCTGGCTTTGTATCCATACCGTACTTAGTCATTGTTTGGGGAGAGATTATTCAAAGCATGACCTTGAAGGAAGCCTGGAAATAGATATCAGAACATAGCAACCAAAGCTTCTGGTCAATTTGCTTTCATAGTTGGAAAGTCGGCCACTATTCTCATTATGGATAACACTTTTCTCCTTATTCATTAATATGCCAGTTCTTGATAAGTGATCAGTAGTTATTTTTAACTAATATATAATAAAATTGATTTAATAAAATTGTTATAAAAGTATATCTGAACTTATCTCTTTAGAATTGCCTTTTAAAGTACAGTTATGAAATGCCAAATAAACCTATAATATTATTTTATAGTGACTTAATATTTTAATTTCAAAAATATCATCTAGCTCCTAATATATAACTTCTATTACCAGGGAAGTTTTAAATGTTTTGTTGTTTCAAATAATTTATTCACAGAGAATGATCTATTTTTATCATTGATGATAATCAAAGTACATGTTATGTAAAATATGTGTTTGTGAAGAAATGTAAGCTCCATACATACTATAACTCAATGTTACAAATGACAAGAAATCAACACAGGGATTGAGGTATGATGTTCACATAATTGTATATACATTATTTTAATATCACTAATATTTTAGTATTTTATATTTTATAACAAAGCAGGACATACTTTGTGAATTCACATAAAATTTATTATGACAATTTTCATTAAAAAATCAGTCTCCATTTTATGCAACAGACCACCACATAGTATTATGAAAACTTATTAGAAACATTCTTTTGAATAAAAAAATATACTGACGTGGATTCAGATACCCTGATTACTCTCCTCTCCCTAACTTGAGAATGGTTTTGACCACACATACTACACTTTTCTTTCATATGCTTTTGGTTGACTTACTTTACGTAATATTTTCTTAATATCACATAAACACCTGCTTAATTAATAAAGCCTTGCTTATAACTAACTGCTTTTGCGTTTGGTTAGAAAGAGATCATTTTTCTGATTGTATAAACATTTTAGTATAAAAGCATAAACTTTAAAAATGTGATATATGTAAACATGTGTGTGTAATATAACATTTTAGTTATTGACTACTTTCTTGGAGAATTTAAATGTATAAATTAAAACATCTATTTGCAGAGTTGTTCTGCATCATATTGAACATATTAGGCAATTCCCTCAAATTTCACTAGATGGTGCTATGTATTAAATATAAGGAGTATCATGTTTAGTAATAAACAGTTCATCTTAATGAATTATTTTATTACCATTTTATTATATTTATGGCCAGGAAACAGAAAACTGGCATTAGCTGTTTTTAACAGCACTTATACAACTCATTTATGGAGAGACATAATGGGCACGAATGATGAGAAGGCAAAATGAAAGTGCAGAAGCCTTCCCCTCACACTATGGCCGAGGCTGTTTAATGGTGTGTGAGAGCTTATCCAATTTGACACAGTTCACACTCACCTTCTGTGTTTTCATATCTCTTCTTTGATGGCTAATTGAGTTATAATTTATAAATGCCTTCTAAATCTTCTCTTCTAGAATGTGCAGTAATTATTGATATGTATTAATTGACCATTCAGAATGGATCTGATGAGCCTTAAAGAAAATGCAGGCCTTGACTTTGAAATTGCATATCACAGGTGTTGTCAGACAGAGTTTACTGAGATACCTATCAAAGAAGGTCAAATAAAACACTTTGAAAGTAATAGAAGCATAATCATTACCTTTTAAACAAGTCTGTTTTAGGCCTATTTCAGTAAACCATTCTTTTCTGGTAAATCCAAATTAGAAAAGTTTAAGGATTCTGGCTAATATGTCATTGCATAGCAAAAATTTTATTTTATTTTTTTTTAAATTTTAATTATTTTACTCAGTATTTAAACACCAGAAGTAACTGAGCCGTAATATCTCCTGAAAAAAAAAAAAAATCAAGGCAGATGTTGACCTATGAAATAAAAGCAAGCCTCTTGCATCAAAGATCTTTGGATTTTTAAAACTCCCTTAGGATTTAGCTATAGAAGCTATTTTTAAGTAATGTATAAAGGAAAATGGCTTTGTCCTTCATTGTACCATTTCATTATGATGAATAGACTATAAACCAAACTTTTCCACTTTCCCAAGAGGGCCCTTGTCAACCACCTTGAGCTCACCTGTTACAGTTTTTGTATATTTGCACACTGAGTCCACTGCAAACTGGCCCGATTTTGGACAGTTCTAGAATCATTATCAATGTTATATATGTTTTTCCTCTTTTGTATCAGTTGCCCTTTCTGCTCAGGAAACTTCCCTCAGATGATCACTTAACTTTATTATATATTTGCTATCTATTGTCTGTCATGTTCACTAGGATTTTAGCTCCTTATCTTGTCTAAGGACATGTTTCCTGAACCTAGGTTATACAAACTAAATAGTAATCTGTGGTTGAAAAATCAATACATTAGCTAACACCAAAGGAGCTTAGCGAATAATGTATGCTTTAATTATGGCAAGTAAGTTCAAGAAATATTGTTAAAAGTATATTTGTGTCTGTGTATATAGAGTATTGTTTTCTGCAACTAAGTTTTTTGGGAATAATTTATTTTCACTTCACATTGGAACAAGAATACCAAACCATCCTCAGTTGATTCAATAGCAGACTTAGTTTAACATTTCTCTCTCTCTCTCTCTCTCTCTCTCTCTCTCTCTCTCTCTCTCTATGTGAGTATGTGAGTGTGTGGGGGGGAGGTATTTGTTAGAGAGACAGTGAAAAACAGAGAGACAGACAGTGAACAAAGACAAAGGGAGAAAGGGAGGGAAGAAGATAAGAAGCAAAGAATACAATTTTTCATTTTATATATTTTTTAAAAAATGAAATAACCTCACAGTCTTTTGTGGATTTGTGTGTGTGTGTGTGTGTGTGTGTGTGTGTGTGTGTGTGTGTGTTATATCTCTTATTATGACTAACTTTTAAAATCATCTTTAGTTTATCCCATGATGTCCAAAGAAAGGGATCATGCTTTGATTTAGACTGTTAGCATCAGTATTGCAATTGATAATAGGGCAAACTATGGTTTTCAAAACCATAGTGAGATGAAGGATTATGAGAATGCCAGTATCTTAATGGGTAATATCACATTTCTTGGTCTACTGATTCAGATGTGATTATAATTCTGAATATAAATGCACTGCAATTCAAGTCTACCGTGATTAGATCTGCATTAACTTTCAGAAGTTAATCAAGTTAAGTATGGAACAACTGCATTCTAGGTTATCACCCTTAGCAGCCTTTAAATACAAAATGTGATTGGACTTTTTTATTTTTTTCCTAAAACCAAATTGCTAAAGCATGAACTCTTGTTAGTCCACTCAGTTCCGCTTGAAATGTCTGCTACCTGTTTTATGGAAATGACTTCGGTAAAGTTGACCTCTGATTGGACTAGTAATCATACATTGGTGGCCTTGTTAAATAATGCACTCTGACATTGGCAAGGTGCTCCTTCCTCTCAATGTTTGCTGGCGAGAACAAGTTTTGAAATCACCATTTGAAATTGTTCAGTATTTACAATTTCTCCCTTAGGAATTTGCTTCTGAAATTCATGCTGGTCGGATATGGGTAATGCTGCTGATGTTACTGTTAGTTGCTCATAGTCTTCCTCTGCTTTTTCATGACAATTTCTCACATCTCCACTATTAACATCACTACTGAAATCATCATTCCAATTTCCCTACTTATCAGAATCTGATCTCCAAAGAAAGAAGAAAACGCCTCCTTGTTACCAGTATTTCCAGATTAGCATTTTATTTTATTTGGATGTGAGAAAGTGAGGTATTCATTTTTATTATGTGAAAATGAATATATATGTTTATAATAATAAACAATCTTACCTTATAATAGACAAATATGCAAATTGACCGCACCTTCGCTACGCACAAGCCACGCCCACCAACCAAGCCACGCCCATCAACCACGCCCACCAGGAAACCGTTGAAGGGAAGCACCTGCTCCGATCACAGGAGCCAGCCGAACCCGCTCCTGCGATTGGGTCGCAGGGACGCTGGGGTGCGGGCGGAGCCCAAGGCCCGGGAAGCCGCCCGGGGCTTTCAGGGCCTTGGGCGCCAGCCGGGTGCGTGCTCCGATCGCAGGAGCGAGCCGACCTGGGGGGTCGGCTCGCTCCTGCGATCAGGTCACAGGGACGCTAGGGTGCAGTTTTCACCTGCACCAGTTTTCTGCCGGCACCGGGACCCTGAAAGAAGGTAGAAGGCGGTGGCCACAGCCAAGGCCTGGGTCCCTGGTGCCGGCAGAAAACTGGTGCAGGCAGCCAGGTGAATGAAGGTCTATTGCACGAATCTTCGTGCAAACGGGCTACTAGTTATCAAATATTTAGAAATTAAAATAGTTCTAAGTAACTCATGGGACAGAAAAGAAGTCTTAAAGGAAATTCAATTTAACTAAATAAAAATGTAACATATAAAAATGAAATGTGTGGAATGCATTTGAAGAGTGCTTAAACAGAAAACTAAAACATTAAGTGCATATCCTTTATAATAAAAGGCTAATATGCAAATCGACCAAATGACAGAAAGACCCGTTGTTATAATGCACAATAATGCACACTGACCACCAGGGGGCAGATGCTCAACACAGGAGCTGTCCCCTGGTGGTCAATGCATTCCCACAGGGGGAGTGTCGCTCAGCCAAAAGCTGGGCTCATGGCTGGCGAGCGCAGCAGTGGTGGTGGGAGCCTTTCTCGCCTCCACGGCAGCACTAAGGACGCCTCGGGGGATGTCCACCTGCCGGATGGCCACCCCCCTAAGTTCTATAACACTTAAGCCGGCAGGTGGACATCCCCCAAGGGTTCCCGAACTGCAAAAGGGTGCAGACCAGGCTGAGGGACCCCCCCCCACCCGCCCCACCCAGTGCACTAATGTTGTGCACTGGGCCTCTAGTATTAGAATAAAAGTTGGGTGTCAAATAAATAAGATAGGAAATAGATTTAAAAAGAATATTAAGTTCATAACAAGCAGAAAAGGGAAAAAATAAATATGAGAGCTGAAATAATTTAAGTTAGAACCAGAATAGTCAGAGAAAAGCTGTGAAACAAAACTTGGCTGTTTGAAAAATTATTAAACTTATAACAAAATTAACCACAAAACCCCCAAACCACAAATTACTCACATCAGGAGTGAAGGGTAGAATATTCCTGCATGTCATATAGGCATTAATAGAATAAAAAGTAAATGTTATGAAAACCTCCATGACCATAATTTTGATAATTTATGGAGGTGGGCAAAAGTAGATTTACAGTTATTTGTATGGGAAATAATAGAATAATGAATAAATAATAATATAAAAACTTGTGTTTGTTTATTCACAACTTTAAACCTACTTTTGCCCATTTCTGTAGTTGACTTAGATGAAAGCCATGAACTACCAAAACATAGTTAGGAAGAAATACATAACATGATATTTCAAAATCTATTATATAAATTGAATTTGTGGTCAATATCTTCCTACAAAGGAAACTACATGTCCAGAGAGTTTCACTGTTAAATTCCACAATTATTTAAGGAATAAATAATACCATTATTTTTTAAATCTTGAAAATAAATGAGAAGAGGCAATATTTTCCCATTCATTTTATAAGGTCAACATTTCTTTCTTTCTTTCTTTTTACATATTTTATTGATTTTTTACAGAGAGGAATGGAGAGGGATAGAGAGTTAGAAACATCGATGAGAGAGAAACATTGATCACCTGCCTCCTGCACACTCCCTACTGGGGATGTGCCCTCAACCTAGGTACATGCCCTTGACCAGAATAAAACCTGGGACCCTTCAGTCCCCAGGATGATGCTCTGTCCACTGAGCCAAACCGGTAAGGGCAAGGTCAGCATTTCTTGATACTAAAGCAGACAAATTATATGTAAAGAAAACCACAAAGTAATATGAATCTACAAAATCCCTACAGATAACATCATACTCAATAGTGATACTAAGCAGTTTCCTTGAAAGATCAGGAGCAAGGCAAGGTTTCTACTTTCACCAGTTCAATGACCAATATATGGGAGGTCCTAACCATTGCAGTAAGGAAAGAAAATATATTTACAGACAGGAAAGAGAAAAATGAAAATGTCTCTAATTAAAGAATACTTAAATGTGTAAATATCTAAAGATACATAAAACCTCCTAGAAATAATGAGCTCAGCAAGGTTTCTGGATACAAACATACAGATATAAAGTATATCTCTAGGATAAATGCCTAAGTACAACTGCCAACGTCAAAATGATAAGTGGATTCCATGTAATGAAAGAACATTTAAAATCACTCCAGGATTTCACATTATAATTATTTTTTTTTTATTTTAGCTGTTAAATAGTAATGTCACAGAATATTATCATGGCTAATAAATTGATCATCTTTTGAAGTATTTATTTGCTATCTTTACATCTTTAATCAAGTGTCTTGTAATTTCTTGAGCATTTTATAATTATATTGGATTGTATTTATAGTTATTTATATATTAAAGACACTTATCCTTTGACAAATATCAGATTTTCAAATATATATTTTTGCAAGTTCATTAGCATCGTAACTAAAAATTTAATTTTGAAAAATTTCAATTTGTTAACTTTTTTCTTTTGTGGACATTTTGTTTGTTTTGTTTTGCTGTCTAAGAACTCTTTGATAATTCTGCGTCTTATATCAGCATACAAATCCAGGTTTTGCTAGATTTTTAGCTAAGTCTGTCAAATTTTTGGAGCCATTATTAATGATATTTCTCGCCAAAACCGGTTTGGCTCAATGGATAGAGCGTTGGCCTGCGGACTCAAGGGTCCCAGGTTCGATTCCGGTCAAGGGCATATACCTTGGTTGCGGGCACATCCCCAGTAGGGCGTGTGCAAGAGGCAGCTGATCGATGTTTCTCTCTCATCGATGTTTCTAACTCTCTATCCCTCTCTCTTCTTCTCTGTATTAATGATATTTCTAAAAACAAAATTGTTCCCTAAAATGTTCTTATAAAGAGCTATAATTGATTATTTCATGTTGACTTTTCATCCTGTGACTTTATAAAACTTACTTATTAAAGAAAATTTCTGTTTTGCTTTCCTGGGATTTTCTTCATATATAACTCTATTAAGAACTAGTGCTATGGTGCATGTATTCATGCACATTGAAAGAAAATTAATTAGCACATTGCCAGTGGGGCGGTACTGGGCAAGATGGGGCCAGACATGCCCTGGAGCTAACCTCCTGTTGTCCCTCCCCACTGGCCACACCTGGAGCAGCACTGTGGCTTGAAGGGTATCTGCAGAGTGAGCAGGATCCCTCCAGCAGGTGGGGTCCCTCAGCCTGGCCTACAGGGATGGGACCGAAACTGGCTCTCTGACATCCCCCAAGGTGTCCCGGACAGTTCTCAGGTGACACATCCCGGAATTGGGCTCCCTCTTCTCTGGTTCCAGGGTGAGTCACCCGAGAACCGCAGCTGCCAAGTCACCGCAGCCTGGCAGCTCCTGTGTTGAGCGTCTTCCCCCTGGTGGTCAGTGCACATCATACCTACTGGTTGATCAGATGGTCAGATAGTCGCTTAGCCTTTTATATATAAACTAGAGGCCCGTTGCATGAAGAGATTTGTGCAATAGGCTTTCCTTCCCCTGGCTGCAGGCACCAGTTTTCCTCTGGCACCCGGGACACAGGCCTTCACTCTGGCCGCCGCCTTCAGTCTTTGCTCCTGGAAGAGCGCCACTCCTGTAGCTCCCTCTACCCCCTCCCTCCCCCTCACAGCTGGCATCCTGCCCCGCCCAGCTGCTCCATGCCTGCATGCATGCTGCCCAGAGGACCAGAGCGGCTTGGGGGCGGGGCCATCACCATCTTTGTTGGGTTAATTTGCATACTTACTCCTGATTGGCTGGTGGGCATAGCGAAGGTATGGTCAATTTGAATGTTTCTCTTTTATTAGTGTAGATAGGTGTTGAACCCTGGCCGATGTTACTCAGTGGTTAGACTGATGGGTCACAGGTTCGATTCCCGATCAAGGGCATGTACCTGAGTTGCAGGTTTGGTCCCTGCTCTGGCCCCGTCAAGTCATGTGCAGGAGGCAACCAATCGATATGTCTCTGTCACATGGATGTTTTTCTCTCCCTCTCTCCCTTTCTCCTTCCTTTCACTTTCTCTGGAAAGCAATGGAAAAAATATCCTCAGGTGAAGATTAACAACAACAAAATAGGTGTTGAATTTTGATGGACATTTATCCTACATATGTATATGATTGCATGCTTTTTCTTCTTTTTGGAACTAATTTTGTAGTGTTGGAATTAAATTATTTTAACCAGAAAACAGAGGAAGCTTGACTCTTAGTAACAAAAATACAGTTGAATGACAACATTTTTTTAATCATAAAATAGGTAATCAGGATGTGTTTTATTTTGGAAGCAGTGGCATTCTTCAGATCTCCTTATTGACTTTTATATGACTTGGATATTTAAAACAAAAGAGTGAGATCCCACTAACAAAAGGTTGAGAAATCACCTTATGTAATAAGGTGAGAAATCAGTTTATGTAATACTTGATTATTTATTTTTAAAACACTCATGGTTAATTTCTATCTTTTGTAGTTATACATATTTCATCTCAAACCTTAGTAGAGAATAGAAATTAATGCAAGCCTAATAAAAAAGCTTTTCCTGATCTTTGGACAAGAATAAATTAATAAGACAGTTTAAAAATGATTGTTTGCCTTCATATATTGTTATGGCATTTTGAGAATCAAAACGTAAGAAAACATAACAAGTAACAGAGTACATGTGTATGTATTTTTCTATTCTGGGTAAAACAACATGTGACAATTATATATATATATACAATTTTGGAGTTTTCATTTGAATGAAGGTCAAGTAATCAGGAATAGAAGAGATCTAGTTCCTTATCAATGCCATCCCATATATTTTTTGTTTTTTAACTAAAGATACATATTGGTTATATGGTATGAATTGGTGGTTGTTACAATTTATGAGTCATCTCTGGAAACATAGAGGGATTTCCAGAGATTTGAACAATTCCTTACAATTTCTGTGCACATTTATTCTGAAAACAAAGCAGTAAAGCCCAAGCTAGTTTTTTTGTGAGCCTTACTCCTGCTTGTCAATACATACCACAAAATTACCTATCACAGATTCTGAAAGCATCCTAGCCATAAATTTCAGTCAAAACTTTCAAAAGGGCAAGCAAAGTAAATAGTCTGTGTATAAATTACAAATGCCATGGATTTAGTACTTCCTGGTTTCCTTTTATACAGTGCTGAGCTAATACATTGTTTATAAATATTTTGAGAATCTTTTAAAACATCCTGTTCCATGTTTTCTGTGGAAAAACTGAGCAAAAGCTGAATTTTTTTTAATGTGCTAGATATAAAGATAAGAGATTTATAGAAGAAGTACTTTTGTAGCTTTCACACTAATCTAGGGACTGTGGTACAAACATAAGGATTGCTTCCTTGGAATACAAATAATAGCCTTAGAGTAATTCATTAATGATGCTAATTTTAATATTGATGCTAACTTAATGCAAAATCCCCCTTCACAAATCCAAAAGGCAATGTGGGCTGATGATATTAACTGCCATGTTCCATAATTCTATACCTAGATTTATCACAGCACTGGACCCCTGAAAACACTGAAAATAATAATTTATTCATATGTTTCTTTGTTTTTATAGCAAAGGTGGAAATTTATTGAAGAACAAGTACAGACTCCCACATGGGGAGAGGGAAAGAGTCCCACAGAACTGAATCCCATGTAGGGAGGGGGAAGAGTCCCCCATATGTTTCTTTTTTATGATAAGTTTCTTGAAATAGGGACTGTGTCTTCACATATTTGGATCTCTAGCAGCCATTCTGTATCTTACACATAATCTAATAAATAAGAGGAGGAGAGTCATGTTTGTCAAACATTTACAACTTCAGTTGGGGGGTAAATCATTTTTAAAATGTAACTGCAGCAGTGACAAGAGCCATGGGTATGCACCTTACATGAAGTATGGACAAAGCGTATATCCTGTGACATCACCCCATTTCAGAGAGTAGTAAACAGAGGCCCAGGAAAGGTGAAATAACCTTCCAAGCTGCTTCCGCTTTTACGGGGCTTAATAAAAGAAATGCAGTCCCTATCTCCTTGGCTTTGAAGCCTTGGTTCTATGTACAAAACTACAAATATTTTCGCTCTCAAAAAGGCAACATGAGCGACGCCATTCTTAGGCTGACCTGCGTGTGCTTTGAAATGTCCGGAGTAGGGAGAAGTGTTACATTTTCTCCAGCTACAAGGGCACCAAGCCTCCACTGTCTCTATGAGCTGGCTGGCTGGAATCACCTTCTTTTGTCTGAGGACTCGCCGTGTTACACATGTCACAGAGCACAGAGGCTGAATCTTTTGATGGGTGTATATGGTTTTGGAAAGAACACAAACCTAGGTCATTAACTCCTATTCCACACTGAAGCCCAGACCACCCCCTTACAGCTATGGCCTCACTCAATTCCCTCTTACAAAAGGTGTTCTATGGATTACACATTGTCGGTGTGAGGAAGATCTCTAATGATCAGTCAGCTCTTCTGATACAAGATTATGTTCAAACTTATAGCATGCAACACTAACTCTGTGACTTCATATATCATGTATATTTATTTTAATTTAAGACCAGTCTGAGCCCTAACCCAATAATTTAGACTTTTGCTTCAAAACCTCTTTTTGCTGGCTCTTGTAGTTTTCTTCCCATCAGCTAGTGTGGTTTTAAAACAAACACTCTGCTGATGGTAAAAGCTTCAGCTCAAAATTCTGAAGTATAAGGGGAACTCTGGTGTGCCAAGTTCAGCCAGCAGTATCTTTAACTAACTCTCATCACAGGAAGTCAAATGTTGTTGCATTAACATATTTTCATGGTTGTTTTTTTTAATCTCAAATCATATGTATTGCTCCCGTTTTCTCATGCCTAGGCAACATAAGTCTTGTTCTTTACTCTTTGGCTGATTGTTGTTGTTTTTTGTACAAATTTTATGAGTTTCCAAAGCTATGACAAAATGTTACCCTTTCTTTTCTAGAGATACTTTCAGAAAAAATAATTTACTTAGAATTCGGTGGAGTATTTATTATGACTTTTGTACTTCTACCTGGAAGTCAACCTTGCCCTGACATTTTACCAATTCTTACTGTTCTACTCAATAACCTGGACACCCCAGTACTATGAATCTATACTTACGTGCAAGCACTTTCTAGAAGCCAATAATACTCAAGTCTTTGTGACAAAGTACTAAAATCTCTATGTTCTACTCAAAGGCATCCTCAGAAAAAACGTTACACAGACAGTGACAAAAAAGTCATTGCAGCTATCCCAGCAGTAGGTGAGTTCCACCAATGATCAGTCATTCATAACACATCATAGTTCTCTTTGGGGCATTTCTACTAAGGGGAAGTCATGTGATTTCTTAATTAAATCACCATGTTTTCCCCTCCAGCCTAATTTTTGCTCAATATTCATGACTAGATATTGGCATTTATTTTGATTTTTTAAAAAATATTTATTGTTGAAAGTATTACATATGTCCCCTCCCCTCCCCATTTACCACTTATAGCCTGAACTTGCCACCCACCCCAGGCCTTCACCACCCTATTGTCTGTGTTCATGGGTTATGCATATCTGCATAAATGTTTTTAGATTGATCTCTTCCCACCCACTCACCCCCACCTTCCCTCTGAGATTCTGCAGTCTATTCCTATTTATTGACTTTTAAACTTTAAAGATTATACTGAATCCAGATACCCTGGAATCTTCACCATTGCTGATTCCTGATAATGAAGACCCCTTTCCCATGAACAAAATAATAAAAGTAACTGGAAAGGGCATGCATTAGGTGATGAATATGAAGAAGGAAATTACAATTATTCCAGATGGCAAATATTCACATTGCTTGGTCTTTCTGCTTTTAGCATATACAGAATTTGTTCAAGTGAAGCAATCCTAAACTTTCATCCATTTGTTCAAATATGCTTATAATTTTATAAGGCATTTTAGAATGTGTGAACATAGCCAGATCCAACAAATAACTTTTCTAGGGGACAAGGGAATTGATAATCTTTGGTTAAGTGTTTGTATGGGTTACTGTTGGTGTCCCTTGTTAGGGCACCATAATACCGGGGTTCTTGTCCCAGCCTTACAAAGGGTTCAGCATTCTGGAGAAAGGGGCTGCAAGTAGATTCAAGAAGGAGTCCAAGGACGAAAGATATTTTTGAAAGGCATTGGGGGTCAGAGGAGCTTCAGCTAAAAGGAACTGAAGACTCTCTTTGTCTAGGACCCCGTGCTTTTATTATAACACAATTAGTCCCAAGGCAAGGTGGAAATATACACTTCAAAGGGTAAGGTATCAAAGGGTACAGAAGCATTATCAGTTTGGGGAATATCCTACAGCTGTTCAGGTGTTTGACCAACAGGAGACAATAAAATGCCCTGAGCTGTCTGGCAGCAGACAATCCTCTTCAGGTTTAGGAGAAGTGCCATTTAGCCATTTCCAACAGGTAAACTGCATTTGACTCAACCCCTGTTGAGCTCCCCAAGCTTCACCAACCTTTTGGTGAAACTCTTATAATTATTACATGCTGGAATTAGTTCTTGGAAGGTTACTTTTGCAAGGACAAACTAGGGATATACATATTTTTTTTATCTTGATACATTAATGCAAATAAAATACATCTCAAAATTAGATCTCAACCACATATGTTTGCCACTTATTGACAGATGTGATTGTGTCTGACAACAACCTTCCAATTGTTTCATTTAAGTATAAGTGACTTAAGAATATCCCTTCTAAGCTCTCTCCATAATACCTCATCATCTTAAAGCAAATGGGCTAAGTGTGCACCAAAGCAAACTGTTGGTGGGGAGTCTACATTGATCAACAAGTTCCTCCTTGCTTAGAATGTCACCAAAAGCTCAGTATCAGAATTCTTTTTTGATGCATTAACCAAAGACAAATACCTGAAAATGTCCCCATTCAGACTTAGATGAAGACTTTCCAAAAATAAATGCCAGGTTTATTACTTAATAGGTTTGATGTGGCTTAGATGTTTATTTATTAGGCAAAGAAGACGATTCTCTGGGTGCTGTTCTCTTTCCACCGAAAGGTCACCCACGAGAGATCATTTCTTCTAGGAACCAAAGTAAAACCAGGTGGAATCACTATAATTAAGGCTGTGGAACTGGAGTCCCAACTGGATTTTAGAACAATGACTTCAGGGTACACATCCTGAGAAATCATTAGAGCCACAAAATAAAGAAAATCAAGAAGTTTTCCTGCAATTATTTTCTATGTTTATTATCTTCAAACAAACAAAAAGACAGTCTTCTTTTAAAATGTTGCTATCTAGGCCCGACACACAGAGATTATGATTCTATGTATTTGAAATAAGCCCAGTCCTCTAGTGATCTGAATTTTTTAAAAGTGATCAAAATAACTCTTAATTGAACAAGAGTTTTGTTTGTTTGTTTTAATTTGTTGTTGTTATTGTTCTTAGGACTTCCTCCTTCTTGTTTTGATCTGGTGTAATTTTTTTCATGCAAGAAAGTAATGTGTCGATAAAGCCTTACCTATAACTTTTATAGCAATGGATTAGAGCTGATAATTAAATATTGTGAAATATCTAATTTACTATTATACATAATGCTATTTTGAGTATCATTCCATAGAAGTCTCTATGCAGATATCTGATTGTTTATTCAGAAGGAGAAAAGTTAATCTGATCTACAATTATAGTTCTGGCATCCTTTCTTGCATTACTAGTAAGTATTATCCTTAAAATAAAAATGGGTGAAAAAAAATGTAATTATCACAATATGCTTATTTTAACTTAGTGTAATGACATAGACCAGTGGTCGGCAAACTCAGTCAACAGAGCCAAATGTCAACAGTACAACAATTGAAATTTCTTTTGAGAGCCAAATTTTTTAAACTTAAACTTCTTCTAATGCCACTTCTTCAAAATAGACTCGCCCAGGCCGTGGTATTTTGTGGGAGAGCCACACTCAAGGGGCCAAAGAGCTTCATGTGGCTCTTGAGCCGCGGTTTGCCGACCACTGGACCAGGACATTGGAAAGCAACTACATTTGTGGGAGAATTTAGAAAATCACCAAGCATGCTCAGGGGAAGTAAGAGACTCAGAAAAGTCCTGAGAAAATCTTAAGTTTATAGTTCAAACTGATGATCTGGGTATAGATACATCATACAAAAGTCATAAAATACAAATAAAATAAAATAAAAAAAACCCCAGCAAATTCGGGGTTGGGGGAGGGATCTCCAGAGTTTCTCTATTATAAGATTAAAATGTCTTGTTTTCATCAAAACATCACAAAGCATGCTAAGAAATAAGAAAGTATGGCCCATTCAAAGAAAAAAGAAACCAATGGAAACTATACTTGTGAAATGTCAGTTGTGGACTTACTAGACCAGTGGTCGGCAAACTGCGGCTCGCAAGCCACATACGGTTCGTGAGCCTCGATTTGCCGCTCTGTTGACTAATGAGTTTGCCCACCACTGTCCTGGTCCTTTAAATACTTAGCTCCTAAAAGGGGAAGAAGATAAAAAGAAAAGAAAGAAACAAAAGGTGCCAGTCCTTTAAACCCCTAAAATTTCCTTCATCTGGAGGAGAAGCTTGCAACAATGATGGGGAGGGCTGCAGCAGCGTCTGCCCAGCTCTGTCTGCATCTGGGCCATCAGAAGGTACAATCAGCAACAGGGCGCACATCCTGATACTTGGAGGACTGCCCACTCTGCCTTTCACAAGCTGTATACATGCTACTCCAGAAACTTTGGAGGAAAGCTGGGGGCGGGGGAGCTGCTACTGTCTAAGAGCTGCAAATGACTAAAATTTACCAAAATTCACCTCCCAATCCTTCCAGAGAAGTTCAAAGACTTCCATAGAATCTGAAGTTCAAAAATAGTTACAACAGACATATTATGTCTATGTAATCACTAGAACTTTTTTCTTGTAAAATTGAAACTTTATACCTAATGAAGAACAAATTACCTTTTCTCCCACCCGCTAGCAACTACCATGCTACTTTCTGTTTCTTTTTGACTATGTAAGATACTTCATATTAACAGAATTAAAAATAAATAAATAAATAAATAATAATAAATAAATAAATAAAAAAGGAAAAACTGGGCCCTGGCTGAGTAGTTCAGTTGGTTGGAGAGATTGTGGGTTTGATCACTGGTCAGGGCACATAAAAGAATCAACCAATGAATGCATAAATAAGTGGAACAACAAATTGATGTTACTCTCTTTCTCTCTAAAAGTCTATCAATCAATAAAAATAACTCATATGTAGAATCTAATGAACCAAATAAACTAATGATCAAAAATAGACCCAGAGTCATACAAGCATGGGTGGGAAGGAATCAACCAATGAACCTGTTTGCATATATGCTTGACCTGTGGGCACAGACAATGGGGTGGTGAGGGCCTGGGGGTGGGGAGGAGGATGGGAGCGGGCTATAAGAGGTTAATGGGGGAAAAAAGAGAAACTATGTAATACTTTCAACAATAAAGATTAAAAAAAAGGAAAACTAAACTTGATAATGCAAGGGGGTTGAGTAGATTTGTCTATTATTCACAAAAACATCCTTGCCTTATTTTTCTTTGAAAGATCTTATTAAATTAGAAATTTATGAAGATTGTCATGAGTCATTTCTGATTTCTTATAAATGGCAAAACTCATATTTTTCTTCCTAGTTTTAGCATTGGTTCAAGATAATTTTCTTCACTTTAATCTCTAGTAACAATTCACAGTGATGTGTATTTCAACATATCTGATGAGAATTGAGAGTGTTTTAAGACTATAGAAGACAAGACCATTGAATTCAATTGGTTGATGCTTGCTAAACCTTGTTGAGTTCAATTTGTGACTTACTGGCTGAAACAGTTTGAATATATGCTTGTTAATTTATAAAATCTACAAAGAATAAATTTAAGATAAATTTAATGATTTATATGCTATTATTTTGGAATTTCTTTTCTTTTTTTAAGAATTAGTCATTACTATCAGTTTAAAAAATTGTTAAAAATAGGCATTTGACAGTAGAGACATTTAAATACTATCGTATTGATATTCATTTTCTCTAAGGTAGCTATATTTATTTTTTAAATATATTTTTGTTGATTTCAGAGAGGAAGGAAGAGGGAGAGAGATATAGAAACATCCACAATGAGAGAGAACCATGGATTGGCTGCCTCCTGCAAGTCTCCCACTGGGGATTGAGCCCACAACCCGGGCATGTGTCCTTGACCGGAATTGAACCTGGAACCTTTTAATTCGAAGGTCAATGCTCTATCCACTGAGCCAAACTGGCTAAGGCTCTAACTTAGCCATATTTAATGAGAAGTTGTAGTACTAACAAATTCTGAGTTACATGTGTAAGAAAAATGATTGAATCAGTTTCTGAGTTACTCAATACTATATTGTTAAATTATAGGTACAACTAAATGAGGATTGATTGTAATTTCAAATGGATTGTAAAAACTAGAATTTTCTGTATGAGATGCTTAATCCTCTTCAGCTTTTATTAATGTTGGTCCGATAAAGGGTTTAGAGACTTGAGCCATAAGATTAAAATCTTAATCCTAAATCTTCTCAACTATAAAAAGGCCAAGATTAGTCAATGATTATCTTTTTTTTTTATTATTAATGGACTTTTTTCCCAATGTTGAGCTTTGTTGTTCACTACTACATAAAATTTAAATTATAGTTATCTCTGATAAAATTTATTGTGTCAACAAAAATGTAGATATAAATCCTAAGAACAAACTATAGGAGTGGAATGAAAACATTAATCAACTATGTGATCCTACCTGTTCAGATGCCAGGGACAGGGACAGAAATGTCTAATAAACAGCTGACAAGACACTCAGAACAATGCTTTCTCCTGTTAAATGCCAGTTAGAAAGCAAATATGAGATATACTTGTAATTGGTGAATTACAATTTTAAAAGTCTGATTGTGTGCCTGGTCGGTGAGGCTCAGGGGTTGAGTGTCTACCTATGAGCGAGGAGGTCAGGGTTCAATTCCCAGTCACGGCACATGCCTGGGTCGCTGGCTCCATCCCTGGTTGGGGGTATGCAGGAGGAAGCCAATCAATTATTCTCTCTCATCATTGATGTTTCTATCTCTCTCTTCCTCTCCCTTCCCCTCAAATCAATAAATAAAAATATGTTTTTTTTTTTTTTAAACTGATTGTAAAAGCTTCTTGAAAATATGGCATGAGTCACCACTTACATGATGACTTTCTGGTTGAAGGTTGTATACACAGCAGCTTGAAAACATGCTTTTTCAATGAATAATCAGTGGATGGCCAGGATGGCACAAAAATCTATCTCACATTGCTGAATGATCAATCACACTGAAGTTTATAAGCTTATACACTGTTATATCACATACTTCTTGTTCTAAAGCATTTTGACTGACATCAGTTACAAAATATGCCATGTCAGCTGTTCACTCTTTTAACAGTTAGAGTGGGTACCCTTGCTTTTCTGTGGAATTTACTTTTAATAGAATCCTTACCTCTGGTTGCAATAGCAGTTATTTTTTTTTTTCAAGAAACAATTTATTCTTAAAATCTTGACAAAATAATATGGTGTTGCAGATAAGTTGGCAGCTTAGTTTTTAATTATTTACCACTTAAACTACACAATTTCACTAAAATTTGGGTTAGTTTTATAATGCAAGGTAAGTAAAAGAAAGACAAAATGGTTCATTGATGGGCAGTAATGGCAGGGTCTAAAATGAGTAACAAAGCTTGGTAGAGATCAACTTGACAGACTTCAAAGATATTGTATTCTTAAGTACTTATTATGTAGGTGACTATAATTTGTGTGGAATTAAGTTTAAAGAAATTGAAAGTTACTGACATTATGTTTATAGAATTTTCCAGAATTTGAGAAATGTTGAGGAAATTATAAATTTCTCCTTTAATCTTGCTTAGACTTGCTTATTGAAACACTCACACACACACACACACACACACACACACACACACACACACACAAAGAAACATAGAAAACTCTGAGGTCACTTTCTCCATCCTCCTATATTGCTCACTTGCCTGACTAAAATGAAAAGTGTCACCAATGATGCATCTAGTAATTAAAACAATCTCAGTCTGAAAGGAATGACATATTTCTGTTCTTTTGATGCAGGTAAGGTAGTAAAGAACAAAATACTTGCTCCTTTTCAAAAAGTGAATTCAGAAAGTATTATAAGATCCTCATAACCTAGAATGGATAATAGCTTGGAAAATTATATTAAAAATAAATAAGCAAAATGTGAATAAAAGACATATACTGAATTTTGTATTTCTTTTTATTTGTTTTAAAATGTATATATATATATTGTTGATAGTATTACAGATGTCTCCCAATTTACCCCCCCTTTACCCTCCTCTGCCCACCCCTTACCCACCCCTGCCCAGGTCTTCACTACCCTATTGCCTGTGTCCATGGGCTATGCCTGTAAGTATATAAGCTTATCTCTTCTCGTCCCCCTACCCCCACATCAAGGTATGTCAGTCTGTTCCATGTCTCTATGCTTTGGGTCTTATTTTATTGGTCAATTCATTTTGTTCATTGGATTCCACAAATAAGTGAGATCATATAATAGTTGCCTCTCTCATATTGGCTTATTTTGCTCAACATAATAGTCTCTGGGTCCATCCATGCTGTCCAAAGGATAAAGATCTGTTTATATATAGAGTGGCCAGATTATTATGACCACTTGACGTTTGTAGGCAAATTAGCCGTACACTGCATCGTATGGGATATGGAAGCCAAAGGCCTGTTCGAACACCTTTGCTGTCTGCAGTTGCCAAGATAAAAATGTCTCCAATACACACAGGAACACAAGGATTGGACAGTCGAGCGTTGGAAAAAAGGCATGTGGTCCGATGAATCACGTTTCCAGTTGCATCACACAGATGGCAGAGTGAGAATTTCGTGGAAACATCATGAAAGCATGCACCCCACATACATGAGTACAACCCTTCAAGCTGGTGGGGGCAGTGTTATGGTTTGGGGCATGTTTTCCTGGCATGACTTGGGCCCTTTAATTCATGTGGAACAATGTCTGAATAGCACAGCATACCTAAGTATCATTGCTGATCAAGTTGATCCTATCATGTTGATGGCGTATCCCAATGGAGATGGCTTCTTCCAACAAGACAATGCGCCATGCCACGGTGCTCGTATTGTGCAGGAGTGGTTTCAAGAACATGAGGGAGACTTTACTTTTCTTAGGTGGCCCCCACAATCACTAGATCTCAATCCAATTGAGCATTTGTGGGACGCAGTTAAAAAAGCCATCAGGCAGCTGGTTCCACAACCATCAAATCTCATCAGGCATGGTGTCAGATTCCTCACATCACCTTTCAACATCTCGTGGAGTCAATGCCAAGAAGAATCACTGCAGTATTGAAGGCAAAAGGTAGCCCAACGAAGTACTGATGGGATGGTCATAATAATCCGGCCACTCATACACACACACACACACACACACACACACACACACACACACACACCCTACCTAATAATAGACAAATATGCAAATTGACCGCACCTTCGCTACGCCCAAGCCACGCCCAGCAGCCAAGCCACACCCACAACCAATCAGGACAAGTATGCAAATTACCCCAACAAAGATGGCGGCTAATTTGCATATCAAGACAGCGCAGAAAGAAGCCAAGAGATGCTGAAGGGAGCAAAGCTGCGGAGAAGCAAGTAAGCCGGGGGGAGGAGAAGGGAGGAGCGGAGGCGGGGCCGGGGGAGAAGGAAGGAGAGCCGGGGGACAAGGGAGGAGCGGAGGCGGGGCGGGGAGAGTCCTGCAGGAAACCCTATTGCAGGATTTTTCCTGCAACGGGAATACTAGTATATATATGTGTATACATATTAATTGATTTCAGAGAGGAAGGGAGAGTGAGATAGAAACATCAATGATGAGAGAGAATCATTGATCAGCTGCCTCCTGCACGCCCGGGCATGCCCTCACTGGGAATCAAACTGTAACCTTCTGGTTCATAGGGAGACACTTAAAAACTGAGCCACACCACCTGGGCAAGAGATCTGTCTTTTTACAGCTGCCTAGTATTCCATAGTGTAAAGTCCCACAGCTTTTTTATCCATTCATCTACTGATGGGCACTTGGGCTGTTTCCAAATGTTAGCTATTGTATATAATGCTAAAATTAATATTATTAAAGCTTTGCTTATCTGAAGTCAAAACAATAATTGATTATTAAAAATGAATGAAAATTTATATAATCATGAGAGGTAATAAACATATTTATGTTTTGCTTTGTTTCCTTGATTTTTTATGAAACTATATATTTTAAATAACAACTTTATTGAGACAATCCACATATTAAATGTGATCCATTTAGTGGTTTTAGTATATTGAAAGGATTATGCAGTCATCACTACTATCTAATTTTGGAACATTTCATTCCTCCCAAAAGAAAATGCACACCAATTGTTCCCCATTCATTCCAACTCTATCCCCAGCACCTGGAAAACACTAATACACTTCCCATCTTTATTTTATTTATTTTTAAATTTATTTATTTTATTGATTTTTTTTTAGAGAGAGGAGGAGTGAGTGGAAGAGAGAAAGTGAAACATTAATGAGAGAGAGAAATATCAATCAGCTGCCTCCTGCATAGCCCCAGCAGGAATAAAGCTCAAAACTCAGGCATGCCCTGATCAGAATTAAACTTGTGACATCTTGATGCATAGGATAACACTCAACCAACTTAGCCACACTGACCAGGGAAACTTTCCATCTTTATTTATTAGACTAGAGGTCCAATGCAAGAAATTCGTGCGAGGGCATTGGCCCCCGCCTTGGCGGCGTCCGCCTCTGCCTCTGCCATTGTCCACCGCTACAGGGCCTCTGTCACCTCTGCCTCAGCCCCTGACCACCAAGGCTTTGTCCCAAAGGAATGATGTCTGGTCTAATTAGGATATAATGCTTTTATTATTATAGACTAGAGGCCTGGTGCACGAATTCGTGCATGGGTGGGGTCCGGGCAGCCCGCCCTGATCATGGCCAATCGGACAGGCCAGCGGGGTCAGAGAGGGGATGTGGGAGGTTGGTGGGGCAGCCCAGCCCTGGATGGGGGTGGGGGAGGCTGATTGAGGACGGGTTGAACTTCCAGTCAAACTCCTGATTGATGGGACAATTTGAATATTAGCCTTTTATTATATAGGATAATGTATATATTTAATATTAATGAAATTATAAAAAACAGGGTGTCCCCAAAAAATGTATACACACTATGTCTGTAGATTCTATTACATTTTTAAAATGAAATGCATTTTAATAAACACTGCTTTTATAATTATTCAAAGTATATATGCATTTTGGGGGACACCCTGTATATGGCCTTGCTGTATCCGGCTTCTGCCACTTAGAATGTTTTCAAGGTTCATCATTGTTACATGTATTAGCAATTCATTCTTTTTATTGCCAAACAATATCTCATTGTATGGATAAACATTTCATTTAGAGATTCATCGAATGATACACATTTGAATTGTTTCTATCTTTTCACTATTAATAGTAAAGCTGAAATGATTCTTTATGTACATGTTCTCATGGAGAATTTTGTTTTCTTTTCTCTTGGGTATATAACAAGGAATAAAATTGCTGAATCATATGATAACTGTGTACTATTTTGAATAGCCTAACAATATTCCAGAATAGTAAGTTTTAAAATAGGGAAAATAAGTATGCCATAGCTTTATTTTCCCAAAATTGTTTTAGGTAATCTGAATAACTTTCATTTCCATATTTATTTTAGAAATATAATTTTCAATTTCTGCAAAATAATAACATGAGCTTTTTAAAAATAGAGTTTGTGTTGAATTTGCGATATGTTTGTAGAATATTGCCATCTTAGCAGTGTTCTACATTGTTCCATGAAAATGGATGTCTTTCCATTTATTTAAGTCATCTTTATTTTTTTCAAAAATGTTTTATAGTGTTCATTGTACAATCTTGCACTTCTTTTTTATTTTTCATAACAAGTTTATTATTTTCAATACTATTGTAAATAAGACTTTTAATGTTATTGTTAGAACATATAAATAAAATTGATTTTTATATTGATTTCATGTCCTGTAAGCTTATTGTTCATATAATTTTAGTGGGTTTATAAGATTTTCTACATACAAGAAAACATCATCATTGAATATAGTTTTACTTTTTTTTTTCTTTCCAATCTCTGTGCTTTAAATATACAGATCTTTATTGCTTAATTGACCCAGGTAGAACCCAAAGTACAATGTTGAATAGAAGTGGCTAAAGCGGAATTCTTGTTTTCTTTCTAATTATAGAGTATTTCCTTGATCTTGAATGAACAATTCTCAGAAAAAATAAAACACAGTTTCAGATTCAAATGTTGTAATTATTTTATCTAACTTAAAAATAAAAACATTGTTAAATAAAATGATTTTCAAAAATATACTTTATTAATTTCACTTGTCATCACAACATTACTCAAGAAAATTGCAAGTGCATACTGTTAAACCAGTAATTACTTTTGTGAAAATAATACTAACTGTGACAGAACAAAAATAGTAATGAATTTTAAAAGCTATCATTACTGGTGAATTTTAAGTGTTTGCAACTAATTCAAATGATAATTTTAGAAATCAATATTAATGACCTAGACAAAAAACTGGCAAGGTAGAGTACAGTTCTACATTTTTAGAACATTTATATTCTAAGTAAAAATAAAATATTAAAACATGCATAAGCATAAAGATTACATAAGTGCACAAAGCTTATACATGAGTATAACAAATTTACACAAGTAGGTAAGTCAACAAAGATTTACCAGGCTTCCAAACATTAACATAAATGCTCGGTTATTTAGTAATTGATATTCAATGTAAACAGTATAATTTCTTTTCTTTCAGAAAAATATTTTTATTATTAACAGCAATTGTTACTTATCTAATTTGATGAAAATATATTTCAAAGTCCATTTACATTTTGCTACTTTAACAACTCTCTTTGTGCTATAAATTACCATATACATTTCTGTACTTGGTTGAAATGAAGAGCAATTGATACAATTCTGTTATGTACTTATTATAAGTGGCAGATATTCTCAATGTAGGATCTTTGGGAAAAGATGCAGAGTATGCATTGTAACTCAAACATCAAACTCATCTCATTGGAAGCCCAAGAATATGAGTGAGATAATAATAATATAGTTTCAATCATCCTGGTTTAAATCTACATGCTATCAACCTCACATTGAAATTTTCTTACTATTTTAGTACTTTTCAGAGTTATAGGGTATACTTGAAATATATTCAAAACATCCAGACTGCTCACAATTGCTTGCATTTTTGCTTGCACCTTTGTTCTAAATTGCCATTGTTCATTTTACTCTGCTAATAATATCTGGTCTTGTCTGTTTTCCCCAATTATTAAAACAAACAAACAAACACCTGACTTTATGAGTATGTCATAGCTCTTTCAGCCATCCACAGTTGTTTCCACATCAAGTGGCTTCCAAGCTCCAGGGTGGCCATTCCTGGACCTGTTCTAAGTGCCAAACTCTCTAGCTGAAACCATTCTTCCTGTCCAAAGTTTGATTCTTCAGAATTTGCCACATCTAATCAGTGGTGGATTTACTGTTTTTCATTTTGCTTACAAATTCTGTTACATCAGTCACCCAAATTCTCCAAGATATGTCAATACTTTAGAGCAGATGTGACATCATGTTCTTAGCTGACTTTGCTTCTGTGATCATTATTGAAACTATACTTGTCTGGATAAGGGGAGTCGTCTAATTTCACATAATATGCACATATGTATGTCAATTGTAGGTTAGTTTGCATACAAATAGCTCAATTTGCCTATATTTAATAGTACTATTTTAATTTTATTAAGACTTATTTGGGGTCTTCTAGGGCAGCTACCCTCCATGTTGTGACTCAATGAACCAGGCAGAAAGAGAAGTAACCATTCTGCAGATTTATCATCTGGGACAAATGATCTCCTCAGTCAGTGTGGCTGGCAAGAATGATGGAGGGTCTTAGACCAACAATCAAATGCCTCAGCTCAGAAATGACAGAATCACTGCTGTTCACCCCCTATTGGCCAGACCTAGTCACGTGGCCTCTCCAGGCTGCAGGACAGCAGCATGCTTGTTTCTGTGCACTTTATTATTATTTTTTTCTTTATTGTTGAAAGTATTACATAGGTCTTGCTTTCTTCGCCATTAACTTCTTCCAGCCCTCTAGAAATACATTACATGTCCTTAGGATTGATGAATTGCAGAGTCCCAATGTACAAGGGACAAAGAAAGTCAGAAAGCTTTAAAAAATGGTGCACTTATAGTCACCACTTGTCATATAATTGATAAAATGTGATGAGTAAAAACTATATGAGATTTTATTGTATCAGTTCATTATTACCATTACAAATGAATATTTTATTTTTTATTAACTACTAGAGGACCAGTGCATGAAATCCGTGCATGGAGGGGGGTTCCTCAGCCCGGTCTGCACCCTCTCCAATCTGGGACCCCCTCAGGGTATGTCCGGCAGTCAGACATCCCTCTCACAATCCGGGACAACTGGCTCCTAACCACTTGCCTGCCTGCCTGATCACCCCTAACCCATCTGCCTGCCAGCCTGATCGCCCCTAACCCCTCTGCCTGCCAGCCTGATCACCCCTACCTTGACCCCCTGCTAGCCTGATCACCCATACCTTGCCCCCCTGCCTGCCTGATCACCTCTAACCTCTCTACCTGCCTGCCTGATCGCCCCTAACTTCCCTCCCTTGCTGGCCTAATCATCCCTAACTGCCTCTGCCTAGCTGGTTGCCCCTAACTGCCCTTCTCTGCCTGCCAGATCTCGCCCCCAACTGCCCACCCTTGCTGGCCTGATCTTGCCCTCAAATGCCTTCCCTTGCAAGCCTGGTAACCCCCAACTGCCTTCCCCTGATGGCCTGATCACCCCTAAATATCTCTGTCTTGGCCCCTACCACCATGGTTTTTTCCGAAAAGAAATTGAACATCTGGAAGATTGCCGGTCGACCCGGTCTAATTAGCATATTACCTTTTTGTTAGTATAGATAGATTATATAGGATAGGATTGCTTAAATGGGGATGGGGAGAGCCTTTTTCAGCAGGAGGAGATGCTCTTGGCAGACAAAAACACATAATCCCTATATCTTGACTGATAGCCAGCCATATGCACTATACTACCAAACTGGTCATTAAAAAATTGAATCACTTTCTTACACCTTACACCAAACAGCTGTTGTCCTTAAAACCTCTCCTCAGCCCCCACCTTAGGTTTTACCTTCGTAGTTCACCCAGAATAGGTTCTGATTGGTCAGTTTCTATGCCAGTCAGCATCAAAAGCTCCACCTCCTAGGCAGTCATTGGCTCCTCACAATTCACCCAGATTTGGTTCTTATTGGTTGGTTTCTATGCCAGTCATAATCTCTGGGCCTGATCATAGAGGCAGGGCTGATCATCAGCTGCCCCAGGCTGCTGGTGAGCGGGCTGAACTGCTGACCTCTGGAAGAGAGAGAGGCTTGGCTGCTGGTGAGGCCTGCTTCTCTCTCTGGGCCTCGCCAGCAGCTGCTGCCACTGCTGATCAGCCCTACCTCTCTCTCTCTCCGAGAGGTCAGCAGTTCAGCCCGCTCACCTGCTGCATGTGCAGCCTGGCATTCAGTTGAGCCTTCAGTCATTTTGGATGTTACAACGCTGGCTCTTTATATATAGAGACTATTTAACCTTCAATGACCTATCTATTCTTTTTATTGCACTTCCTACTATTCTCTCTATTCCCTTTTTCTGCATTCTAGTAATTTCTTATATATATAACATATATAACATATATTTTTATTGCCTACAATATGTGAATAAAATTATGTTCTTTATCACTTTTAGTATATATTTTCATTTTGGTATTATATCTATGTATTTACAGCATTCTTCAAAAGTTCATCCCTCCTCTGCTGCTTCTCAGCCTGTTTCCACAGTGCTTCTTGTCCCAGCTCCTTAGTCACTGGCTTTTGTGTCCTACTGAAGGGCTAAATCATTTCCTGTCATTTATAAAATGAAATATTCAAGTGATGCTTTTGCAATAATTATGCAAGATTATTATACATTGTCTTTTTTCTGAAGTATTTATTTTCATAATAAATTAAGTGTCAATTTCATTTAACTACTCCACGTACTTGTTCACATCAGCTTTTTAATGCATTATCTTTACTTGGTTATTCTTTTCTCTAACAAGATAATCATTCTAAGTCTCCTTTATTGGTGTTCCTCCTTTATCTACCTCTAAGTACTGAAGCTCCCCAGGACTGAGGCTTACACCTTCTGTTTTTCTGTATCTACATTCATTATCCTGACAACAATATGCAAGTCCAGGTGTGTAAATGTCAGTTATGCTGATATTTTCTTCATTTGTATTTCTAACACTGATTCCTCTCTTGACTTAATATAGGTCAGATGCTTTAAAGAGAGAGCCTGGGAAAGAGATTTATGTGCAAAGAACTTAGAAGGGAGGGCTGTCATACTTAATCTAAAAGAGAATGAGGAGACAGAATAGGAAAAGAAAGAAGCCCAGCAAAAACTTGCTTGCAGTTCAGTTTAGCCCTGGACGATGATGAAAAATGAACCACAGAGCTTGTCCCACCTGGAGTAAGGAAGATTGTCTTCTGTTATACACTCACTATTCCACAGAGGAAATACTTTAATGTGAGGTGGTGCCAAGAGTCTAAAACCAATGTCTGAGCAGGTGTGAGCAATAGTCCAGGCAATGCATGCAGCAGCTGGGCGCATGGTAGCACCACAGCAGTAACCGGCATTGTAGGCATTTGAGAGATGCACTAACAGTGTGTGCTCCAATGTCAAACTGCCTACTTGGAATCTCCACTTTAATATGCAAAAGTCACCTAACTAAAACAGTTTTAAAATGAAATTTTGTTTTTTCCTAATCTACTCTTCTAGTAAAATAATTGCCCCACTTTCCCTAACATGTAAGTGGAACAATCTTTCACTCAGTTACCCAGACCATAAACCTAGGAAGACCTCTTTCGTTAATTTATTTTGCTCATGCCCTATATTTAAGGTTATTTAAACACCTGTAACTTTATAGTAAAACTTTTTCTGAATGTCATAACATTTTATGGCCTAAGAGGGAGAGGGGCTAAGCATTCTAAAAATATATAATTTTCTATCAATTCATGCAATGATATTGTCACTTCCTGGTTATAATTATACTAGGGGCGCAGTGCACGAATTTGTGCACATTGAAAGGAACTGTGGGCCATGAGGCTGCAGTGGGCACAGGGGTGGGTCTCGGCCCATCCTTCGTGCCCCTGCCTTGCCCCTCCCACTGTGGCCCCCACATCCCCTGTCTGCTGGCAGGGCAGCCCAACTCCCGCCGCTGTTGCCCCCACGCGCTGATGGTGCTAGTCCCACTCACACCCGCTGATGGTGCAGAGTGATTGGGGCTGGCATCAACAGCGGGTGCAAGTGGCAGCTGCTGCCCCAATTGCCCCTCAGGAGCAGGGGGAGATGGAGAAGCCCTCAGAGGTAATAGGGGCTGACAGCCATCACTCACACCAGCTGACAGCACCAAGCAATTGGGGCTGGCGCTGGGCGCCAGAAGCAGGTGCAAGTGGTGGCCCCAGCATCGGCAGTGGGTATGATCAGGGCTGGCATGGGCAGCAAGTGCGAGCGCTGGGTGGAACCGTGGTGTGCGGGAGCAAAGAATTTTCAGTAACCACCAGAGGCTCACCCCGATGACAGCGGATGGTGCCCTGCCTTAGTCTGGCACCCCCACTCACCTGCTCCACCATCCCATCCTGGCCAACGTCCACCATGTTCCATGCTCTGCTGCCTGCCATGTTCCGTACATGCCCCCTGGTAGTCAGTGCACATCATAACAACCGATTGTTCGGTTGTTCAGTTGTTCCGCTGTTCGGTCTATTTTCATATTAGGGTTTTATATATATAGATATTACAGAACTAGTTAGACAAAAAAAATATTCAAAATCAATGCTAAATTGAGAATAAATGTTTGCTAAGTAGGCTGGCTTTTTGACTACATCTAGTTATTGTCCTGTTCCTTCTTAGAAAATAGAATTCTTGTTTATACATAAAACACACACACACACACACACACACACACACACACACACACACACGAACCCAAAAAACCACAAGAATATCTGGGCACCTAAGAGAATATATCTTTTATCAATTATGATAAATTAGCTTTGCCTAGATTTTAGAGTCTCTATTGCTTCATTTTCCTAATGGAGTCATCTTTCAGAGTTGTTTAATAAAGAGTTCTGAGGAGAAAGGTTTCCAATCAAAGTCTGTAGGTTTTGTTGATTTAGACTATATGATTACATCATACTCAATGCATGAAATTGCTATAAGTCAAAGGTTACTTATAAGACTTTATATTACTTGATGGACTTTCACAGTTCTTCCTGTATTTGAGTGAAATTGTGCAACTCTTTGCATCTCCCCTGACTCATTTTAATTCTTTATTGGACTTTCATTGTTGGAACTGCAAAGTAACCCAAGCCTTTTATTCATGGAACCAAATACTACATAATAAAATAAAATGTGAAAGAATCATTATAATAGCATAAATTTAACCAATCATAAATCCTGGTATACATTCAGAAACTTATTAAATATGGTAATATTATACATTAGCTCTTAAATGTGCAGTTTCACTTGAAGAGGACAAAAAAGGACATTCAGCTGATCTTACCCTTGGCTGTGAGTCTTACTTTCCTTGGAAGTAGGACATAATAACAGTCTTTACTTCCCTTATACTTTTACTCAGTTGGCTTTTTCAAAGTAGCCTATTTATTTTTAATGATTTGATATTCTCTCTGCACTGCCTTTTACAAGGTTAAGTTGCTTTTACTTTTATGTTACTAAAAATACCGTTCAACCTAAAGTGCCAAGCCTCAAATGCTGCACATACAGGCAGAATTAATGACTGGCAGACTATTCTTCACTTTTTCTATCCAAAATGCAGTGCCGCTTTAGCTTTTAACTGTTGTTGCTGCTGTTCTATCATGGAGTCTCTGCACGTATTTGCCACTTGGTGGATCTCAGCAGGAAGATAAAATGTCTGTTCTTTGTTAGAAACTAGGATTTTAAAAGCCTTTAACACAAAGACCTAAGGATGAACACTTTTTTCAGTCTCTGGGGTTGATGAAATTCTGTTTTATAGAGAAAATGATAAAAGGCCAATATTGCACAAGTAGAAAATCTACTTTCAAACTATATTTTGTTAAATTGTGAAAAATTTGTGAAAACTTGCTTATTTTATGCTATTATTTCTACTTGAGGTATCAAAAATAGCATAAAATTAATATCTTGACTTTCCTCATTTTACACATACAGAGACTAAATGTGAAAATTTAACTGAAAAAATCAAATTGTCATTAAAGTCTATTTTTGGAAATGTGAAAGTTAAAGCATAGTATCAGAGATGACTAAAAGAAACAAATTTCCAGAATCCAAAATAAACAGTTAATAATATTTTTTTTTGGTTACTTTTAGAAATCAAATATATAGGTATGGCCAAACTTTATTTTATTCAAAATCATAGGCCTGCTTTCATGGCCCAGTTCTAAAAGTCAGTGTCATGTGTCTGACTTTATTCCTTTAATTTAATTTCTTATATTTTTACTTACATGTAGGTCAAACATCCACATAGCATATAAAACATTGGTGTGTTATTTCATGTTAATTGAAAACACAAATATATAGGTAATTTGCATATTTTTTATTTTTCACTCATAGCTATATTTTACGATCTAATTTCATTTTTATGTAAGACTTCATTGAAAAAGATTAAACTTTGTGAATAGATGTCATACTTTAACTCATCCTCCCTATTAGGGGCATATGCTTTGCTTCAGTGTCTCTACTATTACAAACTGCCATGATAAGCATTCAGATCCAAGTGTCCCATTGTCCTTGTGTCACAAATGCAACGGTACAGTAGTCCCTCATTTTTACAATTTCACTTTTTGTGGTTAAGGTAATCCACGTTCAACTGTGATCTGATATTATTAAATTACTAAAAATTCCAGAAATAAACAATTTACAAGTTTTTAATTGTGCACCATTCTCAGTAGTGTGATGAAAGCACACATCATCCTGATCGGTCCCACTCAAGACATGAATCACCCCTTTGTCCAGCATATCCATACTGTATTTATTACCTGTCCGTCAATCACTTAGCATCCATCTGGGTTATCAAATCAACTGTTCTTCTTCATATTGCAGTACTTGCGTTCAAGTAAACCTCATTTTATTTAATAACTAGAGGCCCAGTGCATGGAAATTTATGCACTGGAGGGGGAGTCCCTCAGCCCAGCCAGTCCCCTCTCACAGTCCAGGAGCCTTCAGGGGTGGGAGGCGACCCGGAAATCAGGGGAAGGTAACGCCCCATCACACCTCTGTGGCTGCCTCTGCTGGCAGCACAAGCCTCAGCCAGCCCTGGTTACCTGAGCCTCGGGTGACCCTGGGTGGCTGGGCAACTGCCATCCGAGGTTTGCCTGCACCTCGGGCTGGCCCTGGACAACTGGGAGGCTCAGGGGACTGGGGGACTCCAGAGGCAGGCGCATGGAGTGGCTGGGCCCACCTGAGGGTGGGCTCAGCCTTGCCGCGTGCCTGCCACACTGGCGGGGCTGAGGGGACTGGGTGCTGCCATCTTGTGGCTGTGGGTGCTGCCATGTTTGAGGGCATGGCAGTCAATTAGCATATTCCCTCCTTATTGGCTGTGGGCACCACCATCTTTGTGATGGTGTGAGGGTCAATTAGCATATTCCCTCTTTATTAGATAGGATGGCCCCAAAGCACAAGAGTAGTGACATTGACAATTTGGATATGACAAAGAGAAGACATAAAGTGTTTCCTTTAAGTGAAAAGGTGAGCTCAGGTATTTTGAAAGACAGAGCCCACATTCACATAACTTTTATTATACTATAATGTTATAATTGCTGTATTTTATTATTAGTTGTTATTGGTAATATCTTACTATGCCTATTTTATAAACTGAACTTATCATAAATCTGTATAAAATTATGGTATATATAGGGTTTGGTACTAGTTATGGCTTCAGGCATCTTCTGGGTTCTTATAAAATATCCACAATGGATAAGGGGAGGGGGGATTACTGTATTCAGCTAAGAATGAAGCTTCTGGGCCATATGCTATGTACATTTTTAGTTTAATTGGATTCTGACAAATTTCTCTCAAAATAGCAATATCAATTTACCCTCTCATAACCAGTTAAGAAAAATAATTTAACTTCATTCTTGCCAATATCTGATTCAATCATATTTCTTTTTTTCCAACAATGTGCTTTGAAATACTAGTTTTTAATTGCTTTAGTTCATATTTACCCAGTAGCTTATAAGGCTGATCTCCTTTTCATATATTTATTTGCTATAAATTTTTTCAATTCTGTGAGTTTTTAATTTCTTTTCATGGACTTTTCTCTAAATCCTATAGGTTATTTATACATTTGGATGATTAAATATCTTCTATTATGTTGAATTATTCTATTGCTTGGATCTGTTGCTTGGATAGAAATATTATCAGAACCCAATGGTCTAAAATAATTATGGGAAGTGCTATTTAATTTTAAAATAAATCAAATATATTAGAAATAAAGAAAAAGGGGATAATAGATGTCATTGGTATGGAAAAGATATTGACTCTGTAAATTATTTTTGCATTTATTACTTCTTAGTGCTGTTTAGTCAAATTAATTTTAGAAAGGATAATAATTTGTATTTATTACACATGGATTTTTTATACAACAAATAAATCAGTATCAGAAAGATATATTTCTATATAGAACATATAGAAACATTATATTTTTGACAATAGGAAGCATATTTATTCATGGTTATGCTTTTGTGTCCCCATTCTGTTGTTCTTTAGAAACAACTGAAATTCTGGATATAGCAAAGTTGTTGATATAATTTATTTTAATTTTAATGAAAAATATTCATAGTAAGACTTCCATTTCTAAAGTAGGTACAGAGTGTAACCAACTTAGAATTCTAATAATTATTCATTTATTTACTATTTACACTTTTATAGGCTTGTTGAAAATTGGGATTGCTGATAATATAAAACTAAGAAGCTGTAGACACACATTCTTGATAGTATCTTGGCAAGTTTGAGTACATGGGTGTTAAAGCAGGCTCGTTTCTCAATACAATGTGAAATAAAAAGAAAAAAAATATTCTCATGGTAGTCTGTTCCAATGTACTATGCTAAATAGCAACCATACTATTTATATATATAAAAGTCTAATATGCAAATTGTTCCCTCAGGAGTTCGACAGGGAGACTGGGAGTTCGATTGCTCACTATGACATGCACTGACCATGAGAGGGCAGAGCAGAATGAAGGAAGGCCCTGACCGGCAGCCAGCAGCTGGGGAAAGGAGGCCCTATCCTGCAGCTAGGAGGCCCTGATCGGCCCTGATTGCCGGCCAGGCCTAGGGACCGTACCCATGCACTAATTTTGTGCACTGGACCTCTAGTAGAGCTATAAGTGCCCTATTTCTTTTTTAATTGAAAGGAGAGTTTCAGTGCTTTTGTCTATGAGGGTAATAACATCTGGAAGTTAAAAATTCCACTATTTCTAACATAAGGACAAATATGAAGTATTAAATAAAATGTTTCAAAGTTCCATAGCATGGTAAAGATAGATTGTGACTTAGAATAAGCCCATAGTTCTACCCATGTGAATAATCTACCTCTTTCATTTTTGTGACATGTGGTGACCTAACTACATATTAATTTCTTTTCTAATTTACTTATAATGAAAAACAGTATAGTAAAGAGTAATTTTATTAGTTATATTCAGCATTCTACACCTGTGTTAGTCATTATGAACAAATGATTAATGTGATAGAAGCAGCTCACTTCATCACAGAATGGCATTTCGCCTGCTCTGACACTTCATTGTGCCAGTCATCTCCAAACATAAGGTCACAGCTGTTCTGTGACATTTTTACACAATGGAAAATCAGCTTGTTCCATAAAGAAATAAGAAATTTAATAACCTGGCATTTAGAATTAGAAAAAGCATTTCGTGTACGGGTAATTTTACATGAATCTTATGTGAAAACAACAATGGTATTAAAGAGATAAAAAAGAATATTTTTTAGGCCAATTATAATACACAGACCTAACAAGGTCCTCGTTGTGAATCACTTTTCCAGTGAGCAAGACTGACCAATTCATGAAAACTTTCCAGCAATTTGCATCCACACCAACCTCTCCAGTTTCTATAATGCATAGAGAAAATTATCTTTCACTTATACTAGTATATTTTATTTTATTTTTTAATCCTCACCTGAGAACATGTTTTTATTTAGTATTGAGAGAGACAGAAACATTGATGTAAGAGAGAAACATGGATTGGTTGCCTTGTATGGGATGATGCTCCAACCAACTATGCCACCTGACCAGGACTTAATTGTGTTTTTATAACTTTATGTACATATTTATTTGCATGTAGAGTTTCAATAAATACTTACATTTCTATCTAAAATTACACATTTTAATTGCAACAAAATTTGATGAATATTATAATATTGGAACTACTTCTATTATTATCAAATTTAGTTCCTTTGTAATACTGACCATTATCTAAAAATATTTTAATACCTTTTTTGTCTATATCCTTAATAATATAGTCTTTTTCTTGAGGGAAAATATTCAAATTATTCAATATAATGTATCCCTAGGCACCAATATAATTCCTGGATTACAGCAGCCATTCCAAAAAAATATTTGTTGACTTCCTAATATGCATTAAAGATTTGTTTCCCAACAAAACTTACATGTTGAAACTTATCCCAAAAGTGATTCTATTCAGAAATAGGGCCTTTGGAAGTAATATGGTAAAAGAAGTAGAGTCCTCATGATGTGATTAGTACCTCTAGTAAAGAAAACTGGAGAGAAGAAGTTGGCGGGGTAGTAAAGGGTAAATGTGGTCAAATACATGGTGACAAAAGAAGATTTGACTTTGGGTGATGGATTCACAACACAATTATACAGATGATGTATCATAGAACTGTGCACTTGAAACCTACATAATTGTATTATTCAATGTCACCCCAATACATTTAATTTAAAAGAAAAGAGACTGGAGAGTGCTTGCTCTCTCTTTGCCACACAAAGAAACCAGGAATAGGGCCCTCACCAACTTGACCACACTGCACACTATTCATGGGCTTTCAGTCTCCATAACTGTGAGAAAGAAACATTTGTTGTTTATGCCGCCCAAAATATAGTATTTGCTATGTCAGCCCAATAGGGTTAATACATGTTATTTTCTAAGAAGAGACAAGAATATTTTAAAAGACATTTCAGGAGAGTTATATAATCATTGTGACAGTCAATCTAAATAAATGTTTATATACATTTCTCTGATATATTTGTCTGTTTATTTGATTATTTATTTTTCTCCCCACAGAATTTACTTTTCTAACATGTCTGATAGTTATGTTAACCATGTTCTATGAACTTGAAGATACAAGAATGAAATAATTACTTTCCATTTATCCACCCATCCATTCATTCAACATTGCTTATACAGAATCCACCACATTCCAGGCAGTGTCCAGGGTGCTGTCTTCATGAATTCACTATTCTAGTTAGGATAAAATCTCAATAAATAAAATGTGGTGTGTTCTAAGGAAGCATTTACATAACATATTTAGGTAAGTATTTGTTGACAAGATTAAATTTGAGCACTAACTCAAAAAACTGAGCAATGTCCCATCAGAGGAAGCATGTATATCATAGAGAAAATCAAAGGACCTGAAGAGAGATTATAGTTGTTACATTTCAGGAAGAGCAAAGATTCTAATGTTGTTATACCTGAGTCAGTAAAAGCAAGTGTTAAATCATGCCAAGTTTTATGGCCCAAAGAAAGGTCTTATGGTTCTGGATCCTATTCTCAGTGGTTAGAGCATCAGCCTTTGCACTGAAGGGTCTTGGGGAACAATTCTTGGTCAAGGGCACATGCCTGGGTTACAGGTTTGATCCCCATCCCAGTCAGGGCACGTGTGTTTTTTTTTGTTTGATTTTAGAGAAATGGGCAGTGATTTGGAGGTGTACATGCAGATGACTGATATAGTCTGATATGCACTTTATAAGGTTTAATTTCACTGCTGTTTTTATGGGATAAATACAGAAGACCGGTTAGAAGACTATTGTAATTATGTAGGTGGGGATAATATTGGGTAACTTAAGCAAGGAAGCATGGTAATACTGGAAGTAGTCAGTTGTGAGTTTTTGTTGTTTTTTTAGAATTAGTTGGAAGAGGTTAGATTTCTGATATCAGTTTGCATGCCTATCATATATCCAGCAAGGAAGTTCAAGCACACATTTTCATAGACATGTCTAAAATTTGGAGGTCTAGGCAATGGGTATATGTACACAAATTGATTAAACTAGGTGACACACTCAAGGATTACATGTAGAGAGGGAAAACAAAACAAGACAAAACAACATTCCCTTAGTGAGCCCTTGTTAAAAGTGGTAAACTATTGAGGGGCCATCGGAAGAAATTGATATAACTCAGTGAGTGTAGAAGGGAAACAAGCAGGAAATGGTAGTGTTTGGGAAGCTCAGTAAAGATGTGTTTCAGAAATGAAACTTCTGCTTCTGGTCATGTCAGAGAAAGTGGTATGGAATTGATCCTTCTTCTTAAAAATCCCATAAAACTAGACATAAGGGATGAAGCAAGTGTTTTCAAGCATTGCACAGGTTCAGAATTTTGATCTCTGAGGCAAGCAAAACCATAAATTAAGATGCATGATCAGCCTGTAATCACCCGCTATTGCCCTGCTTATGTGGCACAACAGCAATCATATATATCTTCCCACCTAAAACAACTAAAAGTTGGACAAACATATTTAAACAAAAGTCTCTCAGATATTTGGGCATTAGATTGTGAATAATATGTAATGTTTAATGCAATGCAAGAAACACATCAAGTGAACCTTATAGTTACCCTAGTTTGCTGTCTGGAGAATGTTCCCAGGTTGGAGCAAAAGGAGGGAGAAAGGACTCTGAATGCAAGCATGTCAAACTCGAGGCCAGTGGGCCACATGCCTCCTTTAAGCCACTGGCCTCCAGTTTGACATGCTTGCCAGAGTCCCTTGAGTTGAAGGATTCTGCTTCAGTACTGGGAAAAATGAATCCTAAATTAAACAGTTTTGGTTATGTATAACAAACTGAAAGCAAAACCTAAGCCCGGCCATTAGTGCTTAATAGTTGAGTGTAAGCCCATGAACCAGGAGGTCATGGTTCCATTCCTGGTCAAGGCACATGCCAGGCTTGTGGGCTTGATCCCCAGTAGGGGGCGTGCAGGAGACAGCTGATCAATGATTATCTGTCATCATTGATGTTTCTATCTCTCTCTCCCTTCTTCTCTGAAATAAAAAAAATGTACATATTTAAAATAAATAAGTACATAAATAAAAGAGTGGCTTTTTTATAATAAGTTATTTTGAATATTAAATACATTCAAAATTATAACATGTTATTCTGTTGTACTTTAATATACCCAATAGTAAATTATTTTTATTCCTCAAAATAATTGCTATGAATCAGGAGGACACATCAAGCCCTGGCTTTGTGAAAATATGAAGAGGCTCTTTGCCAATCAGAAGGAGCATAATATTTCCTCTAAATGTTCAGGAATCCAAAGATGATTTATAATATTGCTGATATATTTTGACATTTTATATTCTGTGTTTCACATTGCACCTATAATAAATGTATTTACCTTTATAAAAGGAAACTGATCTCTAAGTATACTGCTAAAGTTATATATTGCTGAAAAAGACCAGACAGAATTATTGTGCCTACATTAAATGGAGGTCTCTATTAAGGTATTTTAACACTTCTCTGATTGGAAAAAAAAAAAAGTTAATGTAATCTAAATTTATTAATTTTATTTGTAGCTATACTCTGATGATTATTCAAACACTAAGAAGTAATTCAGTATCTGGAATGGGATGAAGCTGAAAATCACATGTAGGACAGAGATATTATAGTGAGATGAACCTGAGAAAAATGCATCTTTAGAGATTGAGAGGAAGTGACCTCACTTCTGCCCCCACTTACTTCTTAATATCATGTGATAATGGACAAGAAAAAAATAAGTATTGAAATGCTCAGAAATAAATAAGACAGTTAAATTTAATATCCTTAACTAGATTGAAGTCATAACTCACTAGAATTATAAGGTAGAGTGTTTAATTAATATTTGGCTTCCCTTTTTTCAATTAAGATCTGGTAATGAGTTTTGCCTGAAAAAAGAAAAACAATCTTATTCAATGGAAAAAAGTACAAGAGTCCCAACAAAGCATATGCATATACTTTATTTTATATAAACCAAGAGAGTTGTCTTACTTCTAAAGTTTACTATATTTATAACCAGACAAGCTGAAGGAAATAATGTTCAGTAATAAGCATAGCACAGGAAAATTTTAAAAAATGGTTACACAGTGTGATTCTTCTATTTATGAAATTAGAATAAATCAAAGCAATTGCTCTTTGAGGGAAATCTAATAAAGAGAAAACTATCTTAAAAAAGACAAACATTGCATGTAGAATTGGTTTAAAATTAAAATAGACACAAAAATAAAAATTAAAAACTGTCCTAAAAGTTGATTGTGTTCTAAGTCAGTTATATCTGATTAAGCATTATTAAATTTGATGAAATAACCTTACAACCATCCACATTCACCTCATTCCCAAAGATAAGTATAAAGTTTGATTGACACTTTAAATAGCTTTCTATGACACTAAGTAATTCCAAAATTCAATAGATTGTCTAACTTATGAACTTAATAATTTGATTTAACTAATATGTTCTTTACCTTTAAAAGTCATAGGAATACATTTAAAAGTGCTAGGAAAGAGGAACTGCAAAATACATTTCTCACTGGATTCTTATAAGTGGTATAGAAATAGTCATGTTTCTAGGTAATTTTTATATTTATTATGGTCAATCTCAATATATACAAAATAGAATGGCATAATGAGTATTGGTTTATCAGGAGGCCTCAACATTGATCAAAATATAGACATTCTTGTTTCATTTATACTTCTGCCTATTCACTTTCCACCAGATAAATTTCAAAGATATTCTTAAAACTATGTCATTGTATATATTTTACAAAGCATTTTTAAAGGTTTTTTTTTTTCTCAATTATTGCCACAAAAACATTGTCACACCAAAATTATTTAACACAGAGCCATTCTGATTATCAGTCATTCTATGTACATGGTTGTCTCTATTTTTGTGATATTGGAAACAACCAATGATTATGTCTTTGCTCCTTTAGTTCATAAGAGATTGCAAAATGTTAACATTCAAATTTGCTGGGACATTTTTATACTTTTGCTTTTATAAAGAAGGGGAGAAGTCTGCTCCTCTATTATATCTTCTAATTGTTTTTCCCTATCTAAACTAATAAAAGAGAAACATGCAAATTGACCATCACTCTGCTATGCCCACCAGCCAATCAGGAGGTAATATGCAAATTAGAAGGACAAAGATGGCGGCTGCCCAGCTTCTCCAGGTGCAGAGTGGCAGGGAGGGGCAGGACGCCTGCTATGAGAGAGAGGGCGGAGGGTGGGGGGTGAAGGGATCTACAGGAGCGGCACTCCAGCCACAGCAAAGATGAAGACTGCAGACTCAGGAGTCTGCAGCGAAGATGAAGACGGCAAACTCTAGCCAGAGTCTGCAGCAAAGGCGGCAGACTCCAGCAGGAGCGAAGGCCTGGGTCCCAGGTGCCTGAGGAAAATCTGTGATGGAAGCCTAGGGAAGGAAGGCCTATTGCACGCATCTCTTCGTGCAATGGGCCTCTAGTAATTTAATAAACTTTAAAAATATTTAAATGTTTATTTTATAACATATTATTTCATTAAATCTTTTAACTTTTTTATTGACTATTTTGGGTTTCCCAAATATGTAACCCTCTTGGAGTGATTAAATAGAGTTTTGCTTAATCCTTGCCAATTTTTATGCCTCTAATTTCTTTCTTTTGTCTAATTGCATTAGCTAGTACATCTAAGTCATTGTGAAATACTAATAAGAATGAAAGACATCCTGGTATTTATCCTGACTTTTTTAATGTGCTTCTGTGTTTCTGCATCAAAGCAATAATTACTTCGGTATCTATATATATTTTAATCATGTAATAGACTATTTTTCAATCTATATTTCATTGTTTTTAATATCATGGTTATTGGATAATAATGGAGCCCTTTATTTTATTCTTGCAGGTAATCATTTTTTTTCCTTAATGATAATAATAGGATGAATTATAATAATACAGAATAAGAATAAATCACATATGATCCTAAGTTCATCAAGTTTGAAAGAAATGTTCTTGAACTATTTTATCAAGGAACTTAAATACATATACATAAATGTGGGCTTATGTGTGTGCATGTGCTTGTATGTGTCACAATTTTATTTTTATAAGCAATTATTTATGTAACTGAGAATTAATATTATATTTTATTCATAAATAGAATTGGAAAATTTTCTTTTTCTTCCCATTTGAAAGGAGTTTTAGGGGTAAAATAGGCAGGTTTAGGGAGCTTTAGGAATTAGAGGGTCCATGGGGGAGGAAGGCATAGGTGAGGGCTTGGAGCCACCAGAAGGCACACATGCACACAGAGAAAAAAGGGTGCCACAGGATAAGGGAAGAGGAAGACATCCATTCACAGGAGAGAGGGACAAGCCACAGGGTATGGGGAGAAAGAGGAAACAAACTCTCACAGGGGATAGAGAAATGCTGACAAATGGGAGAGAGAGGAAAACAGATTTTCACAGGAGACAGAGAATTCTACCACTGAAGGGGAAGAGCGAGAGGGGGGCACCCCATGGGGTTTGGGCTTTGAAGTTGATACAGTGACCAATAAGAAGGGAATATCAAGAGACAAAGAACTGCAGCCTTTATAAACCTTAGAAAAGGGGGCATAGTGGGTCACCCCCTTTGGGACCCCCTCCTTATGTGGGAGTCTGTATTTGCTTCCTATACATTTCCACTCTTTTCATCTACCACCTTTTGTCCATGGCTTCATTCTTCCAATCCATCTGGACAAGAACCCGGGAAAGGAATCACCCTTGCATCCTGCTCAGTAAAACCACACAACTCCTTTGACATAGTTTAAGTAGTATTGAGATTATGTGATCTTTAAACACATATTCATTGGTCATATCCATGAGATCTGTGATCATTAGACAATTGGGAAAAATTCTCCAGGTAGGATTTGGGCTGGTCCATTTGTTTGATGGAGCTTTATATCTACATTCTGTTTCTTCTCTTGTGATCAACCTGATTAGATTTTTTGTCTCACTGCCATCAGATTTGCTAATTATTTTTTCATTCAAAGCTATTAATTTATGTATTTATTTTTACTTCTTTTTATTGAATTTATTGGGGTGACATTGGTTAATAAAATTATACAGGTTTCAGATATACAATTCTACAATACATCATCTGTATATTGTATGTATTATGTGTTCACCATCCCAAGTCAATGTAAATGCTATTAAATACATAAATCTTCACATATAATGTAGTTGATAAAACTTATTAGAGGCCCAATGCACAAAATTCATGCATGGGTAAGGTCCCAAGGCTTGGCTAGCAATCAGGGTTGATCTGTGGGGTGACCTGCGGGATGATTGGGGGGCCCCCTCAGACACCTGCCTTGGCTCACCTGGGGCCTGCGGGTTGGGGGCAGCTCCTTCGTTGAGCATCTGTCCCCTGGTGGTCAGTGCGCATCATAGCAACTGGTCATTCCACCAGTCATTCTGCCATTCGGTTTATTTGCATATTAGGCTTTTATTATATAGGACTAGAGGCCCAATGCACAAAATTTGTGCAAGAGTAGGCCTTCCTTCTTTCCTTCCCTTGGCTGCTGGCACCAGCTTTCCTCTGGCACCCAGACCTGGGCTTCCATCGAGGAATCAGCTTCGTCTGGAAGGACGTCTAGTCTAATTAGCATATTATACTTTTATTATTATAGACTAGGGGCCCAGTACACAAAATTCTGCACTGGGGGGGGGGTGTCTCTCAGCCCAGCCTGCTCCCTCTCACATCCTGGGAGCCCTCAGGGGATGTCCTACTGACGGCTTAGGCCCGCTCCCTGTGGGGAGCAGGTCTAAGCCACAGTCTGGCCTTCCTTTGTGGGAGGCGATGGGGCTGATCAGGGAAAGGCACCAGTCCCATCACCCCACTGCTGCAGCCACTGCCCGTCACCACAGCCACCAAGGTCTTTTCATCAACACGGACTCCAGTCCCTTCACCATGAAAAATTACACTTTCTTTAGGTATTTTCAAGGTGTGTCTTTCATAGAATATGACATTTCTTTCTTTTTTCTTTTTTTTTTTTTTTTATCCTCACCTGAGGATATGTTTCCATTGATTTTTAGAGAATGTGGAAGGGAAAGGGAAAGACAGAGAGAAACATCAAAGTGAGAGGAACACTTTGATTGGTTGCCTCTTGCATGAGCCCTGACCTGGGCCCCAGCCAGGGAGGAGCCTGCAACGTAGGTACATGCCCTTGATCAGAATTGAACCTGGACCCTGTGGCTGGCAAGCCTAGGCATTATCCACTGAGCCAAACTGGCTAGGGAAGGATGTGACATTTCTTAGCCCTCCAGCAGCAGACCTTCATTTTTTTTCTCCAGGAGTGTGGTGGAAAGCCCTAATCACCTTTTTGGATTCTTATTACCCAAGTTACTAAGAATATTACCAGAGGCATACAGGGAGCTTAGCCAATGAGAGGTCAGAAAAGGTGTTTCCTCTGTAGTTCACACCTATCGCCTCTGATCACCGGCTCTACCCCTGCCAAGGCCTAAAGCCTCGGGATTGGGCAGGGGACCACCAGCTCCCTCTGATCGCCTTCTCTGCCCCTGCTCAGGACCAAAGCCTCTGGCCAAGGTTTGGGGCCTGGGCAGGGGCCCCCCAGCTCTCTCCCATGGCTGGCTCTGCCCCTGCCCAGGGGCCCCCCAGCTCCCTCCAATTGGAGGCTTCCTCCGATCGCTGGCTCCACCCCTGGCCACACCCAAAGCCTCTGGCTGAGTTATGGGGCCTGGACAGGGCCCCCCCCCCCCCAGCTCCCTCCAATCGCCGGCTCCGCCCCTGCCCAAGAGCCACCTGGCTCAGACCATTCCCAGGTTGCTCAGTACCCACGCGGGGCCTACCTTAGAGTGACCTGGGTGCTGAAAAAGTTCCCAGGACACAGGCTGCTGGGCGCCTACGTGTGCAAATTAACCTCTATCTTTGTTGGGTTAATTTGCATACTCACTCTGATTGGCTGTGGGTGTAGTGGAGGTATAGTCAATTTACATGTTTGTCTATTATTAGGTATGATAAGCTACATTCAGTAAATTGTTTTATCAAATTCTTCTGAATTTTTAAAGCTATGAATTCTTGTTTCTGTTTTCTGAGTATAAATAGTGAAATCAAAATGTGGGGTTTTGGGGTTGAGTTTTTTGTCTCACAAAATAGAAGAATACAGTTGTGGACAAAAATGGTTAGTTAAACCAAAGTTTATGGAAAGAAGCCAGTCCTGGAAAAGGTGCACCTGGGGTTCCAGGAGCAGGTCAGTGTCCAGAGCTTCCTTTCCATGTTACAGTCAAGAGTTATTCAGTATCTAAGTGAAGTAAAGTCTATTAGTCCATGTATGGAGGCCCACATGACCATAAACCCCATGGGCGGCAGGAAGCACATCTCCTGCCATCAACCCAAAAAACTAGTGCAATTAAAATGTCCCAACTGTCCAGACAGTAGTGATCTTTTCAATCATTTAAAGGTGTAGGCAACCTGGATACAGCATAAATATGTGAGTCATCTCTCATGTGTGATTCCTCATAGACCCAGTTTGGTTCTTTTCCAATGTCTCTTCTTAGAGTGGTACCGGATTTTATCACGTTTTCATCAGAATCCATTGGAGAATGGGCCAATTTTGCTTTTGTTTCTTGGCCAGGAACCTCTTGATCCCTGCTGGTTATTTCTTGATTGGTCCTTTGAAAGAATTTTGCCTTAGCAACATTCTTGGGATTGGTTTATATGCCTTACTACCTTGTGATTGGCTTTCTGCAAGTTGCCTGTCTTAGCAACATTCATACTTTTTAAAGCTCATGTATCCCTGGCACACTCTCCCTCCCAACCTTCCCTCCTGCCCCGTCCCCCCCCAAGGTCCCAATTCCTGACTACCTAGCTTCCCTCTGTCTCCTCAACAGTACAGAAAAAAAAAAAAATTGTGCATATTGTGGAATTCCACAAGCCAACAATTTTAGTTTCTTAAAATATATTTTTATTGATTTCAGAGAAGAAGAGAGAGGGAGAGAGAGATAGGAACATCAATGATGAGAGAGAATCATTGTTCAGCTGCCTCCTGCATGTCCCCTACTGGTGATCTAGCCCACAACCCGGGCATGTGCCCTTGACCAGAATCAAAACCAGGACCCTTCAGTCCACAGGCTGACACTCTATCCACTGAGCCAAACCTGCTAGGATCATAAGCCAACAATTTAAAAAACTATTTATTATGCTCTCTCTCTGCTTTGCCTCATGATTATATTTCAGTCTTCATATGAATATCTTTAAAAAAAACTTTCAGTAATTTAATAAAATTACTTCACAAAATAAAAAATATGATCTGCCTATTGCAAAGGTATATGTAAAGAAAATAAAGTTTATTCATGAAGACCATTATCTCTTCCATATTTCCTTATTCTAAGAATTTAGATGAGATACTTGGGATTTATTTTTACATAGAAAATATAAAAATTCCCTATTTCTGGAATAAAAATATATAGCTTCTGAAGAAACTATGCTTATAGAGACAGAGTAAAATATTCTTAATGTGGGTAATTGTAACTCTAAATAAAATAAAATATCCTATATTTCTTTAGAGTAAGTAATAGAAAAAAGGACATTATGAAGCATTCTTCTGTAGAAAAAAAATATTTTTAATCCTCACCCAAGGATATGGTTTTATTAATTTGAGAGAGAGAGAGAGAGAGAGAGAGAGAGAGAGAGAGAGAGAGAATCACCTATATGAGAGAAAAACATCAATCAGTTGCCTCCCATAAGCTCTCCTGCAAACTTCTTGGTATACAGAACAAAGCTTCAATCAACTGATCCTCCCATCCAGATCTATAGAAAAATATATTTTAAAAATATTCAATTTATTAGTTGGTGATTATGTATTCTCACAAGTCAAAATTACATAACTATTTCTTTTATTTTGACATTTTGTTAGCATAATTTTAATTATTCTTTTATTTTTTACTAGATACTGATGCACGAAATTCGTGCATGGATAGAGTCTCTAGGCCTGGCAGGCAATCAGGGCCGATCTGTGGGGCAACCAGCGGGGCAATAGGTGGGGGATCCCCTGGAACCTGCCTTGGCTGGCCTGGGGCCTGCAGGCTGGGGGCAGCTCCTAACTTGAGCATTGGCCCCCTGGTGGTCAGTGCACATTACAGCCACCAGTCATTCCACTGGTCATTCCACCATTCAGTTGATTTGCATATTAGCCTTTTATTATATCGGATGTCTCTTCTCATGTTGCTAGTGCTTTCCACAGACTGTTTCAGACTGCTTTAGTTAAAAGTGCCACACTCTCTGGCTTTAGGATCTGGTTACATCTTGCCAACTCAAGCTGAAAAATCTTTAGATCAAGTAATTTTTCCCTGAGTCCAACTGCTCCCTGTCCTTCCAGAGATTAAAGACCTTTAGTTTTCCATGTTTACTCCATCTTAGCACTAATCACAATGAACTATAGTCATCTACTTATTTTGTAGTGTGTAAGCTCTTATTCATCTTTACATTCTCAACCTGCACTAAATTATTGGAACAGTGTGAAATTCCATATGTAAGATTACTTTTTATAAAGATGTATATATAATACATTATAGAATCCACATGAGAAACTTACTCCAGTAGAATATATTGGTAAAAATACTGCAAGCATAATCAGTAAGTCATTGATATTTTGGGCTAGTTGCCATGTGAATTGATAAATTTTTTTAACAGTTCTGATTTTCAGTTTTCTTCTCTGTGTAATGGCAGCAATGATTTTTTGTTCATAGATGAAAGGGAATCAACTTCTACATATTAGTGATTTCAAGTCATCAAAAATTTTGTGAATAATGAACAACGCTTGCAACGAACAGTATCTCATGAGATATTATGTTCTTTGGATAGATACTCAGAAGTGGGAATGCTGCATAATAAACCTGAAATTATTATCTTATTTTCTAGAAGAAAGCAAGATAAAGGATCACTGAGGTAAGTTACAACAACATTTTATTTCTCTATGCTCTATCCTATATAATAAAAGCCTAATATACAAATCAACTGAATGGCAAAATGACCAGTTGCTGTAATGTACACTGACCACCAGGGGCAGGCGCTCAATTCAGGAGCTGTTCCCAGCCTTCAGGCCCTAGGCCAGCCAAGGCAGGTGCCAGTGGGGGCCCCCAATCACCCCACTGGTTGTCCCGCAAAGGGAGGTGACCAGCGGCGGCCATGTGGGGCGGGGCCAGCAAGTGGGTGGTGCCAGACTGGCCAAGGTGGGTTGCCAGCAGGGGCCCCCCGATCACCCCACCAGTTGCCCCACAGATTGGCCATGATCGCCAGCCAGGCCTAGGGACCCTACCCGTGCACAAATTTCGTGCACCGGGCCTCTAGTATATGTATAAGTGTTTTGAAGGACTCATTCATGATGTCCTAGAGAGCTCCCTTGCCCCGTCTACTATGTGAGGACACAGTGAAAAGATAGTCCTCCATGAACCAGGAAGCAGACTCTCACTAGACATAAAATGTGCCTGTGACCTGATCTTGGACTTCCCAGCTTGCAGAAAGGTAAGAAATAAATTTTAATTTTTTATAAGCCCCGAGCCTATAGTATATTGGTATAGCATCCCAAATGGACTAAGATAATTGATGTTTCATTGTTTTGTTCTTTTAATCCTTAGGGTCTTTTCTTATTATTTTTTTGCTAAAGATATTTATGTATCTTTAAATTTTTAGTAAAATGGCTATACAAATTAGAAAACTATGGAACATAATTAAATACATTTCTCCTTTACTGAGACTGAATTTAGTAAACACAATGTACAAAATAGGATAGGATAGAATATGGTTTGTACATTTGTGAAGAGTGTCAAATAACATTTTTACTGGTATTTTGAATATTCAACTGACTATTGACTCATCCTATACATATATACATACATATATATATATGTATATATATATAATCAAAGTTTTAGATCATTTTGATATATTCTAATTCAATATATCTCAAGTAGGTTAAAACTTAGATTTTTAAAGGTTCCCAGCATACACTACAATTCATATAAAGGGGCACAGACCCTTTATATGAATATTTAAGAATATGTTCAGGACTATGGGAAGGTAAAAATAAAGAACTAACTTGTCAGCTTGAAAATTTCAGAAATCTATTATCTAACTCCTGCAAAGTTACCTTATACAAGAGAGTGAACCAATTAGCCCTGTCAGTCACAGACAGCTCAGTACAAAATTGAGTTAAGTTTAGAGCCTTGAGATATCAGATTTTAAACTTGACTTAAACAATATGTCTGTGGTACAATGCTATATTAGTGACTGGGATCTTTTGTACAAGGCATGGTAGAAAATGGGTCAATGTTCGGTTATATTTCTCCATTGAAATAGAAACAAAATTGTTTGTCAGAGCTTAATTGTCAGAGCTTAATTTTATGTTATTTCTTTTTTTAATAACTAAGTCTTAGCTCAGTCACATAGCACGCAGTTTGCTGCTGACAAGGCTGGAAGAATGTGGTCATCCTGGTAAAGTGGGAAGATACAACTTTTCTCAAAAACTATAATGAAACAAAGCATTGAATAGGTGCAAAAGACCTGGATCACAAGTATACATATGACATAAACTGCCTGTGTGATATAAAATTATCAAGAGTGTCATTTTGTTCTCCATTTACAGGAATAAAAAAAATGAAAATGACTAAATAATCTCAAAGTTGCTCAGTTAAAAAACAAAAATATAATAAAAAAATGTTTATTTTTTTAATTGCCTGCTTCTGCAACTCCTGTTGCTACATTACAGAGTAGACTTTTAACACAATAGTTCAATCAGTTCAGTTTTTTTTTTCAACTTTATTTTTATTTTATTTTTTAATCATCACCTAAGGATATGTTTTTATTGATTTTTAATATTTTTCTTAAGTTTATCTTTATTGTTGAAAGTATTACAGATATCCCATTGTCCCTCCATTAACCCCTCCACCCCACACCCAACCCCTCCCCCAAGGCCTTGACCACACTATTGTCTGTATCCATGGGTTATGCATATATGCATGTAAGTTCTTTGGTTAATCTTCTTCTCCCCACTCTCCCACCCATAAACTGATGAGAAGGAATTAGATATATAAACAATGAAAATATGGCAAATTAAAGTGATTTTTTTTAAGAACTTAACATAAAAAAAGATAATTATACATTTACACTGAGTGACCAGATAATTATGATCTCTGAACGCATAATAATCTGGCCACTCAGTGTATATCCTACCTAATAAAACAGCAATATGCAAATTGACCACACCTTTGCTATGCCTAAGCCATGCCCACCAGCCCCGCCCACCAGCCAAAGCCACGCCCACCATCCAATTAGAGCGAGTATGCAAATAAACCCGACCAAGATGGCGGGTAATTTGCATACATAGGCGCCCAGAGCTGACCCCTGCCTTTGGAGGCGGGGAGCTGGGTGTCCGCTCTGGCTCCAAGCCAAAAGCCGACGGCAGAGGCTCTTGGCCTGGTGCACGAGTGGACCCCCTGCCATCAGAGGTGGGAGCTGATTGTCCGCTCAGGCTCCAGGCCAAAAGCCAGCGGCGGCGGCTTTTGGCCTGGTGCAAGAGCGGACCCCCTGCCATTGATTGCAGGGAGCTGGGGGTTTCTTCGGCCTGGCGCAAGAGCGGAACCCCTGCAATCGATCCCAGGGAGCTGGGTGTTGCTTCAGCCTGGTATACCAGCGGACCCCCTGCAATTGATCACCTGTGCAGGGAGCTGGGGGTCTGCTCCTGCCCAAGAGGCTTTTGGTCTGGGCAGGCCTGGGCAGGGGCTGAACCGTTGATCAGAGGGAGCTGGGGGTCCCCTTCCCAAGCCTAGAGCTTCGGCCAAAGGCTTTAGGCCTGGGCAGGGCCCAGCCCTCCATTGGTGTGAACTATAGAGGAAACACCTTTTCTGACTGCACATTGGCTAAGCTTCCTTTATGCCACTGGTAATATTCTTAGTAACTTGCGTAATAAGAATCCAAAAAGGTGATCTAGGGTTTTTCTACCACACTTCTGGAGAAAAAAAATGAAGGTCTGCTGCTGGAGGGCTAAGAAATGTCATATCCTGCTCTAGCCGGTTTGACTCAGTGGATAGAGCCTCAGCCTGCAGACAGCAGGTTCTGGATTTGATTCTGATCAAAGGCATGTACCTGGCCGGGGCCCAGATCAGAGCTCATGCAGGAGGCAACCAATCAAAGTGTTTCTCTCTGTCTTTCCCTTTCTCTTCCACATTCTCTAAAAGTCATTGGAAACATACCCACAGGTGAGGATAAAAAATAAATAAAGAAATCCATATCCTATGAAAGACACATCTTGAAAATGCCTAAAGAAAGTTGTCATTTTTTCTTGGTGAAGGGACTGGAGTCCATGTTGATGAAAACACCTTGGTGGCTGCAGTGACTGACAGTGGCTGCAGCAGTGGGATAATGGGGCTGGTGCCTTCCCCTGATCAGCCCGGTTGCCTCCCACAAAGGGAGGCCAGACTGTGGCTTAGGTATGCTCCCTGTGGGGCGTGGGCTTAAGCCGTCAGTAGGACATCCCCTGAGGGCTCCCAGTATGTGAGAGGGGGCAGGTTAGGCTGAGGGACCCCTGACCCCAGTGCATGAATTTTGTGCACCGGACCCCTAGTCCTATATAATAAAAAGCTAATATGCAAATTGTCCCCTCGACCAGGAGTTCGACCAGCAGGCAGGCCGGCCCCCACCCATGCACGAATTCATGCACCGGGTCTCTAATATATATATTAGTGGCCAGATTATTATGCGTTCAGAGACCATAATAATCTGGCCACTCAGTGTATATGAATGAACTATTGAATATTTAGTAATTCACTTCCGATATATATTTTGAATTATAATAAAACTAGAGGGCCGGTGAACGAAATACGTGTCCGGGTGTGTGTGTGTGTGTGTGTGTGTGTGTGTGTGTGTGTGTGTGTGTTTGTGTGTGTCTCAGCCCAATCTGCACCCTCTCCAATCTGGGACCCCTTGGGGGATGTCCGACTGCCTGTTTAGGCCCGATCCTATGGCCTAAACAGGCAGTCGGACATCCCTTTCACAATCTAGGACTGCTGGCTCCCAACTACTCGCCTGCCTGCCTTCCTGATTTCCCCTAACCGCTTTGCCTGCCAGCCTGATCATACCCTAACCACTTCCCTGCCAGCTCCTGATACCCCGGTCACCCCCAAATGCCCTCCCTTGCATATTCCCTCTTTATTAGATAGGGTTTTTTCTTTAGCATATTGGACAGTCCTAACTGTTTTGGCTCAGTGGATGGATGGAGCATTGGCCTGCATAATCAAGGGTCCCAGGTTCGATTCTGGTCAAGGGCATATACCTTGGTTGGGGGCACATACCCAGTGGGGAGTGTTCAGGAGGCAGCTGATCGATGTTTCTCTCTCTTAGATGTTTCTAGCTCTCTATCCCTTTCCCTTACTCTCTGTAAAAAATCAATAAAATATATATTATAAAAAAATAAACATTTAAGATTTCTCCATATCTGCCTGGCTGGTGTGACTCAGTGGTTGAGACCCCAGGCTGCCACTGCTGGCAGGGGATGGGGCCCTGGCCAGGCTGAGACCCTAGCCCAGGCTGCCGCCTCAGCCCAGCCAAGCTGAGACCTCTGCCCAGGCTGCCATCTCAGCCTGGCTGTGGATAGCCCGGTGAGGGTGTGCGGCTCAGCCCAGGCTGCCTTCACTGGCCTGAAGATAGCTTGGTGAGGGTGCACCGCCCTGCCACTTCAGCCTGCTGTTGCTGGATGGATGATCATGCAGTGGGGGTGCCTGGCCCTGGCAGCATGAGACCCCATCCCAAGCCGGCGCGGCTTGTGAGCCATCGCATGGCTTAGGGGCGAGGCCTGGTGGCCTGAGACCCCCAGCCCAAGCCGGCACAGCTTGCCAGGGATCACTCGCAAGTCCTTCCTCCCAGATCCTCCTGCCAGCACGATTGGCCACCCCGAGTCCTGCCCCCACGCCTCCTGCTGGCCCAATCGTGGGCATAGTGGAGTGATGGTTAATTTGCATATTACCCTTTTATTATGTAGGATAGTACCTTTATAGTAAAAAACATAAAGCCAAAAATATATGTGCAGAATATATTTATTTTTCATTCACAGAGTTTTGCATAGTTAATTAAAATCTTCAAAAACAAGGTTCAAAATTTACCAAAAAAACAATTCACTTTGATTTAAAGTTAATAGTTTTCTTTGATCACAAGGGGCCTGAATAGTTATTTATAAAATGTAATGAATTGGAAATCTGTTTTACATAAGGATGTTTAGATATCCATTTTCCCATAAAAAGAAAATAATTGCTTTTGAAACTAAGGGGTTCATATTTAATCAAGTTTTTAAATGAACTGTGACATGATAAAAATATTGTAAATGTTGAAATACAATGATATTGTGTAGATATGCTACAAGATTGAGCAGACAATATTATAACAATGATCATATACAAAATCCATATTATCATCCAATAAGAAACAACTTCCTGATATAAAAAATAACAAATTTTTATAAGGGATAATATAGTTTGATGTATATTGAATAGATTTCCCATATGTCCTAATTAGGTAAAAATTAGAAGAGATGTTTAAGGGTAACATGGAGAAGGTTTACTAATAGTAAGCAGAATATTTTCACTATATTATTTTATTATAAACTAGCTTTCCCGTTGCAGGAAAATTCCTGCAATGGGATTTCCTGCTGCACTCTACCCCGCCTCTGTTCCTCCCTTGCCGCCCGCCTCGCCTTCTCCTCCAGCCCGCCCGCATTTCCCTTTGGCCCCGGCCCCGCCTCCGCTCCGCCCTTGTCACCCGCCTCACCTTCTCCTCCAGCCCGCCCGCGTTTCCCTTCGCCCCCGGCCCCGCCTCCGCTCCGCCCTTGTCGCCGGCCCCGCCTTCTCCTCCAGCCCGCCCGCGTTTCCCTTCGGCCCCGGCCCAGCCTCCGCTCCGCCCTTGCCGCCGGCCCCGCCTTCTCCTCCAGCCCGCCCGCATTTCCCTTCGCCTACGGCCCTGACTTCACTCCTCCCTTCTCCTCCCCCCTGGCTTGCTTGCTTCTTCGAAGCTTTACTCCCCTTTGCAGCTCTTGGCTTCTTTCGACACTGTCTTGATATGCAAATTAGCCGCCATCTTTGTTGGGGCAATTTGCATATTCATCCTGATTGGTTGGTGGGCGTGGCTTGGCTGGTGGGCGTGGCTTAGGTGTAGCGAAGGTGCGGTCAATTTGCATATTTGTCTATTATTAGATTAGATTAACTACTTCTTAGGTATAAAGTGCTATCCTTGTTCTTTATTTTTTTCTGGAAAACTCCCAAACCTTCTAATCTGTTTTGCTAGTATACCCCATTTCATTTCCTAACACACAAATCAATTTTACAATTGTAGTCATTTAAAAGCATAAATTGTACTAGCTGGTTTGGTTCAGTGGATAGAGCGTCAGCCCACAGACTGAAGGGTCCTGGGTTCAATTCTGGTCAGGGGCACATACCTCAGTTGCAGCCTTAATCTCTGGCCCTTGGTTGGGATGTGCGGGAGGCAACCAGTTGCTGTGTTTCTCTCACATCAATGTTTCTCTCTCTCTCTGTCTCGCCCCCTCCCTTCCACTCTCTCCTAAAAAGCAATGGAAAAAAAATATCCTGGGTGAGGATTAATAAAAAATAAAATAAACATTTTAAAAGCATAAATCATGGTTTCCCTTTAAAGTTATTCAATTACCATTGTATACAAAGTAAAAATAAAACTCATATATTTTTGTACATTATTAAGCCTCTATGTCTTTAACCTCATGTCTTAACTATGAATACTCTAAGATCTAAATATACTGAACTATTTTTAGCTCCTTGTCTATTATATATCTCTATTCTTGGCAAGTACTTGCCAATGAGACTTCTTAGCTAACTCCTTCACTGTTGATGTTAATTGCTCTAGATGTCCTTTCTAAATTTTCATTTTTTTCTTCTAAAAACCTTACAACCAGCTCTATCAAATCAGTTGCTATACTATAGGAATTGACTGTTTTTTAGACTATTATTAATTTGGGAGCATGTTTGCCTTTCTTTTCCACTATCTAGCTGAGCGCTTAAGTCATAATAGGCACTAAATATCAATTGAATATAAATTAACATTAGTCATTTACTGCTTTCTGATATAAGTGTACTTCAGTGTCACCATGCATAAAATGAGAAGTTAATGCATACACAGAAATGGAAATGACTTAGATAACGTACAAGAAAACAATTTTCTGATTCAGTGCTTTATATATATGTATATATAATTTAAATATGTATATTTGGATTAATTGATTAAGAGAGATATAAATATAGATTTATTATACACATAATGTATCTATATAAGCATGAATATATTACATATAGGCATTCATGTGCATGTATTTATTATATCCCTTATAGTAAAACATGATTGAAATATGCACATATCATAATTTAAATTCCTACTGTATTCCTAGCTGGTTTGGCTCAGTGGATAGAGTGTCGTCCTGTGGACCAAAGGGTCCTGGGTTTGATTCTAGTTAAGGGAACATACCTTGGTTGCAGGCTCCCAGCCCTTGTTGGGGGCATGCGGGAGGCAACCAATCAATGTGTCTCTCTCACATCAGTGTTTCTCTCTGTCTCTCTCCCTCTCCCTTCTACTCTCTCTAAAAATCAATGGAAAAAATATCCTTGGGTGTGGATAAAAAATAAACAATAAATTCTTAGAGTAAATTCCTTCATATGTATTATCAAGGTGAGGACAAATGCTTTGTTTATAGTTTGTTGATAATGGAACATTTAAAAAACATTTAAAAATTCAATCTATACCCTAAGTTGATTAAGTGTCCCTTGGTTCCAGAGCAACATATTATCCTAATTTATTATTATCTCTCCTAGTCACTAATGTGCCCTATGTAGCTACAAGTGGAATCTGAATTTTACTGGAAATATTGTAGCTATGATCTTGATCCAGGAAATATAAGATTCATATGTTTCAATGCAGATGTAACTATGGAAAAAGTCTCAGCCAACTAATTATAACTATTTTACCCTTTTTTATGAACCTGTAAATGTATATCTATAAAAGCAGAAAGTATATGAATTTATGAACCTAGGAATATAAAGATGGCAACTCACATTTATTCTTACATTTTTGTTATTGATTTAAGTAAAACTCAACTTAAAATATGAATATTAAGTATATTTTTTACACCTGTCTTATAATTTTTATGGACCTGATAAACATTAATTTCATTGTTCTTTATCTTTCATATTGTGATAAAAACAAAATGTGAATGTATATTTTGATAAAAATGAGACAAGAATTATTCACTGATTGTCATTGTTATCCCACTGAAAAAACTTTTTAGCTAGTAATGTGTGAGAGTCATTTGAAAAATGAATGAAAAATAGGAAGCTTACTTTTTTAAATAGCATACTACTAAAAAATTACTGGGTCAAAGAAGAAATAAAAGATGAGATCAAAAGATATATAAAGACAATTGAGAATGACAATATGGCATCATAACTTTTGGGATGCAGCAAAACAGTAATAAAAGGGGAGTTTATATCATTACAGAACTATCTCAAGAAACAAGAAAACTTGTAAGTAAACAACCTAACATTATGTCTTAAAGAACTAGAAAAAGAAGAACAAAAGTAGCCCAAGGTCAGCAGAAGATAGAAAAAAAAAAAATAGAGCAGAATTGAATGAAATTGAGGCCAAAAAGAACATACAAAAAATTAATGCAATAAAGAGTGGTATTTAAAAAGATTTAATAAAATTGACAATCCCTGGCTAGACTCACTTGCTAAGAAATGATTCAAATAAACAAAATCAGACATGAAAGAGAAGTTGCCACAGATGTCACAGAAATACAAAGTATCCTCACTATAGAATACTATGCAAGACTATATGCCACCAAATTCAACAACCTAGAAGAAGTGGAAAGTTCCTAGAAATATACAAAGTTCCTACTAGTAGACTGAATCATGAAGAACTTGAAAATCTAAATGGACCGATCAACAGTGAAGCAATTTAAACAACCATAAAAAACTCCCAATGAGTTCAGCCATGGTGGTTCAGTGGTTGAGCACTGACCTTTGAAGATCACAGCTTAATTCCCAGTCAGGTGTATGCCTGGGTTGTGGGCTCGATCCCTGATTATGCAGGAGTCAGCTCATCACTGATGTTTCTATCTTTCTCTCCCTCTTCCTTCTTCTCTGAAATCAATAAAAATATATTTAAAAAACACACACCTATAATGAGATACCATCTCACACCTGTTAGAATGACCATCATCAGTAAGACAAGTGTTGGAAAGGTTGTGTAGAAAAACGAACCCTCATTCACTGCTCATGGGAATGTTAACTGTACAGAAACTTTGGGAAACAGTATGGCAGTTCCTCAAAATATAAAGAATAGAGTTACCATATAACCCATTAATCCCTTTTGGTTATCTACCTGAAAATTTTGAAAACACTTATTCAAAAAAAATATATTCACTTCATTATTCCTGGTGTCCAAGACATGGAAACAGCCAACATGTCCTTCTATAGGTGATTGGATGGAGAAGATGTGGTAAATACAATGAAATACTACACCACCACAGAAAAAAAAAAAAAAAAGAAATACTGCTATTTTTGAAAACATGGATGGACCTTGAGAGTATCATGCTAAGCAGAATGGGTCAGTCAGAGAAAGCTAGGAGCCATATTATTTCACTCTTAAGTGGGATATAAAATTGAAACTCTGACACAGACAACAGTATAGTGGTAGCTGGATGGAAATGGGTGTGGGAGTTTTAAAGGGGGAAGGAGACCAAATATATGGTGATGGAGGATGATTTGACTTTGGGTGATGGGTACACAATACATGATATATACAAATCATATATGATAGAAATGTACACTTATTAGAAACCTAAGTAATCTTGTTAACCATTGTCATCACAATGAATTTAATAAAAATAAATAAAACCCTCTATCTTTCATAAGAAAAAGATGATATAGCTTTCAAGTGTAAAATTCTATGACACATTATCTGTATATTGCACTGGGTGCCCACCACTCAAAGTCAACTCTTCTTGTGTCACCATGTCTTTAAACTGAATCACCTACTATGGTGATTATAATCAGGTTCCTTGCCACTAGACCTAGAATATTTTTGCATATATATTTGAAGCATCTCTTTGGTTCACATACCATCTGCTTAATTCCTCAAAATTCTCTGATCAAGTAGTCATTATCACAGGTCAAAATATTCTGACTACTATTTTGTCACCATGGCTTACTGTGGTAATAATGCCTACCTTTTCTCTGGCATCTAATCTCTGTCAACCAGCCTCTACATCAAGCATGTCAAACTCGCGGCCCGTGGGCCACATGCGGCTCACAACAAATATTTTTGTGGCCCAGCCAATATAATGGTATGTAAGAAATGTTTTAATAAAAATTTTGTAACTTAATTTTTATAATATCCTGTTGTACATAATTATTAATAACAACCTACAACATTCGCTAATGACTGACTACTATAATCGTGTTGCATTCGTTTCCCTTATGAGCCTTATGCACAGGTGCACCATCTCTCCACTAATACCAGCAGTGAATATTTTAGCAGCCGATTGCCATGTCATATAGTATTGCCATGTGGTATAGTCTTGGACTGACTTGTTTGATGTGCACACAGGAAATATTTCGCTTTCAGAGAACAAGAAAAATAGGTTTGTTTGTGTTACGCTTATTAATTTGTGCAGTTACTCAGTGTCTGGTAAGTTTATGTTCAAGAAAAAATATTAATTTTTATTAAAATGTTCTTTATTTTATGTTATCGATTACTAATTTATTTTAGCCCTTTGTATTCAGCATATCTCTATTGAAATAAACCTACGTTTCTATGAAAATCAAAGCTTTTGTGTGTTTTTTTTTTTGTGGCCCACATACACTTAAACCTTGTTTGTTTGGCCTGTGTTAGCCTTTGAGTTTGACATGCTTGCTCTCCATCGTTGAGATTCAAATAGTCTCCTTATATATCAAATTCCATTGCACCAACCTCCACTGAATCTTTAACCAACTGAGGTGTCACTTACAATGATAACCAGAACTGTGAGCGGAGGTGTTTCCCCAGGGTTGGTTCCGCGGACCAGAAGATTTAAGCAAAAGTATGGAAAATTTATTACAAGTAAACTCAGACTCTCAGCAGTGGGAGGAGGACCCATCAAATCCTTGTGGTCCAGGGGTATATGTTTGCTACAAGCCTGCTCTATGTCTACACCTGATTGATTCCCTCATTGTTCTTGCCCAGCAACAGACCTGAACTTTCTCTGTTTCTATGTGTTCTTCGTCTGTTCATATGCTGAACTTTCCCTGTTCCTGTGTGTTCTTCCTCTGTTCCTATGCTGAACTTTCCCTGTTCCTATGTGTTCTTCCTCTGTTCCTATGCTGAACTTTCCCTGTTTCTGTGTGTTCTTCCTCTGTTCCTATGCTGAACTTTCCCTGTTTCTGTGTGTTCTTCCTCTGTTCCTATGCTGAACTTTCCCTGTTTCTATGTGTTCTTCCTCTGTTCCTATGCTGAACTTTCCCTGTTTCTGTGTGTTCTTCCTCTGTTCCTATGCTGAACTTTCCCTGTTTCTGTGTGTTCTTCCTCTGTTCCTATGCTGAACTTTCCCTGTTTCTATTTGTTCTTCCTCTGTTCCTATGCTGAACTTTCTCTGTTTCTATGTGTTCTTCGTCTGTTCATATGCTGAACTTTCCCTGTTTCTGTGTGTTCTTCCTCTGTTCCTATGCTGAACTTTCCCTGTTTCTGTGTTCTGTCTCTGTTCCTATGCTGAACTTTCCCTGTTTCTATGTGTTCTTCCTCTGTTCCTATGCTGAATTTTCTCTGTTTCAATGCGTTCCTACAACCTTGTTGCTGCAAACCCTCCCTTGCTTTGAGTCCAGAAACATTTTATTATTTCTGCTTGGTTGGTCCCTGTGGTTAGGCTGCTCAAACTGCTGTGTCTGCCCTGCCTGTGTTCCACCTGCCTTTGTTTTCCACTGGACCCAGGCCCTATCTGCCTGTGTTTCAAGTTAACCCTCTCAACACTTTCAGAGTAGCAGATGGATATTTCTCTTAAATGCACTAATGGTGGGAGTGACTGCTAAGCCCTCTTGAGAGTTAAACTTAAGGTCTAGCTACATGGGTTGCACATAATAATTATGTTTCATTCCAACATTCCCACCTTCCAGAGCTTTGAGATTCCTTCTCATATGGTATGCCAGGGAAGTTTCAGTATTTCAATGTTATTGTCTCTAGACCATCATTAAGTCTCATTAATCAATTATTAATATTCCTCTCCATCCACATGTTGTACCTGGATAAATTATCCCTTATTAATACACTTATGCCAATCAAGTCTTATATTTTATTCTTATTGATCTAACATTCTCAGAATTAGTCTGCATACTTTATATACCTTTGTCAACATGAACTGGTGAATACTTATAATATGTTCAGTGTCAGGCTATGACCTCCTAGAAAAGGCCTTAACCTTCTCCCTCTGGATTATGCTGGAATCTAACTGTTGATATCTATATGGAGGGCATGAGGAGTGACCTATTATGGGTCCTAAAGAAACTCCTTCTCCCTTAGTGATGCAACACCTTCTATATAGTTATTGACAATGTTTAATACAAGAGAAGGCAAGTCTCTTCAGGTGGAGTGAGTGGCTGCCTCTTCTGGCAAAGGAGAGGTATTTGAAGGTTTAAAATTCTCAGACTCATTTGTAATTGTACAAATTCCCCAAATATTATTCTGAATTTTACTTCATGCCTACAAACTCCTTTTTTTGACACTGGAACTCTGCATTCAGTCTTGTGCTGGGCTCAGTCGTCAACATCTTCTCTATAAATACGAGATGAGGGACTTGTTTTAAAGTTGCCAGAAAGATTTCTAATTTTGATCTACGTTGAACATTTAAGCCTCAAGTAAGTATTTTGCTCTGTAAACACCATAGATTTATCAGAAGAATTCTTGTGACCCCATAAGCTTATAGCGACTATGGTTACCATAGAATTTACCTTTCACAACTATGTGACCCACAAATGCCCTTGATCTTCCTTTCATCACTTGCATCAGGAACTGTATACAGCAATATCTTATTATTCAATCTTCTGCAGAATCCCATTATCTCATTTTTTTTCCAACCAGAAAGTAATCTTTCTTTGCCTTAAATATGATCCCAGAATTCCATGTGCAGGGCCTGTTTCTGGGGCTTCATTATAAACTAGAGACCCGATGCACGAAAATTTGTGCAAGAGTAGGCCTTCCTTACCCTGGCTGCCAGCACTGGCTTCCCTCCTGCACCCGGGACCTGGGCTTCCCACCTCCAGCTGCCTGCAGTCACCTGGGACCCAGGCTGGCTTTCCCTGGGCCACCTTCAGGTACCTGGGACCTCGGCCCAGCTTCCCTAGGGCCTCGGCTTTGTCAGGAAGGACATCGGGACATCAGGAAGGTTGTTCAGCTGTCTGGTCTAATTACCATATTACCCTTTTATTATTATAAATTATTGGGCTGTTTTTTTGTTTGTTTATTTGGCTGGAAACAAGTAGCACAATTACATAAGAAAAGTTTAATACTAAGACTATTTTGAAAATTGTGAGGATGGTTAGGAGAAATGTTGAAGTAGCCTTGAGCTAGCCATAGGGAGGGGCAAGGAGAAAGAACATTTACTGGCACCAGAGAGTAATTGCATATGCAAGAGATTGCCCCTGACAGGAACTATGCCTTTTGGTAGAGGGAGGGAACTAACTTGCAGAAGCAACACAGAAGGGAGTGAGCTAGAGGAATACATACTCCAGAATTGCTTTCATCATGTTGTGTCTCTAACTGCATATGTAAGCCCTTTGAGGTGATATATGCAAGTTAGGTTACCAGGGAACATAGAATGTTCTTAAAGCATAATGAGAACATCTGGAATGAAAAACTGAAAAGAAATACTATTTACCATTGACTTCCATTACCAGCTACTGGAAGACAAAAAAAAAAAAAAAAAATTACATAACTATTTCTAACTGGTTAAAATAATCTAAATACATAATAGAAGTATAAATTTATCAAATAATTTAGCTTAAAATTCAAATATATGATGTTTAGATTTTGACCTTTAAAGTTATAAAATTTTATGTTACATTTACTATAATTTCACTGGATTTAAAAATGCCTACCACATGTGATTTGATATGTGTCCACTATGTTTAAGATTGCAAAAACAAATATTGCAAGATATACAAATAACTATAAAATAACCATTGATGATAATCTATTTCCATTACATTCATATTAATAGTATGAGTAATTTTCTGAAAATCAGGCTACTTGTCTCCTAAACATACAAGTGAAATTCATATACTTTTATTTAGAATCTTAGACAGAAAATGCTAATTATAGAAAATGTTAATTAAATAGTTACTACAATTTTCATCTTATCCAATAAGATGCTTGGTGTGCTGTCTGCTTCTAATAATCTGGTAATTTCTATTAAAAGAGTCTCAGTGTGTCCTACTGGTGTGGCTCAGTGGTTGAGCATCGACCTATTAACCAGGAGGTCACCATTCAATTCCCGGTCAGGGCACATGCCCGGGTTGTGGGGGTGGAGGATGATCATGCAGGATGCAGCCAATCAATGATTCTTTCTCATCATTGATGTTTCTCTCTCTCCTCCTTTCCTCTCTGAAATCAATAAAAATGTATTTTAAAAAAGAAAGATTCTCAGTGCTTTTCTCCTGTTATGTTGGATTTTTAAAAATGCATTCTTCAAATTTTGCTTAACTTTTACATATGTCAACTAAATAATTTTATGCCAAAATTTCAGGTAGAGGTTCTGACATATATTATAAATCCTAGCTTGGCTATGTTTATTCAAACTAACTTTTTGTCAACATGCCTCCAAATATTCATTTTCATGATGTTAGAGAAGATGACATGGATATCAAATTGAGTCACACCCACAGAAAGTGAAGGATTGCTTTCCAGCTGTTAAGAAGTGATATCCAAAATGTGCATTATTTATCCCTCACACTGAGAAGATTTAATTATATATTTTGATTCAACATTTCAAATGAATTAAGTACATCCTTAAGTATGGTACTTAGCTTTGAAAATCCTGATGCGATAAACTGACTTCATTATATGTGAACACATAGTTATTGCATAATCTTAAATTCTCCTGTTCAAAAAAGAAATGAAAAATATTATAAAATAATCCTCTGAAAATCCACATCATCACATCTAAATATACTTGTTAATGTGTTAGTATGTAGGTTTATGCTATTTATATTGCTGTTTATTTGGAAGCAATAGGTTGAAGAGCTATGTTTTCATTACCACTCTACAGTGTGCTGCATTAAATTTGATTTTATAATCTCAATAATTTAAATTGTTAAGTATACCAACATATCTAAAAATAGAAAAAGGTTCTTTCTTCTCTTAGAGAAAATAATTGGAAAGATTCTGTCTTTCTGATGAAACAGCATTATAGAAAGCAAGGTTTTCTAGCAGTTTCAATTGATATCTTCCTCTTTTTCTTCTTAAAAATTATAATTTGAATTTTTTAATGGCCGGTATGTATGCACACAATCTAACCAGATTTTATGAAAAATATCAGAAAATCTAGCTGTAAATGTGGTGTTATATTATTTATTTGACACATTTTAACATCCAGCAAACTTTGACGTGATGCATGGAAACACAGATGCAGCAAGAGAAAAACACTAAAATATTTTTGTTTAAATGATTAACAAAATGATTTTTTTCACCCAAATATAACCCCATATGGAAAACCGCCTGAAGTAAGACAAATATAACCCCATCCTTCATAACTAGATCCGTGGTTTAAAATGTTGTTTTGTCATTAACACGAGACTGTTTATTATTTCCACGTCATTATTTTAATTCAATGCTTAGTACTCATTATTATTCTGTTATTATTATTGTCACTTTGTTATTAAATGCATACTATTTGCTAGCCATTATGATATTTAATATTTATAACATCCTCTTCAGGCATTATCATCACTTTTAAAAGACAAGTCTAGATGTTTAGTGACAATTATGTTGTTAAAATATTTATGAGAAATAGTCACACATTTAGTAATAATTTAGAAAAAAAGTTAAAACCTAGCCATAGTCATTTAAGGACCTAGAGTGCATTCACTTATTCACTTATCCAATTAATTGTTATTGGGTAACTATCTTGTGCTATGTCTAATAAAGCCTTAAAAATAATAAATTCATTAATTTGTTTCCTTATTACTAGTACTTTAACTCTTTTGATAATATCTTTCACGTAGAATTACATAAGGATTAAATAAGTTTCATATTACTAGGTATACCAGTAAAACACTTATAAGAGTACCTGGCACATAATAATAATGTGTTTGTGTGTGTGTGTATGGAGGGGGGGAGCAGGGATAGTTTAAAAAAATAGATAAATGAAGAAAGACATTTTATTATTTTTGAAATTTGCAATTAACTTTTCCCCATACAATGAAAAAATATAGCACAGAATTTCAAATGAACATTCACTTTCAGAAGACTTCATGGAGGATTTCTGTCTTTACATGAGCTTTTGAAAGACAAGCAAAATCTTTCCTGGGAGATAATACTGCCTAAGTAAATGCACAAAAATTATTATGAACTTACGCTGCATACCGTAATTTAGTCAGCTTAGTCAAATAAAAATGATGACAAGCAAAGCTAATCCATCTTCTTCAAATCGCATACAAGATAACGTAAAGTCTAAGGATTTTTCAGTTTACAATGATTGACTTTCACATCATGAGTTATAACCTTTTGTCAGTGAGTATTTATACTTAGGTTTTGCAGATTGAATAACTTACAATTAACAGTTACAAATGGGAGTTATTTTCCATAAATATAGTGCTTTTTTCTAGATTTTCTGTGAATTTCCAGTTAAGTCAAATTATAAAAATTAAATGTAAAATTGATAATTTAGAATAAATATACCATTTAATTGGACAATAATCTTTTCCTTATTTGTCAAGATATAATCATGAATCATTTATATTTCTAAATGGAAAGTATAATGTGGAAATATAAACAGTTAAACAAATATAGTTAAAAAAACACTGATCTCATAAGGAAATATATAATTTAAAATGTTTACTGCAATTTATTTTTTTAAACAGTAAGAAAAACAACAGTGAGTCAGGTCTGTTTTATGATGTTCTTTCTAAACTTTTTTTCATATATTTTTGTCTGTTGGGCTATTTTTGACTTTTCTTGATTTTTACCCTCTTTCTAACTGTTTGAGACTGGAATAATTTTGGTAACATGTTTCATTTTTCATATGATTTTGCAGAGTAAAATTGTTGGAACACTGGCAAACTTGTCTGCCTGCTAATGCTGAAAACTGTCACCTGAGATTGACATCCAGATAAGATTTTGTGAGTGCTCTTAGTAAGGGGGAAAAAAGAATGCATACTAATAGAATAAATTTCTCTAAATAATTCCTGAGTTCAAAACCTTTTATTAATAACATTTTTTCATGTCAAAATTGGTATCCTATATAATAAAAGGCAAATATGCAAATTGACCATACCTCCGACACACCCGCAAGCCACACCCACAAGCCACGCCCACCATCCAATCAGAGCGAGTATGCAAATTAACCCAAACCAAGATGGCTACAGCCACATAGAGCAAGGTTTCCTAGGTAACAGAGGAAGCCAAGCTTTCCGCCTGCCCTTGCCAGGCCTAAGCCTCCACTCAAGCTACAAAGTTTCAATTATAGAAGGTAAACAAATTCAAACAAATGGCGGCAGAATGGAGCTTGAGAGAGCAGGCCAGGGTTGCCGCTGGCAACAGGGGAAGCAAAGCTTTCCACACACCCTGGCCGGGCCCACCCGCTTAAGGCAACAAAGTTTCAATTATCACCCCAACACAAATGGCTATGGGCCTCAGAGGGAGCCCCAGGCTTGGCTCCGCTTCAGGCTACAAAGTTTCAATTGTAGAAGGAAAATAAATTCCAGATACCAGGGCCTCCGTTTGCGTTGCCAGGGGGTGTGGCCCGCCTGCAAACCACCACAGGCCCTTCGCTCAGGCCGCCCCACACCCCAAGGGAACCCCCACCTGATCCGGGACGCCCTTCAGGGCAAACCCACCCCTGTACCAGGCCTCTATCCTATCTAATAAAAGAGTACTATGCAGATTGATCATCACTGCAACACACAATATAGCTGCCCCCATGTGGTCAAAGATCCTGCCCCCATGTGGACACAAGATGGCCACCACAAGATAGCCAGCAGGGGAGGGCAGTTGGGAGGCACCCAGCCTGCAAGGGAGGGCAGTTGAGAAGGACCAGGCCTGCAAGGGAGGGCAGTTGGAGATGATCAACCCTGCAGGAGAGGGCAGTTAGGGGTGACCAGGCTGGCAGAGGAGGGAAGTTGGGTGCAAACAGGCTGGCAGCAGAGTGGTTAGGGGGTGATCAGGCTGGCAGGCAGAAGCGGTTAAGGGCAATCAGGAAGGCAGGCAGGCAAGCAGTTGGGAGCCAGCAGTCCTGGATTGTGAGAGGGATGTCCGACTGCCCGTTTAGGCCCGATCCCAGTGGACATCCCTCGAGGGGTCCCAGATTGGAGAGGGTACAGGCTAGGTTGAGGGACAACCCCCCTCTGTGCACGAATTTCGTGCACCGGGCCTCTAGTCCTATATAATAAAAGGCTAATATGCAAATTGTCAGTCAGGAGTTCGAATGACCGGGAGTTGGGCCACTTGTTATGACATGAGCTGACCACCAGGGGGTGGTGCAAAAGGAAGGAAGGCCCTGGCTGGCAGCTGGCAGCTGGGGTAAGGAAGGCCCCTATGGGCCCTGATTGCCGACCAGGCCTAGGGACCCTACTCATGCATGAATTTGTGCACCAGGCCTCTAGTTTAATAATAACTTTGAATGACAATTGTACTTGAGTTTGTTCCTAAAACTACACTCAAAGTACTGTGCCATCTATTTGATAATATGAGATTTTTTTAAATAAAAAAATTAATGATAAGAGCATCAGGAAAAGAAAGTTGTAAAATTTTACTAAAAGAGGATTTGAGATTATAAATGATTTTTATAACATTGTATATTATATTTTATTCTAACCATGCATAGATAATTTATAATTTTGTAGTTCTTGAATAAATGAACTATAAGTATGACATATATTGAAATAAAAATACAAAGTTCATTTTTTAAATTATCAATAAAGTATTAAACTTCAGAAGAAATAAAACTTTAATAACCATGTTAGAATTGGTTCATTTTTCACTTTTTATAATCAGGAAGTATGCTTATTAATCTTTTGTTAATTTAATATAAATATTTTCCTTCAAATTATTTAACCTTTGTTTTACTTTTCCTTTGAATTATTTAACCTTTGTTTTACTTCACAATATTATAATCTGCATATATATAAAGATATTTTTCAATCTGACAAGTATAGGAAGTGAAGTCAAACAGGTAATAATAGAAACATTTAGGACACTCTGAGGATCATTTTTTTTTAAATTGAGTTTTATATGGAGGAAGGGGGTCATTATGGTTTTGGGGTCCTCTGGTTGCAATATCGAGAATTTATTTGTGCAGTGTTAGGGTAAAAGTGGAAGCAGAGAGATAGGAGGTGAAAGCAATAATCCAGGTGAGAGATATATCTTTGACTATGACATTAGCAATGACAGTTATGAAAAATTGGTATGTTTTAAATATAATTAGTAAATACACCCAATACAAATACAAATTTCTTATTGGTTGGATTTAGATATGAAAGTTTTTCTAAGATAATTCTAAATTTGAGCAATTAGAGGTATACACTTGTCATTAACTAAATTTAATTAAGCAGCTGATGGAGGAATGAAGCAGTTGAGTGATCAAGAGTTTACCTTGGGACATGTACATTTTTACAGTCTATTAGATATTTGAAGATAGACATTGAGGAGGTGGATGGGTAGAAGAGAGAAGTCTCCTCCCTGTGTGACCTGTGACTAGACCAGTAACTCCAGTGTATTTCTTTTTCCTGATGAGAATCCAGCTATGATTTGTTCCACCAAAACACACTGACTAATTTTCTGTTACTTTGTATTTGCATAATGGTTTTTTTATTTGTTTAAGATAGTCTCCTGAAGTAGGTAGAAGAGATGAGCAGAATTATCTATAAAGATGCATGAATAGCCCTGGCTGGTGTGCTACGTGGTTAGAGCTTCTGCCTTGAACCAAAGTGTCGCAAGTTCAATTCCTGGTCAATGATGCATACCTGGGTTGTGGGTTCGCTTCCTGGCCCAGTCTGGGTGCATGCAGGAGGCAGCCAATCCATGTATCTCTCTTACATTTATGTTACTCTACACCCTCCTCCCTTACACCTCTCTTAGTGGAAAGAATGTCCTTGGGTAAGGATTAACAACAACAAAAAACATGTATATAACAATTTATTTGTAAACCTAGAAATAAAATCTAAATATTAATTATGCTTAATTTTTCAAAAATAATTGCCTATTTTCAATTACATTTTTACTGTTTTATTTAACTGAAAAATTTTAAAGCAATCTAAATTTAAATATATGACTTTTTAAGTAATGCAATAAATAGATTCTGAAATAATGCATGGAATACTAGTTGTTTTACAATAATCATTTTAATCTGAAAAATAAGTGAGATATTTTGCAAGAGATTATACTATCTTATTACTCATCAAGATAAAACTCTTAGCACTTTTAAAATATGGAATCTGATATCTTAGCATTAATAATTTAACAAAATATGTATTACTTAGCATTTTGGATGGTGGTTCCACACACAATTCTTTACAACCAGGATTAGAAATCCAGGTGCAAACAAAGCACATAAGATTTCAATTGTAAATTTAAGGATCAGGAGTTATGTTAACTTGCTTGGGCACATTAACTCCGCTTCTAGGGAGGAGTTTCAAAATAAAAATTATACCTGATTGGAGTTACCTCAACTTTCAAAAGCATCAGAACCTGATATAACAGGACAGATTTAACAAGAAAATAAAGTAATGGTGAAGTTAAAAAAAAAAAAAAAAACAAAAAAACAGAGAAAAACAACCTTTGGACTGAGAAAAGAGTATTTTTGTGGCACTAACATAAGCTGAGAAGGCCCTGAATATCATTTGGTAATTTACAAAAAGATGTAACAGATTTATAAAGCAGCAGGAATTAATAAAAATTTCTTGTAATGTCTTAAATCGGCTCTGTGATGTTTCTCATCCCTCTTGGGTTGCCTTAGGGTATGGACATGCTACTTAATATAGTTTGAAATTTTAATATATCATGTTTTGTGTCAATTATTTTTAATTATTTGTTATAATTAGTTGTTCCTATCAAATATATTTTAAAGAGAATAAAATGCAATTTACCTGTATACTGATCACAATTTAATGTTTATTTGTAAATTTTATACAAAAATTCCAAGCAGCCTTTCACCAAAATACTTTTAATTCTCTGATGACATAGGAATGCTGGCTGAATGGAGTTGTACAAAGTTTAGTCTCTGAGCCAAGGCTTAATTGGACAGCATGCCTAACAGAAGCTAATGAAGTGGATAACATCAGAGTACAAAGTCCTTTCCAACTAAGTGTATGCTAGAAGCAAAGGAAAAACTCAATATGTTTCCACATCCAAATGGCAAGACTGTGACAGCAAATTTAACATGAAATCCAAAGATCATATGGGCAGATAAATAGTAGAATAGTGTTAGAAGCTAGTAGCAGCCAGAAGAGAATATCCATGTATATTACAATTAAAGGGATACTATGCCTTCGGGAGCTTACATGCAAGGAATGCCCTTTTTATGTTCTGTGCACTATGTATTGGCTAAAAGAATATCTCATATTAATTCACAAGTGTAGAACAGTATGAACTAAACAAAAATTCTCAATATTACAATTAATATTTAAATATTTTAGGAATGCAGTAATACATAGAGAAAAAAATCAGACACAAATATATCAATACTAGAGGTCCAGTACATGAAATTCATGCAGGGGGGGTTCCCTCAGCCCTGCCTGCACCCTCTCCAATCCAGGACCCTCGGGGGATGTCTGACGGCCAGTTTAGGCCCGATCCCAGGGATCGGGCCTAAACCAGCAGTCGGACATCCCTCTCACAATCTGGGACTGCTGGCTACTAATTGCTCACCTGCCTGCCTGCCTGATCGTCCCCAACTGCTCCCCCCTGCCAACCTGGTTGCCCCTAACTGCTCCCACAATGGCTTGATCACCCATAACTGCCACCACCCCCCCCCCCCCGATGGTCTGGTCACCCCATACAGCCTGCTGTTCAATCATTTGGTCATCCCTCACTAACCCCCCTGCCAGCCTGGTCGCCCCACGCAGCCTGCTGTACAGTCATTTGGTTGTCCCTCACTAACCCCCCTGCTGTCCTGGTTGCCCCACGCAGCCTGTTGTTCAGTCATCCATACTATTGTTTCAGTCGTGACAGCCCCTGGCTTTTTATATATTAGGACTAATGCCCAGATGCATTGATTCGTGCACAATGAAAGGAAATTAATTAAAAGGTGGCTGGTGGGGCAGGACTGGGCTAGACTGTCTGGACATATCCAGGAGCCAACCTTCTGCAGTCCCTCCCTGGCCTGCCACACCTAGGCTGGTGCCCTGACTCAGAGGGCATCTGTGGAGTGAGCGGGGTCTCTCTGGCAGGTGGGGTCTCTCGGCCTGGCCTGCAGGGATTGGGCCAAAACCAGCTCTCTGACATATCCTCGAGGGATCCCCGATTCCGAGAGGGTGGTTCTCAGGTGACACACCCCGTAATCAGGCTCCCTCCTCTCTGGTTCCGGGATGCTTCACCTGAGAACTGCTGCTGCCAAGTCACCTCAGCTCTGCAGCCCCTGTGTTGAGTGTCTGGCCCCCGGAGGTCAGTGCGTGTCATACCTTCTGGCTGGTCGGCCAGTCAGTTAGCTTTTTATATATATAGATGCTTGCACATACACACACAAAGGCTCACAAAAGGGATGATATACCATACATAAAATATTTGGGATAAGGGTTGATCCAGAAATTTAATACAAATAATATATTCAGCAAGATGTCAGTATTTCTTTTAAAAAAACATATTTTTATTGATTTCAGAGAGGAAGGGAGAGGGAGAGAGATAGAAACATCAATGATGAGAGAATTATTGATTGACTGCCTCCTGCACTCCCTGTCCTGGGGATTGATCCTGCAACCTGGTCATGTGCCTTTGACCAGAATCAAACCAAAGACCCTTCAGTCCACAGGCTGACACTCTATCCACTGAGCTAAATCAGCTAGGGCAAGATGTCAGTATTTAAAATAGCCTATAAAATGTACTTTCTACAGAGCAAGAATAGGACATTTAATTTTTCCTAGCAGAAAAATGTAAAATCAATATAAATAGCACTTATGAGATAGTGTGAATATGAGAAACACCTTTATTAGAAGCTTAAAAATATAGTATGTGGATAAGTGGGAGAGCATCCAGAAATTATTTTCTTTTTCTTTTGTACATATTTATTTATCAAATATCTATTGAGGGAATCTTATCTTTTTAAAGTTCCAAGGATGTGATATAGCCCTTGCTCCATAAAACTTATCTCTGGGGGTGTGTTTTTTTTCTTTTTTAATTGAGATATAGCTAATATGTAACATTATATCTGTTTCAGGGTACAACATAATTATCTAATATTTATATACCATATTGCAAACTGATCACTATAATAACAATATTAATATCTATCACCATAAATAGTTATAATTTTTCTAGAGTTTCTAAATGTAAAAATTAAATATTGAAAAATGAAAATAAGTTGATTGTGCCTTAACCTGTTTGGCTCAGTGGATAGATCGTCGGCCTGCAGACTGAAGGGTCCCAGGTTCGATTCCAATCAAGGGCATGTACTTTGGTTGCGGGCACATTCCCCAGTAGGGGGCGTGCAGGAGGCTGCTGATCGATGTTTCTAACTCTCTATCCCTCTCTCCCTTCCTCTCTGTAAAAAATCAAGAAAATATATTTTTTAAAAGAAATGAGTTGATTGTAAATTAGCAAATTAACTGATACTATTATTGAAATTCTAGTTTAAGACTCGTGTGTATCAGTGTGTGTCTGTATGTGTGTGTTTTGGCACACTCAGTGAAGTTACATTACAACAAAAAAGAAACAAGGAGTAATATTTTCAAATAAAGGTAAAAAAGAATTTATATCATTAAAATTTTTTCAAATGATTAAACTATAGCAATTAAAAAGACTTTTGTACTCATATTTGAAAAGGAAACTAGAGCGATAATAGAATAAATACTGCAGAAACAGCATAATTTTTCATATGGTACGACTGCCTTGGTGAGCTTATGTAAAAAGGAAGTTCCTCACATATTTTATTTTTACTTTTCCTTGTTTTATTAATTACTAATTGTCATATTAAGTATATTGTGTTATTTTATTCTCTACATCCTTCTAAGGAAATATAATAAATTCTAAAATAAAATAGAGTTGTTATTTTTAACTACTGCATAGCTTGGGTCTTCAAGATTACCTGGTATAACAAACACCTAATGATGAAATATCTTATACATGTGGTAAAATAGAGCATCCCAGAAAAACAGAAAAGCAGAGATTATTCAAATTGTAGTGATGGTTTGCTTTTCAAATGTATAAAAATATTCTAATTTAAACAATTTTGAAAAATGATGTCCAATTTAAATAAGAGGTATATTAAAAGCTTTAATAACATAGAATGATAGTTTAGTGAACTCATAAAGTAGATAAATTTCTAACCTTCAAAATAAATTATTAAGGAAAAGACTGGAAATTTAACGTATTATTAATTTTTAAACTTATCTAAAATATAAATTTATTTAAATTATTTTTAATCCTGTAGGATGACTAACATTGAAGTTCTGAATAATTTTATATTTGTTTGTTCATCCTTCTAGAGATGTACCTATAAAATATAGTTATATCTTAATTTTAATCAAATAATAGTAATCAAACAGTACCATGATGTATAGATAAAATTAATGTAATATAATTGAGAACAGTAGGACTCACATATTTAGGAATTAGACCCTAATAATATTTATGAGACCCCCAAACCTGATAAGGAAATACTGTTATTTTCTCTACATCTTCCAACTCTATATAAGATAACCTTTCCTGAACATGGAAGTGAGCTGTTCTCACTCAGTGGGAGGTTCAGATACCTTCCTTTACTTCAAGAAGGAAATATTAAAGTGAATAGCATTGGAAGCATGACACTGAAACTGAAAGACAGGGTCTCTAAAGTAGAGAAATTCAGGTGGCATAATGCCGCTTTGCATTAACTTCAGAATAATCCAGCCTACTTAAAATGGTAGCTATACCAGAATGTATGCTTCCACAATGAAAAAAAAAAGGGGGGGAGGGTATGATACAAAAAAAGTAAAGACTTCTAAATGGAGCCCTTTTATTTTCTATATTAGATTATGAAGATATACCATCAAACTGCTTCTCAGTATATATTTAAAAGGCTATAAACCACATTAATTTTAAATAATATTTAATATAACCAACCATCTCAAGCAAATTTAATTAATCATAAAACTATTCTTACGCACACAAAAATTCCCTTTTGCACTCACATAAACATACATAGGAACACATCTCAGATAAAATCCAATCCTCATCAGATGACTGTTTACATAAATACAGGGCTTACATGTAGACACATTACATTTAGGTCCGTTGCCCATTTTTTTGATTGCATTGTTTATCTTCCTTTTGTTAAGTTGTATGAGTTCCCTGTAAATGTTGGAGATTAAACCCTTATCAGTGATAACATTGGCAAATATGTTCTCCCATGCAGAAGGCTTTCTTGTTGTTTTGTTGATGGTTTCTTTTGCTGTGCAAAATATTTTTATTTTGATGTAGTCTCATTTATTTATTTTCTCTTTAGTTTCCATTGCCCCAGGAGAGGTATCGGTGAAGATATTGCTTCATCATATGTTTGAGATTTTGCTGCCTGTGAATTCCTCTAATATTTTTATGGTTTCCCATCTAAGTATAAGTCCTTTATCCATCTTGAGTTTATTTTTGTGTATGATGTAAGTTGGTGGTCTAGTTTCATTTTTTACATGTATCTGTCCAGTTTTCCCAACACTATTTATTGAAGGGACTGTCTTGACTCCATTGTATGCTCTTGCCTCCTTTGTCAAATATTAATTGAGCATAGTGGTTTAGGTCGATTTCTGGGTTCTCTATTCTATTCCATTGATCTATACGTCTGTTCTTGTGCCAGTACCAGGCTATTTTGAGAACATTGGCTTTGTAATACAGATTGATATCTGATATTGAGATCCCACCTACTTTGTTCTTCTTTCTCAGGATTGCTGTGGCTATTTGGGGTCTTTTTTTATTCCAGATAAATTTTTGGAAAGTTCATTGTAGGTCTGTGAAATATGCCGTTGGTATTTTAATGGGGATTGCATTGAATCTATAGATTGCTTTGGGTATTATGGACATTTTAATGATGTTGATTCTACCAATCCATGAACATGGTATATTCTTCCACCTGTTTATGTCTTCCTCTATCTCTTTTTTTAGTGTCCTATAGTTTCCCGCATATAGGTCTTTTACCTCCTTAGTTAGGTTTATTCCTAGGTATCTTAATTTTTTTGATGCGATGGTAAATGGGATTGCTTTTTTAGTCTCCCTTTCTATAAGTTCACTATTGGTGTATAGAAATGCCATAGATTTCTTGGTGTTAATTTTGTATCCTGCTACATTGCTGAATTCATTTATTAAGTCTAATAATTTTTTGATGGAGTCTTTAGGGTTTTCTATGTACAGTATCATGTCATCTGCAAATAAGGACAGTTTTACTTCTTCTCTTCCAATTTGGATACCTTTTATTTCTTCTTCTTGTCTAATTGCAATGGCTAGTATTTTCAGTATTATGTCAAACAGGAGTGGTGAGAGTGGGCTTTCTGTTCTTAGGAGAAATGATTTTAGTTTTTGCCCATTGAGTATAATGTTGACTGTGGGTTTGTCACATATGGCTTTTATTATGTTGAGGTATGATCCTTCTATTCCCACCTTGCTGAGAGTTTTTATCAAGAAAGGGTGTTGGATTTCGTCAAATGCTTTTTCTGCATCAATTGATATGACTATGTGATTTTTATCTCTCAATTTGTTTATGTGATATTTCATGTTTATTGATTTGTGGATATTGTACCATCCTTGCATTCCTGAGATAAATCCTACTTGTTCATGGTGTATGATCATTCTGATGTACTCCTGGATCCGATTTGCTAGAATTTTGTAGAGGATTTTGGCATCTATTTTCATGAGGGATATTGGCCTGTAATTCACTTTCATTGTGTTGTCTTTATCTGATTTTGTGATTAGGGTGATGCTGGCTTCATAGAATGAGCTTGAAAGTGTTCCTTCCTCTTGAATTTTTTGGAATAGTCTGAGGAGGATAGGTTTTAGTTCTTCTTTGAATGTTTGGAAAAACTTCCCTGTGAATCCATCTGGCCATGGGCTTTTTTTTGCTGGAAGCTTTTTGATGACTGCTTCAATTTCTTCCATAGTTATCAGCCTATTGAGATTTTTAGATTCTTCCTGATTGAATTTTGGAAGTTTTGTATTTTTCTAGGAATATGTCCATTTCCTCCATGTTGTTGTAATAGAGTTGTTCACAGTATTTTTTAACAATCCTTTGTATTTCTGTGGGGTCAGTTGTTACTTCGCCTCTTTCATTTCTGATTTTGTTTATTTGGGTCCCCTCTCTTTGCTTCTTGGTGAGCCTGGCTAGAGGTTCATTAATCTTGTTTTTCCTTTCAAAGAACCAGCTCTTGATTTCATTGATCTTTTGTATTTTTATGTATTTATTTTTTGTCTCTATGCCATTTATTTCTGCTCTGATCTTTATTATCTCCTTCCTTCTGCTCACTCTGGGCTTTTTTTGTTGCTCTCTTTCTAATTCTTTAAATTGTAGAGTTAGATGATTTACTACTATTTTTTCTTTTTTTTTTTGAGGTAGGCCTGTAGAGCTATAAACTTCCCTCTCAGAACTGCTTTCATTGTGTCCCATAGATTTTGGATTGTTGTGTTTTTATTGTAGACACAAATACAAACAAGTAAATAAATTAACATAAAGCAGAGTGTCATGTCAATAAGCCATGTATATGCAGTTATCTTTAAGACAACAAAGTAAGTAAAAAATGACAGAGAGGAAATTAAATTGAGTATTTTCTTTCCTTCTCTCAGTAATTTTTATATTGTGTTAAAAAAGTAAGGCTAATTTATAAACTTTCAAAAGTCTTTTACTTTGTATGACCAACATTTTCTTGTAATATCAATTATGAATATTTTTTCTTTAAATTGTAATCATATTTAATTAGTTCAGTTTGACAAGTCAGAGTAATTGATGCTCCCAAATGAAAAAGATACTTTTTTGCTGGGAATGTCAAATCCTTTGGTGTTTTAAGAAGTGAATGCTTTGCCACTAAATAATTATTTATCCCCAGATCTTTTGAAGAGTCTTAAACACTTTTGAATATGACTATGATAATTATAATTTGATTAAAAGTGAGGAGGACTGGTAAATATTTTGTGACTAAGAGTCAGATTGCAGTTAGGTAGCATATATTGTGAATACTCTGGTCAAAGGTATGACTCACATCCCATGTGGGATGGAATAAGATGGTATGAGTTTTCATCATGCTGCTCAGAAGACTGTGCAATTTAAAATTTCTAAATTGTTTATTTCTGATATTTTTATTTAATATTTTCAGTTTGCTGTTTTTCATAGGTAACTATAACCACAGAAAATAAAACTGTGGGTAACTGGGGGGGATTATTGTATATATATCTCTCTATATAAAAGCCTAATATGCTAAGTTTCCAACGAATTACTCAACCACTCGCTATGATTCCCACTGACTTCTAGGGGGCAGATGCTCCAACTAGTAGGTTAGCTTGCTGCTGGGGTCTGGCCGATCAGGACTGGGTGAGATGGGCTGGACATACCCTGGAGCCCTCCTGCGGTCCCTCCCTGGCCAGGCAACCCCGATAGGCCCCGATGGGGACTGGGCAAGATGGCCCCAGATCGGGACTGGGCAAGATGGACTGGACATGCCCTGGTGCCCTCCGGCAGTCCCTCCCTCCTGGCCTCTAAAATATTTCTTCTGATTAATTTCTTTTCAATGTGCACAAATACACACACACACACATATATATACATTTATAATATATATACAAATACCAATATGTTTATATAAATGCATGTTTATATAAATGCACATTTATATAAACATATATGTATATATGTATATATGAAGAGAGTAAATTATTAATTATTGATATGAAAATTATGAAGTTTCCACTAGGAATGACCTAAGTGCCTGAGTGCAAACAACTTTGTGTGTGGTCCTGGCTCTCAGTACTACAGCGATCCTTGAGATCCTTCTAGTCCTGCACCTTTTATTTTAATTCCTAGAATTCTAACAGAAGATTTTAATCTGAGCTAGAAGAGGAATTTTATTTAAAAATTAGCTTGGAATATACTCTGTAGATTTAATATTTAAATCTAATATTTATAAATCATAGTCATATGACTTCCATGTACAAAATTTCCCAGAAAATATTGTATTTTCAAGGGAGAAGCAGATCATGAATGCAGCCTACTTTAGTTAACAAACATTCATTCCTTAGAGTACTTCAGAAATGAGAGTGAGATATTACACTGAAAGTAATATTCCTAATTACACTAGTCAGTTCGGTGAAAGGATGTGCTTGAGTCTATTGAAAGACACATGCAAGACATGTTCTAACAATGAAAATATGTATGTATGCACCCCTATTTATTTTTTTCTTAAGTTAAATCAGATAATAGAAATAAGGTATTGCAACATTTGCCAGAATATGTTTATATGGTAGTTGCATGTATGAACAGAGCTCAGTTTTTGTATGTAGGCTAAATTTGCAATGACTATTAGATGCATAAGTGGAGAAGTCAAGTAGGCATAGGATAGGTGAACCTGGAGGTCAAGAGAGAAAGAACAAGGTGGAATACACAAGGTGAAATCCAGGACTTCAAATTTAGGTAATATTTAAATCATTGAACTACATGAAATAGTCTAGAGAGTGAGGGTAGATAATAATAAATAATCATGCTGAAGGACTGAGCCCAGGAACGCTCCTAAATTTAGGGATTAGAGTGGTATTCAGGAATCCAGGTTAAAAAAGAATTTAATGAAAAAATAGAGTTATCAACACACTGTATGAGTTGCTTTTAAAGAGCTAAATGAAATTAATGCAGTTTGACCATTGAAATTGCCAACATGAAGGTCATTGATGACCTTTAAAAGGGATTTTTAGCAGTTTGCAGGTAAAAACTAATTTATGAAGAGAGCAATTATATACTACACTTTCAAGAAAGTTTTCTATAAAAAAGAAATAAATGGAGTATTAGCTAGAAGGAAAAATGGGACCAAGAGAGAACAGGAATTTTTTAAGAAGAAAAAAGTAATTTATTATATACCGGTATGTCTAATACGAAAGAGGAGAGAATTATTAGTACAGGACAGAGAGGGAGAATCAATGTAACAATGTCCTTGAGTATGTACGAGGGAGTGAGATATAAAAGCAGGGAGAGGGGTTGCCTTTGCTAAGAACATGATATTTATTATTATTGTTTATGCATGAAGAGTAAATTAGTAAATAATAAGGTGTTTTTGCTATTACCATAGCAATTCAATAAATAGAAACTAAAAGTACTTTATATTCCTCATCACAAGATTAAAAATATCTCTGGGCACTGAAAGTTTTGGATAGATTTTTCCTACTCTGCCATTTCACCTGTTCTTTATGGGGCTTGTGGGGACAATAAAGCAAATTAATTGAGATTCCACTGCTCTTCCTCATTGATTATGTTTCATGGCCCTTCTTTAGATGCAAAGTTTATGACATAGTCTTTCTATATGGTTTACTTATTCTTTCACTAATGTTATATTTCTCCTCCTGTAACAATAATTCAATTTTTTTACTTTATTTGAAATTCTCAACTTGTAAAGCTTTCTGTAAATTATAGTTCTCACCTTCTCCTTTCCCTCCATATTGCATCATTTTCACAGTATCAACAGTAAATGCACCAATTACTCATCCTCATCCCATGCTATATAGTCTAAAGTAAAGTTGAATTGTATAGAAGTTTCTTTATGGGTTTTAAGCATACATTTATCAAGCAATGTAGTATTTCTGTGATCTACTAAATGTCAAGGGGAACCAGAAATTTTAAAGTAAACACATGGATCACTTTCAAAATATTTTCATTGGATCACTTTAAAAAATATTTTCATTTTAAAGTATCCCCTCTACCTGGCTATTTTCTGTGTAAACATTTCTTAGCTGTGTATTTTATTGATCCCTACCTATGCACTAGATTGTTTTCTAAGTGCTTTCTATAATATTATTCAAATCTCATAGACAGTTCTATGAATTAAGTAGCAGGTACCATTATTAACCCCTTACACTAGATATAGAAATTACAGAGTACAGAGCCTAAGCAAATTACTCAAGTTCACATGAATAACTAGGCGATTAGTAGAGCCCGGGTTGATATTCAGAATTCTCCCAAACTTCCAAATGCAAACTTTATTCTTTTTTTTTAGTCAGTTAAAAAAATTAAATTTATTGAGGAGACATTGGATAATACAAGTATTTAGGTTTCAAATGTACAGATCTATGTTACATCATCTGTATATTACATTGTATGTGCACCACCCAAAGTGAAATCTTATTCTTCATTGTGAGATCTTGAGAATATATGGATTCTGTTAGAAAACCTATATGGATAGGGATGTTTTCCTCTAGATCTGACCTAGTTTTTATCTAGTTTTAAAATATTACATATATACTTTTTATTTGATAATTTTCATTTTAATTTAAAAGTTTTTTTTTAATTTTTCTCTTAATTTTGTCCCTTTACTTGCTTTATATAATATCTTATTATTATATATTCTAGCATCAAAATGAAGCCAGAAAGTATATTTCTTAAAAATAATACAAGTTGAGTCTATTCAATCACATCTTTTTATTGTTAGATTGACACATTTTTCTCTTTTCCAAACCATTAAAATCAACCTTTATTTAAAATTACATATTTTGATCCATAAAGAAAAAAAACAACACCCAACAATATAAATAATTAAGAATTATTCTCAATGATACTTATTTCAATTTTTCATTTGAAACAGTTTTGTTGTTTTTAAATCTACTTACAGTATCTGATAGTTGCCTCTAATAGTTTTCTAATAGTTTGAAAACAAGATAGATAGATATGTACTTACATATATAATAATAATTACATTGAAATAGATTTTATTCATTTACTAGAGGCCCAGTGTATGAAATTCGTGCACAGAGGGGGCGGTGTCCCTCAGCCTGGCCTACACCCTCTCATAATCTGGAACTCCTCCGGTGGGGTCCCTAGGCCTGGGTGTCAATCAGGGCCTATCAGGGCTTTCCTTCCCCCCGCCCCCTGCCAGAAACTGGTCCTACCCCCGCCTCTGCACAGCTCCCCCTCCTCCGCCACTGGCTGCCTCCCTCTGTAGGTGACAGGTGTGGGGTTTGATCACTTGGCTGGCCTGGGCCTCCCTCTGTGGGGCAATCAATCACAGGGCCCCCAGATTGATCGCCCTACAGAGGGAGGCCCTGCCCACCCGCCACAGCGCCACCAGACAGGTAGCCTGGGTCTCCCTCTTTGGGGTGATCATGGACCGACCCCGCCCCGGTCTCCTGATTGATTTCCCTGCCAGCCGGTGGCCTAGGCTTCCCTCTTTGGGGCCATCTATGGCAGAGTCCCCCCTTTGATTGCCCCATAGAGGGTGGCCTGGGCCTCCTTCTGTGGGGTGATCATGGGGCAATAGCAGGGCCCCCCGAAACAATCTCATTGAACCCCTCTTGGCTGGCCTGGCGCCAGCGCATATCATAGTGTGGTCATCCAGAAGGTCGTCTGGATGGTCATTCTGCTGTTCAGTCGTTTGGTCTATTTGCATATTATGCTTTTATTATTATAGATAGTTAAACTGAATGAGAAAGCTTGAATGATTTAAAAATGTTTTTTTCTTCTTTGAGGTGCTCTAAAAGTAGAACAGAATCTAAAATGGCATGATATAACACACTCAGACTTTTGGGCTATCACTATGAATGTTTGTGGAATGACAGATTTTTCCTGCATCAGTGCATAAGCTATATCACAATATCTTTATTTTCTGACCCAATTATTTAAGACCTAAGGCATAATCATAAATATTAGGTTTTTTTTAATGACAACATAATTTTAAGTAAATGAATAAAATATTAATACATAATATAAAAAAATAAAATTATTGCAACATTTTCTAATTCAATAGTCAAATATGATACTGATACTGAGTTCTATTTAATTCAGATACAAACGGTTAGAAAGTTTTTAAAATCTATAACTTAACAATTAACTGTCAATTTGTTTAAAAATATATGTACATAAATGTTAATAATACTTCTAAAACTAAACGCAAAATGGGCTCAGTAGGCTACTGATAGCCTCTGCATAGACTCTGGGCATTTCAAGTCATTGCTATTTTAATACAGCAAATTATGATGAAATACAGTTCTTGTGCCTAGATTTTTACAATACGTGCACACACACCACATACATAAACACATATATGTACACACAATATGTAAAATTATTTTTAGAGATAAGAAGATATCCTGTATACATGATGCTTAAAATTCTAATGCATATTATTTTTTAGTGTATAAATAGAAATTTAACCCAATTAAGAAATAGGAAAATTTACTCTGAGTTTTACTAAGGTATCATAAATGTATAGCTTTTCTTAGGAAAATAAATCTGTTCATTACAATTATACTTATGTCCATATTTTATCTGCACTTCTATAAATTCACAGCTATTTTATGGTATAGGCTTTGAATGTTTGCATTTAAAGACTAAGAGCATCACTTTGGGACTGGGATACAGACTCTAAGAAAGTGGAAAGAATACTGGTAGATATAATTTAAGACAAGTATAGACAGTGTTAGTAGTTCTGCTCTTGCACATGACATTGGATGAAATCTCTTCTCCCCCAGCAAAATTCAAGGAATAGAGGTCATGTGGGGTTTCAACGTGGAAAACAACATAAGGGCATAAACTTTTCAATATAAAAACTCAAACAATATAAGAACAGAATTAAATGGCATCCTACATTATAATAGAGAAACATGCAAATTGACCGCACCTCCGCTATGCCCATGATTGGGCCTGCCAGAGGCTGGGGGCGGGACTCCGGGTGGCCTAACTGGCCATTGAGAAAACCAAGATGGCGGCGCCAAAACCTCTTAGTTCCGGGGGTCCTGGTGAGTGATGGCAACTCTAGAGGGGCGTGGTATGCACAGCGAGCAGCCTCCCGGGGGTCCCGGGACCCATCGCGACCGGGGGGGGCGTGGCCGGGCACGGCCAGCAGCCTCCCGGGGGTCCCGGGACCCATCGCGACCCGGGAGGGCGTGGCCGGGCACGGGCAGCAGCCTCCCTGGGGTGCCGGGACCCATCGCGACCCGGGAGAGCGTGGCCGGGAACGGCCAGCAGCCTCCAGGGGGGCCCGGGACCCATCGTGACCCGGGGGGGCATGGCCGGGCACGGCCAGAAGCCTCCCGGGGGTCCCAGGTTCAATGGCGACCCGGGGGGGCGTGGCCGGGCACTGCCAGCAGCCTCCGCGGGGGTCCTGGGACCCATCGCGACCAGGGGGGGCGTGGCCGGGCACGGCCAGCAGCCTCCGCGGGGTCCCGGGACCCATCGCGACCGGGGGGGCGTGGCCGGGCACGGCCAGCAGCCTCCCGGGGGTCCCAGGTTCAATGGCGACCCGGGGGGGCGTGGCCGGGCACGGCCAGCAGCATCCGCGGGGTCCCCGGGACCCATCGCGACCCGGGGGGGCGTGGCCGGGCACGGCCAGCAGCCTCCCGGGGGTCCCGGGACCCATCGCGACCCGGGAGGGCGTGGCCGGGCACGGCCAGCAGCCTCCCGGGGGTCCCGGGACCCATCGCGACCCGGGGGGGCGTGGCCGGGCACGGCCAGCAGCCTCCCAGGGGTCCCGGGACCCATGGCGACCCGTGGGTGGGGGGGGTGTGGCCGGGCACGGCCAGCAGCCTCCCGGGGGTTCCGGGACCCATCGCGACCCGGGGGGGCGTGGCCGGGCACGGCCAGCAGCCTCCCGGGGGTCCCGGGACCCATCGCGACCTGGGGGGGCGTGGCCGGGCACAGCCAGCAGCCTTCCTGGGGTACCGGGACCCATCGCGACCCGGGTGGCGTGGCCGGGCCCAGCCAGCCGCTCCAGGGGTGATGTCCCTGGGCAATCGCCACCCTCGCCTAAATGGCTGGTGCTGAGAGGGATCAATGGGGCCAGTGGAAGGAGCAGGTGGTAGTTGACCACCGAGGCCATCTGCAGCAGCCGGATGCAGAGCTGGGGTCCACGTTCTCCAGGTTGGCCTCCGTGGGGCCCGAGTCGCACCCATAGTAGCCGAGTGGGCATGCTGGTATAGTAGCCCCAGCATGAGGCCAGCTTCCCAAGCCAGGCTGCGGAGGGAGGGAGGGCCTCTGGGCTGGGAGCACTCCCCCACCCCAGTGGACAGGGCACAGAGAGCAAGCAGCAGAGAGCTACTAGAGGTGGTGGGTGTGGTGGCCTGGCTTCCAAGAGGCTGGCTTCAGCTGCTGTAGCCTGCGCTGAGGTGGCTGGTGGTGGGGGCAACTGCATGGGCGCATCCGAGGCTGGGGCACTGGGAGACGTGGGACTGCAGCCCAGAAAGCGAGGCTCCAGAGGATCTGGTCACCAACCCCCGGCATTGAAGCCGCCTCCTACAAGATGTATCCTAGCCTAGGTGTGTGGGAAGCAGATTCAGGAACCTCTCCCTTTGCGGCGCCAGAGCCCAGGCCTGCCAGCACCCCAGAGGAGACCCCCACCAGGATCGGGGGCGTGACCAGTCTCTAAACCAGGGTGGCCATTAGCCTAGGCCTGCCAGCACCCCAGAGAAGACCCCCACCAGGATCGGGGGCGTGACCAGCCTCTAAACCTCCCGCAGCCCTAGCCCAGGCCTGCCAGCACCCCAGAGGAGACCCCTGCCAGGATTGGGGTCATGGCCAGCCTTCAAACTGTGGCGGCCCCTAGCCCAAGGAGGCCTCCTGGCCGAGGACGCCTGAGTCTGTTCTTGACCTAGGGCCGGACTCTCCCCACAAGGGACTCAGAAGCCACCAGAGTCTAACTGCCAGTCTCTGGGAGTGCATCCACTGTCCACCAAAAAGTAGGGCCATAAAAGCATTCAGTCTCAGTGCAGGCACAGGTCTGTGGCTGACGGGGTGGAGGCAAGACCAAAACAAAACAGCAGAAACACCCTGCCCACCTGGGCGGGTACTGCTGTAGTCCACGTGGCCTGGGCAGTGTAGAAAGCGCTTCCTTCTCCCAGGTCCTGTGCTGGCACCGCCGCCTCGCTCACCCTCAAGCCCCCCTGAGTCCTGACAGCAAAGTGTGTGGGGCATTCTGCAGGAGTTGTGCCGTTCTGGGTGCTTTTGCCCAAAGACACACTTTGGGATGAATTCAGAGCCACATCTCATTTCCCATGACACTGGAAGAACCATGTAAAAGGATTTTGACAAAAGCTTTCCACATCTCTGTTTATTCTTTTGAATCCATAAAACGACCTTAAAAAAAGCATCCGGGCCACCTAAGAAAGAATGCACTTTCTGGCCAGAGCACGCAGGATTCTTTTGCCCAACAGGTTAAAGGGAGCAGAGCTGGCACAGTGGGAATGGCCCTGGTGCCCTATGAGGAGACCGGGGGAATGGGGTTGCCGAAATTCCATTAGCCTCTTGCCACCTTCTCCTTTGCAAACCACACCATCCAGATCCACCAGGACTGGAGGCAACTGGGAATCACAGCCGTGATTTGGGACATGGTGAGCAAATCTTGAGGGGCCTCTGTAAACATCTGCAATTGATTATAAGACTGGTCTTTATTTAAAAAGAAATAAAAGAACAGCTTTGTTGAGAAATATCCATATACTGTACATGTCACCTAAAGTGTACAATGAACTGGTTTTTTAAAGTAAATTCAGAGTGGTACAACTATCACCATGCTCAATTTTTAAATATCTTCATGACCCATCCCCTCCAAAAAAAACTTCTACCCATTGGAATCACTTTCCTGATCATCTTCCCCAAAATAGATTGCACTTTAAAGGTGGGTAAAGGAAAGTTGAGGGAAGTTAAAACACTGCACAAAGGATATTGTAAGATGACAAAGCCCAAAGTGAAGCTCATGTGTTTTCTTTAAAAAATATATATTTTTAAAATGTCAGAAAGGGAGAGGGAGAGAGAGATAGAAACATCAATGATAAGAATCACTGATCAGCCGAAACCGGTTTGGCTCAGTGGATAGAGCGTCGGTCTGCGGACTGGAAGGTCCCAGGTTCGATTCCGGTTAAGGGCATGTACATTGGTTGCTGGCACATATCCTGGTGGGGGGTGTGCAGGAAGCAGCTGGTCGATGTTTCTCTCTCATCGATGTTTCTAGCTCTCTATCCCTCTCCCTTCCTCTCTGTGAAAAATCAATAAAATATATTATAAAAAAAAAAAAAAGAATCACTGATCAGCTGCCGCCCACAGGCCCCCTACTGGGGATTGAGCCCAAAACCCAGGCATGTGTGCCCCTGATCAGAATCAAACCTGGACTCTTCAGTCCACAGGCCGATGCTCTCTCCATTAAGCCAAACTGACCAGGGCCATGTGTTTTCTTCAAGTTCTGCGTGGTTTTAATGGTCCCCAAATCTATACTAATAAAAGGATAATATGCTAATTAGAGTGGTTGTCTTCCGGACATCTTTCCAGACAAAGCCGCAGTGGCTACAAAGGCCAAGGCTCAGGCAGCCATAACCAGCTGCAGTGGCAGCAGCATTGGGGTTATGGGGGTGGTGCCTCCAGAGGGAGGCCAGACTGGGGGCCAAGGCACAGGCAGTTTGGGGTGATCAGGCTGATAGGGGAGGACAAGGTAGGGGCAATCAGGCTGGCAGGAGATCAAGGTAGGGGCGAGCAGGCAGGCAGGCAGTGGGGTTAGGGACAATCACGCAGGCAGGCAGGTGAGTGGTTAGGAGCCAGCGGTTCCGGATTGTGAGAGGGATGTCCGACTGCTGGAAGTTGGACATCCCCTGAGGGGTCCCAGATTGAAGAGGGTGCAGATTGGGCTGAGGGGCACACCCCCCCACCCCCACCCCCAGTGCACGAATTTCGTGCACCGGGCCTCTAGTTATTAATAATGAATCAGTCAAAATAAAGGAATAGAATTTTACTAAGAGAAAAGTAATGCAAGAAAATCACAGATATATATGATCAGATTGCACATTGGTCTAATTCCTTTATTCACTCTTGGATTTGAAATTCCTTCCACTATAGGGACAGAGTTAGTATTCCTATTCCTTGATTCCCAGGCAGTTTTAAGCTTAGGTTTGAAAGTGCCTTGCATGTTTCTACTTAAGCTCTTTGTTTTCTTGCCCTCACCGTGAGAAAAACATGTCTCATGTCCCACTACTTTCAGAAGCAGGAAAAGACTATCCAATCAAGATCAAGAAACCACTAGCCTACTCTGAAGTATAAGCTAAAATAAACACTTATTATTGTACTCAATTCAGTTGTTATAAACTTTTAGTGCAAATGGTAATAATACATATTAAAATGCTAAATGATATTAGATAGAAGATAATAAATGTTAAGGAAAATCTTATTGACTAGTGGCCAAGTGCAGGATTCTTGCACATTGAAAGAAAATTAATTTGAAGAAATATTTTAATATCACTATTTGCCTTTTCTCTATAATAGAAATGTCAACCAAATTCATGATCAACAGTGACAGATGGAAACACAAGCCTGTGATTGGCACCAGTGAGAGCTTTATATGTATCATGCATGCTTGAGTCAATTTAGCCTTTTATAGATGTAGAATAAACTTGCTTAATTAGACCTGCTTTCTGATGTAGCTAAACTTTCTTCAGTCCAGTGAAGTACCCCAACTTCTCTTTTAGGTAATTGTCAGAAACACAGCAGTAAATATTAACATGAAGCAGATTATTATTGTAGATCACGCAGGGAGAGCAAAGGGTAAAATATTTAACTGCAGCAGTGTTTGACTATATTCTGTGCAGTGAGAAAACCTGAAGTCATTTTCAAGGTTCACCATTGCTTACTTCTTTTTCAGTCAGGTCAAGTTTCTAAACTTTCTAAATCTCCATTTTCCGGCTAATGAAAAGAAAATAGGATTCCATCGAGTCTCCTATCTACCTACTCCAGGACTTCTGTGAGGATCAAATGAGATGAGGCATGTGAAAATGCTTCACAGACATTTGGTTAAAGTGTGAAATGTTTGCACCTGGCTATAAAGCAAATCGTATTCCTGGGCTGAAGAAACCGCAAGTAGGCTAGGCATCACTAGGGAGAGGAAGCCGGGCATTGCTACATGACGTCATTACCCTGCGCACACAGTGACCCTTTCCTGGCTGGGCTGGCCTCTGAGCTGCATTTTGTGCCATGGGGTCTCTGAAGTGTCAGTTGTGATTTGGTGGGCTGTTGCTCTGGGATGGTGGCAGGGCCTGTGTCCCACTTGGGAGAAGCCGAATATTGCTTTGTGGGCGTCAGGTCTGCAATGCCAGTGCATGATATGTCAGTTCCTGCATTGAGTGTCTGCTCCCTGGTGGTCAGTGCATGTCACAGCAACCGATAGGATGGTTGGACACTTAGCATATTAGCCTTTTATATATATATAAACCAGAGGCCCAGTGCACAAAATTTGTGTACTGGGGGGGGGGGGAGGGGAGTCCCTCAGCTCAGACTGCACCCTCTACAATCCAGGACCCCTCGGGGGATGTCTGACTGCTGGCAGGGGAGGGCAATAAGGGGCAGACATCCCTCTCTCAATCTGGGACTGCTGGGTCCTAAACACTCACCTGCCTGTCTGCCTGATTGCCCATAACAGCTCTGCCTGCTTGCCAGATTGGCCCTAATCTCTCTGCTTGCCAGCCTGATTGCCCCTAACCTCTCTGCCTGCCTGCCTCATCGCCCCTAACTGCCCTCCCCTGCTGGCCTGGTCACCCCTAACTGCCCTTCCCTGCTGGCCCAGTCGCCCCTAACTGCCTCTGCCTCAGCCCTGCCACCATGGGTTTGTCTGGAAGGATGTCTGGAAGATGTCCGGTCTATTTAGCATATTACCCATTTATTATATACTAGAAGCCCGGTGCACGAAATTCGTGCATGGGGTGTGTGTGTCCCTCAGCCCAGCCTGCACCCTCTCCAATCTGGGACCCCTCAAGGGATGTCTGACTGCCTGTTTAGGCCCGATCCCGGTAGGATAGGGCCCAAACGGGCAGTCAGACATCCCTCTCACAATCCATGACTGCTGGCTCCCATATGCTCACCTGCCTGCCTTCCTGATTGCCCCTAACTGCTTCTGCCTGCCAGCCTGATCACCCCCTAACCACTCACCTGCCAGCCTGATTGGTGCCTAACTGCTCCCCTGGCCAGCCTGTTGGCCCCTAACTGCCCTCCCCTGCAGGCCTGGTAACCCTTAAATGCCCTCCCTGCAGGCCTGGTCCCCCACAACTGCTCTCCCCTGCAGGCCTGGGTCCCCCCAACTACTCTTCCCTGCAGGCCTGGTCCCTCCCAACTGCCCTCCCCTGCTGGCCTGATCACCCACAACTGCTCTCCCTTGCAGGCCTGGTCCTTCCTAACTGCCCTCCCCTGCTAACCATCTTGTGAACACCTGGGGGCAGCCATCTTTGACCACATGGGGGCAGCCATCTTGTGTGTTGGAGTGATGGTTATTTTGCATATTACTCTTTTATTAGATAGGACTAACGTTCCCATTGCAGGAAAAATCCTACAATAGGATTTCCTGCTGCACTCTACCCCGCCTCCCATCCACCCTTGTCACCCGCCCCGCCTTCTCCGCCAGCCCGCCTGCTTTTCCCTTCACCCCCACCCTGACTTCGCTCCTCCCTTCTCCTCCCCCCGCCCCCCAGCTTGCTTGCTTCTTCGAAGCTTTACTCCCTTCTGCAGCTCTTGGCTTCTTTCGACGCTGTCTTGATATGCAAATTAGCCGCCATCTTTGTTGGGGTAGTTTGCATACTCGTCCTGATTGGCTGGTGGGCGTGGCTTGGCTAGTGGGCGTGGCTTAGGTGTAGCGAAGGTGAGGTCAATTTGCATATTTGTCTATTATTAGATTAGACTAGAGGCCCGGTGCACGAAATTCGTGCATGGGGGGAGTCCCCTCAGCCCAGACTGCACCTTCTCTAATCTGGGATCCCTTGGGTGATGTCCGACTGCTGGTTTAGGCCTGATTCTGGGGATCAGGCCTAAACCGGCAGTCAGACATCCTTCTCACAATCCTGGACCTCTGGCTCCTAATCGCTCACCTGCCTGCCTTCCTGGTCACCCCTAACTGCCCCCCCCCCTTCCAGCCTTATTATCCTTCACTGCCTCTGCCTGCCAGCCTGATAGCCCACAACTACCCCTCCTGCCAGCCTGGTCACCCCAACTGCACCCCTGCCAACCTGGTTGCCCCTAACTGCCCCCACCCCCGCTGGCCAGCTCACCTCTCACTGCCCCCCCACCTGCCTAGTTGCCCCCAACTGTCCCCCTCTGCTGGCCTGGTCACCCCTAACTTCCCCCTGTTGGCCTGGTCGCCCCCAACTGCCCCCACTGCTGGCCTGGTTGCCCCTCACAGCACACCCACCCCCGCTAGCCTGTTCACTCCATAGTTTGGTTGTCCCTCACTAACCCCCACCCCCCCACCAGCCTGGTCGTAGCCAGCCATCTTGTGAGGGTGTGACAGTCAATTTGCCTATTACCTCTTCATTATATAGGACTAGAGGCCCAGTGCACAAAATTCGTGCATGGGGGGTGGTCCCCTCAGCTCAGCCTGCACCCTTTCCAATCCAGAATCCCTCAGGGGATGTCTTACTGCTGGTTTAGACCTGATATAATATAATCAGAATACCTAAATTGGCAGCATGATAAATAGAGTAGAAATAATTTCCAACATTAAAATATAAGAATATGATCCACAAATGAAGTTTGTAATGAATGTAATTATTATATATGTGGATGTATATAATAATAAAAATAGTAAATAAGGATATGAGATGAAAGGCCGTCAGAAAAAATCTGAGAGGCCTATATCAAATTAACTGTAAGTATTATAAAACTAGAGGCCCAGTGCATGATTAAATCATGCACGTGTAGGGTCCCCTACACGCTTTCAATCACGGGGGAGCTGGGTGCCTGGTGCCTGAGCAGACAGGCACCAAGCTCCCACGCTTTCGCTTTCGATCGTGGGGGAGCTGGGTACCTGTCCGCTGGTGCACCAGGCCTTTCAGAAGCCTCCAGCATGGCGAAGGCTTCTGAAAGGCCTGGTGCCTGAGCGGACAGGCACCCAGTTCCCCCGCTTTTGGTGGTCCGCGACGGGACGTGAGCTCGCTGCCCCAGAGGCCCCTTCTGTGCCACAGCACAGCCATGGCGCAGATGCTGAGCTCGAGCTGCCGCTGGTGACGCGAGCTCAGCATCCCGCCGGCCCAATCGGCTACCCCGACCACCCCAAGTCCCGCCCCCCTGCGCCTCCTGGCCAATCGTGGGCATAGCGAAGGTACGGTCAATTTGCATATTTGTCTATTATTAGGTAGGATATATTTGATATGGAATGTTCAACAGCATGGTATTATTAGCTAAATTATTGGATTCAAGAAAGAAGAAAATAATTTTTAGTCATCCAGGAAAAAACTTATACAAATGATTTAAAAGGTGGGAAACAACACTGGCATTAAAGTTTTTGAAAGCCACTTGAGTTCCAGAAACCACAGAGCAACAATATGAAATCCTTAAAAAAATAGATGATACAAAGTATAATATAAATCCTTAGGAATGTCAAGCAAGCTAATATTAAGAGACAAGCATAAAATACAACAAAATTGATATTAGGTTTAGCTAAAATGATAGGTTATAAGAGGATGCCATTATGGTAGCAAAGTATTAATGGATAATTGTGGGTATTGTGGTATGGTAAAGGATGTAAATGTCAAATTTCATGGTATAATAATATTAATAATATAGCTAAACTGTTGAATGTGAGAAGGGAATTAGGCAAATTAGGAAGAAATATGAGAGTATTAATTTCTTCATCTTTTATATTATGTTTGTATTTTAATCTACCTGACAGTGGAAAATTATTTGTAAAATATGATTATCATTATGTTCATGTCTATGTTATCTCTATTCTCAACCTAAGAGTGAGCTTTAAAAAATATATTTAAAATGTTTAAAATGCTTTTTTAAAACATTTAGTAAAATTTTAATATCACTTCATCTATTATCTTCCATTATATTTAAGTAACATTTGTCTTAAATTGCATTTCATAAAAAGTATATTTTCCTTTATAACTTGATCTAGGGTATGGTTGTATGGGAGTATACCTATGAAACTTCATTTTTCTGTATACTTAAGATTTTGTACTTCATTGTATGCAAATTTTCCTTAGTAATTTTTTAAAAACTTATTTTACCTTTTTGAAATATTTATCCTAAATATTTATTTATTTAATATTTATAGTGTTAATTCTGAGTTGATAATTGTTAATTCTGAGTAGATAGATATAGTTTATCTTTTATATTTTGCAGTTTTGTATATTTCTTAAATTCTTCGCAATAAACACGTATTTTACACAACTATACAGTATTTTTATATCAAGTATAGACATAATGATAATTTAAACTGAGAATACAACAATAAAAGTTATAAGAAATACATATGAGGGCCCTAACCTGTTTGGCTCAGTGGATAGAGCATCGGCCTGTGGACTCAAGGGTCCCGGGTTTGATTCCAGTCAAGGGCATGTACCTTGATTGCGGGCACATCCCTGGTAGAGGGTGTGCAGAAGGCAGCTGATTGATGTTTCTTTCTCATCGATGTTTCTAACTCTTCCTCTCCCTTCCTCTCTGTAAAAAATCAATACAATAAATCCTGCCTTATAAAAGAGAAACATGCAAATTGACCACACCTTCGCTATGCCCACAGCCAATCAGAGCGAATAAGATGGCGGTTAATTTGCATATGCGGGCACTGAGTGGCCTGGGTCCAGGAAACATCCTCCGGACCCAGGCTGCTCCTAGCCTGTAGGCCTGTGCTTAGGTCCTGAGCGGCAGGGGTCCCAGAACGCCCCCTGGCCACTCGAAGCCTATGGGTGTAGGCGCCAAGCCACCTGGCGGGGCAGGAACATCCCCGTGTCCCTATAGCGACACGGGGATGTTCCCGCCCCGCCCCCAGCATCTTGCAAAGGCTCCCTCACTAAGTGGCAGTTTGGGGCCATGCCCCCAGCCAGTCGCCCAGGACTGGGGGCTGCTGCTGGCCTCTGGGGTGTGCTGAGACCCTGGTGGCCACTGCTGCATGCTGCCCAGGGTCCCTGCATGCCCCAAACCTGAGGCCCATGGTCAGGCTGGCTGCTGGCCTCCCCCAGCCGCTTGCAAAGGCTCCTGCAGGAAGCAGCGGTTTAGGGCCACGCCCCCAGCCAGGCACCCAGGACAGGGGGCTTCTGCTGGCCTCTGGGGTGTGCCGAGACCCTGGTAGCCACTGCTGCGTGCTGGCTGGGGTCCCTGCATGCCACGAGCCTGGAGCCCATGGTCAGGCTGACTGCTGGCCTTGGGGTGTTTGGAGACAGGGATGTTCGTGCCCCGCCCCAGAGGCTTTCCAAGCTCCAACACCAAGTGGCAGTTTGTGTCCACACCCCCAGCCCAACGCCCTCCACAGGGGGATGGCTGCTGGCCTCTGGGGTGTGCGGAGACCCCGGCAGCCACCACCGGGTGGCAGGGACACGCCCCTAGCCCAGTGGACACAACCCAGGGGCTACATGAGCTGCAGAGGATACATCTCTTTTTAAAATAATTTTTATTGATTTTTTTGTACAGAGAAGAGGGGAGAGGGATAGACAGTCAGAAATATTAATGAGAGAGAAACATCCATTAGCTGCCTCCTGCACACTCCCCACTGGGGATATGCCTCCAACCAAGGTACATGCCCTTAACAGGAATCAAACCTGGGACCCTTCAGTCTGCAGGCCCACGGTCTATCCACTGAGCCAAACCAGTTTGAGAGTAAATACCTTTTCTGAAAACTCATTGGCTAAACTCCCTGTAGGCTACCACTTGCAGTGTTCTTGGTAATTTGGGTTATAAGAATCCAAGAAGGTAATCTAGGGTTTATCCACCACACTCTTGAAGGAAAAAATGAAGGTCCCTTGAGGGGTCCCAGATTGCAGAGACTGCAGGCTGGGCTGAGGGACAACACCCTCCCCTGCCCCCATCCCCTCCTGCATGAATTTCGTGCACCGAGCCTCTAGTCTAAAATAAAAAGAAATACATATTAGGGAATATCAAACAAAATAGATGATCATAAATCAATGAGGAAAGACTGAGTAGACAGTAATATTTGTAAGAAAGTGTGGAAGATGGTTAAGAATTTTATAAACAGGAATGTCATGGAGAACCTTTGAGTGAAGAGAATTATAATATTTGAGAATTCTTTAACAGAACAAAAATTGATTTGGGGAGCATAGTGTGTTAAAAATTCTGGGGTGGGTAAACAGAGATATATAATGTTTTCTACCCTGAAACTCTATTTACCATAGTTCATAAAGACTTGGGATTTTGGTTTAGAGATGCCAAGAGTAAGGGAAGTTACTGATATCCTTTAAAAACAATAAAATACCTTCATGTGCAAAGGGAGCACAGTGGTGGACTGCCCAGATGCTGCCTTATTTTACCAGCGGCTTTAAGTGTCAGGTGCTGACAGCTTACAGGTGAATTTCCCTTGTCCTTTTGCTTCAATGCAGGATAACCCTCACAGGTACAGGTTCTGACAATTTTTCTCCAATAAACCTCTTGCATGCAATATCTTTTCCATGGCATGTTTCCTGAGGAGCCTGGCCTATGATAGTTGGTACCTAATCTTGTAGCTGAATAACCAATTACCCAGGTGGCAGTGTGGGCCCTGTACTGGCAGCTTGTGCAATTACAGTTCCCCACATGCTGTCCTGGTTCAATTGTTAAAGCTGTTAAGAGAAAGAGAACGAAAGCCTAAGAATGACTAATCACCAACTGAAAGTGACAGGGAAAGCCAGAGAGCCTTCTTGAGAAGACAACCATTCCCTGAATCCAGAGGACAAAAACAGATGGAAATCAGTCCAATGACAGAAGCCACCCAAAGAAAAAGTGGCAATTAATGGTCCAGTTTCTAGAAGTGAGACAGTTCTCAAACCTGGATTCCATTTATTAAGGAAGAGGCTATTTTTTCAAAATATTTTATAATACAAATGTTTATTATAAAAAAAACACACACACACATAAAAAGGCTAAATACATCAATACAGGTGAATGATTGTTCATCAAGTCAATTACTCTGTCCAGGGAATAACCAGGTTGTTTTGTTATTTTTGTTTTTGTTTTGAAGAGCAATAGTGTCACATGTGAGATCCCAATTCTGTTACCAGGTGTGCCTTCACCATTTGGGCTGCTATGACAAAATACCACAAACTATAACTTATTAGAAACAGGAACATACTTCTCACAGTTCTGGACGTTGGGAGTCGGAATTCAGGAGGCCACCACAGCTGGATGAGGACCCTCTTCTGGCTGGCATACTTCCTGTATCCTCACAAGGCAGAGGGGCAAGGGGACTCTTTCCTGCTTCTTTTCCAAGGGCAGTAATGCCAGCATTCACGAACGTTCCCCCCTCATGACCTAATTACCTCCCAAAGGCATCCTCTAATACCGTCGCATTGGGCACTAGGATTCCAACATTAAAATTTAATCCATAGCAACATGCCTCAGAGGGCCCTACTCTATATAACCTGTGTTTGCTTTAATGATAACAGTAGTAAAACTATCACTCAGAAACTTGGTACAAGTTTCCAAAAAGATGGTAGAGAACATTATGCTGAGTGAAATAAGCCAGTCAATGAAAGAAAAATACCACATGGTCTCACTCATTTATGGATAATAAAGAACATTATTAACTTGAACAAAAAGATAGATACAGAGGCAGTAAAGCATCAAACAGTCTGTCAAATTACAGCAGGAAGGTTAAGGAGAGGTGGGGAAGATAAGAGATCAACCAAAGGACTTGCATGCATGCATATAAACATAACCAATGGAGGCAAAACTCTGGGGGGTGAGGGCATATATAGGAGTGGGGGGGCAATGGTAAGATATATACACATATAATACCTTAATAAAAAAATTGGAAAAATAAAAGGAAAAAAAAAAAGAAATCCTAAGAGAAACTGACCATGGGATGTTATACTGGGAATAGGCAAACTAAAATATCAGGCTTTGTCACAGTTTCAGAAGAGCTATAGCACCAACTTTTTCATACTGGGGTTTCTAAGTTTCGGTTTAAGATAAGTGATAACTGCTACTTTAATTAGAGCTAAAGAAAAAGCAACTGTTATGTTTAGTGCCTGGACTCTGTGTATAATGTTTAATACACTGTTTGCGGTCAAATGGATTAAACACATGCTTTCTGCTACCTTCTTTCATCTCTCCTTTAGTGCATTTCACTCTTAACTTTTTGTTTTAACTTTTATTTTAAATTTGAAGTTCATCTTTCACTAGTATTTTTTCAAAAGTTGTTCATCAGTAGCAATTTATGTGAGTAGCTTTTAATCTTTGTGTCTTTATTTCATCCTCATTTTTAATAATAATTTAACCTGTGCATAGAATTCTACATTGGTAATAATTTATCTTACAACATTTGAAAATAACATCTCAATGCGTTCCCTTCCTTCTTTATGTTCTCCATCCTCTTTAAAAAAAAAAAAATGCATGTGATAAAATAGAGAACACCCACAAAGAAAACTCATGATGGCCACTATTCAGTAATTTTAAACTGATATCTACCAACTTCCTTCTATGCCAAGTGTAACTAGGGCAGGTTTGGTTGTTTGATCCACCCTAGCATTAAAAATAAAGAAAATCAACTGTTAAAATCAGGTCAGTGTGCATTCCTAAGCAAGATTGGCAGAAGCTAAAATAGTTGTAAAGATCAAGAGATTACAGATTTAGACTTTAGCTTTTCTATGAAAAGGAATGCATACATTGCAACTATAAATTCCCTGAAATTTTTAGACATTTTTAAACTTTATAAATCAGTTTGGCAAATTTTTATTTTAGTTTTAGTTTTATTAATTAAGAAGGAAATTTCACATCTTCAGCTTTATGTGCTTAATAAGATTAAATAATGCATAGAAAATACATTGCTTGCATTCTAACTGGCAACAAGAAAGACACTTGTTATTGTATCAAGGAAGCAATCATATAAAAAGGAGGAAAAAACACTTTATTCATAAAGAATATATATTGAACATATTTACAATAACTGAAGTTAGATTTTATTATAGGAAGGTTTCAAAATTATGTTCAAACTACTAAACAATATTGTAAAGAAACCAACTTTATTCAGATGTTGTGTTAATCCTTATCCTCACCTAATACTTTAAGCAAGGAAAGCTAATCTGGGTTTATGCTATCTCAATAATGCCCTATATTCAAACATGATGTAATCTCTTATTCCTTCTATTTGAAATTCCTGTTTTCTTTTTCCTTTGCTCTTGGCTATCTTCTTTTGCCTTTCTATGAATTCCATTAATGGCAGCCAAAGTAGCAGACAATCAGTGAAAGAGGTTAAATAACTAATACCACAACAAATTAAATCATGGTGGTATCATCAGGGAACATTCATCAGAAAGACCTGCCATTGAATTTGTTAAGCCTTATTTCTGAATTTTATTTAAGGAACTACTAAAGCATAATGCAGTAAATACTTTCTTCTTTTAAGTATGACAAATGAAAATTTAACACAAAATTATCTTGAATATCATTAAGCTATATCATTATATTAGTCACTATTTTGCACAAATTCTGCTCTATACATTTTCACAGGGTTTAACTATTTAGCCACTTGTTTGGGGGTAATAAACTTTTGAGAATTTGTTAGCAATATTAATGTAGTTTAAACTGAATTTAACAATGAAGAAACATTACAATATAAATATTTTTAATTTTTTTTTTTTTTTATATTTTCAGATACCTATCTATCAGAAGTGGGAACATTTTCTCTCAAATAGCATGTAGTTATTTCATCAAATTTTCTAAACTTGAAAAACTGTTAGCTTATGAATTCAAATCCTCTTTTTTCTAACCTTCCTATAACCCCTTGTACAGAGTTTAAACAAATTTATAACATTTCAAAAGTCCTATTGAGGTATGTTTAAATGCATATAATTAAAGTAATCATGTTATAGAATTGTTTAAATATACAACTGGAATGTTAAAAATATTTTAATAATATTTTATCAACTAAAATGTGCACATGATTATTTTATGAAAATATACATTTTTATATTTATTCTACAATATATCATGAACCCAGTTTTTAATAAAACCTGAAGTTGAACTTTTGTGGATACAATAAGGTTTTTGTTAATATCATGAGACCAATAATGCTACTTTATGGTCAATGCTCCTATGTTATTGTCTCAAAGATTCCATAGAAGGGTCGGTGTCTGGGTCACAGATTACATTGGTCTATTACAAAATATGCCATCAATTTAGATAAAGACAAAGAGGTCTGTGTTCTGTCTGGTTAACTATTAATTATACTTAATTTATTTGATAAATGTATCTTATTTTAAACATTGTATATATTCTAATCATCTGGGCATAGAAAGTACATCTCGTTTTGAAAATTTTGTAATCTTATTTTTGTCCTATAAGAATTGTCATTAGTATTCATGCAGTGAAAACATATTTTCATCACATTATTATCATAATCTACTTTTTGTGTGTGTGTGGGGGGGAGAGGTGTTAAAAGTCATGGTCTAGAAGTTTCCATTCTCTGTGGAAGCTGCTCACTATAGGAACTTAAGTATTAGAAGCCTCCAGTGGCATTGAATAGGGATATAGTTGAAACAGATCAAAGTAAAGTTTCTAGTAGAGTGATCTGGTCTCTAGTAAATTGCTTTACCCAACACACATTAAACACATAAAATTGCATAAAAAGCATAAATTACATAGGAATAAATTTAACCAAGTTTAACTAAATTTTCAAAGAGATGAAAGACCAGTTCCCTGAAAATTCTTAGACATTGAAGAAAGTAATTGAATAAGATACACATAAATGAAGGATATACTTTGTTAATAGAGTGGAAGGATTAATATTGTGAAAATGTCCTTACTATCTAAAGCAATATACAGATTTAATGCAATCCTTATTAAAATGCCAATGTCTTTCTTCTCAGAACCAGAACAACTAATCCTGTGTGTTGAGGGTTTTTGTGTTGTTTGTGTGTTTGTTTATTTGTTTTTTTTCCATGAGGTAGGAATCTTTAAAGTCTTTTTCTAAAAGTCTCCATCATCTATGGGAGCTGCTCACATTATCATCAGAAATATTAGAATCTACAAATGAAGGCGAGGGTTGAACTCAGGGACACTGTAAAACAAAATAAAAAAAATTATTTTTAAAATCCAGATTTTTATGATCAATTTCCTCATGACACAATATCTGTAGTTTCATAGAAAAATTAAATAAAATATTCTAAAGTTTCACAAAATGGTCAGCAGAACCCAAAAAATATTAATTGCTTTAATAATAATAATAAAGAGAAAGAATTATCATATGCATGTACAATGCTTAGGTTTAATTTTACTTATAATTATTTATGAACTAGAGGCCTGGTGCATGAAATTCGTGCATGAGGGTGTGTGTCCCTCAGCCCAGCCTGCACCCTCTCCAATCTGGGACCCCTCAAGGTATGTTTGACTGCCCGTTTACAGGGATCGGGCCATGGGGGTGTGGCCAGCTTGGGTGAGGGGATGAGGGCTGATTTCAGGCTGACCATACCCCTTTCAGGGTGGAGATCTCTGCTGGGGTGTCTGATCAGCCTGGGTGAGGGGCTGATGGCTGTTTGCAGGCTGGTGAAGCTCCCTAGCGGGAATCCTCACCCCATGAGGGAGTGGCCAGCCTGGGTGAGGGGCTGATAGCTGTTTGCAGGCTGGTCACAGCCCTTTCAGGATGGGGGTCCCGCCAGAGTGCCTGGCCAGCCTGGGTGAGGGGCTGATGGCTGTTTGCAGGCTGGCCACACCCCCCGGTGACCCAAGCTCCCAGTCCCTCCTTTTTTTCTTTCTTTTTTTTTTTTTTTTAGCGCTTCCTTGAGTGGAGTCCAGGGCCAGCTGGAAGCAGGTATCTGGGATTTATTTATCTTCTATAATTGAAACTTTGTAGCCTTGAGTGGAAGCCAGGGCCGGCCAGGGTGGGCAGGAAGCTCGGCTTCCTCCATCACCAGGGGCAACCCAAGCCTCCTGCTCACTCCAGCTCCGTGGCCACTGCCATCTTTGTTGGGTTAATTTGCATACTTGCTCCTGATTGGCTGGTGGGTGTAGCAGAGTGATTGTCAATTTGCATGTTTCTCTTTTATTAGTATAGATTAATATGTTATGTATCTATAGTTTCAAAGAATTTGCTACTAAAAGTCTCTAAAGAAATAGAACTTGAGGAAATCTTTGCAATGTGTCTAGAAAATAATTTTCCTTTTTTTTTTTTTTTGTAAATTTATATGAAGATATTTTTCAACCTTCACTTTTTTTTCCAGGCATCTGGTATGTCAATTTGTGTAAGAAATATATCAAAGATGGAGAAAGACATAAAGTCAGCACACATACAGGAAGCAATAATGTATTAATTATAAATATATAAATTGATTTAAAATACAATGCAAAAATACAAACACAAGGACACCTTTGGATGCCTAGAATTCTCATAACTTGCAAGGTGAAGATTGTTCAATTTAGCAGATTAATAATAACATGCAGGAGGTCAAACAAACAATCTGGTTTAAAATGTTAGTCATACCGAAACCGGTTTGGCTCAGTGGATAGAGCGTCGGCCTGTGGACTAAAAGGTCCCAGGTTCGATTCAGGTCAAGGTCACGTACCTTGGCTGTGGGCACATCCCCAGTGGGAGGTGTGCAGGAGGCAGCTGATCGATGTTTCTCTCTCATCGATGTTTCTAACTCTCTATCCCTCTCCCTTCTTCTCTGTAAAAAATCAATAAAATTTATTTAAAAAAATAAAATAAAATGTTAGTCATGTGTGGAAAGAAATATTAGCTGGAAATAGGTTCAATTAAATGAATTCATAAATGGTAAAATGATAATATTTTATGTTTTTAACCAAATATCCAAACACCGCCAATATTACATTATTTTCCTTTTTTTTCTATTTTTATTGGTTTTACTTTTTATATTTATTTGTATGAAACTTTAAAAACGTATAGCTTGCTCAAGTCCCGTAGGGTTAGGGTTAGGGTTAGTAAGCACTTTTCTGTATTCCATTACACCTTAACTTTTATTATTTCAACTCACATAAAAAATATTTTTACTGCATAACCACATATTTGTCAATTTTGCATTCAATATGCCAAGTTTATATACTATGATATATGTGCTCTTGCCTTTTCATTTATCAAACTGTTTACTTTGAATATATTTCAGATCTCCATTAAATCACTTAGAACTTAAGAAAACATGATCAGATTGCAGTTTTAGGAATTCTTTTACACTTATAAAGGAAGAAAATCATAAATTTATTTTAAAAGGAAAGAGCCTGAGAAACACTTTAAAAGTGATTTAAATAATTTTAGTTTATATACATGGATGACATATTATAAAAATGTAAAAGCAAAAGGTTATATGAATTTATTGCGTATCCTTAAATATCTATATTTTTAAAGAGTGAAATCTTCCATAGTGCAGTTCTCTAAAATTTGAAAATACAGACAAAACTTTTTATCTGTAACAACAACAAGAAAGAGACATTAAAAAATACTAGTCAGTTTTTATTGAGCAAAGCTTTCTGTTCTTTACAAACACAAAATGAATCTTTGTCATATACACTTTTAACAGTATATTATATTGAATTATGCTGGTACTACTGTGAATTTATTTTTATGCATGTCATCCTCTTGATTGGGGCAAGTAGACTCTTAAATTTCAAGTAAACCATATATCTAGTGTTATTTGTTTTTAAATGCTTCTGGGTATGAAAATTTCTGTACTTCTATAATACATAATCTTTTTGACTCAGAATATTTTATCATACATGGCATGGAGCCCTACTAGACTTATATTTGTCTAAAATTTTCCTAATTTGAATTTAATTTCTTTGTTCTACATTTTTTGGTTGTTAATCCTCACCCAATGATATTTTTGCAGTAATTTTTAGAGAGAGTGGAAGGGAGAGGGAGACACAGAGAGAAACAATGATGTGAGAGAGACACATTGATTGGTTGCCTCCTGCATGCATCCTGACCAGGGCCAGGGAACCTGTAACCAAGGTACGTGCCCCTGACTGGAATCAAACCTGGAACCATTCAGTCTGAGTCAAATTGGCTAGGGCAATCATTTTTTTTTTGTAAGAACAGAAAAAATATCCTAATTTTTAAAATAAATGTTATAGGCATCTGTTAGCTTTGTTTCTCCTAACTGCAAATTCCTTGAAGGTTCCTTGAAATTTTATTTGTCTTCTCCACTTTTGAAATAATGATTTTAAACTTTTAGAACTTATACCTACATAGAAATGGCTTGTCTTGCTTGGGAATGTCCTTCATGCCATTCATAGAACACACATCCACACCACATATAATCAGTTTTGGTAAATTAAACTTGAAATGTCCAAACACAGAGATAATTTAGGTTAAAAGTTGTAAATTCAATAATAGAAAATTTAAAATGCATTATAAAGTAACAAAATATTATAATTTTTTCATTTCATAACATCCAACTATGACATATTAATCTGCTATTAATATCTGAATTTTTTCTTTGATACTAAAGGAACATTGACCTAAACTCATATTATGCAGATACAAGCTGTGTATCCAACTGAAGAAGAAATTACAAGGTGAGAACACAATACATCTATAACAATATCATTAATGATTAACAGAAATGAAAGAGTGTAAAAATACACGAATCAATCTCAACTCTATGATGGAAAGAAGCAAACGTGCGCGCGGGCACATGTGTGTGTGTGTGTGTGTGTGTGTGCATGTTTCCTTAGAATGGATTTATCTTATATCATCCTGAGAAGTAATGCTTGTCACATAAAATTTCATCATAAAGATTTGGCAAATGCAGACAAGAGAAGTCATATACTGTTTTATTTTCTATCACATGTTCAGTAACTTGATATGTCATAGAAGATAGATTTGACATTTTCTCTTCTGCCTCTCTACTGCTTTTTAATATTATGCTAATTTTTCTAATGTTATTTCTAAAATTATCCATAAAGTTAGTTATATTCTATGTGGTTTACAGCCATATATTTAATACGTTTATACCATCATTTTAAAGTGTGTGAATTTCCATTCATGTATTTTGATATTATTACCTTAAACTGTATACTTATTAATTAAAATATTTTATATACTCATAGTATCTTCAAAATTTCTTCACCAGCTTTTGTTTTTGTTTTAGAAATAATTTAATGGCATGTAAATTTACCTCAATAGCATTTTTAGTGTTAACTCTCTATGTGCCATTGCTATATTATCCCATTACTAAGTACCATATGACTAATTTAGAAGACATTTATATTCTTCCTGGTAAATGTATTAAGAAATAAAACATTGTTAATACATGTTAATTTGCCCAGTATTAAAATGTTACTATCATCTATTATATTTCAAACACGGATTTAGGTCCATTGTATAATATAAAATAAAAATATATCTTTAAAATATTAGTTTGAATTGTTATACTCTTTTGTCATTTGAAGTGATCAGCAATGATGATCTTTTAATTTTAAAAATTATTTTTATCCTTTTTCAAATATTTTTTTTGTTTTTGTTTTATTTTTTCTTACTAACATTAGGTTACAGGTTGGAACAAAGCAAACCTTGTCATAAGTTACCAAATTATGGGTAATGTCTAGGACTGAGGGTTAAAAACATGAGCAACCTGGTTCTAGAATATCCTATATAATAAAGAGGTAATATGCAAATTGACCATCACTCCAACACACAAGATGGCCACCCCCATGTGGTCAAATATGGCCGCCTCCATGTGGACACAACATGGTCACCACAAGATGGCCAGCAGGGGAGGGCCTTTGTGGGCAATCAGGCCAGCAGGGAAGGGCAGTTGGGAGGGGCCAGGCCTGCAAGAGAGGGCAGTTGGGGGTGATCAGGCCTGCAGGGGAGGGCATTTGGAGGAAACCAGGCTGGCATGGGAGGGCAGTTAGGGGTGACCGGGACAGCAGGGGTGGGCAGTTAGGGGCAATCAGGCTGGCAGGGGAGCAGTTAGGCATTGATCAGGCTGGCAAGGGAGTGGTTAGGGAGTGATCAGGCTGGCAGGCAGGAGCGGTTAGGGGCCATCAGGTAGGCAGGCAGGCAAGCGGTTGGGAATCAGCAGTCCTGGATTGTGAGAGGTATGTCCGGCTGCCCTTTTATACCCAATCCTGATTTGGCCTAAACGGGCAGTCGGACATCCCTCAAGGAGTACCAGATTGGAGAGGGTGCAGACTGGGCTGAGGGACACACACACACACACACCCATGCACAAATTTCTAGTATGGCCATAACAACTGTGCACTTTTTATCACCTTTGTTTATATGTGTGTATTCCTATGTGATAGCAGAGAGGAAGTTAGAGTGACTTGTCTGTTCAGCAAGTTGTGTTAGCATCATGAATGAAGAAGATATAATTATCAACATTGTTGTATGCAAGTTTATTGTTCATAAAGCTCTAGGCAGTTTCAAGGGTTGACAAACTATGGCCCTACTAGCCAAATCCTGTTTGTAACAAATTTTGGTTAAAAAAATAAAAGGAGTTCATACTCATTCATTTGCTATTGTTTATTTCTGCTTTCATGATTCACTAGTAGGTTTGAGTAGTGGCCAAAAACGAACACATAGCCCTCAAAACTTAACATATTTGCTATCTGGTCCTTCACTGGAAAAGTTTGCATACTCTAAGTTTTAAATTAACTAATTTCAACTTTTTAAAAATGCAACACACATTTGAAAAAATGTTTATTCCCTTTCAAGCCATAAATGGATTTTTGCTTTAATCTTGTATTCTTTGATTAATGATGCCCTTAATTGGTATACTTTTCTCCCAAAATATCCTATCTAATAAAAGAGAAACATGCAAACTGACTGTATCTTTGCTATGCCCACAAGCCATGCCCACCAGCCAATCAGGAGCGAGTATGCAAATTAACCCAACCAAGATGACGGTTAATTTGCTTATCCAATGGCAGAGCGAAGACTGAAGACAGCGTAAAAGGAAGCCAAGCGCTGCAGAAGGGAGCGAAGCTGCAGAGAAGCAAGCAAGTGGGGCGGTGGAGAAGGGAGGGAAGCAGGCGGGGCGGCAGAGAAAGGAGGGAAGCAGGAGGGGCGGCAGAGAAGGGAGGGAAGCAGGCGGGGCAGCGTAGAAGGGAGGGAAGCAGGTGGGGTGGCGGAGACCACCGCAGGAAGCCCTATTCTTTCAGGAATCTACCTGCAATGGGCCTCTAGTAGATATATGTTTTCCTGACTTTTTAAATTAGCAGTTAGTATCTCAATAGCTCTTTTTTACTCAACCAATTTTTCTGTTTTGCTTCATTTTGATAACAGTGTTTTTTATTATAAATGTGTATATTATGCCTTGATTTGCTTTGTGTGTTTGTATTTCAATAATAATAATGAATTCACTGTATGTCATCTTCATGGGTATAAATAAATTGTTAAGCACTCTTCCAGATGGTTCAAAAATTATACCAAATTCATTTTATCTTTTTATTCAGACCAATTGAAAAAAATGTAAAGGAGAGAAAATGTACAAAATGTAACATGCCATAAAATAGGGGTACATTAACTTCTGTAGAAACACATACACGCGCGCGCGAGCACACACACACACACACACACACACACACTATGCAGAAAGACCTATGATAATCCTTTAAGAATATCCTACTGTTGGAGTTATTACTTTGTTCAACTAGAACAAATGAACAAATTTTGAAAACCTTTGGTCACTCACCAATAACATAACTTTTTCATATTCACAATCTCAAATATTAACATAATTGAGCTATTTAACATTTAGTTGTAACTTACTTGCCCATTTCAGGACTGATGAGTACATATAAGAGGTAGATCCATTTTATTAGTATGGAAAATTCAAGACTAAAAATGTGTTTCTCAGAAATGCAAAAGTTAACAATGGAATTATTTGTTATTTATAGTAATCATCCAAGTAAAGATGTGTTTTTCTTGAACATTGTGGTTGAAATTTTCCAAGAAAGATACATATGTATATGTATGTGTATATGTATATGTATATCTACACTGAGTGGCCAGATTATTATGATCTCTGAACGCATAATAATCTGGACACTCAGTGTACTTCTCTTGAGTACCTCATTTATTTGATATCAAAGATACTATAAATTGTGCACCTGATCAATTTTCCCCTTTGCACTAGCTGATAGAAAGCTCAGGGCAAATAGGTGGTTGATCTCCAGCAAAAGTCTAGAATACTTTTGGTACCCATTTGAAATACAAATACACTGAGTGGCCAGATTATTATGTGTTCAGAGATAATAATAATCTGGCCACTCAGTGTATATATATTCACATATTCTTGTGAATGATAGTCAGATTATAGAAATAGGAATATACGTATTCTTAGTTCTCATTACTCTATCACTTATTTGCATATATAAATCTATTTTTATATATAGTTTTTCTGCTATATATAATTATATATATACTAGTGGCCCAGTGCACAGATTCATGCACATTGAAAGGAAATTAATTAGAAGAAATATTTTAATATCGCTATTCACCCTGTCTCTATAGTAGAAGTGTCAGAGATGAAAAATATTAGTAAAATGTATATGAAAATAATATATAAATTGATTAATAAATAAACAATGACAACATGATATAACAACAACAAAGACATGATATAAAAACAACAAAAATATTATATAAAAACATGATATAATACCAGCTTCTTTCAGCTTCAGAGGTATGTTTTGCCAATACTAGCAGTTGGTCTTCAGACATATTCTGTCCATGATGCCACTTTCTTCAGCTTCAGAATGTCAACAAAAACAACCAAATTCACGATCGACAATGACAGATCGAAACACATGCGTGTGATTGACACCAGTGAGAGCTTTATATGTATCGTGCATGTGTGAGTCAATGTTTATTTTTAAGCTAGAATCCTGATGCACGAAGATTCATGCTAGAATGAGCTTTCCTTTCCCTGGCTGCCAGCCCCGCCTTTCCACTCTGGCCCAGCCCTTTTCCGCTCAGGCCCTGGGAGCCGCCTCTTTCCACTCCAGGAGACACCTCTTTCCACTCCGGAAGTTGCCTCTTTCCACTCCGGCCCCTCCTTCCCACGCTGCCAGAGGCCCTGAGTGACCGGGTGTGGGGCAGAACGCTGGTGTCGTCGCCATGGCGATGACGCAAGCGTCCTGCCCCCATCACTGCAGAGCTGAGTATGCAAATTAACTGCAATCTTTGTTGGGTTAATTTGCATATCACTCCTGATTGGCTGGTGACGCAGCAGAGGTATGGTCAGTTTACATGTTTGTCTATTATTAGGTAAGATTGCCAGTGCACATCATATGTACCAGCCGATCGGTCAGCAGGATGGTTGGATAGATGGACAGTCAGTCACTTAACCTTCTATACATATAGATTTGAAGATATATATATATATATATAATAGCTATTAAAGGACTTGGTATTAAAAAAGATTAATATGGTTAAGGAAAAGAATAAAGACAAGGGTTAACATTTAATATTTTTCTAATTTATTTTACAAAAAACATCTGTGACCTAAATTCATGTGTTTACATGATTTAGAATTAGTAATGTTTGTAAAAGACATTAACATTTCACTTGGGTGTGTGGTTTAGAAATGAGCAACCAGTTTCTTACTGTCCTGTGAAAAATTACCCACAGCATCCTACTAATATTCAGGAGTCAAAATTAGTGATACTTGTGAATCATCACATTCAGCTTCATTTTGTCAAGATAAAAAAATAACACACACAAATCTACTGAATTATCAGTTTGTGGATTTTAAAGTCATTATTCATTTTCATGATCATTATGATAATGATTACATAGCCTATAATCATTTATTTAGGGAAGTTGCAACACTGACAAAAAAGAGCAGTTTTTGAATTTACAGATAAGTAATATAGTAATGAGAATTAAAAATACATATATTTCTATAATAAGGTTATCATTCAGAAGATGATCATTCTGATGCCTCTAGATTGATGCTGAAAATTAATACTTATTAAAATGATTCTATTTATTTGTAAAAGAAAAAAGATAAAAAACTAAAAAGGGAATTAACTTTTTAAAAGTAATTTTGCAACACATTTATGGGCTGAGGATTGCACTGAAACTGTGTGGGCTCATTATATTTTACAGGGAATCATAGACTCATTGTGAAGTTGCAAGTTTTTCTAGACTGTGGCCTTCTGGCATCAATTTGATTGCATGGTTAAGTATCTGACCAACCAAACTCTTTTGTAGCTACTTTATGCACACATTCTTTGGTAGTTACCTCAATGATTTTCAGAGAGACAGTGAGAGGGGCAAGAAATGAAAAATTTTAAAGGAAAAGAAAAAATCCACAATGTAAGATAAAAATGACAAAAAAATAAAACATAATAATATGGTAGGCACATTTTGGTCTTTTAATACACATCTTAGCACTGTCAAGAGAAATTGCATAAGAGCATTTGGCTCTTGGAAGTTTTCAGTTCAATTTAATTATAGCTTTAATATTATAACATGAGAAACTATGTTGTTTACTAAAATCCTTAGAATAATTGTGGATTTATGTTATATGCTTTAAAGGTAAATGCCTGTACCCATCTTACTTCCTTTAAATTACTATAGTGTCACACTACATTTTCTCTGAAAGACAGCATAAAAGGAGGGAACTCTATAAACTTTATTTCAGTTCAGAACATGAAAGCTTTTTGTTTAAATTCATAATAACCACATTAAAGAAAAGTGTTTTGAATATATAAAACTATTTACGTAATAACTAAAAGTATCTCAAGTTAGTTTGTCAATATTCTGAATTCTCTAAGGCACCATTAAATTTATGTTTAAATATGTTTCTTTTACAAGAATTACTTTAAGTCACTAACTTTATGAGCATAGGTGGCATATTGCCAGTGTATAAATTTGTGGATTAAATGTGTGGCTCTTTGCCCTTCTCTTATTGTTCTGAACTATATTGTTTATCAACATAACTCTTCATGAAACAAAATATTTTAAAGTTCTCATTTGGCTTATTGTGCTAAATGCAATAGTTTTTGCATAAAAATTATTGTGCATTTTTCTAGAATTTGAATACAATATCACCACACATAAAGATCATTAATTTAATACTAATGCTGCCCACTGTTATTTGGTGAGAGAGAGAGAGAGAAAGAGAGAGAGAGGGAGAGAGAGAGGGAGAGAGAGAGAGAGAGAGAGAGGGAGAGAGAGAGAGAGAGAGAGAGAGAGAGAGAGAGAGAGAGAGAGAGAGAGAGAGAGAGAGAGAGAGACAGCGCATTAAATGTTGCTTAATTTTAAGTGAGTAAATAGACTCTTTGGGTTTGAGTGCTTCAACTCATATTAAAATAAAACAATGATAAGGAAGGACATTTGTTTTATTAAATGTGATATTCCATCACTTAAATGATTTAAACATCATGACATATCATATGAATAAATTATGTACACTGAAATTTTAGTAACTGTTTTAAAAATTAACATTGAATTTTAAAGCAATTGTAATGTACATTAACATTGCAAAATCAGAATAGTTTTTTACGTACAATGATTATTTTACATAATATTTAAGCAATTGTTTCTTTTAAATGTTTCTATTCTTATAATATTTGATATTGCTAGATGATCACTTTCTGTAATAGTTTAGGACTTCAAGACACCATCTGGATTGTATTTCAAATGATGTGTTTGTGGGTCTTCCATAGATTGTTTAGATTATAGAATAGCTAAAATCATAAACAAATATGGCAAGTAGAGTATACTATTTTGGAAAAGCCAGTTGTTGTTTCCAGAAAATGCTTACAATTAATTACTCTACTTAATTTTATTAATTTTTTGTCATGCATATATATAAAATCTTACAGGTAAACAGAGTCACATTGGGAAGTAAAGATACAGCGGAGATCTGGAAAAATGAGGGGTCAGTGTACAGGAAGAGCCTGAGGACCCTTTTTGGAATGAGGGTACTTTAACATTTTCCTCAGAGTGGTTGTGAGAAGATCCAAATGCAGGAGGAAATAATACCAAAGAGGAACTCACAGGAAAGAACTGAAAAACAAGCTAGAAAAAGACCGAGGGAGATCAGAAATGGGTCTAGTCCCTGCTATCTGTGAAGTTACATGTCAGTTTTCATTATAGGTGATTTGTAGGAATTAAGATCAATCTGGCTTGATTTGGTTCCTCCCTCCATGAGTTTACAGATGAGTGGAGTAGAACAACAGGCATATTATTTCTAGACAATGTAAAATGGAGTGTCCTAAGCAACAAAAAGATTAAAGGCATTGGAAGTTCAATTTGAGAATACATAGACGAAAGACCACTGTGGAAGAGATGACACTAAAGGATGTGTAAGGTTTACATATGATTTGATTTATATATAGAATCTAAAGAACAATATAAACAAACAAAACAGAGACCAACCAGGGGTGGGAGTGGGATGGGGGGGGTTGGTGGATGAAAAAGGTAAAGGGATTGAGAAGTACAGATTGCTCATTACAAACTAATCATGAGGGTGTAAAATACAGCATAGGAATTATAAGAAAAAATATTGTAATGACTATGTATAGTGACCACTTTGTAAAGTATATAATTGTCTAACCACTATGCAGTACACCTGAAACTAATATAAAATAATATTGAATATAGACTGTAATTGAAAAAACATTAAAAAATAAAGGATGGGTAAGGTTTGTCTGGCCAGTGTGTCTCAGTATTTGAGAATCAGCCCATGAACCAGAGGTCATGGTTTGATTCCTGGTCAGGGCACATGCCCAGGTTGTGGGCTCAGTCCCCAGTAGGGTCATGCAGGAGGCAACTGATACATGTTTCTCTCTCATGGATGTTTATATTTCTCTATCCTTCTCCCTCCCTCTCTCTAAAATCAATAAAAATATATGTGGCTCAGTGGTTGAGTGTTGACCTATGAACCAGAAGGTTAAGGTTCAATTCTTGGTCAGGGCAGGTCAGGGAACATGCCCAGGTTGTGGGCTCAATACCCAGTATGGGGCCTGATTGAGACAGCCAATCAATGATTCTCTCTTATCATTGATGTTTCTCTTTCACCCTCTACATTCATCTCTGAGATCAATAAAAATATATATTAAAAATAAATAAATAAAAATATGTATTTTTAAAAAGAGATGGGTAAGTTTTAAACATGCATAAATGTTGTATAAAGTTATAATACTCAGAGTTAAGATAGAGTACATGCTCACAATTTGTTAAAATAAAAAATAAAAATTTTCTAGTTTAATAAGAGCTGATTACCAGTATCTTTTCAAATATCACTTTAAATCTGTTAGGGCTCTTCTCCCTTCCTATAACTATTTTTCCCATTTGATCTTTTGTTATATATTTTGACTTCCTTTTAACATCTGCTTTTAGAACATTATTTTAAGTAACTTTCTTAAGAATATTCTTATATCATTTGCATTATTCTTTTGGATAATTTTTTTCTAGATATTATGAATATATTTTTTCAATTGAGGTTTATTTTAATATTATTTCTTCATTCTCTGACCTGTAAAGTATAAGATTAATGATGAGGATTACATCATGGGCCTCCCAATCTATCTTGAAGTCTTTATTAGAAGATGTCATGTAGAATTAAATTCCAAAAGAAATGCAAACAGGTATGAATTTTTAACTCCATCATCCAGACCTGTGAGCATCAAAAGATTTAAGTACTTTCCTAAATATCTGGGCCAAGTCTCCCTGGTGCAAAGTCCATAGTTTATCCACAGTCAGGTACCATACATATCTCCAACAGATCCTTTAGAACCACAGTTAGAGACTAATTATGGCTTAACTTCCTGGCCCTGTCTAAGTATGTCTGTCTGACAGCATTTTAAAGCTGCAGGTATTTACGGCATATCTATATATATAAAAAGCCAGAGATGGTAACGCCTATCAAGACCATAATGACCTAATGACCGGTTGCTATGACACCCACTGCGGCCAGCGAACTGGCCTGATTCGGGCCGGATCACCTCCAACACCCCAATCAGGGTGGGGCCAGGCGGCCAACTCCTTGGCTTGCAGAAATTTTGGTTTCGGGTACCTTGGAGTTGCTTGGTCTCAAAGGAGCACGGGCAAAGCACTCCTTTGGCAGAAGTGGACCTGGGATCACGGAGCTGGAGTCGGGGATGGGGTGGGGAGGCTTTCCTGGTGGCCACAGCAGTCACTGTGGGCCGGAAATCTGGCCCTCGTTGGAACGGCGGCAGGAGTAGGGGCTGCGGGGCGCAGGGGCCAGTGGCACACAGGAGCCAGGAGGTGCGAGGCCCGATGTGGGCTCTTACCCTGCCCTCTGGGCCCAGCAGCACCAGCTGGTGAGCCATGATGTGCAGTGAGGCGCTGGGCCACAGACGGGAGGGGAAGCGAGCCAGGAGGCCAAGGCTCCACCGGAGCAGAGCCCTGAGCGACGTGGGTGGGGCTAGAGCTGAAAACCCTGGCAGGGTGGGCAGGGCTGCAGCCCCGTGCCTTTTCAGCTTTGTCTTTGGAATTCAGAGGTCAACCCCACTTCAAGAGAGAGGACGTGGCAGAAAGTGGCTAGGCCACAGGAGATATAGGAAATGTTGTGGCCATCTTCGGGAAACACAGCTGCCATGGTCTTCAGTAACTATAAAAAGATAATCTTTTACAGAAAAGGAAGCTGAGACTCAAAGAAGGGAGCCTTCTGCAACATCTCTCCCACTTCTCAGACCTGACCCTGTGCAGCGCTGTTTTCATTGAAAGCAGAGGATCCAAAATGTTTTTAGATCTTTGCTATTTTAGGCAGGAAAGAATTTAGCACAGGGAATTAGTTCCTGGGAAATCATCGGAAAGCTGGAGGAATGGGTATTAGCCTGGGCCCCCAGGAAAAACTCCCTGCCCAGCAGGAGGAGCTGCCCCCTCAGCCACAACTGAATTCTAGGACACTCTGGCACAGCTGTGACCCAGGGATCAGGAAACTGCTGCCCCCACAAGTGCCCTCCAGCTCCCACAAAACAGGTCACTGGGCACTGCCTCTGCCACAACTGCCTGTGCACAGGATTCCGCTGCAGAAAACCTCCACATCGCTGCAAACATGATCACCAGCAGCAAACAGCCCAAACTGCGGGAAGATGCCTCTGCCCCACTTCTGCCTTCAGAATATTGTGCAAGCGCATCCAATCGGCAGAAATGAATTCATCTCCAGAAACCTAGCTGCAGAGGAGTTTGGGCAATTTCAGACTTTGGTCTAGGAGTGAGATCTTGCCAATGTACCTCATGTGCCTGGTATTGATAAAAATGGGTCCCGGCTGCTGGGGCTCAGTGGTTGAGCATTGATATATGAACCAGGAGGTCACAATATGATTCCTGGTCAAATTTTGGGCTTGATCCTCAGTAGGGGCGAGCAGGAGGCAGCTGGTCAATGATTCTCATCATTGATGTTTCTATCTATCTCTCCTTCTCCCTCTGAAATCAATAAATATTTTTAAATGGGGTCATGCTGTATATATGTGTTATAATGAGTTTTTCACTTCGTAGATCACTAATGTCTTTCCTGTTAAAAAACATACTTAGAGAACATTATTTATTTATCATTCATTTTAATTGATCTCAAAGAGAAGAAGGGAGAGACAGAGAAACATTGTTCAGTTGTTTCCTGCACTCACTGGACTGGGTATTGAATCTGCAACCTGGGCATGTGCCCTGACTGGCAATCGATCCACCACTTTCTGGTGTATGGGATGATGCTATGCTGGTACCCTGACCCCAAATTCCAGCCTCCAGAACTGTGAGAAAAATACATTTCTGTTGTTTAAACCACACAATTTCATGATATTTTGTTATGGCTGTCTGAGCTGACTAATCTATACTAGTAAAAGGGTAATATGCTAATTAGACTGGATCAACCGGACATCTTCTGGTCATCCTTCTGGACAAAGCCATGGTGGCAGGGGCTGAGGCAGAGGTAGTTAGGAGCGATCAGGCTGGCAGGGGAGCAGTTAGGGGCAATCAGGACAGCAGGAGGGAGCATTTAGGGGTGATCAGGCATGCAGGCAGGCAGGCAGGCAGGTGAGCAGTTAGGATCCAGCAGTCCTGGATTGAGAGAGGGATGTCCAACTGTTGGTTTAGGCCCGATTCTGCAGGGATTATTAAATAAACTATTAAATAAACATTTTACTCTGTAGAGGTCAAAACGATGAAATTGGTGGCCCAGCAGGTAATCTTTCTTTACCCTTTTGTTTCTTCTCCAAAACAGTTTGTGTTGTAATATATGTCCTTGGAGAAACTATGTGTTTAATATTTAGTCTACTTAATATTTTAACTCTGAGCTGTTGTTCACTGAGTCAAAAATTTGGATACTGAAGTCATGCAGCTAAATCCTATTAGAAGGCCACAAAATCTACTTAAAATTTCAGAATGTTGATCTGGGCCATTTGCAGTGAACTGCAATGAAGCAGAAAATGCATTTTAGAGTTTGCTGTATTAGAGATAATGGAACTACTTTTCTCTAAGAATAAAAATGTAATTTAAATATAATTTTTTTACTTCATATACATCCTTGCTATATGCTTTAGAGAGACTCATATTATGAAATGCTTATCTCTGCAGTTTTAATATGACTATGACATTTTATGAACTACAAAAAATGATTCCCCAGTTTTATAATTATATCCTCCCCTCCCCCTCTCCCTCTTCCCCCTCCCTGTTCATTTCTGTGGAACTGGATTTTCTTTTTGCTGTTTTTCTGACTTATGCCTGGAAGACAGTTCTTGACCTCTCATTGATGTGTCAGTGCTATGCTATGACATCTGTCATATATTTACAGCTCCTCTTTTAATGCTTTGTTTCTATAATATACTAGTATGTGTTTTTACTTCTATGTATTTTTTCCATGTTTTTCATGCCACCATCTCAGCTGAATCCATTGCTGATGTGAATGAAATTTGTTCTCCCACATATAGAGAAGTGACAGAAAAAGACGGAATAGCAAAATCATGTTAGAGGCTTGAAAAATTACTGGTCATAGATCTCCAAGGTTAAAATTGGGAATTTTTTTCAGAGCTGAGTAGATGGGATTTTTATATACTAATTGCAGCTCCATTGAGCTCTGTCATGCCTCCATTCTTAAGCACAGCACAGTAGTTTACATATAACCTCTCCTATGATGCTCTTGAAAAAATTAAAAACAATAATGAAACCACAAAACCAAAAGGTGAAGTGTTTATTATTCTTAGTTTATAAACTGAAAACCTGAGAAAAGATTTTATGTCTTTTGAGATATTTTCTTAAATGAACATTTGAAGTCCGACTTGCAATTTTTTATATCATCCAGCCAATCTGCAAGTTTTCATGGAGCTCCCTTCATGGTACTTTACATGGACAGTCTTTAATTGACCTCTGCTTCTGCAGTCTACTCAGACATTTAGGTGCATCACGCATTTCATCAGGTAAATTAAGCTTTATTTATTTAAAGGCATTTATACTGTGTGTATATGTATTAAGTAGTGAGTTACATAGGTTAAAAACAATAATTAAAAAAAAATACACACAAAGAAACAAAAAACCTCTGTCCTGAAAATTTCATGATTTAATGGGATGTTTTGATGGATTTATTTCAATGGATTTTTGTTTCTGCATTGCTTGATGATGTTTCTTAAAAATGCATATATAGCCGAAACCGGTTTGGCTCAGTGGATAGAGCGTCGGCCTGCGGACTGAAAGGTCCCAGGTTCGATTCCGGTCAAGGGCATGTACCTTGGTTGCGGGCACATCCCCCGTGGGGAGTGTGCAAGAGGCAGCTGATCGATGTTTCTCTCTCATCGATGTTTCTAACTCTCTATCCCTCTCTCTTCCTCTCTGTAAAAAATCAATAAAATATATTAAAAACAAAAACAAAAACAAAAACAAAACAAAAAAAAATGCATATATATGCACTGGGCTGTATTTTAACCCTCAACTTTACAGACTCTTTTTTCTATTTCTCTTTTTTCTTTAAATATGTTTTATTGATTTTTTACAGAGAGGAAGGGAGAGGGATAGAGAGTTAGAAACATCGATGAGAGAGAAACATCGATCAGCTGCCTCCTGCACACCTACTGGGGATGTGCCCGCAACAAAGGTCCATACCCTTGACCGGAATTGAACCTTTCAGTCCACAGGCCGATGCTGTATCCACTGAGCCAAACCAGTCAGGGCTATTTTTTCTCTTTTTATCATGTGAACCAAAACGGTGTACTCTACCCAAACTAATCTGCATTAACATGATTTTCTCTCTAGCTAGCTGCCTTTACAAGTACAATTCTAGTATTTTCATCAACATGATTTATGACTTTACTATTCTGGGAAACTCTTGCCCAGGTAGATAAAAGTTGCTTATTTTACTGCTCATTTCAGGAATTTCCAAAAATGCTATTTAAATCAACAGCAAAATGTTCAACTTTTGCATATATAGTATCACATGATTAACTCTAAGACGGTACAATCCTTATCAAGTTAAGAATTATTTTTGGAAAGCCAGAATTTGACAATCTTGGAGTCCCACAGAGAACCAATCAAGTTTTCTTTATCACAATAGCCCAGGAACTTCAGTTCAAAAATAGCACTTTCCTCTCCAAATCATTGGACATCTGGCTTGAGTTTCTCTCAGAACACTATGATTATAATTAATTAATTTTGTTGCACCTGAGTTTAATTTTTTTATCAAAAGTCCACAAATATTAAGTGAATTTTTATATCTTTGAGTTTAAAAAACAAATCTTAGCAACAACAAAATGATTGAGCTTAAAACCCTTTAAACAGCAATAATTTGATTATCAGATCAGATGTGAAAATATCTATTATTTGTATAAAAGGCATTGTTATTTGTCTCTTTCTGTCCTTGTCCTTTATATTTTATGTCTATAAGAGGAAAGTACACAGGGGAAAAAATAGACCTAGATACCAATAGGCCCATTCTTCAAGCTAAACCTGAAAAAGTTGATGTTTTTTTATACCAACACTAGAGTCCTGGTGCATGAAATTCATGCATGAGTGTGGTCCCTAGGCCTGGCCGATGATCGAAGTGTGAGCATCTGGCATGAAAGGGCAGGTCCCAGCTGACCTCTAGGCCCTGGGAAGCACCTGGGCCCCTGGGTCCCTGTGTGCCCCCTCTGCCTGAGTCATCAGGCCCCTGCCCAGCTCCCTCTGCGCCTGGGACCATGAGGCAGCCCTGTCCCCCACCGCTGCCACTGGTTGCCATCTGCGGGGTGATTAGCAGGGTGATTGGGCCCTGCTCGCACCTGCCTTGGCCTGACGCTGCCCACTTACTTGCTCACCATCCCGACATGGTACCACTCTCCTCGGGACCCATCAGGGCCGGCAGCGCCTCCACAGCCGCCCACTGCCAGCTTCACATTGCTGATGCCCGACATGTTCCGCATCATTCCCTGGTGGTCAGCACACATCATAGCGAGTGGTTGAACTCCCGGTCGAACTCCTGGTCGAAAGAATAATTTTCATATTAGGCTTTTATTATAAAAGATTTCTCAGTCAAATTTTGCTTAATGTTACCTAGCAAAATTTTATAATGACTTGTTTTGACTGTGAGCCTCTAAATGTGAGGAATATCTTCTTAACAATACTTCCTTTTTGACAGAAAGTGAAAATGAATTGGATAAACAAGTGAAAATAGCCCAGCCATTAGCTTGAGGGTCTCAAGATACAAAATCATAAGCAACTATTTTAATGGCTGTTTTAAGTCTATTTCAGCCTAAATATTAGTCTGTGCTCCTTCAAGAACCAGTGACTAATTCATAAATGTATTTTATGATAAGCTTGCATTTGTATGATATTCTTTTAAATTCCATAATTTCACCATTGATAATTTAAAATTATAGTGGTCAATTTGGGAAACTTAATAGAAAAAAACTTTATTGCTTGAGAGTTGCCTTAGAATTGAAAGGGAGCAAAATTTCAAATATTAAATGCTAGTGTTTATTTCTGATGATGTGCATGAACCTCCCCATTTCTCTTCACTCTCAATACACTTCTTATGGTTTGTCTTTTTTTATTGTCTTTTTATTATCCAAATTAGAGGCCCGGTGGATAAATTCATGCACAGGTGGGGTTCCTTGTGTTGACTGGCGATCAGGGCCGATTGGGGCCATCTCGCCCAGTCCCAATTCGGACCAATTGGGGTTGGCTAGCGGGGCGAGGGACCGTGGGAGGTTGGCCAGCCCCGGGAGGTTGGCTGTGGGAGCCAACTTTGAGCGTTTGTCCCCTGGTGGTCAGTGTGCTTCATAGTGACTGGTTGACCAGTCGTTCGGTCTACCAATCATAATGATCACTTAGGTTTTTATATATATAGACTAGAGGCCCGATACACAAAATTTGTACACTCGGAGGGGGGTCCTCAGCCCAGCCTCCACCCTCTCGCAGCCCTTGGAGGATGTTCCACACCTAAGCCAGCAGTCGGACATCTTAGTACTGCTACAGAGGTGGGAGAGGTTCCTGCCACTGCCGCTGTGCTCGCCAGCCAGCCAACCAGCCAGCCATGAGCCCCTGTGGGAGTGCACTGACCACCAGGGGGCAGCTCCTACATTGAGCGTCTGCCCCCTGTTGGTCAGTGCACGTTATAGTGACCAGTCGTTCTGCTGGTTGGTCAATTTGCATATTAGCCTTTTATTATATAAGATGTGTGTGAAGTATTATTTCATTATGGTACAATTTGCATTCCCTAAATGATAAATGATCATAAGCATGTTTTCATGTTTTTGTTCTTATTTGGAAAAATGTCTACTCAGGTCATTTGCTTATTTTTAACGAGGTTATATGTCCTTTTTTATATCAGATTTTAAGTTATCTTTCTAAGGGACCACTAAAGAAAGCCATTTTTGAATTTGTATTTCTTCTTTATAGTTTTATACTTAAATGCAGACTAATTTTTTTTTTAATTGCAGATCTGCTTTCTTTAGTGTCCTTTTGAATTAAAATAACTATATTTATTTTCTCTTTTCTGGACAAATCATCAATATATATGTAGATTTTTATGGCCTGGGTGGTTTATTGAGTTTCCCTCTTATATTTAGAAGTTTTCAACTGGGATCTCAAAACCCTTAAATTTTCATATGATTCTACTCTTATCCAGCAGGTGAAAAATCTTTTTTATATTTTAATAATGAGGTGAGGTCTAAGGCTGATTCCATCTACACTTAATGTTTTAGTTCTCACAGGGCACATGATTTCCAATGGAGAACTACAATTCTGTCAAAGTAAAGTGGTTTACTTAGGATAAGACATATCTTAGGAATTTACACCCTTACTCTGAAAGATTATAAAATGTTTAAAACTTCCCAGGCTTATAACCAAGAGGTTATTAAGAGAATTCCTGTGTTTTAATGACTATTGCAGGCAGTGGGTTCTCAAATGATCTTAAATTACCATAGCACTATATAAGTTAACTATGTTCTCAGAAATTCCATTTCTACCCAGAGAATCCAATATAAATAGGCTTTTAAGGTTTAAAATCAGCTTTTCAATCACCTTCCTCTCTCCTCACCATGAATACCGGAATATCAGAAATGTATCTACTTGACCCCCAATTTTTTTATCCATTCTTACCATCTAATAGATGTGTGATAATTTAATTTACCATAAACTCCCTCACAATCTTTAAGTTGATGTCTAAAGTTTTCCTGCAGTCATAAAATTACAAAAATGTCATTTCTGGCATATTGTGTATTACATAAAAGCATTAAAAAGTTTTATTAAAACTTTAGAGTAGTAGGCTTTTTTATTCAATATACAGAAAATGTCCACCATATGAACTAATTGGCAAGACCAGCTTCTTTAATCAAATCAATCAGCTAAATCAGACTTACTTTGTATTAGAAAACATATAATTTTTCAATTCAAATGGAAATGTTAATATGTGTCTGAAAGACAAGCACACTACTTCTGAATTATGATTATAATATAGCTATCTACTCTTGCCATAATTTTGTATTTTTTATAAAATCAATTACTTACCATCCCTTTCAATATTTCTTCCTTTGCTCTAATGGGAATCTTATTTAGAAACAAATTGCTTCTTTGTGCCCTAGGGGCTACAGAAATACTAGTATATCATGTTAAGTTTGATAATGGGTATGTTGTATTCTTTTTGTTGTTGTTTGTGTGTTTGTTTTGTAGAAAGTGAAAGATGACTGACTATAAAAGAGGAGTTGAGAAAGCAGAATTGAAAAAGGCATCACTTTTATGAAAGGTTAAATCTGGTAAAATTGGATTCTGGAAGTTGATTCTCTTAGATCAGGATTGGGCCTAAACCGGCAGTCGGACATCCCTGTCACAACCCATGACTGCTGGCTCCTGACTGCTCGCCTGCCTGCCTTCCTGATTGCCCCTAACCACTTCTGCCTGCCAGCCTGATCACCCCATAACCACTCCCCTGCCAGCCTGATTGATGCCTAACCACTCCCCTGCCAGTCTGATTGATGCCTAACTGCCCTCTCTTGCAGGCCTGGTCACCCCTAACTGCCCTCCCCTGCAGGCCTGGTTGCCCCCAACTTCCCTCCTCTGCCAGCCTGGTCACCCTTATCTGCCCTCCCCTGCAGGCTTGATCACCCCCAACTGCCCTCCCTTGCAGGCCTGGTCCTTCCCAACTGCCCTCCCCTGCTGGCCTGATCACCCACAACTGCCCTCCCTTGCAGGCCTGGTCCCTCCCAACTTCCCTCCCCTGCTGGCCATCTTGTGGTGGCCATCTTGTGTCCACATGGGGCAGCCATATTTGACCACATGGGGGCAGCCATCTTGTGTGTTGGAGTGATGGTCAATTTGCACATTACTCTTTTATTAGATAGGATATGCCTTCTCTTATTTGTCATGCATTATTTTATAATTCAATATACAGAATAAATATTTATTTTCATATTTGTAAATTTTGGAGAGGTACATATATTGCTTACCTCTTATAAAATCAAAATATTATTTCATTGAATTTTACTTTCTTCAAAATGTCTAGAAAAACTTGTTCTCCCTCTCAGGAAGTTACATGAAGAAATCCTTGCATTATTTGTCTTATAAAAGAAAAATGATTGAGGTACAATATACTAAATCTGAGAGGTAAGAGTCTATGTTTGAGTGGCAGTACAATGAAATCCACATAGATCAGATTCCTTCTCGGTCTACTGCAGCACATCTAAGACTTTTATCCTAAATCAAAACATAAATTTTCATTGTACATTTTCTAAAATTAATTAATGGCATTGGAGGATGGGTAAAATTTATTGGCCAAAGTTGAAACTTTATTACCTTAATTAAGTGAATGTATTAGAAAAATTCAAGTGGAATTTTAAATAAAGCACATTAAATTAAAAGTATGAAAAAAGTTAATGTAATTAAAAGAAAAAATTAGTACTCTAGTGATTAAATATAGATAGATCAATGACTAAGTAAATAAAGATTTTATTAAATGCAAGCTTGAAATGATTTTAATTGCTTCAAGTGAAATATTTACTCAAATGCATATATGTGTTTTTATTGCTAACTGGCAAATCTCTTAATGGAAAATTGCTTAGTTAAGATATGACATCAGCTGAGGGTGATAGAGATCCAAAATAAGAGTGGCTTAAATGTGGAAAACCATTGATCTGCCATGTAAAAATGTGATCTAGTAAGCAGGCAGCTACATGAAATCATCTTGAGGCTAGCTCCCTCCACATCTTGACTTCACAATCTCTATGAAATATCTCTCACACAGTCCAAGATGGCTGGTGCTTATAGCATCCAGCGGGAAGGCAAAAAGGAAAAATGAAAGGCAGGGTCCACATACCAGGAAATTTCACACATTACTTCTACTTATATTCCTTTCCAGAATATAGTCACACCTCCCTGCAAAACAAACAAAAATGCCTGAGGTAGATAGCCTGTAGGCTGAATAGATTATGTGGTCAAAATAAGTTAAGGACTGTACTATGGAAAAGGAAAACAGATTTTAGGGACACCTAGCAAATTCTATAACTTGGAGGGTATGAGATCAAGTTGACAAATCTACCATGTCAGAGAATTTATTGTATGTTCTAAATATTGTTTTATATGTTTATTTATGTACTTTTGTATTTCTAAAGTATCACTGCCCTTTGCTAAACATTTTTCTGAATATACATACCAAATATTCAGAATAAGGAATGCTTTAAACTCAACGAAAAATATCCTATGGCTGTGTTTTTATTTTCTTTAACTGCAGATAAAATTCTAGTAAATAATATAAAATATCTAATGTATGCCAGGAAAAAATGATAATAGCATTTTAATAGGATTTCTTTATCAATATCAGAAGATTATAAAAATGGTCATAAGGCCTTGAAAAAAATTAAATATTTTGGACTTGCAATATCACATGATTTAAAAAAAAACCAAAAAAACTATTTTTTTTTTTATTAAATAAACTAGAGGCCCAGTGCATGAAATTCATGCACTGGAGGTGTGTGTCCCTCAGCCCAGCCTGCACCCTCTCCAATCTGGGACCCCTTGGGAGATGTTCAACTGCCCCAGCAGTTGGACATTCCTCTCACAATCTGGGACTGCTGTCTCCCAACCACTTGCCTGCCTGCCTGCCTGATTGCCCTTAACCACTTCTGCCTGCCAGCCTGATCACCCCCTAACCACTCCCCTGCCAGCCTGATCGACACCTAACTGCTCCTCTGCCAGCCCGATTGCCCCCAACTGCCCTCCCCTGCTGGTCTGGTCCCCCGCAACTGCCCTCTCCTGCAGGCCCGATCTCCCCCAACTGCCCTCCCTCCCCTGAAGGCCAGGTCACTCCCAACTGCCTTCTCCTGCAGGTCCGGTCACCCCCAACTGCCTTCCCCTGTTGGCCTGGTCCCCCTCAACTACCCTCCTCTGCCAGCCTGGTCGCCCCCAACTGCCTTCCCCTGCTGGCCTGGTCACCCCTAACTGCCCTCCCCTGCTGGCCTGATTGCCCACAACTACCCTCCCCTGCTGGCCATCTTGTGGCGGCCATCTTGTGACCACATGGGGGTGGCCACCTTGTGCAAGGATGTGATAGTCAATTTGCATATTACCTCTTTATTATATAGGATTGTTAAAGGTATATTTGTATTCAAATATTTTTTATTTTTCAATTACCATTGAAATTTAATATTATTTTATATTAGTTTCAGGTGTACAGAATAGTGATTAGTCAATCATACAATTCACAAAGTGCTACCTCTGATATTTCCAGTACTCACCTGGCACCATACATAGTTATTACAACATTATTGACTATATGCCCTTTGCTACATCCTTATAACTCTTTGTAACTACCTATCTGTACTTCTTAATCCCTTTCTCCTTTTCACTCAGCTCCAAAACTCCTTTCTATTTGGCAACCTTCAGTTTGTTGTCTGTATCTATAAATCTGTTTCTGTTTTGGTTGGTTGTTTTGTTCTTTAGATTCAGCATACAAGTGAAAACTTATGGTGTTTGCATAATAGCCTCTAGGTTCATCCATTATGTCATAATGGTCAAATTTCATTTTTATGGCCAAGTAATATTTCATTGTGTGTGTGTGTGTGTGTGTGTGTGTGTGTGTGTGTGTGTGTATCTCACATCTTCTTTATCCAATTATCTATTGATGGGCAATTGGGTTGCATCCATATTTTGGCTACTATAAATAACTAGAGGCCTGGTGCATGGATTTGTGCACCGGTGGGGTCCCTTGGCCTGGCTTGCACCCTCTTGCAATCCAGGACCCTTCAGGGGATGTTGGAGAGCTGGTGTTGGCCTGATTCACACAGGCCAACCTGAGAGACCCCACAATGGGCCCTACAGATGGGTAGTGGGATGCCCTTGCTGGCCCGGGATCCAGATCTGTCCTGCTGCTGTTTGTGCCAGTTGTCTGGAGCCACCTGGTGGCCACTTTTATATTGTTTCTTGGATAGAGTCTAGGGAAGGGAAGCAGGCGCGGTGCCTGAGGCCAACTTCCAGGAGGTCAGGGGTGCTGTCAGGATCATGCCAGTGGTGCTGGTCCATCGGTGCTTGGCCTGTTCTCCAGAGATTGGACCTGCAGGACTACTGAGATAGTGAGTGGCTGATGACAGGCTGGTGGACAGCTGGTCCAGTCATTCAACTGAGTGGCACTCCCGCTGTGGGAGTGCACTGACCACCAGGGGGCGGCTCCTGCATTGAACATCTGCCCGCTGGTAGCTGGTAGTGAGTGGGCATCATAGCAACCAGTTGACCAGTTATTCAGTGATTTGGTCATTTAATTGCTTAGGATTTTATATATATAGATGCTGTAATGAACATATGTATATAAGTTATTGAATTAGTATTTTGTATTTCTTCATTATATATTCAGAAGTAGACTTGCTAGTCAAATATTTTCTCACAAACTGTAATATTTTGTGGCAAAATATTCAATGCTTTGCTATAATTATATATCTATTGAGTGCTTATAATGTGTCAGGTATTTTGGGATATATTAATAAATAGGCAAATAATTGTTGCCTTCACAAAAAGCTCATTCTGGCCCTGGCTGTTGTGGCTCAATTCCTTATAAGAACACATATTCAGGTTATGGGTTTGATCTCTGGTCTGGGAGTGAATGAGAGGCAAATGATCTCTCTCTCTCTCTCTTTCTCTCCCTCACCCTTCCTCTTTCTCTATAATCAATAAAAGTAAATAAATAAAGTATAAGCTATATTGTTGAACATTAATACATACATATGTACATATAATGTTTAGTGGATTTTTAAAAAATTATTTACTCAATTCATGCAAGTTTTTTCATCTAAAATGTTCATTGAGAAATCATATTATGGAGCTATAAGCAGTACTAAGATGATAACATGTAAAATTTCAAAGTATTGGCTGAAACCATGCTGCTACTGCCTTAGAAATCAGATATTCTATTTCTGATGCCTTTAAACCCATGTCATTGTTTTGATTTCTTCCCAACCAACTTCCTAATATCTGACTGCCTCTGCCTGTTTGAAGACTTTAACTATGATGCTCAATAAAGTTTGACATTCTGGGAAGTAATATTGATCTTAAAGCCTGTTTACAACTTTAAAAAGTATCTGCTTTTAGTACTTTTTTTTTTTTTTTATTAAGTTGTAGGTAACCAAATAATAGGTTATAAATTATGAAATGTCAGTTTTATAGAGGGAGCTACTAGATTTTTTTTTCACACTAAAAAGCACAATTTTGGCAATAATAATCCCATAGGACTGTTGTCCAGTTAAGAGATAACAATAATATGAAAAATCCTTTATATATGTCATTTACTATTTACACTAGTAAAATATTGTTGTAGATAATGATGATACTATTATGAATTAGAAACACTATCTATACCAGTGATGGGCAACCTTTTGAGCTTGGTGTGTCAAACTTCGCCAAAAAACTGAGCATAACTCGGGTAGTGTGTCACTTTGAGGAAAAAACTAACTTCAAGACTCTAGTCGCAAATGTTTCATCCTCAGGAGCAGCAAATGTTTCATCCTCGGCATGTGGCCATGTGTCATCAGAAATGGCTACGCATGTCAGTGCTGACATGCATGTCATAGGTTCGCCATCACTGATCTATACTAATAAAAGGGTAATATGCTAATTAGATGGGACATCTTCCAGATGATATTCTGGATGTCCTTCCTGACAAAGCTGGTCCAGGTGAAGCCACCCTGCGGCTGCAGCCCGGAAGAAGGAGAAGCTGCCTGCTCACAGTCCCGGGTGCCACGGCTGCAGCTGTGGCCCAGGAGAAGGAGAAGCCACCCATCTGTGGTCCTGGGCACTGGCGGCTGCGGCTGCGGCCAGGGAAAGCTGCCCACCCCTAGTCCCAGGTGCCTATGGCTGTAGCCAGACTGAAGGAAGCTGTCCTGGGTAACAGGTGCCTGCAGCCGGCCAGAGGGATGGAAGCCTGGGTCCCAGGTGCCTGTAGCCAGCCAGAGGAGGGAATCCTGGGTCCCAGGTGCGGGGCTGAGGCAGAGGCAGTTAGGGGCGATCAGGCCAGCAGGGAAGCAGTTAGGGGTGATTACGCAGCCAGGCAGAGGTAGTCAGGGCAATCAAGCAGTCAGAGGCGTTAGGGGCAATCAGGCAGGCAGGCAGGTGAGCGGTTTGGAGCCAGTGGTCCCAGATTGTGAGAGGCATGTCCAACTGCCTATTTAGACAGGGATCAAGCCTAAACCAGCAGTTGGACATCTCCCTGCCCATTCAATTCCTGCCCATTCACTTATTGAAGATAGTGCAGGCCAGGCTGAATTACCTGCCTCCCCCCCATGCACAAATTTCATGCACCAGGCCTCAAGTCCTATATAATAAAAGGCTAATATGCAAATAGACCGAATGGCGGAACAACAAACAACTGAACAACCCATTTCTATGATGTGTGCTGACCACCAGGGGGTGCATACAGAACATGGTGGGTCTTGGCTGTGGCAGGATATTGGAGCAGGTGAACCGGGGTGCCAGACCAAGGAGGGGCACAGGTTGCTGTCATTGAAGCGAGCTTTTGGTGGTTACTGAAAATTCTTTGCTCCCACCCGCTGTGGTCCTGCCTGGCACTCATACCTGCTGCCGGCGCCAGTCCCTCTTGCACCCACTGATGGCATCAGAGCCACTGCTTGCACCCCCTGCTGGCACCAGGTGCAGGTCCCAATCGCTTGGTGCCATCAGCAGGTGTAAGCAACAGCTGCCGGCCCCGAATGCCCCTCAGGGCTTCTCCACCTCCCCCTGCCCCTGAGGGGCGATTGGGGCCGGCAATTGCCGCTCACACCCATTGACAGCACCGGCCCTGCTTGCACCCACTGCTGACATCAGCCCCAATTGTTCTGTACCATCAGCAGATGCAAGTGGGACAGCACTGTCAGCGTGTGGGAGTGGTTGCAGCAGGAGCGGGGCTGCAGCAGACAGGAAACCAGGGGCTTCAGTGGTAGGGGACCAGTGGGGGCACGGAGGATGAGCCAAAACCCACCCCTGTGTCCACTGTGGCCTTGCAGCCCACAGTTCCTTTCAAGGTGCACAAATCGGTGCACTGGGCCCCTAGTTTTTCTATAAATTTAAAACAGGGTGAGGTGTGGAGGAGGGTATGAGGGAGATAAATGGTAAAAAAAAATAAAGAAAAATAATTTCATAACAAATATAGATTTTTATGGTTCTCCTATTACCATATAAGAGATTTGAAAAATATCTCCATTGGATATAACATAAAATAATCTTTATTTTGAAATGATTGTGAATGATGTATTATATAAGTTCTTCAATTCTCATCTCTGAAAACCACACTTTACTTGTCTTAGGTCAGTCTCTAATGGCATTTTGTTACATCTGAACCCTTACTTAACAAAAATATTTATTCGTCACATTTACATTTGCTCAAATTTGACTTTAATTGTTTTATATGTCTTTGTTATGGAGAATTTACACTGAACCACACTGGCCAAGACCCAAATAGCTCTATCTACAAAGACTGGAGTCCTATGAATTACTAGAGAGCTGCTCTTCTTTCCATTATTTCTATAATCATGATCATTATAAGAATCCAGTCAAATATTTCATAAAAATATACCGAATACCAAATACCAATCAGTTTCCAGGCACTGCCCTGTCTTATGTTCTAGAGATAAAAGTTTCAGTAAAGAGACATATTCATTGTCTTCTATAATTCAAAGTCTGGTTGATTGGGCATCGCGCGTTCTATTTCGTAAGCTCTTACTATAACTCATGGTGTTAAGATGTTTAAAATATACACATATTTTTCTCATTTAAATTTTATAAAATTTTATGAATTTGGTTTTATTACTAGCATCTTACAGATCAGAAATGTGTAACACAATGAGGTTAAATAATTCTTGTTTACTTATTGTCTTAAAAGCCTAGGTACGTCCTGCATCCTTTTGAACTGGTGGAAGATTCAAACCACACAAGCCCAGTGCATGCAGGAGAACTCTCACCCTCAGCAATACCACCTAGTCCTAAGAAAGGCTGTAAGACACTCTCCTCTCTTTGATTTCTGAAGCCATATTGGATCTGCCTGTTAAACTGGCCCTGCTCCCCCCAGAGACTTCAATTGCATATGCAATAAAGTTCTTCATGCTCTCATGGTATGTATGTAGTGACAATAGTCCCAATATCTGAAACACATTTTGGATGTCTGTGGGGTTCATACCGCTCTCCAGGGTGGTCACATCAGGATAATAACAAAATGGTGTACATATTATATGAATTAATATATGTGAAGCACTTAGGACAGTGTCTTGCTCATAGTAAATATTCACCATGTTACCTATTAGTAAATGCCACACACTACTTCTCCCTGTTTGCTGATATCTAAAATATTACGTTAAGGTGAGCATGGTATTTAGACAGAAGTATAAGAATTATAGAAATTATTTCTCAGACATAGCGGCTGAAAATCACTCCTGAGAAAATATCAAAACATGTGGTGGCAACTGCAGTAGCAGCAATAAAACACATATTTTATGTAATGTCCTAGCACCCATTTGGAAAGTATCAACATGGATCATGCATATATGCACACATATGCCACACTCTGAAAGTCATACCTCGTGCTTCCATTTTTCCTAATTTGTAACATCAGACCTGACCATCAGACATATTATAGCAACAACTGTGGAAACTGACCTCAGGACAATTAACCTTCGCTTAAAAAATAAAATATAGAAATGCTACTTCTGCTTACTGTGGGAATTTGCCAGTATAAGCAGGGCTATAATAACAGAGAAACTCACTTTGATGTGGTTCTCACAAATCAGACTGAACTGCTTGGAAATCAGACTCAATGTGCTATTTCTTTCTATTTTTTTATATTTTGTTTTTCCATTAGCAAGTCATTTAGACTGGTTTGCTCAAGATTTTTTCAAATTCCCACCTAGCATGCTAGGATAATGGATTTGAGTTATATTCAAAAAAGGAGTGCCACTGGTTTATGATGTGGAGGAGGAAGTGTGAGAAGGCAAAAGGCATCAGTTTTGCTGATGTGAATCGGGTCATGAAGGACAAGATTCTGTTTCTAGCACCTATAGTAGTATCTTCTTATCTCAAACAATAGCTTTTATATTCAACAGCTTCTAATTCAAAGCAGGCTCCTCTGACGCTTGGATAGCCTCACCCTACAGTGTGGCAGTGGAAGAATTCCTGCCCATTCAATTTAGAGTTTGTCCCCTTACCCAGATTTTCTTATATTAGGTTAATTATTCAATACATAATAAAAATAATTTGCGTCTTACAGTTAGCTAGAGTGAATTATCTAATCAGTACCGAACCATACCTGATAGAGCTATTGCAAGCAGCAGATACTCAAAGAAACAAAAATCTGGAATTGCTTCAGCATTCGTAGATGGCTACTGTTACCCAACATTATATGCTGATGTGTTAGGTACTTAGGTACTTTGATTATTGCCTGTGGTCACCTGAAACAGAGTATAATAAATCCAACACTTTGGTAAGTTGTGTGGCTTCTGTAATAAATCATTTTTAAAGAAAAGAAAAGATATGAGTTCTGTGTAGTGGGGCTGGTGATTTATAGCACACCCCAGAGCTTAAAGAAAGAAAATTACAAACTCAAGATTTAATATTTTTTTTGCTCAAGAATGGTCTTCTAATAGGGAAGCTTCTGTTATTTCTCTGGTTCATTTAGTTATAAGGCTCAGGTAGTAAAAACTCAGATACAGAAGCTGCTTTTTCAGATTGCTTAATTAAATCCTAGATTGATTGTGCAGTTTCACCTTAACTGTTCTGTAAACATCAAGGTATTAGTTGGGAAATCATGATACATTGAGGAGAATGGGTTACCAGGGTTAAAATGAGGAAGACTAAATAAAGGAAGACTGAATAAACCAAACTACCAAATCTCTGAACTTTTGTTTGGTGTTGGGAAATTTAGACAGATACATGTCAAAAGTAAAACTAGACCACCAACTTATATCATACACAAGGACAAACTCAAAATGGATAAAAGACTTAAAGGTAAGTCATGAAACCATAAAAATCCTAGGAGAAACCATACGCAGCAAAATCTCAGATATCTCTCGTAGCAATATGTTTGTGGATATGTCTCTTAGGGCAAGGGAAACTAAGGGGAAAGTAAACAAACATGACTACATCAAAATAAAAACCTTCTGCACAGCCAAAGAAACCATCAACAAAATGAAAAGGGAGCCCAATGTATAGGAGAACATACTTACTAATGATACATCTGATAAAGGGTTAATAGCCAAAATATATAAGGAACTCATACAATTTAACAGAAAGAAGACAAACAATCCAAATAAAAAATGGGCAAAGGACTGATGCAGCCATTATGGAAAACAATATGGAGTTTCCTCAAAAAATTAAATATGGAACTACCATTTGACCCAGTGATCCCACTTCTAGGAATACATCATAAGAAACCCAAACACCAATCAGAAAGAAAGTATGCACCTCCATGTTCATAGCTGCACAATTTACAATAGCTAAAAATCTGGAAATAGCCCAAGTGCTCATCAGTAGATGAGTGGGTAAAAAAATCTGTGGTACATTTATACCACGGGATACTATGTAACAGTAAAAAAGAAGGATCTCTTACCCTTTGGGACAGCATAAGGGACCTAGAGAATATTATGCTAAGCAAAATAAACCAGTCAGAGAAAGACAAGTATCACATGAACTTCTTATATGTGGAATCTAATGAACAAAATAAAGTGATGAACAAAATAGATCCAGAGATATAGAAGCATGGAACAGACTTCAGAATCTCAGAGGGAAGGCAGGGGGGGGGGTGACATATGTAATACTTTCAGTGGTAAAGATTTAAAAATTAAATAAAATTAACCAGCACAATATTAAAAGAAAGAAAATAAAAATAATAGTTTGTAGTTTGAAAATGCTTCAAAAGTTCAAAACACAATGGATGAAATGGGACCCAGAGCAGAATATATTAAATTAGAATAGTGTTATTGAAACAAAGAAAAAGTCCAAAAAACTCCCAAGAGAAAAAAATAAGTAATATAAGTATCATATGGTTTCATAACTTCCAAGAATAACACCAAAAGCAGGAGAACAGTGGAGTAATGCTTGCAAAATCTGAGGGAAACATGATGTCAGCAAGATGGCATAGAAGGAAGCTACAAGGCCTCCTTTCCTTATAGAGTTAACAAGTTAATATCCATAGATGGATAAGAATACCACTGTGACAACTCTAGAGACCATTTGAAAAGCTACCAGTCTATTGTGAAAATAAAAAGGAATCCTAGCAAAAGGCATAGGGAAGTTCAGGACATTTGGTGCACCTGTCTATGTCACAGTGCAAAGCCAGGGGAGGAAAGCCTTTATAACAGAGCTTATACCTTGGGAATAAAAGAGTATACAATGCTCCATTATTCTGGCTTGTCTGAGCACTGGACATGGAAATTCTTTCTGTTTCATCTTACTTAGGCAATCCTATATAATAAAAGCATAATATGCAAATTGACCGAATGGTGGAATGACCAGTCGGTGGGGGGAGGGGCCATCCAACAGGCAGTGCCTGGCCAGCCAAGGCGGGTGCTAGCAGGCAGAGGGAGGGAATAGCCATGGAGGGGGGGGAATGGCAACCAGTGGCGGTGGAGGGGTGATGGGGGAGGCCAGCACCGTCCCCTGATTGGCCTGTCTGGTCACTTCCCACAGAGGGAGGCCAGTTGGCAATGGCAGGGTGATGGGTACAGTGCCGTCCCTGATCCCCTGTCCAGTCGCCTCCCACAGAGGGAAGCTGGGCGGTGGCAGCAGCGGGGTGATGGGGGTGATGCAATTCCCCTGATTGGCAGGCCCAGTCGCCTCCCGCAGAGGGAGGCCAGACTGCAGCTCCTGGGGGAGCGGGCCTAAGCTGTCAGTAGGACATCCCCTGAGGATTCCCAGACTGTGAGAGGGCACAGGCTGGGCTGAGGGACCCCCCTCCTGTGCACAAATTTTCATGTACCAGGCCTCTAGTCTATATATATATAACCTTAATATGTAAATAGACTGAACAGCAGAACAACCGGTTGCTATGATGTGCACTGACCACCAGGGGTGCATGCGGAACATGGCAGGCATCGGCCGCGGCAGGATGGTGGAGCAGGTGAGCAGCGGTGCCAGCAGTTGCTGTCATTGGGGCAAGCCTCTGATGGTCACTGAAAATTTTTTGCTCCTGTGCACCGTGGTCCCTCCAAGTGCTTACACCTGCTGCCAGTGCCGGAGCCACTGCTCACACCCGCTGCCAGCGCCCAGTGCCCGCCCCAATCGCCCCAATCGCTTGGCATCGCCAGCAGGTGAGAGTGGCGGCTGCCAGCCCTGATCACCCCTCAGGGCTTCTCCACCTTCCTCTGCTCCTGAGGGGTGATCAGGGCTGGAAGCCACTGCTCACACCTGCTGACAGTGGTGCCCCCACTTACACCCACTACTGGTGCCAGCCCCAATTTCTCTGTGCCATTAGAGTGGGGCTGCTGACAGACAGGGGACCAGGGGATGGGGGGGCCTCAGCGGGAGGAGCCAGGTCGGGGCGTGGAGGATGGGCCGAGAACTGCCCCTGTGCCCATCACAGCCTTGCAGCCCACAGTTCCTTTCAAGGTGCACAAATTCGTGCAGTGGGCCACTAGTTATAACATAAGAGCCCAAGTACGGAATCTGCTGACAATAGAAGTGAGCAACGTATGTTTTATGTAATTGTAATGGTAACCACAGAGAAAATTTCTATAGAATATACATAACAGGAAATGATATGGGAATTAAATGTCACTAATTTAAAAAAAAAGACTAAAATGAAGCAGAAAGAGGGGAACAAAAATGTTATACGATATACAGTAAACAATTAATAAAATAGCAATAAGTTCTTCCTCAAAAGCAGTTAAATATAGAGATAAACACTTCAATTTTTATCAAGTGCTTATTTTTCATCTAATTATATGTTCACATGATTTTTATCCTTCATTCTGGTGTATCACACTAATTAATTTGCAAATATTGTACCAAAATTGCATCTCAGCCTGGCTGGCCTGGCTCAGTGGTTGAGTATCGACCTGTGGACTCAAGGGTCCTGGGTTTGATTCCTGATCAGGGCACATGCCCGGGTTGCAGGCTCGATCTCCAGTAGGGGCAAGGAGGAGGCAGCCGATCCATGATTCTCTCTCTCTCTCTCTCTCTCCCATCCTCTCTCTCTAAACAAATCATTAAATTTTTAAAAAAATTGCATCCCAGGAATAAATCTCACTTGATCATGGTATAAACTTTTCAATGTATTGCTGGATTTTGTTTGCTAATATTTTGTTGAGGTTTTTTTTTTTTTTTTTTTTTTTGTATCTATGATCATCAGAGATATTAGCCTATAATTTTCTTTCTTAGTAGTGTCTTTATCTGGTTTTGGAATTAGAATAATGGTGGCTTCTAAAATGAGCTGAGCGGTTAGTCTTTACTCCCTTGATTTTTTGAATACTTTATGAAGGATAGGTATTCTTTAAATGTTTAGTACAATCCACCTGTGTAGCCATTTGGTCCAGGACTTTTGTTTGTTGAAGTTTGTTGTGTCCCAATTTATGGTATCTCTTGGAAAATGTTTCATGTGAACTTGAAAAGAATGTATCTTCTCCTGCTTTGGGGTGAAATGCTCTGATGATATCAATTAAATCCACCTGATGTAGTATGTCACTTAAGGCTGCTGTTCCCTTGAATTCACATGATCAAAATAAAGAATACATAAAAAGAAAGTATACATTTTGTTAGCACTTTTGTATGAATAGTCCACAAAAATAAGAACGGAAGTACACATCCTGAGTCAACCAATATATGATGCCAGAAAATTTAACATTGGCCAAATAGGACCAGACCGGAATCCTTTTATAAGCTCAATGTTGAAAATGGCTTATTTTATCACATTTAAGAGTAGCCTGTATGTGAATGTCACAAACACGAGTAAGCATTTAAGATTGGTAATGTCTGGCAATTTCCTTTTTCAGAATGCAATCTGCAGAATTACGTTGTAGTTGTTACTGTCAGTGGTGTTTAAAAAATAAATAAATATTTAGGCCCACATCCAAAAGTTGAGCAAAGTGATGGCAAGCTGAAAACTATTATTTTAATGTAGATATCATCTTCATGAGCACTAGAAGTGGTAATTTTATTTTGAGTCATTTTATTCTGTTCGTTAGGCATTTGCCATAAAAATATCTCAGTACTATACCTCAAACTAAATTCAACTGATTCTGAGAGGCTTCCTATAATGGCTACAAAAAGGCTAGTTTAAGATTCACCTCTCTTATGTTTTTCCCTTTAACAACTTTCTTCTTGAGTGCATTTTAACAAGATGGATGGCATATTGTGATCTCTTTCCAATCCTTAAACTTCAGCAGGAAGCTGGCTTGCAGCTGGAATTCATAATGTGGTGATGCATCCCAGGACTTGTTTGGTTACATGTGGCACTTCAAAGAATTTCAAAGGGACCAATAGAGAGAATTCTGGGACAGCCTCAGAATGGCAAAGAGATCAACATGTGAGGTGCTGTCTTTGAAGAACCACATGTAGCAGTAGACGTCAGAGCTTTAGAGCATGTGGTATATTTTACTTGAAGAGCCAACGTAATGTACAAAGATGAACCTGGGAAGAATTAGAGCCCCAATGAGACCACTTCACTTAGATGCAAAATAAGATTCTTTGTTTTAGGCATATAAAAAAAGAACTCATTATGGCATTTAAATTTTGGAAATACACCAAATACAGAGAAGAGGGGTGAAAGAGAATTCTGTAAAAATATTTGTGGGCATACACTGTTCACTTAGTGATTTTTAGGCTAAAATAAAATAGTGCATATAATCCAAAGACAGAGTAGCTTTATTGTTTGCATACAAATAGAATGACATAGTCTTTATTCTCTGTAGTGCCATCATTATCTTCTGATAATTAATGGGGGAAAAGATGCATTAACCCTTTCAGATCACTAACCAGCATCCCATCCTCAAAGTCTAAATGTTTACAAATCCACCCCTCATTGCCTGATACATTTTAATTGTACTATGTCTGCAGAACTCCGTAAAAACCAATCCCTTCAAGAAGGGATGCTGTCAAAGTAGTTGCTCGGTTTGGGGATGATAAAACAAGCCATTGATTGAACATTCTAAAATGTAAGTTAATTTAGAAATCTATATTTTGCTATATAAAATTTACCTTTTATGACTAGATTTTCTCAATTCATATTTCAAAAAATTACACAATTCATTTTAATATAACTATAGCAATTCATTTTAATAGCCAATTTTAATATATATTTTCACATTTTACTAATTAATTGGAAATAATCTCCTACTTAAGTTTTCAGAGTATATATATATATATAGGCCTATAATATATATTCAATACATGTGCATTCACACTTGATTGAAGTACTTTTAGAATCTATTTATAAATATTAAATAATGTTATATCTGGTATTTTTCAGGAAAAATGCTCTAATTTGACTGCAATGTCTATTCATAGAGTTAAACGTGGGTGTTTACATCAAAGGATATGAAGAGTAGAGTCTTTCCCACTTATTTTGAATTCCAGATGTGTAAAGGAAATATCAATATTATTAGTGTAGTATAGAGACCTATACATTTTGTGTTTTCTCCACAAAAGCTTCTTACATTGATTTTTATAAAAGACTTTGACAAAAGAGGGTCCAAAGATAGGATTACCTAAAAGGAAAAATAAAATGAGGGCATGTAAAATTATTTTAAAAGTAATCATATAAAAATGAAAATATAAACTAATAATAACTAAGAAGACATAGGTAATTTACTTTGGATTTTGGAATTTGGGATAATAGGAATAGCCTCAAAATATACTTTATTTTTGGAGAAATACATTTTTCAAGAGTTTTGGATGACAACGCACATTCATTCACAGTAGTATTTACTTGTTAGGTCTTTAAAAGTCACCATCCTCCATGTAAGCAACTGCTCTTTAGAATACAGTAAACATTGTCTATATGAAATTCATATGGAAATATATACATATAATCTTTATATAAAATAGAAATTTCAAAAATTAAAATCCCAGAATAACAATTAAAAATTAATTAAGAAACAAGCTACTTGTTAAAGTTGTACTTTTTAATTAGGAAATAAACTATTTTTAAATTTATTTATAATACCTGTCTGCATGGAATCCCTGCATAAAATTCCTAAATAAATGAAATTATGCACTTTTGTGCAGTGTGTGTGTGGTGCATGCATGTGTGTGAGTGAGAAAATGTTTTTCCATTTCCAGTCAAAATTTTTGTGTCACGAAAAATACTGTGGTTAGATTCCTGCTGCAAACAATCAGCTGACAAGCCACAATTCCCTGGGGTACTGGTCTGAAATACTTAAGCGCGGTTATTGTATATAAATCAAGCACTTTAGATAGACCCGCATTTACAAAGTGGTCAATTTTGCTTGCAATATTGCTGGCAAGATGCTTTCTTAAATTTAGCATTCTCCTATGGAATTTCTGAAACATTTTCCATGAATGTATCCCAGACAGTAAGGGAGGAAGAAAAGTAGGGAGCAATTCAATATGACTTAGCTCATCTGCCTCTAGTCCAAAGTGAAAACATACTTATTGTCATAATTTATTCTTAAAATGTATGCCAATTGTACATTCCATACTATAATTTCTTTTATTAATATTCAGTTTTTCTTCCCAAAATCGTTGAGTAAAATTGACGCTCTTAAATGCTATCTCACAGTATCTTTATCCTAGTGACATATTATTTACTTTCAGCAATGTTTACAAGTACCTTTGGAAACAAATCCAATTAAATGTATTTTAATGAAGATCTGAAATGCTGGTATATTTTGTAATAGTTAAAACATAGGATTACTTACTCTACACAGTAAAGTAAAAATAAAATACTATTGCTAACATTAGTGTTAGCAATTTCTTGTTTCCATTCATATAGCAAAAAGTACATAGCTTCAAGTGCTATGTTCTGAATATATGTGTATTCCCAAAATTCATATATTGAAATCCTAAACTCCAGGGTGATGGTATTTGGTGGTGAGGCCTTTGGAAGGTGATTAGGTCATTAAAGTAGAATCCCCATAATTTGGATTAATTCCCACATGAAAGAAGCCCTACAGAGCTCTCTAGCCCCTTCTATCATGTGGGGACACAAGAAGTAGACCCTGAAGAGGACCTTCACCAGAACCTGACCATGTTGGCACCCCTATCTCTTCTAGCATCCAGAACTGTGAGATATAGATTTCTGTTCTTTATGTTGCCCAGTCTGTGGTATTTTGTTACAGCATAGTATACATATTTTTTGTACTGAGCCCTTTTGTTAACTTAAGGTTATCTTTAACGAATTTTTTTGTTGATTGTTTATTTTAAGAGAGAGAGAAGAAGGGAGAGGGAGAGAGAAAGAAACCTAGATTGGTTGTTCACCACCCCTACGTGTTCCCCCACTTGGAATTAAGCCCACAACCCGGACATGTGCCTTGACCAGAAATTAAACCAGCAACCCATTCATGTATCAGAGGATGCCCAACCAACTGAGTCACACTGCCCAAGGCAATCATCAATTTTAATGTAGAACATTTACATGCACTTTAGTACCAAATGGTGCAAATTGTCTATGTGAAGATAGTAGAGTGATCTGGTCACTAGCCCTGGTCACAATGAATACTAAAATGGATTGATATTACCTCATCTTTCAACAGATTGGATTTTCATTCTGCCAATTTACTTTGCATGAAAAATATCCGTTTTTTAAAAGTACTCTATGTTCTTGACTGGCATGGCTCAGTAGTTGAGGGTCAACCTATGAATCAGGAAGCCATGGTTTGATTCCTGGTTGGGCATATGTCTGGGCTGCCTGCTCAACACCCAGTGTGAGGTATGTAGGAGGCAGCCAATTAATGATTCTCTTTCATCATTGATGTTTCTATCTCTCCCTTTCCTTTCCTCTCTGAAATCAATAATACACACACACACACACACACACACACACACACACACACACACAAAAGGCTAGGTGCATGAAAATTTGTGCACTTAGGGGTGTCCTTCAGCCTGGCATGCACCCTCTCGCAGTCCAGAGGGGGATGTCCACCTGTCAGCTTAGGCCCGCTCACAGGGAATCAGGCCTAAGCTGGCCATCACACATCCCTCTGGCAGTCAGAGAGCTCTCGGGGGATGTCTGACTAATGGCTTGGGCCTGCTTCCTGTGAGGAGCAGGCCTAAGCCATCAGTTGGATATCCTTAGCGCTGCTGCGGAGGCAGCAGAGGCTCCCACATTGCCGCTGCGCTGGCCAGCCATGAGCCGGCTTCTGGCTGAGCGGTGCTCCCCTGTGGAAGTGCACTGACCACCAAGGGCAGCTCCTGAATTGAGCATCTGCCCTTTGGAGGTCACTGCATGTCATAGCAACCAGTGGTTCCCAGTCATTTAACCATTAGGATCAATTTGCATATTATCCTTTTATTATATAGATATATATATATATATATTAAAGTACTCTATGAATCACTGAGAATTTACACATTTAGAACAAAGACAAAGCAAAACCACAAAATAACCTGAAATATCTTTTTTTAAATCTCCATTTTCATTGGGCCATAATCACTTAGAGTGTAAATTGCTTCCCAATGTTGTTTGTTATTGAAAGGCATACTTGCATGCCTTCCAGCAGTAATATTAAAAATGTTACTTTTATGATCTAAAAATGTTGAGAACCATGCAAATTAACACATTTTCACATAACAGAGCCTGAAGAAATGGTCTGCAGGGAAGCAGAACAAAATGCAGTGATAAGGGTTGTGGTATTCATTGCGTTTCAATTTTCCCTCCTCATACACACACAGGCACATGCAACAACCAGCCACACACACAAGCACCGATTCTCACTGATAGTAAGGTCATAAATGTATATGTAACGAGAGGTTAACAAATGCATGCTGTTGCATGTACTTAGACACCATTGATAAAAAAGTAAGCACAATGCAATTGAAGAGTTGAGGAGGAATGTGAATGAAGGACACTTCCTAATTCACATGGTCAGATGTGTATACTTAAAAGATCTTTCTGGCTTCAGAAGGTAAAATGGATTGGAGAAATTTATGAATTAAATAAACATGATGTTAAGATGCTTTGTAGTATTAAACCAAAAGCAAGTGCAATGGCAGCAAGAGTAAAGAAAAAAATCTTATTTGAGACCATTTTAAGTTAAGACATGTGATTTTTCTCTTGATTTGCTGTGTGGTTCTGATACATATCATGTCTTGCATAATAGAACAGGCCATGTGGTAGAATGTACAATTGAATGTGCATGACACAGATAGTTAAATCCATAGATTTTTAAGCAAGAGTCATGAACTCACATGAGATTCATGAATAAAATTAAGAATAACAATAATTTGCATATTTAACCCTTTGCACTCGCTTGCTTTTTTCTCAATTCCTTTATTCTAATGCTAATCGTGTCGAGTCACACTCGACATCCGAGTGCAAAAAGTCAATAATGCAAAATATTTATTTTCACTGATTACAAACTGAAATGCAACATTCCACTCATTATGTGTGTAAGCAACTAATCAAATTAATTTTAGTTGTATCTGTGTAATCATCAGCCATATAGATTTCATATGATTTTATATTACACTGTAGTTGTTACAGCTTTATCTAAGTGTTCTTTAAACTCTTCTAATATTCCTACAACTATTGAATTATAATATTTATTAATGTGCATTAGATCTTACTTTTTGTATGTGATGAAGCACATATATTGCTATATCATACGCTGTTTAATATTTGATAATTGCATTGTAATATAATCAGATACTTTATAATCTTAGCATTGTATTTCATGTATTGAAAAAACAATTTTTCATAACTTTCTACTAACAATGAAATGTTGAGAAAAATCCTGTTTACAATGGTACAACTATGTATATTTGCCGCTTTAGCAGAGAATAACCTTGACACTAAGAAAGGCCTCCTTGTATATCAGATAGCTCACCAAAAGCTAATAATGATTATTGTTTACTAGAGACCTGATGCACGAAATTCATGCAAGAGTAGGCCTTCCTTCCCCTGGCTGCTGGCACGGGCTTCCCTCAGGCACCTGGAACCCGGGCTTCCCTCTGGCCGCCAGCAGGCATCCAGGACCTGGGTTTCCCTAGCAGCCCCAGCTTAGTCCGGAAGGACGTCTGGTCTAATTAGCATATTACCCTTTTATCATTATAGAAGATTTTACTATCTTCACAATTTCACCTCAGGACACAGAATATATAGGCAGCAAAACACAACAAAATTGCATGTCAGATTCTGAGGCATGAATTGAAGAAAAGTCCAACAAAAGAAGTTAGGTAGATAAAATAACTATGGAAAGTGGATGGAATGTCTCCAGATAGTATTTTCTTACTGAAGGAAGAGGAACAGATCTGTGAACAGTTCAACAATGAAGACCCAAAGCTCTGGTTCAAAGGAGGCCTGAGGTAATTAACTACAAGCTTCTATCAGTATTACTATGTGTACTAAAGTCCCTAAATAATATTTTCTTAATTTCTTGAACAAAAGGCAGTCTATTTTTATAGTCACTCATTGCCTAAGGCCAAAGGCTCTGATTCTAGGATAGGAGATAGAGGGGAATGTTGTCAAGAGTAAAATTAAAACTCTAATTGCCAGAATGCCCCCTGATAGCACAAAGTTTGAATGCATCACTGAGAATTAACGTGAAATTCTCATTAGATATTTTTCTCTTCTTCTTGTTTGGGTGCATCCTATATATCCAAGACAAAATTGCTCTTCTGTTATCTTTCCGGTGCAAACAATCTTAGACTCTTACTCTTTGATGCAGTGTTTGCCTATTGAATCAAATAATTGAGTGAATAAGAAATGTTCAATATCATTGTATCAAAACTGTTGTTTTATTTATTTTTAGCTCCAATGATGATCCAAACAGTAATGATAGTGGCTATAGATAGTTGGAGATATTCATCATTTAAACTATAGAGCCTCTGAATGTGTGTAATATTTAGGTAAGGAGATTTCACAGAAAGTTGGGGGTATCATATAAGGGAAACATGGTCAAAAATGTTTTTGACAGGGAAGGAGATTTAAGTGCATCTGATTTGTAGAAGTTTCTGATGTCACAAATAAAAAACACACACACAAGGTTATGAGTGAGACATGAGACCAGGGGTCCTCAAACTTTTTAAGCAGGCGGCCAGTTCACTGTCCCTCAGACCGTTGGAGGGCCGGACTATAGTTTAAAAAACAAACAAAAAAACTATGAACAAATTCCTATGCACACTGCACATATCTTATTTTGAAGTAAAAAAAACAAAATGGCAAAAACACCCACATGTGGCCCGCGGGCCGTAGTTTGAAGACTGTGTGAGACTATCACCATTTCTTTTAAAACTCTTTAATATCCCTTTGGCCTTAGGCAACAAGTGACTAAAAATAGACTGCCTTGTTCAAGTAATTAGAAATTTTATGTAGGGACTTTAGTACCCACAATAATACTGATAGTAACCTGCAGTTAGTTGCGGCAGCCCTACTTTGAGTCAACCGGATGTTGGCTGAGAAAGCTATTGAATCAGCAAAATCACTTGCACTGCTTGTTCTTTTCAGTGTCAGCCTCCACTTAACCCTGTGAGAGGGAAATCTAAAACCTGTGTAATGATTTAAAAGAGGCTGCCTTTTCATGATGAAGAGGGTTTTCTTTCTCTTTGACCATCAAGAAATAAAAATATAAGGGGAGATTCCAAGACAAATGGGTTTGTCTATTGTATTTTGGCTTATCATTTAATGAAATTTATTTCTTATTGTACTATCAGGACTTTTCTGAAAAGGGATTCTATAATCCACTAGTAAGAATACTAGTAGTGATGATGTCTGTGATAAATTCTAGTGATGACTAACAAACAACATAGCAGAATTAAGTGAGCCATCAGCACTAGCAAACTGGTGGATGGATTCCAGTGGAACCCAGTTAGGCTTCAGTACCTGGACTTCTAGCAGTGGGAGTGGGGGTGACTGTGACTTTCCCTGAAATTATGTCTCAGCGTCAGCTCTCCAAGTTATGCTAGTCCTGGATTTTATTATGTTTCATCAGAGCATTAAGTAGCATAGAGGGGCTACACATGTTAAGGCACATCATCAAACTTGGGAAGAGAAAGATAAGGCAAAACACTAACTGGAGTTTCCAAATAGAGACCCTTCATCTAGGGTTGTATTTGCTGTTGTTCATGGAGAGGTGGCCTTTGCCATAAATAACCTCACAGTCATATTTTTAAAAATATATTTTTATTGATTTAAGAGGAAGGGAGAGGGAGAGATAGATAGAAACATCAATGATGAGAGAGAATCATTGATCGGCTGCCTCCTATACAACCCCACTGGGATCGAGCCTGCAACCCATGCATGTGCCCTGACTGGGAATCAAATGTGACCTCCTGGTTCATAGGTCGAAGCTCAACCATGAGCCTCGCTGTGGGGCCTGACAGTCATATTTTGATGAGCTCTCAAGAAGGGCTACTGATAGGTTTACACAAAGAAATAAATAATTGGCTTTTTAAGACAAACCCTGTTATTAAAAAGCTTTGAAAAGGATGTGAATGTGTACTTAAGACAAACAATGAAATGATTATGTGGGAAATACAAAGGTGATACATTATTAGAAGGTAAGAGATCAACCAAAGGACTTGTATGCATGCATATAAGCATAACCAGGGGACAGAGACACTAGGAGTGTGAGGGCATGTGCTGGGGTTGTTGGTTGTTGGGGAGAAGTCAATGGGGTAAAAAGGAGACATATGTAATACTATATGTAATACTTTAAACAATAAAGAATTTAAAAAAAAGAAGTGAAACTTGGGAGTTGTGTTTTCTTAATTGGTAATTGGCATGACTATTGGTTATTGAATAAATTGTTTTCCTTTTTCTCTGCTTTCATCCCCCCAACTAAAGAAACAATATATATGTGTATATATACATATATATATATATATATATATATATATATATATTCAGTATAATATTTTAATATAGTTTTAGTTCTCATTAAAATCAACAAGGTAATTATTACTATCTGTATTTTAAAAATGAAGAAACTGAAGCTATTGCTCATCCCACAGTTAATTGATGGAAAACCTGATTTTGAATTCAGGTCAGCATATTTGAAAATTAGTTATTTTCTCTTGAGAAGGAAAAAAAAAAGTGGCCACATAGTTTAGTCATCTACTCATTCACTTATTTACATAACAAATACTTATTGAGCCTCATGAATGAGCCACACAGTTCTAGTCACTTGGGGACTACATTAGTAAACAGAATCATTGAAAATCCCTGTTTTGCAGAATTTATATTCTAATGCAAGTTATATAAAATAAACAAATAATGGAAATAATATATAAGTGACTTGTTTAGTGAAAGAGAGCTTCAGGAGTAGAGGAGGGGTGGGAAAGCATAAAGGATGCACAGAGCACTATGAAGATAGCAGTGCAGGAGAGGTGGGTGTTGGTGTTTCTTATGGCACCTGATATAACCTGGGACAAAATAACACCCATGAGTCCCAGTGACTTCCACGCTGATAGTAGTGGGGAGGCTTTTGTGTTGGGAAGTAGAGAAGTTTGTTTTCCAGAACTCTTTCTTCCTATTTAATGATGGAGGCAGCAGATCTAGAGAAGGTCTCATGTCAGTGCACAACCTTTTCTTGATCTTCTGCGGGCGATGATAGAAGCCTAGAGATGGTGTTTTGCACTCAGAGCAATGCTCAGACTCATTTTTGACTACTCTAGGGAGATAATTTTCCTTAAATTGGGTGTCTGAGCTCTACCATAACCACTGTTGATGGATTGGAAGAATTCTGTTGAAGCAGTATGTTATACTAAGAGAAAGGGTCCCTTTTCACTTGGGCTCCACTTACTCTATGAAAGGAGTAAAAAGTACCTGGCCCTGTTGAGTTGTGTTAAGTCATTGATAAAGCCTCAGAGTGTCCAAGATATGTTTCGTTACCTAACAGGATGTTTTGGAGTAGATGGAATACCCAATTAGACTATAATCTTGATAACCCAAATCATTCAACTATAGGACCTAGCAAAATATGCCTTTTTCTGTCGGAAACCGCCCATTGCCTTCACTAGCAGAGAGGTGTGGACAAGGAACCCGGAAGGCTGGTTAACCTTGGAAGCTCTGAAAGGTCAGAGCTAACCACTCACTGTCTAATTGAGACAATGATAGTTGAAGAAACTTCCACCTGTCAATCTTATATAAATCCTTGCTGATTGGCTATTACTGGCTATGGGTGGATCCCAAACCTTAATAAAAGGGATTGCAAGGCTAGAGCGAGTAGTAGTCCTCCTAGAGGTGGGCTCCCACCTGGCCCCCAATATCGACAAATTAATACTTTTCTAGTCTTTTTCATTTGTGTGTGGCCTCCTCCAGAACCCAAACCCTGAACATGAACCCTGAACCACGCGGGATGTGAAAAGGGTTCCCACATTTTTCTTTCTTGGAACACATTCATAGCCCTTAAAGTCACATAGTATTGTATTAGTTTTCTAAGGAGGCTATAATAAGTCACCACAAATGTGGCAGTTAAAACTCTCATGAATAAACCAGGATAAACTCTTTCTCTCAAGATCCTTAACCTAACCACATCTTTTAAAATATAAAATAGCATTTACAGATTCTAGGGATTTGACTTGTATATATTTTAGGAGTCATTTTATACTCACCAGAAGTATAATACATTTAGACAAATACCACTTCTTGAAAGACATTTAGAAGATTTTATTGAAAGCATGATGACTAATTTACAAGAGAGGCAGAAACGGTCTTGAAAAATGTAACTCGGGGAAAAATAATAAGACAACTTACGGAGCCCCAAATTACTCTCTATACATTCTCCCTATTCCAGTTTCCTTCTGGCAGAGCACAGAGCAGGAGATATTGAGGAACTGTTCAGCAAAGAAGCTACCACTGTTCTCTTTGCAATTCGTATTGAGACTTTCAGTCTGCTATCTTTTCTCTACCTCTTTTAGAATTTTATAATATATAATAGATTATTGACATGATGTCAAATCATAAAACTACTAAATGTTTTAGAATAAAATTATTATAAGATAAATTAATATTTTTTCACAATTTTAAGTCTGATATAAATACTCATCCTATATAATAAAAGGCTAATATACAAATCGACTGAACGGCAGAACGACCGGTCACTATGATGCACACTGACCACCAGGGGGCAGACACTCAACATAGGAGGTACCCCCTGGTGGTCAGTGCACTCCCACAGGGGAAGCGCTGCTCAGCCAGAAGCTGGGCTCATGGCTGGTAAGCATAGTGACGGTGGCAGGAGCTTCTCCTGCCTCCGTGGCAGTTGGACATTCCCCGAGGGTTCCAAGACTGTGAGAGGGCACAAGCCAGGCTGAGGGAACCCCCAAGTGCACAGATTTCATGCAAAGGGCCTCTAGTAAATTTAATAAAATTAAATCTGGTAGAATTATGTCCCATTATATTATTTTAACAAAAATATGGTAATATATTTTGAGACATATTGCATGCTAGATTCTGTTCTTAGAAACTTTGAGCTTTGCATGTTAGCTCATTAAGTACACTCAAGAACTTCATAAGGCAGGATGTTATTGTTCCATTTACAGATTAGGCTCTTAAGATGTAAAGATACTAGATAGTTGTGGGTGATGGCACATTCTGCTTAATTTGTCCAAATTTCCACAGCATTTGATCTCAAGCACGTTGGCTCCCAAATCTGCTCTCTATCCATTGCTCTGGACTAAAAGCAATGTTACTAAGGCCAGTAAAATGAGATATCTTTATTTAACAGAAATATTTTAATTTATTAATTGAAAATAGATGGACAGTGCAGCAGCATTATGTTTATTACTTATGCAAAGATCTCTTTCCTTTTAAATAACAATTAGAGAATACATTTTGTAGTCTTTCTACTTTCTTAAATATTACTGCTGATTCTATATCAAAGTTAAACTTTAAAGTTATTATAATTGTATACTTACAATTTATTATACTTCTACTTGAGTACTTTGCAGGACCCATTCACATCATATAAATACTTAAGAATGTAGAATGTCATGTGTGAAATTGAAAAACTGATTTGAGTTTTAATATTATAAAATGTGAATTGTGTTTTATAATATGCAACATTTATTCACATGCAAAATTGTGGTTGTGAAATAATTATGTAATATATGCAATTCTACAAGGAAGGGAAAATTAATCTTTATTGGGTTCCTGTTACATGCCAGGCACTTTTATTTATTTGATTTTAAAAATATATTTTTATTGATTTTATAGAGAAAAAGAGAGAGAGAGCGAAACATCCGTGTTAGAAACATCCATTGGTTGCCTACTGCATGTGCCCCGACCTATGATTGACCCCACAACCTGGGTATGTGCCCTGATTGGGAATTGAACTGGCACACTCTCAGGCCATTGGACAATGATCAACCAACTGAGCCACACTGGCCAGGGTGCCAGACAATTTTATTGTAAGGTATTTTATATTTTATCTATATAATCTTCACTATAGCCCTCCCATGTGTTGCAAATAAAGAGGAGTCATTTTTTCTTTTTCAGAAATACTAAAATTTTACATATATTTAAAATAAATAGATTAGATGGATACAATGTGTGTATTTGCTTAAGACACAGCATATATTAATTTATATATAGTGGACATATTCACAGATATTTAGATAGAGAACAAATAACAGTTGAGTGATATACTTAATTTACTGTGCTATGAATAATAAACCAAATAAATGATACAGTTGAATTCTCATTTAAATTTAAATAGTTAATAAAAATTATTTTAAATACATTCATATACACCACTTAGGATTAAAATTAAGCTATTTTGATAGAAATTCATTTACTTAAGTTCTGTTTTTCTCTAGATCTATTTGTGGTTTCCCTGAGATTTATATTTAATAGGTCCTTAAGGTCCATGTATTTAAGCTGAAAAATAATTCACAGAAAAATTAAATGAATCTTATCTAAGCAATTTATTATGTTTATGATTTTTACAAAAGGCTCACCAATTGTATCTGGCAGGGTTCTCCAGAGAAACAGAAGAGAACCAGTAGGACAAATAAATACATACGTATGCATACGCATATATTTATGCATACATACATAAATGTGTCAATGGGTGGAGAGAGATAGATGAGAGAGAGAGAAAAATAAAAGAGAGAAAGAGAGAGAGAAAGATTATTTTGTGAGGGCTGGTAAATCCAAAATCTGTTAAGGCAATCTTAAATCCCACAGACTAGATCCTCTTGGTCAGCAGCTGATGTTGCAGAATTTCTTTCTCTTTAAGGAAACCTCCGTTTTATTCTTGAGGACTTTTAACTGATTGGATACATACCACACACATTTTCCAGGCAGCCTCCTTGACTTAAAGTAAATTGATTACAGATATTGACCATATCTTACCTAATAATAGACAAATATGCAAATTGACCGCACCTCTGCTACGTCCAAGTCACGCCCACCAGCCAATCAGGATGAGTATGCAAATTACCCCAACAAAGATGGCGGCTAATTTGCATATCAAGACAGTGTCGAAAGAAGCCATGAGCTGCAGAAGGGAGTAAAGCTTCGAAGAAGCAAGCAAGCCAGGGGAGGAGGAGAAGGGAGGAGCGAAGTCAGGGCTGGGGGCGAAGGGAAAAGCAGGCGGGCTGGCGGAGAAGGCAGGGAGGGCGACAAGGGAGGAGCGGAGGCGGGGTAGAGTGCAGCAGGAAATCCTCTTGCAGGATTTTTCCTGCAACGGGAACGCTAGTCTTTAAATATTTTAAAGCAACACCTAGATTAGTGTTTGAATGAAAAATGTGTATTATCCCTTCACCAAGTTGACACATACAAATAATCACCACGCCCATTTTTCTATATATGAAAAAAATTAATTTAGTTATTTAAAATTACGTGCTTTCTTCTAGCATGGTATTTCCCATCACACCTTTCCTACTGAAAACAAACAAATGATGGTGGAATAGTTGTATCAATTAGTATTAGACCTCCTTTGCTCTTTCATTTCATACTTTTCTGAGTTTTAGTATGATTTTTTTTTCTTTTTCTTATTTTTTAAGAGCAATTCTTGCAAATCAAAGGATGCTTGCTCCTGTTAAAAGAACTAAGCAGAAATAATCCCTTTGTAAAGTTCTATTTTTTTTAATGACAAGGATTTGCTAACTTTGTAAGCAGTGTATTACATCTTGTTTTTATATTTTAATTTTTCTTCTTAGATTAAACATAATTGGGATTTTGTTGTTTTAAAACATGCTTTTCTTGTCTTATAACATTCAGGACTTGCCTGCTGTCTTTGTTCAGCAAACTTCAAACATGCCAAGGTATAAGAGTGATCAGGTACCATAATGACTAGTTTTAACAATGAACAGTAGGAGGGTTAAATGTAGTCATCAGCCTGCCATTATATATAACCAGTAACAGTGGGCACCATAAAAGCATGGAAAATAGCTGGAGGATAGGCTTATTATAAGTGTTGTGGTTTTAACAAAGGGGAGGAAAGAATGTAATGTTTTAACTGATGGAGCCTCTTTTTATGCCTATAAAGAGTAAAAAGCTAAATTAGTTTCAATCTTGTCTACATCTTTAGTTATGCATGCACATAGCTTTAGGGTTTGTAGCAACAGAAAACGAAAAAAAGAAGCAACTTTCTAAATCTTATGAATGAACTATTAATGCTTGAACATTGTCTTTGAAGCAGCCATGTTTGAATAATATTGCCAATCAAGTAACAATCACTCCCAGATTGTGTTCATCTAGGATACTTTGACATCTTTTTATTTGCCTTATAAGGATTGTATTCTCTTTAAATATTTCTTGTAAAAAAATTGACTGGCATTTCTGAAATATTTGAACATTGCTAGTAAGTTTTACTCAAGTTTCTTTTTATCCCCAAAATATAAATCATAAAACTTAGATAACCTCCAAAGTTAAGGTTATATGACTGAAGAAAAAATTCCCTTTTATTTCTTTTATCCACCACCACCAGGCGCACAGACAGTTCTGATGCTCCAAACACACATGCTTTCCTTTGCTTATCCCTTCAAAGCTCAACGAAAGCAAGGGAGAAGGTTGTTTGATTTTCAGTTCACTTCCTGGGTCTACTCAATAGTGTCCTTCCATTTGAATAAAAAGTTGTAGCTAAAATTATACGTTGAGGAATTCGGACTCTCTGACTTGGTACTCTTGCTTCAATATCTCTTAGCCATATGACTATGGGAAGATTATTTAAAAACCCTTTGCCTCATTGTTATCATCTGTATAATGGAAAAACTTTAAAAGTCTATCCTCATAGAGTTTTTTCTGAAGATTATGTTTTTCTTGTGAAAATGTTCCATTATAAGTTTCTTTGAGATGTGTAATATGTTTGTTCTTTTAAGCAATCTTATATTTCTAGGAAAGTTAGTAAATTTCAAGTCACTTTGTAAGTCAGAGAATTAAATGTCCTATTTAAGGTTATCTTTACAAATTTCTGAATTAAGACATCATTAGTAAGAGTCCTATCAGATGATTTTGTTTGTTTGTTTGTTTGTTTTTTTACCTTTAGCTATGATGGCTCTACTCCTTTATTATATTGTAAAACAATAGCTGATATTTTCTGACACTTATTATGTGGTAAGTACTGAAAGAAGTTTAGAGACAGGAAAGGGGGTTTTAGGGAAGGGGGGGCAGGTCCATGGGAGAGGAAGACATAAGTAAAGAGCAGAGACAGCTCTAAGGCGTCAGAATGTTTATCTCACATACACAGAGGATGGAGTAATGTTACAAGACAAGGGTAAGAAGGCACTGAGTGGGCTTTGAAACTTTGGAACTAATACCATGTAAGGAAAAAGGGGGGAAGCAGCTAATTAGGAGAACACAGGGAACATAAAATGGGGAAGGGGTCCAATTAGAAGGTAGTGTATATACACAAAGAGCTGCCAGCATGTATAAACCCTTAGAAAAAGAAGTTTCACAGATTACCCGCTTTGGAACCCCTCCTTATGCAGGAGTTTGCATATGCTTCCAGTAAATTTCCACACTTTTACTAAAAGAAAGCCTTTTAATTCACAAATTTTATTTTCAAACTTTGTAGGACAAGAACCCATACTGAGAGAGTCCTGTTTGCCATTCATTCTACATTTCAGTACTATTCTAAGAACTTATCTGACCCTGATTGCCATATGAGTAAATGTCACCATTACTCCTATTTTCAGATGAGCAAACTAATGCTTGTATTGTCTTTGCCTGAAGTCACATAATTATGAAGTGAAAGTAATAGAATATTTTTAAGCCGATCAGGCTCCATAACTTACTGTTTTTGCATCTATGGGGAAAGGGATCCTGTGGCAGTCCTTAAGTTATTCACTGCAGTACATATTTCTTCTTCTTTAATAACAATGGTACAGAACTAAACTTGGGTTTGCCACTTGGTGAGTCAAAGTGTGTACAGTAATACACCAAGCATAGTCACTCCATAAAGCAAAATTTATTTGCATCAAATATGGGGCCCACAGGCAATAAATTCCAAAGCAGTGGCTTCCCAAACTGGGGAGCTTCTGATTTCATTCCGGCAAGCTAATACATATTAAAGATGAAAATGTTGTCATAGTTTGTAGGGGCAATGTCAGGCTGGCATGTGTACAGTAGCAGGTCATGCTTCTTCATGCATCTCATGTTCAGAAAATGTCATCTAAACTCCCAGAGGTGGGGATTTTGATATTATAATGAGCTCTCAGTCTATTTTAGATCAAGAGGGCCACCTTAACCTGTTCAAGCCCCTTTCTTTTGCCTTTCTTCAGTGGTTTCTGCAGGTGGCTATCTGAAGGCTCAAAGTTTCTTTGGAAACTATGCTAGCATCAGTCAATGAAAATTTTAGTAACGTTTTCGATTTAGTTTGGCGTGATCTACTTAGCTTGTGAATAACAACAAGACTATCATTTTTCATGGGAGGGGAGCTATTGGTTACCTAAAATAACACTCCCCCTGAAACTGGGAAAATGACCTGCAGGTCCCACTGCCTGTCAACATGAAAGCCAAACTTGTGAGACAGATTCTGGTTGAGAAGGAAAGGGATTTATTCAAGAGTTGACAACCTGAGAAGACAGCAGGCTCATGCCTTCAAAACTATCTTAACATCTCAGTGCAGGCAGGGGTTTCTACTTGGAGAGAAAGGGAAAGCCTAACAAAGAGATGAGGGGGAAGGGTTGTGGACAAGCAGGCAGTGTCCTTGCTGGTCCCTATATGGATCTTTAACGCCAGCATCCTGGAACTGCTCAGTGCCAGCCAAATTATTACAGGTGGTGATCTGTGCCAACAAAAGTCATGGTCAAGGCCATTCTTATACAGGCAGGAACTGGGACTGCTGATGCCTGCTTATAAAGAAATTCAGCATGTGTGTTCCTTCTATCAGTTTCTTAGTACATTTTTTTCTAATTCCATTTCATAGTTAGTCAGAAGAGTGTAAAGTTTTTATTCCCTGTTATGCCCCTTCCACCTTGCACATTGTATGGCCATATGACTTGTTCTGGTTAGTTAGATAGAAACATATGTAGCATGTGGCACTTCTCAAATTACTTTACAGAAAAGTGATAAAATCTTACCTTTCCCTGACTATGTATAACATGAATGCAATGGCTGGATACTTTGGTCTGGAGGTAAAAGCTACCTTTGAGGAGTATCAGAGTAAAAAAAGACAGAAGGAGACAATTTTATGGAAATGAATGTTATCCTTTGAGGGCATATGTGATGATGTTGGGGTCTTATCTGCAGCTGCAAGGGTTCAGGAATCTGGAGAAGGGCTGTGCATAAATTGAATAATGAGACTAGAAGAGAAATATAAATTTGGAAGGCATTTTGGGGGATCCAGGGGAGGCTTAGCTCTAGTGACTAAGCTCCTCGAATCTCTGGACCCAGGGCTTTTTATTCACACATTTTTCCCTCTAGCAAAGCAGATATACATATCAAAGGTAAGGTTTGGTAAACAGTAAAGGAATATCAGGTTGGGGGAACTGCCCTCAGCTGTCTGGCAGCAGGCAATAACATGCAGATCTTCAGCCCTGCTGAAGCCCCAAGGTTCATCAGCCTTCTGATGAACTTCTTGCATTTTATTATGCCCTGCTTGAATTTGCTTCCAGCGTGAAGATTTTCTTTTTGTGAAAAAATAAGATATTATAAGTTAATTTGTTATTTATTTTATTCGTATTAGACAATCTAATAAAAAATCCTAATTAATAGACTATCTTACATTTGTCTCAATAAAATTTGATGGGATAAATCACATAAGAATTACAGACATGCATTGCTTAGCCCATACAGTTTTTTGTTTGTGGGTAGTCTTTTTTTTTGCCTTGAAACAATACACATATTATCTCACAGTTTCTGAGGCAAGGATTTAGAAATGGATTATATGAGTGGTTCTGGTTCAGAATCTCTGAACAGGTTGCAATCAAGATACTAAGCAGATTTCAGTCATCTAAAAGCTTGACTGGGAGAAATAGATCTATATTGAAGAGGTTTTATTCATATGTCTGATGGCAGGGGGCTCTGGTTGCTCTCAATGTGGTCTTCTCCATAGGATTGCTTGAGTGTCCTCACAACATGGCAAAAGGCTTCTCCCAGAATGAGTGGTCCAAGAGAGAAAAAGACTAAAGTCACAATGTCTTTTAAAATTTAACCTCAGAAACCACACAAATAATTTCTCTAAAATCCTATTTTGTAGATTGAGGATTGAATAAGCTTGTCTATTAGCCCACACAGTTTTTAATATCAGAACATTTCACATAAAGTTTCAGATTTTAGGCTTCCCATGTGAAATTTTATCTAGTAATCGTGAGATATGTGTGCACTATTGTTCATACCTGTGACCCAGCTTCCAGTCTCTGTCTTTCACTCACTTGCCTTAACCTTATGTGACTGTATCCATTAAACACAGCCAGGTAGGGACTCCCTCCTTAGTGTAACTTGCTTTAATGCATTACTCCGGGTTAGTACTTCAAAAGTGCTGTCTAAATATATTTTCCCAGATTCATTATTGATTTTAAAATGTTGGAATGGGCTGGATTTGTTTGATTAAGTGGTTCTAAAACAGATAAAATATTACTCAAGGGTAGAAAGTCATGAGTAAAAAGTGCAGGGATATAAATCACCTCCATTTTGAGAAAAGTAAACATTTCTAGGTGCTATGCTTATATTTTGGACTAATAATAGAACGGTAGGAGTTTTGTCTAATATAGGTTTTCTTCACACATAAATTACATTAAAAATATCTGTAGTTTACAACATATCCCACTAGCTTATTACCATATTGTAGAAAAACAATTGTTTGTTAAGAAAATAGAATTTAAATAGCTTTAGTTATACCTACAATAGTATGATACACTAATTTAAAAAATGGCAAAGTACTAACAGTGACTCCTAAAGTAAAATTAACTGCTTTAGGAAACATACATAATTCTGTCTGTTCTTGTGTATTCCTAGGTATTCTTTAAAAATTGTGTTAATTACCTCCTTAACCTCTCATTTAACTGCACTTTATTGTAGCTGTTATTAATTTGACAGGAGCTCCAGTTCTGTGCAAACCATTTTCATAATATTGCTTTAATTAATAGAAAAATATTTATATGGGCATTTAAAAGTGTGCAAAGTGCTTTTACAACTATTATTGTCTTTAGTTATAAAAATAATGGATGATTAGAAATGTGTTTATTTCTTATGGTAAGAAATATTCGCTTAAACATATTTCATTCACAGCTGGCTTTGATTTACTCATCTACACACTAGACAAAAATTTACTTCAAATGCCATTATCACATAGCTCTCTACTTAGAGTACTTTACCATAATTGCATCTCAAGAGTAAAGGGCTTTTAGTGACTTCTGTTTCTGAGTTAACTCTGGGGAAAATTGTCTTATTTAAATGTATATTAAATCTAGAAAATACCTTCTCTCTTTGTAGACTGGCAGATTTTTCTGCAGCCAAATAATGAGACTTTTTTTTTTCATAAAGACTACATTAATCTTTAGTATAAGTTAATCTTGATCATAGAGGTTCAGATAAAAAGAAGCAAAGCACTTCAATCAGATTCTTTATTATTGTTCTAAAATTAAGAAAATGTATGTTGTCACACATGGGAATAAGAGATATAACATAATATTAATAAAAATTGTTAACTTCCCATGAAATAAGAACTCAGTATTGATATGTTAATGATGAAGTAAATAGAGACATCTTATTCACATTTGAGCTGTGAAATTTCTATATAGAATGAGTATTATCTTTGAATAAAACAAAAAGATATCTTAAATCTCACAAGTTTGGAAAATAACACAAAGTTATTATCATTATTTGCAATGAGCAAAAAACATTACATTGTTATGATAAATCCCAGTCACCTGGAAGAAAAAAAGAAACAAATTAGAAGAGACCACAAAAAATGAAGAGTGGTTGAGACTAATAAAAAGGGTGAGAATATATATGTAGTTGTTTTAGATAAAAAATCAGCAAAGTTGTTGGAAAGAGAGACACTGTGGATGGAACTGTGCCATCAGCTTTAAAAAGTAATTTAATTTTAAACTGCCAAATTTAGAAGATATATGTGTTTAAACAATGTGCAAAGTAAATAAAATGGTGATTATATAAGTATAATAAAAAATAGGTACATGTGTATTTTTTTTCTAAAATTGTAGGATTTCTTTTCTAAACTACTAATTTACTTTTTTAATTTAAATAAGAATATAATATGTTGATAGTAGTCTATGAAACAAGGTTTTGAAGTTGATAGGGTTGTGGACATTCTTTTTTTATTTTTTATTTTTTGAGATATAATTGATAATATTGATGCCAAAATTTCTGTTTGGGTCCAAGTTCGTTGTGTTTCAAAATTGAAGAATGAGTTCACAGACAAAAACGGTAAGCAGAAGCAAAGTTTATTGAGAGATAGATGGACTCCCTGTAGCAAGGAGCAGCAGGAAGGGGGCCCAAAGCAAGTTACTGGGGAAGCTTCTTTGTCTCAGGTTCCAAAGCCCCATGGCCCTTAAGCCAGCCCTGGAGAAGGTGCAGGGGGGTCCAGGAGAGCCAAAAAACAGGCCAGTGTCCAGAGCTTCCATGTTGTGTTGCCTGTGCTGTGTTGCAGCCAGATGTAGCTCAGCATCCAAGATAATTAAAGTCCATTAGTCCATGTGTAGAGTCTCAAATGGCCATTAGCCACGTGACACATGGGAATATATCCTCGGCCACAGGAGAGCTAGGAACCTAGTGTACCTGAGAGAGATGAGAATGTGCTCCTTTGTCTAGGGGTAGATATATGTTTTTTGCTAGCTCCTGATTGGTTGTTTCAAAGAATTCTGCCTTGGCAAAATGCTTGGAATTGGAATAGCCCTTTACTCTTTGCATGCTTGAAATAGCAATACGCCTCACTGCCTTGTGATTGGTTATCAACAAGCTGCCTGTTTTAGCAACATCTATAGATTTTAAAGCTCACTTCTCCAGTGCACCCTTCTCTCCCTGCCCAGCTGCGTTGTCTTAGCAATACCTGCCTACCAGGGTTCAGCTCTAGGTCCTTTTGTTGACTGCCTAGCCCTCTTCTATCTCCTCAATATTGCTGTACATTATATCCCCAGAACTTGTTTAACTTATAACTGGAAGTCTGAGTTTTTTGAATACCTTCACCAATTTTGCCTGTCCTTCCTCCCCCCCCACCCCACCCCAGCCCCTCTGGCAATCATCAATCTATTCTCTGTAGCAATAAGTGAAATTTTTGTTGTTGTTGTTGTTTTGTTTTTATACTGTTGCTACATCTTGACTACTGTAAATAACTCTGTAATAAGCATGAGGTTGTAGATATGTTCCATGATAATAATTTATTTCTTTTTATTTTAATGCATGCATATATTTTAAGTAAATAGAAAAATTAGATGTAAATACAAATAAGTCTAAATATATGAATATATTAAGTTAAATTAGTAGAGAGAAAGAAAACTAAAACTTACAAGGACTAGAGAAATTACTATTGTTTTTTAAATGTATTTTCTATCAGGCACAACAATATGATGAAAAGTGACTTTATTCACAAACTGACAGTAAGACAGGTGACAATAATGAAGAATCAAGCAATTATGTTTATTTTTGTATATATGTGAGAGAAGTTAGCTTGAAATTCAGGCAGATAGAGCAGGGATAGAGTGGGAAACAAAGGCAGGTGAATCATAGGCAGGGAAGACTTGGCAGTTTGAGCAAGCCTCATCACAGAAACCAACCATGCTGAAATAATAGAATGTTTTGACACAAAAGAGGAGGCATGTGAAACCAAGGGAGGTCCTGTAACAACAAGGTGTACTGATGCATAGGAACAGAGAAAGTTCAGGTCCATTGCTGGCAAGAACAATGAGGGAATCTATCAGATGGTGACATGGGTAGATCTAGAGCAGGTTTCTAGCACATATATACCCCTAGATTGACTAGCTTCACTAGTAACCCATTATTGGGCTTCCTCCCCAATAATAAAGGAGAGTCTGAATCTGCTTGTAATAAAATTTCCATGCTTTTGCATAAATCTTCTGGTCTGCAGAGCACATTCTTCTGTGTTGGGAGACATGACCCCAGAGAAAAAACTTTGGCTCACCATTCTGGTTATCCTATATGTATAAATGTATGTATGTATGTATGTATGTATGTATGTATGTATTCAACCAACCAAGTATTTTAGAGTCTAATTTTTTTCATATGATATAAAAATGTTTATTCCTGTTCCAGTGTAAAAAATAAATATATAAAAAATTAAAAATGCACTTACATGAAAAGGGATAATCAAACTAAGTTTCAACACTTAGAATTACTTTAAAATAGATTATTTTGATTTTGTAACATAGAAATCCACACCTGAAACCTATATCTTCATGTTGACCAATGTTACCCCAATCAATTTAATAAAAAAATATTAAAAAATAATTTATTAATAGGAATGAAGTACTTGCTCATGTATAATTTCCCTCATAGTTGTAAGAGACATTTTAAATATATTCAATTAATCAGAAATGTCAATTGTGTATATTTTTGTTGTCATAATCAACATATTCTTGTATTCAGATTAATTCAATTCAATTAATTTTTAACAAAGATATTGTATATATTTTGATACCTGTATTTAATGCTCAATATTAAGTGAAAGAAATTTAAATTACTAAACATGATTATTGTTACCAGAGAAATCAGTGGGCCAGATTTCCCTGACACTAGTGACCAGGGGATGGCTCTTGTGATATCTCCAATCTACATATGTAGCCTACACTTTCCTTGCACAGTGATAACTGCTGATAGACATTTTCGTGATCCCATGTATTAAAGAACTTGTATTTAAGAAACAAAATATTTTTATTAAACAGAGAGTAAGGTCAAATGTATATGATTTTTACACTAATAACATGGAGAATGTCCAAATTTGATTATAATTCTTTGTGGTATTATCATGGACTGTACTCTTAGTAAATATGATGCTGTAGTATGCAGCTTCTAAAATGACTCCACTTGTCCACTCTTGGTATTCAGGCAACTGAATAATCCTCCCCCTTTGAGTGTGGTCTGGACCTGATGACGCTTTTCCCCAGCTGACAACTTAATTGCAGCCTTGTGAATGACCCTAAACAAGATGATCCAGCCAAGTACATTCCACCCCACCCCCCACTCAAAGAAACTGTGAAATAATAGATGTTTGTTATTTTAAAGTCTAAATTTTTGAGATATTTTTTACACAGCAGTAGATAAATAAAACAGTTGCCAAAACCCAAGAAACTTTTTTAAAATTTAGTTTTAGATTTATTTAGTTTTAACTCATACATATTTCTTTATATTTCCACTTTATGAATAAATTCTATAGTCCAGGAAGAATTAACTTATAGGGAGAACAATTTATTCTGTATTTTTAGCCACCTTTCTGATCTTTCCTCTAGATTATGTGCTACTTTTAATAGCAACAGTAAAAATAAAAAAGAAACAAAAGTAATGTTTATCACATCCTTTATTATCCTAATAAAAATATCTTAATAAATGTAATTTTAAAAATGTGAGACTGCCTAAATATATTAATTAAATGGAATATTAGGATATAATTCAAATAGCATAATTGAATGAATTAATTAATTTATTAATAATAATTTTAATAATTTAATGTTTGTATTTTATATATTTTAATGATGTTAAACAAACTAGAAATATTAGGCAAGTTAAATATTTATTCTTTTTTATTAGACCTTTGCTTTACTGCTTCAATAATTTTAGAAAAATCTTTAATTGATTTACATGAAATTCCCATACCATTTCAATAATAATGACTCAAATATGTGAGTGATTTAGTATTTGACTGAGATTTATTGTACTATTAATGTTAGAAAACTTTCACCCAGCACTTCTGTCTCAGATATTGCATTAAACTAGTGAAACTTCAAGTGTATTCCATAGAACATTGCTGGTTTGTAAACTGTTCTGGTTAATGAAAAAGTAAGTACACAAACTGTCTATAAAGATTAAAAACTGTATAAACAGTTGACAGAAAAATAATTACAAATTTAACATTCAAATAATCATTAGATAACAATAAAATATAGATTCAGAAAACTACTTTTTCAATATCCCCCATAGCCATCTTTTATGTTAAGCTTCTGAGTTTAGTGTTGATAATGTATCCTGCAACTTTGATGAATTTATTTATTCTAAAGTTTGTGTGTTTGTGTGTGTATGTAATTAAAAATTAAAATAACAAGAGAAACTACTGCACATCTATAATAATGGTTTAAATACAAACAAAAACAAAACAACAAAAATAAAATTGAAGATACCAATTGCTTATGAGGATGCTGATTAGCAGGGACTCTCTTTAGTTTTTTTGGAAATGCACAATTAAACAGGTATTTTGAAAGACAGTATGGTGATTTCTCATATAGCTAACCATTACTTTACTTTGTGATCTAGTAATTGTTCCTTTAGGTTTTTACTCAACTAATAGGAAAACTTTTGTACACAGAACTCGAACACATAAAACACTGCACAGGGATGTTTATAAGTTTTATGTTCTCTCAATTATTAATGTTCATAATTGAAACATTTGGAAACAACCAAGATGAATGGATAAACTAGCTGAAATATGTTCACACAATGGGATATTAATCAGCAATAAAAAATGAGCTATCAAACAATACAAAGATAAGGGTGAATTTTATCAATATTGCTAAAAGAATCTAGTCTGAAAAGCTACATAATGAATCAATCACTCCAACTATGTGATATTTGGAAAACAAAATAAAACAAATATAATAAATAATCAAAGAGAATTACAGATATCATGATGGGTTGCAGAATTTGACAAAATAATAAAACTATATTATGAGGTATTAAATAATCTTACTGAAAAATGTGTGGGAAAATATGCTCAACTAAGTAAGTGGAGTTTGTAAGACTAAATGCAAAATAAACTGTACAAAAGCCCTGTACTATAGTTGATAAAGTTACTCTCCATAGGGGCTTGTTTAACAATTCTGATACTGCTATATAGGTATTTTGGAATTGAATATTTAAATAATGGGTGGTCGACAGTGGGAACCAAGTGTCTCACTGTTGAAGTGGGATGTTGAAAACATGCAAGAAATAAGGTAAGAATGATCCATGTGTTAATAGATTAGAATTGTATATATTAATATGAACATCATTATCAATAATGTTAATATAGATGCAGGTACATATAGAAGCATGTTCTAAATTTTTTAAATTAGTGGATTTGTCTATTTCTCTTTTCAGTGATAACAGTATTTGCTTCATGCATTTTTGTTATGCTATATTACTAAATTTAAAATTCTTAGGTCTTCTTGGAGAATTGGATCCTTTATCATTATGTAATGTCTCACTTTATGATACATATTTCTAAGTCCATCAATTTTAACATATCTATGTCTTTATATATATAAACTAGGGGCCCGTTTGCAGGAAGATTCCTGCAAGTGGTCTCCGCGGCCGTGCGCGCCGCCCACCCCGGTCCATCCCTCCCCCCGCCGCTGCTGCTGTGCACGCAGCTGCTACCCACCCTGCCCCGCACGCCGCCGCTGCCGCCCGCCCCGCCCCACCTGTGCTTTCCTTCTGGCTGCCGCCTTGCTTTCCACTTTCCCTCCATCTTCCTTCTATGCTGTCTTCAGTCTTCACTCCTCTTTCCCTCAGTGTATGCAAATTAACTGCCATCTTTGTTGGGTTAATTTGCATACTTGCTCTGATTGGCTGTGGGCGTAGCGAAGGTACGGTCAATTAGCATTTTCTCTTTTATTAGTGTAGATTGGGTTTCTTACAGACAACATAGAGTGGCATATTTGTTTATTATCCACCTTGAAAATCTTAACTTTTTAACCAGTACATATGGACAATTCCCATTTAAAGTGTTTATTTATATAAGTTTGGATTAATATCAACCATGTTTGTAACTGTTTTGTTCATTGCTTTTGTTCTTTATTGCTTATATTTATCTGCCTTCTCTGTTTTAATTGAGCATTTTATATGATTCAACATTATATCAGTCTACTGATGAGCTCATACAGTATAAAGCCTTCTTCATTTTCTTATAGTGTTTTGATATTTACATTTTTATCTTAATTCTTTTAGAGGGTTATCATCTTTTTGCTTACACTACTCATTTTTTTTGTATATTGTCTACTTTTTATATTTGGTTAAATTCCTTTCCTAATGACTCTAAAATCTGTGCTATATCTGACTCTGATTGTGATGCTTGCTTTGTATTTTCACTTGAATTTGGATATTGCTGGGATTTTTACACTGAAAACTTGGTAAGGTTCCTGGAAGTAAAATCCAAAAAGTGTTGGGTGCGGTTGGGGGATGAGAAGAGATAAACCAAAGAACTTTATATGCATAGCCCATGGACATGGGCAACAGGGTGGTGAAGACGGGAGAGTAGGGGCTGGGCAGAGGGGTTCAAGAAGGGGGAATGAGAGCCATCTGTAATGCTATCAACAATAAATTATATGTATATTAAAAATTCAGTGAATTAATAACTAAAACAACCTGTTAATTTCATTATAAGCAACAATTAATTAAAAGTATTTTAAAATTTAATAAGTGTTGGGCTTCCTCTAAGTTTGAGGCACCTGTAGTTTCTTACTCTCATATTAGCCTACGGTAGACATCTAGCAGTTCGATAATGTTACCTTTCAATTTCTCCTATGATTTATGTCTCCAGCTGCTTCTGCTTCTGCTCCAAGTAAGCAGACCCTGTCTGTCACTCTCTGGAATCCCTTTTCTTCGAATTCATACTGGGGATTTGCCCCACAAACTCCATTCTCCAATGTGCCCAAGGGAAGTAATTCATTTTCAGTTTATCCAGCTTGTGCTTGTTGTAGAAATGGAAATGGTGACTTCCAAGCTCATCTCATGCTGGGGCTGGAAGCAGAAGCCATGCCAGTCTATTCTGATGCATGCTTTTCATAGAAAATTTACTTAATAAAGAAAAATATGAAGAATGTAAAAAAACACGCATGTGTATAAAAAATACAAATTCTGTTCTGACATTATATTTTTCAGTATAATTATTAGTAAAAGAGAATGAGAGATGAGAGATAGGTAGATGGAGAGATATGAAAGAATCCTGGAACTATGGTAAAAGGGGAAATGAGAACTATAAAGCTACTTTCATCACAGACAATGCATGAAAACTATACAAAGAAGCCAGAGTTACTCTGGCTGGTGTGGTTCAGTGATTATAGTGTCAGCCTTTGCACCAAAGGCTCTCAGGTTTGATTCCCAGTCAAGGGTTCATACCTCGGTTGCAGGTTTGATTCAGATGCCAGAGGCAACCAATCGAGGTGTCTCTCTCACATGGGTGTTTCCTTCTCTTTTTCACTCTCTCCTCTCCCTCTCTCCCTTCTACTCTCTCTAAAAAAAATCAATGGAAAAAATATCCTCTGGTGAGGATTAACAAAAAAACAACAAAAAAACAAAAAAGAAGACTTAAGTGTTATTTTAGTACTTTAAAGAATGGCTGTGCCAAAGCCACAAATACAGGTTTCTTTCCAGCTGGCTATTCATGAGTATGGAATTCTTTTCACAATAGTCCAGGTAACCAGTGTTTTTAAATAGTACCTTTCAGTGGGTTTTATTTCTATTTCAGTAGCCTGAAGTGTATGTTTTACAAAAATAAGCTGGGGGCTCTTTTGCCAATGTAAGTTATATAAGGTTATAGAAAAGAAAATTGTCAGAAAATACTTAAATTAAATAAATCATGAATAATCTGATTTAATATAAATATCGAAAACATGTTAAACAATGTAAGTTTTTAAAATACACTCTGCTTTTAAAATCTAGGGTTCCAACATTGTAAATGTTTATTCATTTTCCTGGGATTTCAGATAGGTGCATATTATTTAGAGCACATGCAAGCTTTCTGTTCAAAACTTGACTGGCTCTTTAAGTTCTTTTCTTAGTCTACCTGCATATCATAACACTTTTCTATAGGTCTCTTTCTTTAGGTCTCTATTCTGCCATTGATAGACCTAGAAGAAAATATACTAGGATGTATATGTATTAATATAATCATGAGCTTGTTTACGAAATAAAAGGATCAAATCAAGTACCAGTTTCTTATGTTTACCCAGCTTCAGGTTCTAAAAAGTCTAGATAATTTATAGTCAATTTAATTCATTAACTTATTTTCTTCCATGCCATTTAGTAAACTAAAAAACTTATATTTAATTTGCCTTATTAACACTTCAAATTTGCTTATGACATAATAGGAAATGTACTCAGAATTAATAGGAGATTTAAATGTAACCTATGCAAATAGTTTAAGCTTTATCTTCTTCATAGAAAGAGGTAGTTCAATGATATGTAACTTATTGTGTGTTTCAAGGTAATAGACACTTTTCTAGATCTCTGTGTATCTTGCATTTATCTCTGTTTCTTTCTCTCTTACATGCACACATAGACACATACACACTTTTTCTTCAATGAATAAAGATGAATTCTAGGATGAGTGATAAAGTTTTAATTAAACACAAATATAGCAAATACTCAGACTTATTTTGCAGTCAACCAACAGCTATAGTACAGATGGATTCAGTTTCAAGTAGGGGCAATAATTATCTTTTGTTGGTAAATACTTAGGTCTTAACATGTTAGAGTTGAAAGGTATCTTATCACACTGAAAAGAATTGCCCTGAGATTTAGAGATATTTGATCACACACACACACACACACACACACACACACACACACACATCCAAAGCTGTATGTCATATATGTAACAAAAAATTGTGCACGTGTAATCAAATATTACTTTATTAGCATGCATTGTTGACTGATCACAAGTATAAAATACTTTTGAATTTGCTCCTTATTCTTTTATTATCATGCATTTCTTCCTTTCTTCTATATAAAATTCAATGTTGTGCTACAGTATAAGCCTTCTGTGATCTGTACTGGAGGGAATACTATCTTTTCTCTGTGGCCCCTTATCTCCCACAGTCCATGTGAATTATAACACACATCAATATAACACTGCATATGGATCTTTGTTTTTTATCTATGTAACTACATTACATTTTACCTAGTACCTATCAATGTATTGAATATTTTTGTTTCTATTTCTTTAATCAATACCATTTATTATGTCTTTAAAAATTCAGTCTAAATGTACACAATGTTGTACTTTTGAAATATGTATCCAGCTGTTGATTATTCAGCTCATACTCTTTTCTTTCTTACGGATTCTCATTGCAACAAATCTTACAGGGGAACATACTGCATGGGTATCTGAGTGCTACCGTTCTTTGGGTAGGGTACTGTACTGAACAATTTGTTATGAACTGTAGATTTTATGCTGCAGTCTTCATGAATAAATTTTATTGGGACTTTCTAAATATTGGATGGTCTATACACATTTGAATTTTCTGCAGTTAACGCTTTGCCTTAAGATGATAGCACAAATCACTAAGTTTAAATTGATCTTAATTTTCTTTAAAAATATCCCAATTTTATTGGAAATCATGTAGTTATTTTAAGATTTCTAGAATATGTTGGTTATGAATAAACTGTTGAAGATTTAAGTCTAAAAATAAGCTTTGATTTTTCCCATATACTTTCTAAATGAAAGTAATATGGATACAGACTTCTCTCTGAAGAGGGCAGAAATCAGAAACAGATGATCTAAGCCATTTCCACTTTTTTATTTCCTGGTAATTCTGATGAAATATTACCCAGGAATAAAATGAAGGAATGAAGTGAAGAATAAATAAATTAAAAGGGAGAATTTAAATAACTTGTCTAAGATAAGATTGCAGCTGAATGTCAAACCTGGGATTTGATAGCAGGCAGTCTAGTTTCAGGAGTTCTGTTCTTAAATATTATACCTTAATATCACAGCAACATCTTTTTGCCAAATATTTACCAGGTTAGAAAATTCTAATGTAAATACAGTTTATTTATTTTTTCCAAGAGATATATGAATTCTTCCCTAACTTTGTATAATGTTGAGAAGTTGAGCACCTATTGCAAACTAACACCTAATAACAGGAAACATCACAATGCATAATATACAAGGACAACTGGAGATTTTATATATGTAGAATATTACACTGTAAATATTAGTGTATATATGTAATAGTTACAGTGTTCACAGTGATGACATTTGTAGAAAATGAATCGATCTGTGAGCTAATAAAGTTAGTTTCCCTGTGAGTATTAGTATATGTAGATAATGGAGATGAAGTTGGAGAAGCTTTATTTAAAGCTGTGACACAATATAGAACTAGTCACAATAATATGACACTGTGAATATTTTACTTTATTTTATTTTTTATTGTTTGAAGTATTATAAATAGTGGTACATATGTCTCCTTTTTTCCCCCCATTGGCCTCTCCCCAGTCTCCCCTACCCCCCAGTACATGCCCTCTCCTGCCCCCGCCCCAGTGTCTTGTATCCACTGGTTATGCTTATATGCATGCGTACAAGTCCTTCGGTTGATCTCTTACAGCGCCCCCCCCCACCCACACACACACACACACACAACCTCCCCTGCCTTCCCGCTGTAGTTTGGCAGTCTGTTCAATGCTTCTTTGCCTCTGTATCTATTTTCCCCCATTTCTTTCCTTTAACCTTTTGCACTCGGATGTCAAGTGTGACTTGACATGGTTAGCATTAGAATAAAGGAATCGAGAAAAAAGCAAGTGCAAAGGGTTAAAAAATCTTGCCTCTGCAGACTAGAAATAAACATATAATACAAAATGTTTGAGTCCCAATTTCAATGTCCAACAGTTCTGAGTCCCTGTTTCAATGTCAAACAGTTCCTTATGTGTACATGTCAGCAATGATATCTGGATGGTGGGCACATGGTGGCAATGCAGGTCCAACCCTCTCTGGTTTGGTCCTAGGCAACCTGCAGTGACACACAGCTGCTGACTGCTAGCATGGCAAGGCGTCGTCAGCGTCTTTCATCTCTGGACTGTTTCTCCTCTTGTCTTCGTGGTTGGAGCAGACCTGTCAATTCCTCTCTATTGCAGGAATCCACATGGTCTTGGAGTTGTTTTCTGAAAATATACAAACATATTCTCGACCAACAGTTAATAAAGGGATCTTTTCTATATAATTGATTTGGGATCCTTTTTATTTTTGCCCAAACGATTTTCCTTTGTCTTATTTAGACACCATGTGTGTATTTCATGGGTGTCTTGCTGTTAGCATTACAAATGAAAATTAATTTTGTAAAGTAAAAATGTTCCAGATGTAATTTACTTATAGAATATTTTTCCTTACATGATATTACCCTACTATCCCCCATTTTTGATTAATGGAGGCTTTTGTAAATTTTATAATGCAGTCTTGATAACTTTAAATTTTAATTTTTGCACAAAAATATGATTGCTTTGGGTCCATTGAATGTTCATGAATTTTACCATGATATGAACTACCAATAGAAATTTTAGTTACTACTTTAGGAACAGCTTTTTGTCCAGTACAATTAAATTTTCTTGATTATTCACTTATTTCAATTAGCCTATTTAAATTACTCTGAAAACTTGATTACTATTTTACTGTCAAATTTAATACTCTACCAACAATCTTAGTTTACCTTGTAAATGTTAGTGGAAAGGATTATTTGCATTCTTGAGTAGGTCCTGAGCATTCCTGGTGCTAGGATGGATTTAGATATAGGGCAGCTGCTGTTGGCCAAGTCTCTGTCTGTTACCCGATCTGAGCTGGGTGTGGGAAGCAAAGCAGCCATGGGGGCAGGAGACCTCCTTCTGAAGGGGTGAGGGTTCAGGCCTCTGCAAAGTTGGGGGGTGAGGGTCTGTGCCCCACCTCTGTTGACTCCCAAGTTCTCTCCTGATGGCCCCTCTACAACTGTGCCTGTCTTAGGTTGTTCCTTCCTTGAGGAATCTTATCCATCTCTGGCTAACAAGTCATCCACCAGGGCCAAGCAGGGTGATGTGAGGTTCAGTTCTGTCTCCTTGGTAGCCTATGCCCCCATGGCCTCCACGCCCAGCACCTGACTTGGGATCCCCTTGCCTGCTGGTGGGGCCCCAGCACTGATCACATATCTCCGGGAACTCAAGTTTCTTCTTCAGGGAGAGCCCAGCTCACACAATTGGGCGAGAGACAGATCCATGGTACCAGCCACCATGAGGCTTCAAGCTCAGCATGAACAGAAAGCTCAGGCAACAGCTGAGGGCAATTGTATTGTGAGAAGAGGGTCCCTCTTGGCAAAAAAAGGCAAGAGGGGCCAATATAGAATGCTCAAGTGCCTTCCCGTGCCTTAATTCCTTCTGAAAGGGATTAAATCCTTTTATGTTTTTTTTTAAATTGCTGACAAACATTCAAAGAATTAGTTTGTAAGTTTGTTTGGGATAATTGTACAATATGCTGTTGTAAAATATCTAAAATTATAATGACATTGTAGACTAATATCATGTAAGGATATTCTTTGCTCTAGAATAAAGAGAAGTTTCCTTCAAAAGTTGTAAGGATTGTAATTGAAAGTCAATATATTTGGCTTCTTGAACTAAAGTAAGTAATTTGTGTTTTTGCCTCCCTGACAAAGTTTATATAAAGTTACAAAAAGAAATTGACAGCCAGTTTGAAATTGAATTGCCATGGCCTAGAACAATGAATATTTTACTTTAGTTTCACTAACAAAGCCTACAGTGAATCTGGTTTTCAGATGACCTTGAGAATCACAACAGAATATTAATCCCTGACATTTAAAAAATAGACTTATAGGATGAAGTCTCTAAACTTATGCCAAACAAATACTTGTTTGTTTTCACTCTGTACTGTATTACTATCATTAGCAAGGTTTTGTATACACAAAACTTGGATGTTTATACTTTCCAAACAACATACTCTCTTTTTCAGGCTAAAGTACTTGGGAGAAGGTCTAATAGCTACCTCAAAAGCAACATGAGTACAGCTTACTCACTGGACATATTTAACTATGAAAATAGTAAAAATACCCACAGGGATTTAACATCCCAATTATATGCAATTTTCTCAGATGATCAGATGAGATATTTTGTTTCCCAGAATATTACTTATCTGCCCTGGTGGTGGATATTGCCGTAAAACGTATTATACCTAACATAAGGCTATCCTATTTTGGAGAAATCTAGCCTCTTAACATAATTTAAATTTTTCTGGATGATGTTTTCCCAAATTGCTTGGGAAGTTTAGTGAAAAACTGACATTGAGTTGTACTCTAATAAAATTACACATTTTAAAATCTGTTTATATTTTAAATAAATAATAGGATGTCAAGATGACCATTTTAATATAGATCCTTTTATGTTCTTCTCTACTAAAAATCGATCCAAATCAGATAATACAGTGATAATAACTGATAAAGGCAAATATTTAGAAGTAACTGGCTAGGGGAGAGAGTACAAATTGACTAAAGTGATTTTAAATGTGTCATTTATTTTTGCAAACATGCATTTAAAATATATTTTAATTCAAATACCAATACTTAATTATTAGTAACACAATCTAATATATGGGTTTTCCCGTATCTTGGGCCTTTAATTTATGTTTAATTGTGCAGGATATTTCAAATTAGGAAAAGGTCCTTTTTACGGAATTGCATTCTAAGCTACACATTCTGAGGGTCACATTAAGTAGCTCCTATATTATTATCACCACTCCCTCTCCCACCTGCCACCTGCTCCCATTGGCTGGGCATTCCATATTCATTGCACTCATACTTTCACTAGTTTGCAAACAGTGTAATGATTATAATTGTGCTTGGTGTGGGGAAAAGAAAAGTTAAATTGTGGTAAGTGGAATGAGCATGGATTGAAGTATCAAAATTTAATTCCTTTCACTTTACATATATTTAAAATATATGCATATGCCATAATTATGCCAATTATTCTTGCCACAATTTTTCTAATACATTCTTATACTTTGAGTGAAATTAATATATTCAAAAGTCCCCAATGAATAGCTCAAATTTTGGTTTGGGTTCTCATGTACTTTCCAAATTTAACATTTCTATAGTGACTCTTTGTACTGACTCTCACCTCTTCCTATAATATTAAAATGACTAATTTTTTAATGATGAGTTTATAATGAGCATTATTAAATATAAATATATCCATTTAACACAATTTGTAAGTAAATATGAATTACTTATAGAATTGTTTATGTTGAAAAAAATAAAACAAAACAAGACATCTGAAAATATGTGACTCAAGCAAGGTAAAATGCCTTTCTCTCTCCCAGCAGAGTTCAAAGGTAATTGGTTGCCACGGTTTGAACCAATCTGCTGTATTCATATACTGTTTCCATTTTGGGAACCAAGATGGCTATTTCTCTTCCTTTGCCATTGGAAAATGACAAAACTGGGTTGTGCTCATACATTTCTGTGCATCACATTATTGTTTCTTGCATTTCATTGGCTAGAAATTAGTCACACCAAGGAACAGATGAGCTGCAAAGTATAACATTAAAGAAGTAGTACATATGTCCAGCTGAAACTTGGCAGTTTTAAGTTTAATAAAAGGAACTCAGATATTGTTAAGCAACTACAACTACCTGTTTTGCCACAGAGAGAACTGAAATAAAATTTTAAATCAGTGTAATTCTAAATGTTCTTTTTCTAACCTCTATTTCATGCTAACTCCAATTCTTTGCACTCATCTCATATCTGATTCAAATGGTTGTCATACCATTTATTATATATGAATAAGTATTAATTTTCAATAAGCCTGTTTACTCTTGTGTTTAATTTTTGAGCACAAGATTAATATTTTATAAATAATTCACAGTTCCTGAACCTGATAAAGATAGGCACCTAATTAAAGAATGTTGAGAGAATGAATAACCCTTTGATACAGTGATCACACTGCTCAGTATGTTTGTTATTGTTCACTGGTCATTGGAACATGTTAGAAAAAAATACCATTTATTCTAACAACATTTTTGAACTCATATTCCACATTATATTGTATAAAATGTTTTGGTGAGTTTTTATAGAAACTATGTGTTAGCCATTATTTATAATTGTTTAGAGAATTATTACTGTTATTATGTAAAATGCAGAATTACTGATTTCATATTCTATCACCTGCCTAATTTTGTGATCTAAATTAGTTTGCTGTTTCAGAAAAAATGTGAAATGATTTTTGTGAAGTTATACATGTATCAGAGGGCAAGAATTTTATTTCTTTCCTATTTCCTTAGTTTCTGCACTTTCCAATGAATGTAACATTTTTCTAGGTGGTTTATTTTCTGGTTGAATTATTATATGATGCTGTGTATTCATGGTTCTTAATGCTGGTTACATATCGCTTTCACTTGGAAATTCTTTACTTGTTTGCTTAAAAATAATTTGATTTATTGAACCTGAGGATTCAGATTTCATATTTTGAGAATAGAAAATGAGGAACGTGATTTTAAGCAGCCTCAAGATTGATCTTTATTTACAACCAGACTTAAGAACAACTTCTTAAACATGAGACAGGATGGGATAGTTGTAAGCAGTTCAGGTTCTGGAATAAAAAAGATAGAAAAAAAGTGCCATTTATACAACTTATGGATTATGGATTTAGAGGTAGTTATTTAACCTGAGAGTCCTTACCATGACATCAGGTGCTTAGTAAGCAAACAATAAATATTAGCTACATTATTATTATTATTAGAGATGTTTCAGATTTTCAACTTTATTTAGTACTGTCTCCATCACCATTAAAAATTATAATTATACTTGAGGCCCAGTGCATGAAATTCATGCACTGGGGGGTGGGTCCCTCAGCCCAACCAGCACCCTCTCCAAACTGTGATCCCTTGGAGAATGTCCAACTGCCTGTTTAGGCCTGATCCCAAAGGGACAGGGATCGGGCCTAAACAGGCAGTTGGACATTCCTTTCACAATCTGGGACTGCTGGCTCCCAACTGCTCACCTGCCTGCCTGATTGCCCCTACTGCTTCTGTCTGCCAGCCTGATCACCCCCTAACCACTCTCCTGCCAGACTGATTTACGCCTAACTGCTACCCTGCCATCCCGATCGTCCCCAACTGCTCTCCCCTGATAGCCCGGTCACCTCCAAATGCCCTCCCCTGCATATTCCCTCTTTATTAGATAGTGTTTTTTCTTTAACATATTGGACAGCCCTAACTGGTTTGGCTCAGTGGATGGAGTGTTGGCCTGCAGACTCAAGGGTCCCAGGTTCAATTCCGGTCAAGGGCATGTACCTTGGTTGGGGACACATACCCAGTGGGGAGTGTGCAGGAGGAAGCTGATCAATGTTTCTCTCTCATAGATGTTTCTAGCTCTCTATCCCTTTCCCTTCTTCTCTGTAAAAAATCAATAAAATATATTTTTTAAAAAAGAAACATTTAAGATTTCTCCATATCTGCCTGGCTGTTGTGACTCAGTGGTTGAGACCGCAGGCTGCCGCCGCTGGGAAGGGGAGTGGATTTGTTTTTTATAAAGGGTCAAGTGGGCCTCTGGGCAGCATTCCACCAGGCTGCTTACTCTGTTGGCTCTCAGCGACCGCCCTCCCTGAGATTGGGGAACTCTGGTGGGGGTGAGAGGACTGGGCACCGCCATCTTGTGGCTATGGGGACTGCCATTTTGTCATGGAGTGATGGTTAATTTGCATATTACTCTTTTATTAGATAGGATGCATTTGGATCCTATTTAAATTCTTATTATTAAAATAATATTTTATTATGGAGAAGATAGTGAATTTCTAGAATCTCTAGTTCAGTCATTTATACAAAAGTATCCCTACTATGTTCTAGGTTCTTTATCCAGTCACTGGGGTTATATTAAAGATCAAAACAGGGGGGAAATATTGGCCCTCATATAATTTACATGTAACCAGCTGGTAAACAGAAACAATCCAAATAAATAAGTTTTGATGCTAAGAGTTATACAGCAAAGACAAAAGGAAAGGGAAACAGGGTATGAGTGGCAACCAATTATAATTTGCATGGAAGTTGAACATGAGAGTTGAACAAAACCTGAAAAAGTCACCAAAATGAGATATAGAGATATCGGGGAAGAGTGAGGAAAACAGCTTGCACAAAGTCTTATGTCAATCTACTTGGGGAAACTTTAGAGGAGGTCAGGGCAAAATAAAAACAGGAAGAGCTTGTAAATGATTATAACAACTTTGCACTTCAATTTCTGAAAAATTTTAAGCAGAGGATTTATGTATTAAGGTCAATTGGGCTTCTCTCCTGTGACTAGATTGAAAAATGAAAATAGGGAGACCTCTTGGAGACTGCAGCAACAATGCAGGTAAGAATTAATTGTATCTTTCACAGAGGTGATGATAAAGGAAGTTCAATTAGTCCTTTTATGAAAGCAAGTTAAAGGTAGAGCACATATTTTGTTGATGAATCAAATGTTCAAATGTACAGTCAAGGATAGAGGTTGAGTATCTTGAGAGTTCAAGCTTTATTCTCAAGATATGAAATTGTTTTAGATTCCCAGACAAAAACATTTGGTATAATTAGATTTGTGTTAATATATCTTTGGAAAATATACAATCTGTTCATTTAAACTATTGGATGAAATGCAAAAAAATAGTTTACATGCTAACATGTGTTCATTAGCTTGTCATTAGATTTGGAAATTTATAAACTATAAAAGGCATCAGGTGTTCATTAAAGATGAATCAATACTTTCTGTCTAGGTAGTTTCAATCATGGTCATGATATTAAATGTCAACTATATGTTTCCAAATTTAGTTATCTATTCTAATACTTTTTTCAAGCCCCAAACTGGGGACTCATTCTTGATTCCTTTATTTTATACAAATATACAGGTCATCCATACATCAAGTAAGTCTTAGCTTCAAAATATCTTCTCTATATCCACTGCCATCTTCTTTGGCCCAATATTCCAGTGTATCTTGTGCATAGCATTTCGGTTGTTACCATAGCAGACTCCTCCCTTCATCCCACATCTACAGCAGCTAGAATGATGTTTTTAAAAACGTAAATAAAATCATGTATTTTATTAAAATGTGTATAACTTTCTCTTCAACTTGAATTAAACTCAAGTATTTCATAATAAACTACAAAGTACAGTGCAATTTCTCTTTCTGTCCAAATAATAAATGACCCTACCACCCTTTTTTCTTACTTCACAGGTATTTTGTTGTTGTTTTACAGTTCCTATTAGCAACTTTTCTCATGATTTTATTTATGCTAAGGCTTTCTGCAATATCTATTAAGTAGGTGTAATTTTGTAAATCTTTAAAACACATTAAAACTTAGTTCTTAAGTGACATATTTTATGACCAACTAATGTAAATAATAACTCAATTCTCCTCTGGTTATTTCTTCAGGACTAAAGTTTATAACACTCCTGAGCTAAGAAGGGATGGGTGATACCAAATCATATGTTGAGTACTAACTCCTATCTTAGGGAACCAGACTAATACGGAGGGGAATTTGGGCTGAAAATGGGGCACATGTATTTATTATAGTAATCCTACTTAAGAAAAAGTTAAACCTACTGTTCTGCCTGAAATTTGATTCTAACATTTCTGACATATTAATAATTTTAATCTGCAGATAAATATATTGATAATTGCAAAACTGCAAGCAGACTTCCTGTTTACTAAAAGATAACTCTAAATTCATGTTTCAGGAAATATAATACTTTGGGGGGTAATTAAACAAAACAAATGATGAGAAACAAGCAATATTTTCATGAATCTTTTTAATATGCAAACTAAAACTTATTTCCTGGTTTTAAAAGGTTTTAAAAAAGAGTATTGTAAATGCAAAAAAAAAAAAAAATGTTTGTGCTTTAGGAGCAAAGCCTATTAGAGATGATGTTTGTTAGAGAGTTTGGATTGTGAAAGTGGGGAGAGATCAATTGTCTTCTTTCTTCTTGTTGTTAATAGGTTTGAGGACCAGAATTTTGGATAGGAAAGACGCAGGTAAGGATAATTTTTTCAGCAAAGGTTAAAGTGACAGAATGATGAAGGAAACCCTCCTGAGGTAGTTGACCTATGTGACATGTATCAGTAAGAATCAAAACGGCATTAATCACTCCTTATCACCATGTTGTAATTCTGTTATCACCAAATTTCAGCAAAGCTTTAAAAATCTAGCAATGTTATATAAGATGAGCCCTGGAGATTTAACAAATGTCTATGAGTGCTGTGAAATGTATTAGGGAGAGATAAAGCAGCTTGTAAGTTGCCAATCCTGTGATCTTTACAAAATACACAGAGGAGTTCCAGCCATCAAGTGACCGTTCACTAGCTAGTGTGACAGACTGGCATGCAGAACCGTTTTGTGAGGCATGTAAGCATAGCTTAAAACTCCCACATATATATGGACAAGTTAACTGAGAGAAGACTTGAATTCTTGAGATCAAGAAAGATTTCTAATTGATTAATATTCTTAGGTAATTTTTAAAAAGGAAAACTTAAAGCCTAGAATAATCAGAGATGGGTAGCTCAAAGAAGAAATTGTGTACTTGGCTTTTAGTCTATAGAGAAAAGACTATTAATTCAATAGCTTTCAGTCTCCTTGTTCTTCTTTGTCCTTACATCCTTTTGTTAAAACATGAGCATATGTGTTAAAATATCACACACCCATTGTGTTTCTTAAATTTTCATTTTCAGCACAGCATCTTAGTACTCTTCTTTAGGACACTCGTCATAGACTAAAGTTTTATCATCTTCTCTTCCTGCTATTTGGCCCTCTGCCATTTTGACAACATTGTGTATGCAAAAGATGATCTCTTACAAAAACTGAGCAGCCACACTCCTAAGCATGTTTCTGTTAGAACTATAACTTCAGTGGTGTAGGTTATTCATCTACGTGCCTAATATTTGTGTAGCCCATTTATGGATATAATTAGGAAGAAAATGATGACAGCTTTTAAGAGAGAGAATAGAGTAGGGTTTTCTTGCTGCTTAACAGAGCCCTGAGATTTCTATAGAGAGTTTTATATTTGATAAAAAATATGATTCTCTGTTCCAAGAGGTACACAGTTTAGGTGGGCCAAAGTTCCTTCCATTTCTATTTAAGTTTTCCTCTAATTAAGAGGGTGTTTAGGACATTGAATATTGTACTCATTATGACTGTGTCTTTACAAGTCATTAACTCACATTCTATAGTATTGAATTATATACCAACTACTTTTTCAGATTAATAACATTTACTTTTCTATATTAATATTTCAGTGGAAATTGGGAAGTCTGTCACAGGTAATATTTTAAAACCAGAATTGCATAGATTCTTTATGAGAAAAAAAGTACTTAAACTAAAATCCCCAGATTTATTCAATGTTATGCTACTTCTACATGCAACTAATATGCTGTTATTCCCATAGAGAACGTATTTCTAGTTGATTAATTTTATAATATAAAGTAGAAATTTTCAAATTAAAATCAAGATTGATGTCATTTGCAACGTGATACATGACATATTCTATGTAATTTTACAAAAGCCAAGCAATTTCAAAAAACATAAATAGTGTACAAAAATAAGAAAACATTAAAACATTTAATGTCATTTTACTAGTATACTTAGTGAATTTCTTTTTAATTTTATGGTTTTTGTTTTCACCATTGCATTAATTTATTTTTAGAATCTATTTTATTTTCTATTTTTATATTTTTTTATTTATTTTATTTTTCCCTCATTACCATTTATCCCTCTTATACCTTCTTTCACCTCAACCAACCCACACCCCACAATCACCATACTGTTGTCCATGTCTATGAGTTTATTCTATTATTTTATTCATTTATTTGTGCATTTATAATGTAATCAAAGTACAATGTTTAATTTTTAGTTAAAACCTGTCTTCATATATTTTTATATATCACATAATATTGTAAAAATTTGGTGTTCTTTAGATTGACTTTATCTGTGAAAATAGTGTTTTGATTTACTTTGTCTTTGAAAGTAGTGTGCAAGTTAACAAATCTATGTTACGAATGTGTCATATTTGTAGTAGCTGAATGTCAAATAGAAGTTTATTTAAAATTTATATAAATTTTGGATTCTATATTAAGCTTGACTGTTATTAAATGGTGCTTAGATGAATGTTAAGGAGGTATACTAGTATTGAGCAATCCAAAAATATGAGGAACTGGCTTCATCAGACTTCCTTAAATTTCTAACATTGCTATTATTATTACTACTAGATTCCTAGTGCATGAAATTCTTGCACTTGGGGTGTGTCCCTCAGCCCAACCTGCACCTTCTCCAATCTGGGACCCCTCAGGGGATGTCTGACTGCCAGACATCCCTCTCACAATCCGGGACTGCTGGCTCCTAACTGCTTGCTTACCTGCCAGCCTGATCACCCCCTAACCGCTCCCCTGCCAGCCTGATTAACACTGCTCTCCTGCCAGCCTGGTTGCCCCCAACTGCCCTTGTCTGCTGGCCAATTTGGTCTTGATTGGTCAGTTTCTATGCCAGTCAGCATCTGTAGGCCTATCAATGGGGCCTGATCAGAAAGGCAGGGCTGATCAATAGCCCCGGCGAGGACTGGAGAGAAATGGAGTCATGGCTGCTGGCCAGGCTGGGAGAGAAAGAGAGAGGCAAGTGCTGATCAACACCTGCCACAGAGGCTACGGATCAGACCCTGCTTCCCTCTTCAGGCCTCCTTCTGGGCATGATTCACAGCCCCCTCAGCAGTCAGTGCTGGGTCAGTGCAGCCACAGCAGTAAGTGTTGGGTCACCACAGCAACCCAGCGCTGACTTCAGGACTGACTTCCAGTTGGTTGAGCCTCCGGTCATTGTGGATGTGATGGATCCAGGGTTTTTATATATTAGGATTATCATTAATATCATTATCTGAAAGTTTTTGGATATATATTAGGGAGGTATTGAGCCATCTCATAGTGATTCTATGATAGGTGAAAATATGAAATACATGCCTTTTGGAAACTGCACTAATAGTAATTTTAAATTAAGTTTCTCCACAATAGCATCCCCTTGTCCCACCTATAATATCTGAAGTATCCATTCTCTGAAACATTCTTAGAATCTTTGTTTCCTATATTTTCCATTTTTTTTCTCCTAGTAAATTACCAGATACTTATTCTGAGGTAGACTTTCTAAAGATTTAGAACTGTGAACATGAAGATTTCTTCTCTTGAAATATTCCTACTAATGGATATTGTCCAAGCAATTTGTGCAACACTACAAGCCGACCGTTGTAAATTCATTTCCTTTCTGTTTCAGTTTATTGTAGGACATACTCAAAATCAATACAAAGTGTGGAGAAATTGTGCTTTAGGGAAAGTAGCTCTGTTAAGCAATGTTTGGATATATGTTTCTTGACAGAAAAGTCCACAAAAAAGAGGACATATTATGTGTGGGGTTTTTTTAATGTTTAAAGGAGCTCTGTCAAATGAAAGTTTTTACCAGGCAAATACTAGGTCACACAAAAATGAATACTAGTGAATACACATTGAAATATTAGTTATGTATTACCTTGAATATGGAAATTCAATTTCTAATTATATGTGTCAATGTGAAAATACTCAGCTTCTAAAAGCTCATTTTTATTTTGAAACTTGAATAAAGTCACTAGTCTTCTATGTATTATCTCTGAGACGATAGCACTCACATGCAGCATATGTTGCTGCTTAATTAATTAGTTCAATTTTTCACATTATCTTCTATTTAAACATATAAGTAAATCACTTTTCTATACTTCCTTTCATTTCCTCATATATTTTCCCTATATAGATTTAAAATTTAATATTCAAAAGACAATACAAAAATAGCTTGCATAAAGTAAATATGTAATTTATGGTGAGATATAGCTTCATGATTCTGACGTCAATAAAAAGAATTGCTCATATGGAAAAATACAGATAAATAAGTAAATAATAACACCAGAATAAACTGTGTTCCACATACTATCAATTGTAAACCTACTTTTGCCCACTCTGTATATTATGGCTAGTGTCATTCAGCTATTACTTAAGTTGTATACATAGATTACTAGATAATAATGGGCAGTATCAACTCATAGAGCAGCTATAGATTGTTAAGCACTATTCACACTGAAAGTATTACTAAAGCAGGAATTATCTTTATAAATATTTTAAGTATTTGACTTTTTCTTACAGAATTGAATGAACTAACAATATCCTTGCAGTTAATATTATACATTTTAAGCTCCAATAGTTAACTTTTCATCATTAATTGGGATAAGCCATAGTTCTATAGTTAGATGCCCAACATATGTATAGTATAGTAGTGAGTCATCAGACAAGATTATTAGTGTTGGCATTTGCATTTAGAGGAAATTATCCCTTCTTTAATGGCTCTTGAAATATCAGAAACTTAATACTCTTTCCTAAATTGCTTATTAATAAAATTAATTTTAAGTATATTACTTCATGAACACCAATTAGCCTTATCTTTCTATGTCAAGAGATAATAATCTGGTTTGTCTATCACCAACAGCATTAAAGATTCAAAACTGTTGTCAAACATTATGTTTCCCTCATCTGGTTAGATGTTGCTGAATAATCAGCATTACATGATCACAGACCATTTCTCTGTGTTAGGATTAAATTGGAAAAACATTCATGATTGACAGTTTTAGAATTGCTAACCATGTTCTCATTTTTCTTCCTACAACCAGAATCACATCTCTGCATTATAGACAATGGGCATATCACTTACTTTGTAGAATTTGTCAAATGCCACTAATGCTTCAGGTATAAGATTTCTACAGCCAATTTTCTTCTAATCCCTGGGATGTACCCCATCTGGCCTTCCGTATTTTTATCCACACAATGTTGTAGTTTCAAATCCATCTCCTTTTTACATATCAGTGTATGTAATACATGCTACTATTCCTTTCCTTTTGTAATATTTGAGTACATTTAGTAAAGCTTTACATATGATTTTTTCTTAGAATTAAAATAATGATATATATCACATTATGTATTAAAGTCATAATGTTTTAAATGAGATACTTTAAATGTCATCTGAACAGGACCATTTTGCATTGAATTTATGGCTTATTTTCTCCTAATTTTCTTATCTGTTTTATATTTCTTAGCAAAGAGATAAACCTAAAGCCATATTACCACAATATGCTAGACTGTGATAAACACATAATATGAAAAATTCTGTTTGAGTTTAATTTGTAAAGTCTTCTCATATGATTACCATAACATGTTGTTTGAGTAAAAGAAAAAAGTAGGACATCTCCCAAAAACAACATATTATACTGTATGCTGCAAAGAAAAAAATCAATCTTGTCATTATTATTGCATTATTAGTTGAGTGTCAAGTCTTATCCCTGAATATGAAAGAATCTTGGATTGTACTAATGTGAAGATTCTGCCAAATAAAACAGTGTAAACAATCCAGTTTATATGTTATAATAGGAAACTTAAAAATCGTAATAATAAATAAAGGGTTAGAATTCTGAGTACTATAATAGTGATAATTTAGGCATATTTCTAAATCTTAGAATATAGAGTAATAAAGAAACCATTTCTAATATTTAGATATGATTTCTTGTTTAGTATAAAACAAAGAGTCACTACTCCAAAAGTTTTTACTCCAGTGATAGAAAATTTGCATGAATAAACTGGAACAGAGATACTTTATGATATGAAATGATGCAGTGCAAAGAACACTGAAGAACACAAATAGTTAAGTTACAAATAAAAGAAAATAAATAAATGGTACGCTAACATTAAGTTGGAATCATATTCACAAAACTGAAGTTGGAAGATAGCTAATTTAAGGAATTTTAAATAATTTTAAATATGCTCTTACTATTTTTACAAAACAATAACATGCATTAATATTAATTTTGCAACTTAAAGCTCATCCAGACAGGAAAAGAATTTCTCTTCCAATGTCTGACTGTGAAAAAAAAAAAAAACTATTTGAAATATATCTATCAGGGCCCAGAAAAAAAAATTGTATGCTCAATCTTTATTTAATAAAAGTGGGTGAAATTTAGAGGACCCCCAAAAAGGTAATTGCAGCCAGGACCTAGCCAGACACTAGAGGGAAGGAGTAGTAACCCAGGAAGATTAATTGTATTAAGAGGGTCCCCTGGAAGCTGTGACCTTTGTAGAGGTTTCAATTACCACAAGGACCCTTCATTGAGTAATAAGCCAGATAATTAACATCTTGAACTTCCCCTTCTCCATCCTGAAATTTCATGCAAGTTCATTGACCAAAATCAGTTGGAAGTCCTAGGCTAAGGAAATCTATTGATGCAGTCCATACAGATTAGCTTATCAAAATACTGAATAAGGTAGGGAATAGATATTGTGAAACACAGCAACGATTTTTAAACAATGATAAAGAAAGAACTATCATTCACTATACCATTTGTATGAAAGGCAAAATCAGCACATCTTTTATGCAAGAATAAGATGCAGCTTGAAATAAAATTTACAGCTGTGAATAGAGATCAATAATGTTGAGTTTATACTTAAATAATATAATAAAATCCTGTTGGAAAGAGGGTAGATGTTGTGGTTACCTTGTGGAGATGGGATGAATCCCCTTACCCACACCAAAAAGTTGGTCATTTCTGGGTGATGTTGCTCAGTGGTTGGAGTGTCAGCCCCAGAAACTAAGGGTTGTGGGTTCGATTCCCAGTCAAGGGCATGTATTTGGGTTGCAGGTTTCATCCCGGCCCCAGTAGGGGTGCATGCGGGAGGCAACCAATCTATGAGTTTCTCTCACATCAATGCTTCTCTCTCTCTGTCTGTCTCTTTCTCCCTTCCACTCTCTCTAAAAACATCAATGGAAAAAAATATCCTCTTGTGAGGATTAACAACAACAAAAATAATTTTTAAAAATGTCGGTTCCAATGCTGAGAATGATGACAGTACACACACACACACACACACACACACACACACACACACACACACACTCACCAAAGGTCACAGCTTCCAGGGGATCCTCTCATTACAATTACTCTTTCTGATTTGCCATTTCCTCCCCTTCACATATTGGCAGGTTCTGGCTGCACTTTACTTTTTAGGGTCCTCTAAATTTCACCCTCTTTTTGCAATTAGCCCTTTCATTAAACTTCCATCAAACTGAATATTAAATGGACAAGTTGTTTCTTTCTGGGCCTTGGCAGATATGTTGCAAATATGTTTTTCACAGTCATCCATTTATTACTACTACAATAAGGCTTTCTAGCAGAAGGCTCAAACAAGTCCAAAAATGACTTTCTCTGGAGAACTTGTGACTGATTTTGAGGTTCATAATAGTCAGGATGTAGGGCTGGGGTGAAAGTTCCCACTCATGTGACCCAGGTTTGCATTGCTTGAACATCCTATATCCTACTTCTCTCTCACACCTATGTTTCTCTCTCTCTCTCTCTCTCTCTCTCTCTCTTCCTCTCCCTTTCTCTCTCTAAAATCAATAAAAGAATATCCTTGAGTGAGGATTAAACACACACACACACACACACACAACAGAAAATTAAAAAATAATTAAAATATAGGAAAACAATCACCTCATCAATAATAAAAATATGTAAATATATTTTAGGACACACAGAATCTATTTCATTTCCCTGATTTATCTTTCACTGCACATGACCTAACTTACTATGTGACTTACTTACTCAACCTTTCCTTAATCTTGCTTTACAGCTTAAAGTAAGCTATTTAAGGGAATGTTCTGTGTCTGTTCATCAGCATTTGTATTACTAACATCTATACAGTGTCAGACATACAGTAGGAAGTGTAAATAACTGATACATGAAAAAGTAATTATGTTATTATCTCTCAAACTATTACATGATTATCTGAATATGTGTGTAACAGCATTAAAGGCATTCTTCCCTCCAAATTATTAAGTCATTATTGAATAAGGAATTTATTCTATGTGTTTCGGTGTTGATTGATTTCTACTAAAATATTTATTCCTGTATTACTTTTGTAATTTAAAAAGTCTACCTTTTTTCATTTGAAGAATTGATAAATTAAATGTTCAATATTTGTATACATATAAATCATGAGTTGTTTCATTGAAATTAACTTATAAATAAGCAATGAACTACTAACAAGCTTAAACATGTGAAGGAATGAATGAGTAATTCTGTAGGTAGGCTTGTATAGCTATTTGGATATATATATATATATATATATATATATATATATATATATATATATATTTGCTTTTTAAAGCCCGTTTAAAGGTTGTCATGTTGTCAAAGAGAAGCAAAGGCTTTCTGAGGAAACGATTAAAAAAGTCTCCACTTGCCGAAACCGGTTTGGCTCAGTGGATAGAGCGTCGGCCTGCGGACTCAAGGGTCCCAGGTTCGATTCCGGTCAAGGGCATGTACCTTGGTTGTGGGCACATCCCCAGTAGGGGGTGTGCAGGAGGCAGCTGATCGATGTTTCTCTCATCGATGTTTCTAACTCTCTATCCCTCTCTCTTCCTCTCTGTAAAAAATCAATAAAATATATTTTTAAAAAAAAGTCTCCACTTAAACATAAAAATGTGTCTCAGTCAAACACTAGCAACTGCCTTAGTAGAGTAAAAAATATTTCTGAATTAATATAAAAGATATGCGAAGGTAATAAAAAATCAGTTTGTCATAATGACTTTGTCCATGAATAAAATTATAGACATATATTTAAAATCAGACACATTTCAATAAGATAACGAAAATGATTTATCTGGTACATGAACCTGTAAGATTTCTGTTATTTTGGTGTTGTTTTAAGTTCTGTTTAATTCTCTTTAAAAACAGCTTATTCCTTTTAGGAATGCCTTCTTGTATTGTTGTTTTTTTAAAAAAAATAATTGATTGGAGTGATATTGGTTTGCAAAATCATGCAGCTTTCAAGTATAAACACAACAAAAGTCTGCATTCCCACCAACAGTGCATGAGGGTTCCCCTTTCTCCCCTTCCTCACCAGCACTTGTTTGTTAACTTATTGATGATAGCCATTTTGACAGACTTGAGGTGATTCCTCATTGTGGTTTTAATTTGAATTTTTCTAGTGATTAGTCATGTTGAACATTTTTCATTGGCTATCAGTAGGTCCTCTTTGAAGAAGTGTCTTCTATTTAGGTCCTTTGGCCATTTTTAAGTGGTTTGTTTGTGTTCCTGGTGTTGAGTTGTATGAGTTCTTTATATATTTTGGAAATTACTCCCTTAACAGATGTATCATTGACAAATATGTTCTCCCATGTAGCAGGTTGCCTTTCCATTTTGTTGATGGTTTCTTTTTATTAAATTATATTTTTATTGATTTCAGAGAGGAAGGGAGAGGGAGATAGAAACATCAACAATGAGAGAGAATCATTGATCAGCTGCCTCCTGCATGCCCCCCTAGTGGAGACTGAACCCACAACCCTGGTGTGTGCCCTGACCAGGAATAGAACTGAGACCTCCTGGTCCATAGGTCTATGCTCAACCACTGAGCCAGGCCAGCTGGGCTATTAATGGTTTCTTTTGCTGTGCAAAAGATTTTTAGTTTGATGTAGTCCAATTTACTTATTTTTTCTTTTGTTGATCTGATTCTTAATCTTTGTGCTAGTCAGTAATATGGATAAGTTCATCTTAAGAAATGTTATATATATGATTTTTATATGCTTATATATGTATTTTATACTCAGAAAGTTCACAAATAAAAAGGAAAAATAAATGAAGTTAATTAATTAACCTGGTATTATTATCCAAATATATATGAAAGCATTCAATAATATGTCTATGGAGACATGTTGTTCCTCAAGCACCATTATTTTAAAGAAAGAGTTTGAACTGGATGTAAAGAAAGAAAAGAAAAAAAGAATGTGAAGATTTTTCCATTAGGAGGATTTAATTATCAATTTCCTTAATTAAATATTTAAAATCTATATATATAAAAGCCTAAGCAACCATTTGATCATTCGACAGGTAGGTATGATGCACACTGACCACCAGGGGACAGACGCTCAATGCACAGGCATGGAAACATGGAACAGACTGATGAATCTCAGAGGGAAAGGAGGAGGGGAGAGAGTGGGAAGAAATTAACCAAAGATCTTATAACATATTAGAGGCCCGGTGCACGGATTTGTGCACCAGTGGGATCTCTTGGCCTGGCCTGCAGGGACCAGGCAGAATCATGCACTGGACTTCCAATATCCCCTGAGGGGTCCCAGATTGCAAGAGGGCTCAGACCTGGCTGAATCCGTGCACTGGGCCTCTAGTTATAAAATAAATATGGATCTTATATTTAATTTTAGGTTACATATTTTAAAAGCATAAATAACATAAGATACAATACTATTCAATAATTAGTCTTTATGTTAACATATACGGAGACAGGATAATATAGATTCTCTTTATGCATACTCAAACATTCATAAAAAATGTAGCATATGTAACTTGTAAAGACATGTAATATAATATCACCCTTTAAAAAAAAATAGTGTTTTACTCTCAGCTACAAATATATTTAATAAATTTTAGCATATGTTTCTGTATTTCTATGTTATGTTATCTAAAATTGGTAACTTCAAGTTTTATGTAAGATATAAAAACAATTGCCACATTTCATTGGACTTGATATAACTGAAAATGATATGTACAGCAGTTCACAGAAGTTTGAAACTCAGTGGTTTACTGTAACTATTTCATTTGACAAGTGACCAGGTATATTAGTATGTTTAACTTTGTGGTGCATTTGTTTTATTAAAACAGAGCTAGAGAGGAGAAAAATTTAAATAATTTAAGTTCCATTTATTACACTGTCTATTTGATCCTTCATTAATGAAAAACATAAATAAGATTCCTTAGTCAGTATTAACATTTATGACCTCTCTCCTACAGTGATCACCATAATAAAAAGCATGTGAGTCCAGAGTCAATTAAATTCGATTTTCATTCAACTTGGATTTAATAGCAAGATATGTAGTTCTGATTCACAATCCAAGAAACAGAGAAAAATTGGTCATGTTGACATTAGTGAAAAGAATACACATACATACACACACATATGCATGCATGCATACATGCACGCATATATGCACACATATACTTTATGCCAATTTAAGGAACATATAAGCTAGATTTCATAAGATGTAATGCTTGTTTTAATCACATATTTAAAACCCAATGTCCATGCATACAGCAATTACAGTGATCCTATTTTTCTAAGGACAAAAGATGAGATTAGATATTCCGAATTAAAACTTTGTATTTTAAATCAGTACTCTCTAGAAATATAGTGTGCAATTTCTATAATTACAATGTTTTACAACATCATAAACTATTTAAATTTTAAAAATTTGTTTCAAATTATGAGTTTATACTTATTTTGAGGTGAATAATAAAGATGGGACATCCATAAATTAAAATAATGGTAGAGCCCTCTCACATTTATGTTATGGGTTCAGAAATAAACATAAGATTAATATGAGTTATGGTGTCTTATGTGCTTCCAATCAATATGACCTCAAGTTTAGGATTTAATTTAGAAAATGAGACATTTAGTAATTTAATTTAAAAAATGAGACATTTAGTAATTTAATTTAATAAATGAGACACTTATTAATTATAAGGATGCATATTTTCTACTGATTTAGCTTCTGATAATTTCTATGTCTTACTAACATGGACACATAGTGATAATTCATATACTTTCTCTCCTATATTTATAGACTTGCAAAAATCTCAGAATTTGGAATAAAGAAAAAAAAAAGAATTAGAACTAAATATTTCAGTTTTTAAAGTAGTGACTATGCTTTTAAATGCCATTTAATAATTATAATGTGGTACACACTTTAGAGCAAAGCATTTTAAAGGCAGATGTTTAAAATTTTTAATTTAATACAGATTTAACAGTCTATTTGCATTACCATACTTGACTACATACAAGTATTGCAACAACAGCAGAGCTAGAATGAAGTTTTTTGTATTAATATGGTTCTCTCTGATTAAATTCTCATTTTTCCAGTCAATTACTCATGTTATAAGATATGAAAACATTATTATCAATGCTATTAAGAAGAATAATGAAAATTATGTGTATTTTTTTCCTAAGTGATGTGCTCTATCAAGTCCCCACTATCAAAATAAATTTATTACTCTGAGTAATAATGGGGGCTGTGTTAGGTTGAACTGAGTTTCCAAAAAAGTTATGTTGCAGTCTTAATTACAAGTACTTTTGAATGTGACCTTATTTGGAAATAGTCTTAGGGATGTAATCCTATATAATAAAAGCCTAATATGCAAATTGTTCCCTCCCGTCGTCTTTCGACCAGGAGACCAAGAGTTCGACCGCTTGCTATGATGTGCACTGACCTCCAGGGGGCGGAGTGGAACATGGCAGGCATCGGCAACTCAGCACTGGCAGCAGGCAGCAGTGGAGGCACTGCCAGTCCTGATAGGTTCTGATGAGAGTGGGACCATGGTGGGATGGTGGAGCAGGTGAGCGAGCGGTGACAGGTCAAGGCAGGTGATCTCACAGATGGCAACCAGTGGCAGGCAGGCCCTGATCGCCCGATCTTGGCTGGGCTCTTGGCTGGGAAGGGGAACTGGGGGTAGGTGGTGGCGACCAACCTCCCAAGGCACCCGGGTGGGGGACTGAAAACTCTCATTGGCTCCCTGGGGGCTAGGGTGACAGGGACAGAGGTGTGGTGAGAATGCGGGTGTCTGTCAAGCTTCCTCTCACTCCCCCTGCTACCCTCCCCTGGGATGCCAGGACTCGACTCGTGCACTGGGGAAGCTCCCATGCTCAGGTGCTGGGCTCCCGTGAGGAGCCCCCCAACCCCACACCCCTGCGGCCTCTTCCAGGTGAGTTGTGCTGCAGCCACCAGGATCATAGGGGCTGGTTGGGCTCCCCGTGTGTTCCTGTAGGAGTCAGTCTGCGAGGCGGGCTGGGAGAGAATATGCTGCCGGCCCAGATTCCCTATGGCTCTGCTGGGCAGCCCAGAGGTCCACGCTGCACTCTGGCCCGCAGCATCCAGCTGCACTTGCCGCATCTCTGCGTGGGGACTTGGACACCATAACTCAGGCAGAAGGGAGCGTGTGGGGGCCTGGGGACCCAGGTGCTACCCAGTGCCCAAAGGTCAGCTAGGACCTACTCTTCCACGCCAGAAGCTCGCGCTTTGATCGCTGGCCTGGCCTAGGGACCACACCCATGCACAAATTTCATGCACTGAGCCTCAAGATATAAGTTAAAATGATGTCATACTGGAGTAGGGTGAGCCTTTAATCTGATAAGACGTGTATTTACAAAAAAAATAAAGAAATAGATATAAGCAGAAAGGAGAACACCATATGAAAACACAGACACAGGGAGGGAAGAGGACCATGTGGATAGTAAGACAGGGGTTAGAATTATGCAGCTGCAAACAAATGAATATCAGATTGCCAGCAACCCATAGAAGCCAGGAGAAAGAGCAGAGCCCTGCCAATATCTTGATTTTTGGACTTCCAGCCTTCAAAACGGTGGAAAGATGTTATCTGTTGTTTTAAGGCAGTTTGTGGTACTTTATTAGATTAGCAGCCCTAGGAAAGGAATTCAAGACCCCAATATCATCCAAAGCAAAATCTGTATCTAAGGTCTCATATCCTGGTTTCCCTAATGTGAGCTACATGGACCAACCATCCATATACTGCAAAGGCAGGTGCAATAAAAAATGGAGAACAGAGCAATGCACCGGCCTTCTTGGACTCTCCTCCTCAAATTATTTTATTCCCCTTGTCCCTGACTTCTGAATGCCTATAAGTTTAGACAAATCAGAGGGAAGTATGGCTATATTTACCATTTTGATTATTTAAAAATGGTTGGGCCAATCTGCACTTTAGGGCTTTTCTTTGGAAAGTTGGTGGATTTGAGTATGGCTTCTACAGGCAATTTGTTTTCTTTTTTTGTGTGGAGTTACTTCCTATGATCATGTGCATACATAAACATGAAGGAGAGTTCTATAGTTAAACTGTTATATGTGTTTGTAGCCAGTGTTAGGTAGCTCAATGACTTAATCATGCAGTAAAAAAATATCGCTGGCCTATACATCCAACTAAAAGTATATTTTTATCAAATTCAGCATAATATGCTTTATGGCTGGTAAACATACCTGAGTTCTAGTACAGTGCTTAGAACAGTCAGTGTTGTATGTTAGCAGTAGTTTACCATCATTACAGCGGATAGCTTAGCACTAATTTACATTTTATCATGCTTTATTTTTAAGATAAAAATCTTATAGATAAGGATCCCTCTTTTGCCAGAAGTTCAGATAAAATAGTAAGTCATTCTCTGTATATAATACATGAACAGCCACGTAGCCATAAAGGTGGCTAAGTAGTATTAGATAAGAATTATATTTTAGCCCGGCCTGCTTGGCTTAGTGGTTGAGTGTTGACCTATGAACCAGGAGGTCATGGTTTGATTCCAGATCAGGGCATACTAGTATGCCTGTGTTTCAGGCTCAATTCCAAGGATGGGGTATGCAGGAGGTAGCCGATCAATGATTCTTTCTCATCATTGATGTTTCTATCTCTTTCTCCTTCTCCCTCTCCCTCTCTGGAATCAACATAAATATATTTTTTAAAAAACAAAGAATGATTTTTAATTGAAAGTGACATTTCTTTATTATAACCCAACTCTTGAGAGCTTGTCCCACCTTAAACTTGGTTCAGAGAAATCCCATTTTAAAATAATAAGATGAGGTTGAAGGATCATGACTTTTTTGCTCAGTAAGAGAGCAAAACAATCTGTTTTTGTTGTTGTCCACCTATGGACTACACATTTATACATAATGTTAGAGGAAGTTCTCTAATCCTAGAAATCAATATAACTTTAGGTATCAGTGGAGTTTCCAATCCCAGTAGGGTCTTCTCACTGAAGGTTCAATTAAGATGTGAAATTGGTCCTGAATTTTGTTAATTCTGTGGTTCTTGAGAGGGTAAAATTTTTCACGTCAAGGTGTGTTTTATTGCTACCTTCACTGTTTTTTAGGTTTTAGGCATAGGAAGCTGTCAGTTTGGGTTGTCTAATCACTTGATAGTGGACAGAGTACAATTCTCAGACATAGGTTGGCCTATATTTGAAAAATCCAATTAGCATTGAGGATTTTCATTGCAGTTGGTAACTGCAAATCACAAGTTTCTTCTTAATAGGCTGTGAAATATCTCGGTGTGCTTCAGGATACATAAGTTTCTATAAAGTTCTAGAGAGCTATAATCATTGATATTGTCCTCATTCTATTCCCACTGGATAATAATCAAAGTAATATAGCACACAAGGAATTTTTTAAGCAAAATCATCATTGAAATAAATTATTTGCATGTTATAAAAGTTCCTATTAATTCAACCCACAGACTACTATCTCTGGAATACTCGGGAGCAAAAGCACACTACATGCTTAGCAAAGGGAAGGCATGCCCGAGAGGTATACTATAGGTGGCATTAGCGATATCCAAGGGTGTATACAAATCCAATACTAGGAGGTATTTATTCCAATGCTGCCATGATGTTAGTCATTTTTGAAACATTATTGGCTATTTTCATGTTTAAATCTCAATGATCTACATTACCCTAAGACTCTAAGTCCATGGAAACATTGCATCATTAAATTTAAAAATAATATTGTGCAGCAACCTGGCCAGCATAAAATATTTATGAAATGCCAAAGCAATTTGTCCTCTCTTGTTCTACAATCTAATTTCAATTTTCCTATCTTGGAAGTATATCCTACATTATAATAGAGAAACATGCAAATTGACCGCACCTCCGCTATGCCCATGATTGGGCCTGCCAGAGGCTGGGGGCGGGACTCCGGGTGGCCTAACTGGCCATTGAGAAAACCAAGATGGCGGCGCCAAATCCTCTTAGTTCCGGGGGTCCTGGTGAGTGATGGCAACCCTAGAGGGGCGTGGTATGCACAGCCAGCAGCCTCCCGGGGGTCCCAGGTTCAATGGCGACCCGGGGGGGCGTGGCCGGGCACGGCCAGCAGCCTCCGCGGGGTCCCGGGACCCATCTGGACCCGGGGGGGCGTGGCCGGGCCCAGCCAGCCGCTCCAGGGGTGATGTCCCTGGGCAATCGCCACCCTCGCCTAAATGGCTGGTGCTGAGAGGGATCAATGGGGCCAGTGGAAGGAGCAGGTGGTAGTTGACCACCGAGGCCATCTGCAGCAGCCGGATGCAGAGCTGGGGTCCACGTTCTCCAGGTTGGCCTCCGTGGGGCCCGAGTCGCACCCATAGTAGCCGAGTGGGCATGCTGGCATAGTAGCCCCAGCATGAGGCCAGCTTCCCAAGCCAGGCTGCGGAGGGAGGGAGGGCCTCTGGGCTTGGAGCACTCCCCCACCCCAGTGGACAGGGCACAGAGAGCAAGCAGCAGAGAGCTACTAGAGGTGGTGGGTGTGGTAGCCTGGCTTCCAAGAGGCTGGCTTCAGCTGCTGTGGCCTGCGCTGAGGTGGCTGGTGGTGGGGGCAACTGCATGGGCGCATCCGAGGCTGGGGCACTGGGAGACGTGGGACTGCAGCCCAGAAAGCGAGGCTCCGGAGGACCTGGTCACCGACCCCGGGCATTAAAGCCGCCTCCTACAAGATGTATCCTAGCCTAGGTGTGTGGGAAGCAGATTCAGGAACCTCTCCCTTTGCGGCGCCAGAGCCCAGGCCTGCCAGCACCCCAGAGGAGACCCCCACCAGGATCGGGGGCGTGACCAGTCTCCAAACCAGGGTGGCCATTAGCCTAGGCCTGCCAGCACCCCAGAGAAGACCCCCACCAGGATCGGGGGTGTGACCGGCCTCCAAACCGCCAGTGACCCTAACCCAGGCCTGCCAGCCCCCCAGAGGAGATCCCCACCAGGATCGGGGGCGTGACCAGCCTCTAAACCTCCCGCAGCCCTAGCCCAGGCCTGCCAGCACCCCAGAGGAGACCCCTGCCAGGATTGGGGTCATGGCCAGCCTTCAAACTGTGGCGGCCCCTAGCCCAAGGAGGCCTCCTGGCCGAGGACGCCTGAGTCTGTTCTTGACCTAGGGCCGGACTCTCCCCACAAGGGACTCAGAAGCCGCCAGAGTCTAACTGCCAGTCTCTGGGAGTGCATCCACTGTCCACCAAAAAGTAGAGCCATCAAACCATTCAGTCTCAGTGCAGGCACAGGTCCGTGGCCGACGGGGTGGAGGCCAGACCAAAACAAAACAGCAGAAACACCCTGCCCACCTGGGCGGGTACTGCTGTAGTCCACGTGGCCTGGGCAGTGTAGAAAGCGCTACCTTCTCCCAGGTCCTGTGCTGGCACTGCCGCCTCGCTCACCCTCAAGCCCCCCTGAGTCCTGACAGCAAAGTGTGTGGGGCATTCTGCAGGAGTTGTGCCGTTCTGGGTGCTTTTGCCCAAAGACACACTTTGGGATGAATTCAGAGCCACATCTCATTTCCCATGACACTGGAAGAACCATGTAAAAGGATTTTGACAAAAGCTTTCCACATCTCTGTTTATCCTTTTGAATCCGTAAAACGACCTTAAAAAAAGCATCCGGGCCACCTAAGAAAGAATGCACTTTCTGGCCAGAGCACGCAGGATTCTTTTGCCCAACAGGTTAAAGGGAGCAGAGCTGGCATAGTGGGAATGGCCCTGGTGCCCTATGAGGAGACCGGGGAAATGGGGTTGCCGAAATTCTATAAGCCTCTTGCCACCTTCTCCTTTGCAAACCACACCATCCAGATCCACTAGGACTGGAGGCAACTGGGAATCACAGCCGTGATTTGGGACATGGTGAGCAAATCTTGAGGGGCCTCTGTAAACATCTGCAATTGATTATAAGACTGGTCTTTATTTAAAAAGAAATAAAAGAACAGCTTTGTTGAGAAATATCCATATACTGTACATGTCACCTAAAGTGTACAATGAACTGGTTTTTTAAAGTAAATTCAGAGTGGTACAACCATCACCATGCTCAATTTTTAAATATCTTCATGACCCATCCCCTCCAAAAAAAACTTCTACCCATTGGAATCACTTTCCTGATCATCTTCCCCAAAATAGATTGCACTTTAAAGGTGGGTAAAGGAAAGTTGAGGGAAGTTAAAACACTGCACAAAGGATATTGCAAGATGACAAAGCCCAAAGTGAAGCTCATGTGTTTTCTTTAAAAAATATATATTTTTAAAATTTCAGAAAGGGAGAGGGAGAGAGAGATAGAAACATCAATGATAAGAATCACTGATCAGCCGAAACCGGTTTGGCTCAGTGGATAGAGCGTCGGTCTGTGGACTGGAAGGTCCCAGGTTCGATTCCGGTTAAGGGCATGTACATTGGTTGCTGGCACATATCCTGGTGGGGGGTGTGCAGGAAGCAGCTGGTCGATGTTTCTCTCTCATCGATGTTTCTAGCTCTCTATCCCTCTCCCTTCCTCTCTGTGAAAAATCAATAAAATATATTAAAAAAAAAAAAAGAATCACTGATCAGCTGCCGCCCACAGGCCCCCTACTGGGGATTGAGCCCAAAACCCAGGCATGTGTGCCCCTGATCAGAATCAAACCTGGACTCTTCAGTCCACAGGCCGATGCTCTCTCCATTAAGCCAAACTGACCAGGGCCATGTGTTTTCAAGTTCTGCGTGGTTTTAATGGTCCCCAAATCTATACTAATAAAAGGATAATATGCTAATTAGAGTGGTTGTCTTCCGGACATCTTTCCAGACAAAGCCGCAGTGGCTACAAAGGCCAAGGCTCAGGCAGCCATAACCAGCTGCAGTGGCAGCAGCATTGGGGTTATGGGGGTGGTGCCTCCAGAGGGAGGCCAGACTGGGGGCCAAGGCACAGGCAGTTTGGGGTGATCAGGCTGATAGGGGAGGACAAGGTAGGGGCAATCAGGCTGGCAGGAGATCAAGGTAGGGGCGAGCAGGCAGGCAGGCAGTGGGGTTAGGGACAATCACGCAGGCAGGCAGGTCAGTGGTTAGGAGCCAGCGGTTCCGGATTGTGAGAGGGATGTCCGACTGCTGGAAGTTGGACATCCCCTGAGGGGTCCCAGATTGAAGAGGGTGCAGATTGGGCTGAGGGGCACACCCCCCCACCCCCACCCCCAGTGCACGAATTTCGTGCACCGGGCCTCTAGTAGGAATATAAGCTTTTTGGGCCATATGTTTGACTGAACTTTATAGAGACCAAAAAGAGAGGTGCCAAAGAATTCATTTCAAACAATATGTAGATGTGATGAATACCCAGAATATCTCCATAAACAATGAAAACTGACAAAATAACAGTAAGTGCATTCCAGACAGAAAATACAAAATCCCAGTCATGTCAGTGCAGGTATTTGTAGGATCAAGGGATGTATGCCCAAATCTTATCTTTGCCTTGATTTGTCTTGTTTCCATAATTCTCTCTGCATACATTTCAGGTAACAGCCACAGATTGGTCCATTAGCTGGTCTAAGTCTTCGTTCCATCAAATCTTTAATATATATACATCGGCATCAGCTCATATGCTTAGTTGATGAGCTGAGATGTTCTCTACCTAAGCTCTCTGTACTTGCCTCTTTAGTTAGGTCAGTCTCTCCAGCTTTCAGTCATAAAACTTATGTATTCTTACTATTTGTTTGTTTGTTCATCCTCCTAAAAGCCTGAGCTTCTTTACTCAGGCTCATAGCAGCCTTAGTACCTGAGTTTTTCATTTCAATGTAAATCCACTTATCTTTCATATTCTTTGCCCTTTACAGGTTTTGTGGCTAACAGGCTCCTCTACTGCTTCCCTAGTCTATACACCTGTTACAGGCACATCTGAGGCCTCACTGGGTCCTGCCCAGTTAACTTCATAAACCTCTGGAGGTCTCAGCTCCTGGACTCCTCAACCATACCTATTCATGTTAGGGGTAACCCTGTCTTCATCTGGAGGGAATGTTTCCCATCAGTCGTGTGACACAGTTTAACTCTGACTCTCAATATACAGGGCATTGGATCGTAAATGTTCTCACCACAAAAATTAAATGAATTATGTGAAGTGATAGAGGGCTTAGCTAAAGCTGGTAGTCATATTGCAATATATAAATGTATCAAATCAACATGGTGCATACCTTAAACTTACACAATGTTATATACCAATTCTATTAGCATAAAAATACAAAGCATTGTGTACTGTAATCTGGAGATATAGAGAGCTAGAAAGAGTGATTCTCCCACTTTTACCCCCCCCCCCCAAAAAAAAAATCTGAAAAACTACAATAAATTGTCTTGGATGCAATAAACTGAGGTCACAGGGTAACTAAGCATCCATAATCTAAAATGCATTTTTGCAGGAAGTGACGAGGTGATAAGTTTGCTTACCTAGGGCAAAGAGTTTTTGTGTTTTGAAATTTATATTTTATATGTAAACATTATTTCTAAATTTTCTAATTTCTAGTTTATTGTTTTCTTTTCTATGAACTATTTAGAGATGTTTCTTGTTTACTGAATATAATTTATCTAATTTTAACATGTACCTTAATTACATTGTGATCAGAAAATTGGTTGTGTATAATAGTAATCCTTTATAATTTGATTGGAATTACTATATAAGAAATCATGTGCTTAATTTCCATAAGTGATCCAGGCATGCTTAAAAAATTCTGTGCAGTCTGTACTCCTATAGAATATTGTTCTCTATGTTTCCGTTGGTTCAAGCTTACTAACTGAATATGTCAAAATTTATGTTTTTACTTAATATCATTTGTACTATTTTACTAGTTCCTATGCTCACAAAATCTATGTTCACAAATTTCAAATGTATGCCAACTTAAGTTATGATTGTTCTCAATATTTCCCCAAATCTAGAGGGATAGTTATTTTAATTCTATTGTAAATATACCACTTATGTTTGTTAATTATAAACTTTAATTTTAGAAGAAAATATATTCAATTTATAAGCTTTGCAAATAGAAACCCTTGTCTGTAAAATGAAAAGGGCAAGAAAAAGAATGTTTAAATTCATATGAGATATTTGGCTTTCATAATCTTGACTCATTATTATACAGCATGTGAATAGGGCATGCCTAATATATGTTAACTTTTCTTTCAAAAACATGTTTTACTGATATGTACATACTTAAGGATTCCTGTCTAAAAATGACTTAAATAATTCTTTTTATCATCACAATTAATTTCCATTATTGATTTCTGGTCTGAACTGGAAAGAATTTAAGCCTCACTAATAAACATCATGGTCAATGCACAGTGTAAATTAGAAACTCATATTTTTAATTTCATTTTTATGAGAGAAAAAAAACCTGATGGCAACATAACAGTGATTATTTTAAACAACAAATTTCAAAGGTTTTTTCATTATTTATTGGTTTATACCAGTGATCGGTAAACTGCGGCTTACAAGCCACATGTGGCTCATGAGCAGCGGTTTGCAGCTCTGTTGACTAATGAGTTTGCTGACCACTGACCTAGACTCTCGATTCCAATAATTACAGGCTGTTGTTGTTCCTTGTGATTAAGCCCCTATCCCAGTGGTCAGCAAACTCATTAGTCAACAGAGCAGCAAACTGTGGCTCACGAGCCTCATGTGGCTTTCGAGCTGCAGTTTGCCGACCACTGGTTTATACCATAAGTTTAATTATAAGCCTGTCTGTTTACATTGAATACCGGTTATATACACAGTGAAACAAAAGTATGTTTACAGTTATGAGTATGCAAAATACAAACACTATTTTTGTATATTTATTTATTATTAATTAACTAGTGGCCTGGTACATGAAATTCGTGCACAGGGGCAGGGGTGTTCCCTCAGCCCAGCCTGCATCCTCTCCAATCGGGGACCCCTTGGGGGATGTCTGACTCTCAGCAGTCGGACATCTCTCTCACAATCTGGGACTGCTGGCTCCTAACCACTCACCTGCCTGCCTGCCTGATTGTCCCTAACTCCTCTGCCTGCCTGCCTGATTGCCCCTAACTGATCTCTCCTGCTGGCCTGATCACCCCTTACTGACTCTGCCTGCCTGATTGCCCCTAACCGCCCTCCCATGACAGCCTGGTTACTGACTGTCCTCCCCTGCCAGCCTGATCTCACCCCCAACTGCCCTTCCTTGCCTTCCTGATAGCCTCTAACTGCCTCTGCCTCGGCCCCCACCACCATGGCATTGTCCGGAAGGAAGTCAGACATCTGGAAGATGGCTGGTCAACCTGGTCTAATTAGCATATTAACCTTTTATTAGTATAGATAGATTATGTAGGATAGGATTGCTTGAATGGGGGGAAAAGCCTTTTTCAGAAGGAGGAGATGCTATTGGCAGACAAAAACACATAATCCTTATATCTGGACTGATAGCCAGCCATATGCACTATACTGCCAAACTGGTCATTAAAAATTGAGCCACTTTCTTACACCTTATACCAAACAGCTGTTGCCATTAAAACCCCTCCTCAGCCCCCACCGTAGGTTCTGCCTTCACAGTTCACCCAGATTAGGTTCTGATCGGTCAGTTTCTATGCCAGTCAGAGTCAAAAGCTCCGCTTCTTAGGCAGCCATTGGTTCCTCACAGTTCACCCAGATTTGGTTCTGATTGGTCAGTTTCTATGCCAGTCAGTGTCTCTGGGCCTATCTCTGGGCCTGATGAGAGGCGGGGCTGATCAGAAGCCCCCTTGGCTGCTGGAGAGGACTGGAGAGAAAGAGAGGCAAGGGCTGATCAACAGCTGTCACGGAGGCCGCAGATAAGACCCTGCTTCTCTCTCTGGGCCTCTCTCCGGGCCTGATCCACAGCCCCCTTGGCAGTCAGTGCTGGGTTGCCACAGTGACCCAGCACTGACTGCAGGACTGACTTCTGGTGTTCGGTCGTCCATTTGGTCATTTTGGACGTTATGGATCTTAGCTCTTTATATATGTAGATCATTGTATTATTTTTCATATGAATAACTGAAAACTTACTTTTGCCCTGCCATAATTGATATGAGGCACATCCATATTTGAACACAAAGTCATATTTTACCAAGATTTCATATTTTTAGAGATAAGTCATGGGATTTTAATAAGCTAATGCAGAGATTAGTATATCAGAGGTTACTTTCTGGTTAGTTCTTCTTTGGCTATTTTTTGGTATCAGCTTAATGCCTGTTTCTTTTCTTTCTTTTTTTTTTTTTTTCTGCAAAAAGCTTTATTGTTTCCATTTGGTTCAATGCATTGGAGAGGGCTTCAGGGTGGTTAAATGAATGGCTAGTAGTTTTGGGGAGAGGCTCAGGCAAAAGATAGACACCAGGGAAATGCAGAGGGGCTCCTCAAAGGCCTCTGAGTTCCAAAGGCACTTAGTCATGTCTAGGGTGAGCCTTTTGAAGAGACACTGGTCCAGCCCAGCCTGAGGGCCGGCCATCCTGTGGAGGTGAGTCAGGTGCCTCCCATCTTCTTGATGAATTTCACCTCCTCACCCAAGAAGTGGTTCTCCCGGAAGTCACAGAGATTAGTGTCTGTGTGGGTAGAACCCAGGACATGCAGCTTCAAAGGGCCTGGGTCAGGTTCCTCTCCAAGGCCAAGGCAGCTTCCAGGGTGTCCTGAGTTTTGCTCATTCATCTTGGGGAGGCTTCAGCACATCCTGGAAGAGAAAGAGGCCACCGCACTGGTTTTGCATCTTCAAGAAATGCTCCCTCAAGCATCTTCTCCAATTTGCGAAGGAAGTGGCCCACACCCTCAAGAGTCACATTGTCTCAGTGGAAATAGAAGCCGAGAAAGAGGTAGGTGTGGGTGGCCTGCAGATGCAGATTGGCCAGGCAGTTGACCGTAGCCTCCACCTTGGTGGAATAATTCTGACAAATCTTGGAGCTCATGGCCGTTTGGCAATAAGGAGTTAAGGTAGAAAAAAACAATAACAGTGTGTTGGCTGGTCTCAGAGATGGTTCTGAAGATGGTGACTGGATAAGATGCTGGAGAGTGGTGAGACCCTGGTTCTGTTCCATCCAAACACTGTTGAAGCAAGAGACAGATCTTGGACCATCAAGGGCCCTATCAGATTAATGCCTATTTCAAGGTAAATATGATGAAACAGGTAATATGTAACTAAACTTTGCTTTGTCATAATATCAAAATAAATAATAATAAGTAAATTTTGCCCATATATTTTACCTTATATTGAAAAAAATGAGTTGCCAACATGAAAAAATTAAGAAACTAAATAGTGAAAAATCTTTTGAATAAGAACGAACATTGTAATTAGGCAAGAATAATTCCAATCTTATATACTAGTACTAGTAATAAAACCCTAATATGCAAATCAACCGAACGGTGGAATGACCAGTTGCTATGATGCACACTGACCACTAGGGGGCAGATGCTCAGTGCAGAAGCTGCTCCCTGGTGGTCAGTGCTCTCCCACAGCGGGAGAGCCACTCAGCCAGAAACCAGGCTCAAGGCTGGCGAGCTTAGCGGTGGTGGCTGGAGCCTCTCCTGCCTTTGCTGCAGGCTGGCGGTAAGAAGTGAGAGGTCCTGGACTGCGAGAGGTCCCTGGGGGTATTGGGCCTAAGCTGGCAGGCAGACATCCCCCAAGGGGTCCAGGACTGCAAGAGAGTGCAGGCCGGGCTGAGGGACCCCCCTCCCCCAGTGCAAGAATGTTGTGCACCAGGCCTCTAGTATTTTAATACCAATATGTGTTCTAAGTGTTTTCTCTATATAAGTTCCTTCATTCTTCACAATTCTACTACCCATATTAAAAAAGGAAGCACAGAGAGATTGTATAATTTCCTTAAAGTCACAGAAATGGTAAGTGAAAAAAAAAAATGAAATTCTGTGCAACACTATGGGTTGAATTGTGTCCCTCCAAAAATTTGCAAGTGCTAACTCCAGTCCCTGAGAATGTGACCTTGTTTGTTATTGGGTTTTTGTACATATCACCAGGCTAAAATTAAATAATTATGGAGGGCCCAAATCTGATGTGACTAGTGTATTTACAAAATGGGGAAATTTGGACCCACACACAAAAAGGGAAGACAATGTGAAGGCACACAAGGACCATCTAAAGGTGAAAGACTGGAATGATGTCTCTATAAACCAAGGAATGCCTGGGGCCATCAGAAACCAGATGTGAAACATGGAACAGCTCCTTTCCGAGCTTTAAGAAGGAGGGTGGCGTTGCTGACACTTTAAAGACAATCAATGTCTGTTATTATAAGCCACGCGTTTGTGGTATTTTATGGCAGCCACGGGAAACTAATGGAGACAATTCACTGTAAAAATAAGTGCCTCATCGCAAGGAGTTGAGCTTTGCCTATAATTTCACACTTCAAATTTAAATTTAAAAATCACATGGTTATGTTTATGACTCATGATACATATAGCCTTGCTAGAGGCTAATAAAAAATTACATTAGACATTTTGGATAAGGTCAATACACGTTAAAAGATAAATAAACAAACAAACAAAAAAAATCAGGACAATTAGAAAACCAAGAGCAATTTACTACATTAAAAACCTTTTGGCCTTATTGGCTCTAAAATGAATCCCATTTAATATTCTACCTTGTAAGATATTTAAAATAGAAGGTTTACTCTGATAATACAAATTTACAAAGGAAAGTGTGTGCTGTTCCCTAAGTACACAAAGAAGACTTCTCCTAGAGTCAATTGAAAAACTAACACATAAATCACTGAACCAACTATTTTGAAGCTTTACTACCTGCTGCTGCATTGTAATCTCTTATAGTTAGCTATAGTTGTTATTCTGTCAAATTAAAAATAAATGTTATGTAGTTTATCAGTAATTAGTTATTGCTTTGAAGTATAATTTATTACTTAACTTTCCAAATGTCTTTTTTCTAACACATGTGTGTCAGCAGTAGAACTTTGTATTATAGGCTTTCAAGACAGATGGCTTAGGACTGTCATTACATTAGAGTTAACCACTGAATACCCCATTGGTTTGTTTGATGTATTATGAATGTCAGCTAGAATCTTCCTTATACTGACTATACAATTTATGGCATCTGTGCTTTATCAAAGATAGTCATTTTATTTTCAAAAGTTTTGTTTCCATTGAGAAGCTTGCTGAGGCTACAATTCATACATACTACTGGAATGTCAATCATCCATGGACAATATGAACATCCTGTAAATTTGTGTCACTAATTTTAGCAGTTTTACACAGTGGAATGACACATTAAATATCCATAAAATAATGTATAGAGATTAATATATTAAAGTTGTGCTTTACTGAATGGTATTTAATTTTATCAAGTAGAACCATCTTAATAAGGTCTTAGGGTCTAAGACTTTTGCTGCTTTGTTAATTTTTGAAATTATCTTCAAAATGCAGTACAACAATAAAACACATAAAAAAAACACATGAGGCTCAATTGTTTTATAATGAAATTAATAAGCAAAGCTTTAGTAAGATCTTTGTATATATATATATTTTTTAAGTTTAGGCACCAGTTTCTAAAGATCAAAGAAAGATTTTGGACCAGGATGAGTTGACTAAAACTAAGAAAGACTGCATTAATTTAAAGCAGAGAAAAAGCTTGGCTGAACTTAAAAGTCTTAGTGACTGGCTAGAATAAAGAGAGAGAGAGTAAGGATATGCACAGAGAGCTTTAAAGGTAACAGAAATTTATAGAAGATTGAAGATAACAAAAATGGATTGGATAGATGCAATTAATCGAAAGCTAGGACCATGAATGTTTGGATCCAATGGTGTCAAATTACATGAGTTTGAAAACAGTTCCAAATAAGAATATTAATTGTTGAGAGTGGTTAGATTAATATCCTACTAAGTACCTCACACTCTATAATAAAAATGTCAGAAGTAAACTAATCTATTTCCTATAAATTCTCCCTATAAACTTAAGAAGATTGAAAATGTGACTCTGAAGACTCAGATCTAGCAATCTGAATCTTTTGAGGGCAGGCCCTGAATGTAAAGGTGCCAAAATGCCCCGGGACATGCTCCCTCTTAGAATTTGTTGAGAACACGGGGATGCAAATGACTTTTACTATTTCCATATTTTGTTTTCTTTACTAGTTAGCAATAGGATTATTATATAATAAATTCTACCACTTCCCTGTTCTATTTCTTAAATTTGTGTTTAGGTGTTTGTTAAAAATAGCAAAATTAAAATCGTGAAATCAATAAATAGAATTTAGTAGGATTGTATTGTGCACATAAGAATACTTCACAAACTGGGAACTTTAAAAAATATATAAACCAATATGAAGTTCAGGAGCATAAAGTTACAAGATGGCTTTTATAAAGTGAAAATGAGGAAGCTGTTCACCCTTGAACTGACTGGTTATTACAATGTGGGTTTCCAGACACAGGGAATTGGTTAAAAGTGATTAATTATCTCATACCAATTTAAGGATGATGACTTAAGTTTTTTCATATAATTTTCAGAGGTATTTACAAGAAATAAACTAAGTTAAATTTTTCTTATGCTCAGAAAATAAACTAGATTTTGCTTTGTGTACTTGGCTTAAACGTCTTTGTATACTTGAGTCTGGTCTCCATTTTGTATGTAATTTAACATGTTGTAAATCTTCCTAAACTAGGTTCAGGTAGGAAGTTAGACATGAGCTGGAGTGAGGCCTGCCCTGGGGTCCTGAACAGGGGTCAGACCAGCATTGTCTTCAGACCACCTCTCTATGGGTGGCCCAGCAGACAGCCAGCAGGCAGGTTCTTGGGGTTCTTGGCACAAGCTCAGAGGTAAACTACATAACCTCAATGCCAAGACCTTACTAGGGCCCTGGGATAATTATAATAAAATTTGCATTTCTGTTTTACCCCCCCCGCCCCCGGGGTTTTCTGTATACATATGGGTAAGGGCATGCCAGAAGAAAGGTAGTTTCTGTCACTCATCCCTGAAGACAATGAAAGTCTCCACCCAGAAAATCCCTCTTTTAAACCCAGGAGGTGGGGGCAGGCTCTCTCTCTGTGCACTCTACCTCTAAGGAGCTCTTCCATGCCATTCCCTTTTCCCTTTCTTTCTCCCACAGGTATGCATCCCCCCACCTGTAAGGGACCCCATGAGACTTGCAGAGGAGCAATGGGCAGCTGCAGCTTTTCCAGCACTACCCCCTGAACTGTCCCCAAGGCCCTTTTCTCTGACTTCCCACTGAACCAAAGCAGCCTGGCCATTGTCTCTCTCTACTGGCCTGCACCTCGTTTGGAATGTATCTTCAATAAAACCCATTTTATTTTACTTTTATTTTCCTGACCTTAAATTCTCTTCTGCATCAATAAAAAGAACCAAAGTCCCAGCCAATAACCCCAATCAGTAACACTAGATTCTGTTATGATATTAAAAAAAAAAAAAGTCATGGAAATTTCTAGAAACTGAATAGGAAGAAATCTAAATCTTACCAAGGCTTTTATTAAAATACTAGAGGCCCGATGCATGAAATTTGTGCAAGGGGCTCGGCCCTTGCAGCCATGGCAGCTTGCCTCTAACCTCGAAGTCCTGGCTTTGTCTGGAAGGTTGTCTGGAAGGAGGTCCGGAAGGTCGTTTGGCTGTCTGGTGTAATTAGCATATTATGCTTTTATTAGTATAGACTAGAGGCCTGGTGCATGAATTCATGCATGGGTGGGTTCCGGCCAGCCCACCCCAATGAGGGTCCATCGAGCTCAGTTGGTGGGAGGGAGGGGCCGTGGGCAGTTGGCCAGCTGGCCCCACCCACAATCAGGGTATTGGGGGCCTATCAGGGGTGGGGCCAGCTGGAGGGGCCAATCAGGGCCCGGATCAGGCTGGTTGGCTGCCGCAGTGTGCATCATAGACACCAGTCATTCTGGTGGTTCTGGTTGTTCTGCCATTATGGTCTCTGGGCTTTTATATTTATAGACTAGAGGCCCGGTGCACGAAAATTCGTGCACGGAGGGGGGTTGTCCCTCAGCCCAGCCTGTACCCTCTCCAATATGGGACCCCTCAAGGGATGTCCGACTGCCCGTTTAGGCCCGATCCTGGTGGGTATGTTTCAAGGAATTGAAAGCCTAAATTTTAGCAAACAGGTAAATATTAGCAATTATATGCTTAAACACTATTTAAGGGAAATGAATCATACAATATTTAATGGCAAGGTATAAAGAATAATAAACTACATATGCATTAATGTGCCTATTTTATTGAAATAATTATCACAGTATGTATCTATTTAATCATGTATACACATACATGTATTATATATAGCAAAAATTCTTTATCTAATACTATGATAAAATTTTTGTTATTGCTGTGAAAACTTTTCATCTGGATTAAATTTACAAAAACTCCTACAGTTAATTATTTAGATAAATGGACTATTTTTTAATTTTCTACACGCTTCCATATTTTAGCTACTATAGTATTTTACCTTAAATTTTAATGTAGAATAACATTTGGAACTAAGACTTGGACATGGTAAAAAGCAGTCAATAGTTCTTGGTGAATGCTACGGTTCATACTAAAAAGTAATTTCTCCTTTAAAAGTCCAATTTGTCTAGATATAATTAAATTTTTCAGAAGCAGTTTGAAATATGTTATTAGTTTATTTGTTGTTGCTAATTACTTTCATTTCCATTGGTACCTGAATAATTATTTTCTATGTGTAGCATTGTGTTTGAGGAGGCAAAACCCACAATTATGACTTAGAACATTTACTAGTAACAGTTTTTAACTTGATATTAATATTAACTTGATTTAAATATGTTTTATTGACTTTAGAGAGAAGAAGGGAGAGGAAGAGATAGAAACATGGATGAGAGAGACACATCAAACATTGATCCTCTGCCTCTCCACACCCTTCCACCTGGGATGGAGCCTGCAATCCAGGCATGTGCTGTGACCAGGAATGGAACTGGTGATCTCTTGGTGCATAGATTGATGCTCAACTACTGAGTTAGGTAACTAAAAGTAAATGCAAATTACTAATGTGTCCTTTAGAACTGGGAGAACAAAGGGAAGACATGGGGATTATTAAAACACTGAAGCTTGGAAGAGGGGCCTTGAAAAACCGAGATCTGTAATGGCCTGTATGTTTGTGGTTTTGGGAATCACACTTCTTGAATTCTCCTCCAATAAAAAAAGTGGGGTCTATGTTCCCTTCCTTTGTATCATTATCAGACCAATAACCAAGAGAAAGCATGAGAAGTGATATTGTGTAACTTCAGAGGCTAGGTAGGTGTGAAAATCTTACTTCCCCTGCTTCTCTTGGAACACGTTGTGAGGGAGATATCATCTACCATCTAAAAACTCTGTCTCCCCTGAGGCTGCCATGGTGAAGATTGCACTTGTCTTCACTACAGTATGCAGCCCAGTTGAGCTTTCAGCGGACAACCAGCATCAACTTCCAGCAGTAGAAATCAGCCATCCTTGATGACAACCCCACAATGTCATAGGGTAATCACATGATAGTAGCCTTAGCCGGTAGCTGACTGCAATTATATAGGGGACCCCAAATTCAACACATACTGAGTCCCTCATCTACTAATTTACTATCTAAAATATTGGTAATTCTATGTCACTACATTTTGGGGGTGGTTTGTTGTGCAGCAATAATAACTGGAGCAGAAACTAACAGTGAACACACAAGCAGGTAGAAGTCCCATCTTCCTCTTCTAGCCTTGCCATCCTCCTCTAGTTCTCTCTGTTGACAGTGCCTGGTGGAGTGGTAGCTGGCACAGCAGAATAAGTGTTTTTCATAGTTTTAGGTTCTGCTTCACAAAGCAGAGTATAAAATAGCAGGTTCAGAGCTGAGAAACAGTAGCTTAACACATGGTGCACAATCTATATAGATATAAAAGAGTAAGTGACCTTTACAACCAGATGACCTGGACAACCAGCCGGTAGCTATGATATACTCTGACCACCAGGGGGCAGATGCACAATACAGGAGCATTGATGTAAATAAACACTGCAGTAAACAGCATTGGTAGGTTAAATCAAGGAAAAGTCCATTCTTGGGTGTGGTGTAATAGAGCTAATATTTTGTACAGGAGGATATAAATTATTTCTAAAATTAAAATTAGGACTTAATATTGCACAAAATGTTAACATAGCCATCTTGAAGAATTGAGTGAATTTCAATATAGAAGTTTAAAAATCACTTCCTCTGCATTTTGTATTAACCATTAATAAACAGAGAAATCTATTAAAGTTTATAGCATTAAAATCAATGCAGAATACACATTTGAAATACAGTTTGGTTGTATCTTCTAGGTTGAAATATAAATAATGTAAACTGCTATAAATTATGCTCTGCATTTATTTAGAAAAAAAGCCAATTAAAATGCAATCTAAACCTATATAATTTTGTTAACCAATGTCACCCAAATAAATTTAATAAAATTAACAAAATAAAACCTTCCAAAATGAAATCTGACATAGGAAGCATATTTATCAAGAAAGCAACTACTAGACAATATATAATTAAAGGTAATATCTGATTAAAATAAAATTAACTAATTAAAAGAAATTATTCTCAAATCTGATTAAACAAGAGGTGAGTGCTTGGATTTATCTGTCCTGATAATAGAAAGATGTACCCTGGGTTAAAAAAATTTGCAACTATTTATTTTTAATACAATGAGATATCATTGTATGGTTATCTATATAATAAAAGTCTAAACGACTATTATGGTGGAATGACCAAAATGACCGGTCACTATGATGCGCACTGACCACCAGGGGGCAGACACTCAATGCAGGAGCTGCCCGCTGGTGGTCAGTACGCTCCCACAGGGGGAGCACCGCTCAGCCAGAAGCCAAGCTCATGGCTGCTGAATGCAGTGGTGGGGGCAGGAGCCTCTCCCACCTCCACAGTAATGCTAAGGAGCAGTGAGTAGGCGGACATCCCCCAAGGGCTCCCAGACTGTGAGAGGGATTAGGCCAGGCTGAGGGACACCGCCCCCTCATGCACTGGACCTCTAATATTTATTATAAAAATATTCTATTATTTTCTCTTTGTTATTATTATAAAGGAACAAAAACAATAAACAATTAGAATGAAAAGTATTTTCCTTCTTATTTTCACTTCTCTAGCTTCCCTGGGAATATCAGACCATGTGTGACTTATTTTGTTTGGCAAGAGAATAAGCAAAATTGCAATGTTTTAAGACAAAATTTTGTACTTGTACAGATCCAAATTTTGGAGAGGTTTCAGAAATTTCAAAGAAAGCATCATTTAAAAAATAACAACAACAAAAACACAAAAATATAATAACAAGAGCAACCAAAATCCATATGGTCCAGAATGAAGTAATAAAACTTTTCCTTTCAGCTATGTTTGCTTTATACATCCATTAACTAAACTCTTACCACACAAGAAGCACAATGGTGTTTTTATCCCATTGTACTAAGCAGTGAAAGTAAAACTGAAAGATACACAATTTTCATCCCACTAGTACATTCTTTTTTGACATTTTCTGTATTAAGCTGAGATAAACGTAAACAAAGACAGATGTCCATAATCATAATGTCTAGATATGTTTTCATTATTTCTTCTCAAAGGAAAATTATGTTGTACATTATAGTGTGGGGATAATGAAAATTATACATTCCTTGAATGTGTCCTGTCAAACATGATGGGTTCCAATTAAAAAAAAAAAATCATTACTTAAAAATATGACTTCACAAATAGTTTTGACATTAAAAATTTCAAAATAAGTGATGAAACAATTTTATTTAATTTATTTTTTAAATATATTTTTATTGACTTTAGAGAGGAAAGGAGAGATAGAAACATCAATGATGAGAGAGAATCATTGATGGGATGCCTCCTGCATGCCCTACTTGGGATCTAGCCTGCAACCCGGGCATATGCCCTTGACCAGAATCGAACCTGAGACCCTTCAGTCCGCAGGCCAACACTCTATCCACTAGCCAAACCAGCTAGGGCGAGACAATTTTATAAATAAAATTTTGGCCTAAGCATTGGCTCTGCAGATAGACTGATGACAATTTAGGAACTTGAAGATCTCTGAGTAAAGATCATGCACCAATACAAATGCTTTACAATAAAGGCATCTTGCATCCTCAAGTAAGTTCTAAAGACGTTCAGATATGTGATCTTTCCTTTTGTCTTTGAGTATGTCGCATGCTTCTGTGAATAAACCTCTATTGAAAATCATGATATATTGCAATTTTGTAGTTGTTGATGATGTTATCATAGTTTTATTTTTCAATAAAAATTGGAAAATGAGAAACCTGTTGCCTATTAAGTATTATCTACTATATTTTGGGCCTTGCTTATAGTATTTCCTAAACTTTTGTAATTAATTAATTGTTTGGTTAATTGCAGAATGCTACCAAGAATGACCCAGATATCCTAATATTCATACCAATGACTAATTATAAAGTTTTTAATTCTTACTGTGTGCTACATAACCTCATCAAGCTTAGTTATTCTGGGATCTATGGAACAAGCATTGTTCTAAAATCCTAACTCTACCTCCTCATCTTATAGCTATACCATGGCAACACAGATTCACTAGATGTCATCATACTCCACTTATATACCAAAATTCCACACCTACCTCAGGTGTGGAGAGAGGCTCTCTGTAGAAGTATATCACACATGGCCACCAGTACTCTGAGCAGTGATTTTTATTCCAAGACCAGCAAACTTAAACCATCTAGCAAGGAAAATGAGATATTGAAAAGCGCATTGGGAATGGGAATGGAACTACAATCCAATTATAAATTAGTGGATCATACTATTTATCTGTTTACTATTTAAGGAAAGCATGAGTTAAAAGTATAAAATAAATATGTACATTTTAATTATGAAAACACTTGTTCACAATTCACATGTTAACTCTGATTCAATAAATTATTGTTACCCTTTACCTAGAATTATCTTAGTAAACTTTTCTTTTTGAAAAATTAATGGTTTTCAATTATATTTGTAGGTAATAAAGACTTCTTTCTTTTCTGGAATATGTCCTCAAAAGTCTTCTTTCCTTCCAAATCTCTAAAAGAAGAATGAATATCCATTTCTAAAATATCCCCCCGAATCAAATAACAATAAAGACAAAAATCAAACCCTCCTTTGAAATTTTAAAATAATGATTTTATTTTCTACATGAGGCATATTTTTTATTTGCTTCTTTAAACAAGTATGCAGCAATTTATTTAAGGGGTACAGCAGTAACAATCATCAAATTAGACACTCACTGTCTCTTGTTCATCGAAAATGTGAATAATGAAGTATCCATATGCTTCCTTTTCAAGCAGCTTTCAGGCCAGCAGAGTGTTAGTGGTGATGATGATGGTGGTGATGGTGGTGTTGATGGTGGTGATGGTGGTACTGGTGTGACTTTGATACATGCCACCATATACTATAAGTCTCATTACCAAGAAAGACCTCTTTATTTTATTCACTTCAAACAGTTGAATAGCTGCTAAAAATGCCATGATCTTTTATTTTCTGTTTAGCATTTTATTTTTGTTATATTTTTACCTTTTTAACTTTATTTTTATTGTTGTTAACACTATTACAGATGTCCCCATTTTATCCCCTTTGACCACCTCCACACAGCCCCTGCCTTCACTTCCTTCGTACCATCACCACACTGTGGTTTGTGTCTATGGGTTGTGCATGTATGTTCTTTGTCTAATTCCTCCATCCTCTTTCATCCAGCTCCATATTCCCCCTCACCTCTGTTCCATGTATCTATGCCTTTGTTTCTGTTTTGTTCATCAGTTTATTTTGATCAATAGATCCCACATATAAGAGTGATCTTATGGTATTTATATTTCTCTGACCAGTTTATTTTGCCCAGCATAAATTCTCCAGGTCATCCATGCTGTTCTAAGGGTAAGAGTTCCTTCTTTTTTAGAGCTGTGTCATACTCCATTAGTAAATGTACCATGCTTTTTTATTCACTAATCTGTTAATGGATATTTGGGCTGTTTCCAGTTCTTGGCCATTGTAAATAATACTGCTGCCTTGATGGCATGGCTCAGTGGTTGAGCATCCACCTATGAACCAGGAGGTTATGGTTCAATTCTGGTCAGGTCATATACCCCAGTTGCAAGCTCATTCGATCCCCAGTGTGGGGTATAATATGATTATCTCTCATCATTGATGTTTCTATATCTCCCTCCCTCTCCCTTCCTCCACAAAATCAATTAAAATGTATATATTTTATAAAAGGGTGGCTTAGGGTAAAGATATCTAGTTAGAAATCTTAGAACGTGAAAAACCATGTAGACTTGTAAAGCGAGTAAATCTTATTTTTAAGACAAAATGAGATACTAGTACTTTAAAGACATGAAAGTTTAGACACCAAGGTTTGACCTGTAATTTTTTTTAATATCTTGTCCTAAAAAGCAAGTAGAATCAAATTGCCTTACCATCACATATTCTTAAAACTCTGAGATCATGCAGTGTCAATTTTTTTTTCTCAATCTGTTCATTTTTGCTCAACTCTTTTGTTTACTCAAATAGGTTATAATCACATTTTCAAGGTAATTGTAGCTAGATAATAAAAGTCTTTATCTTATTGACTAGGTACAGAAATGTTGTGATTTCTCCCTCTCCTCTAGATTCTTTTCTGCTATAGCTTTTCTTGCAGTTTCAATTCTATAAAGTCACAAAAGAAAACAATTATAAATAAAATGCTGTTTATGAGGCCAAAATATTAGATCAAATTTTCATTAAAGTAAAGCATTTTAATTAAAACAATTTTAAGCTAAATTTTGTCACATGTAAGCATAGATTTATTGATTTTTTTCAAATAATGTCATTATAATTTTAGCAAAATAGTTTATCATAATTTTTAATCAAATGATTTAATTTTCAATTCTTGGTTTGCAATTTATAAGAATGTTGAGCAAATACTGTAATCTTTTTGGGTCAGTTTTGTAATATACTGATACATAATAAAACTTCTTCCTAAATACCTTATTAACGTGAAGATTAAATGTATTACATTATATTAAAGTGATTTATTATATCAATGAAATGATCATTATAATTCAAAGTAAATTAACTAATGTAATTTTAAGAGTTTAAGACAAATAGGGATGATTTTTTTTTTTTTTTTACTAGACTGAAAATAAGGAACTCAGATATCCTCAAAAAAGTAATTAGAAGAAAGTGCTGATCTGCTGCCATGGATGGATACAGATTTCTGTTCCCACAAAAAGCTGGGCCATCTGTGTGTACTGCAGCTTCACTGCTCTGTGACAGCTTCCTGCTGAATGCAACAGAGCTAAAACTAGAGCAAATTGAATAAGTATGTATTTATTTTCAAGCACTTTAGTCATTTATTTTGCTGTCAAAGAATGTTTTTATTTCTGGTTGTTGAGTTTCACATTCCTAGTAATATTATTGCACATTTAAGCAAAAAATCATTAGCAAGCTCTTTTATATGGTTGAGTGCTTTGACACATTCAAACTTAGAGATTATGCCATATTTTCCAAGTTATATATTCTAAATTACACCTAACCAAAAATATTCAGATGAGGATTTATTCATGCACACAATTTGTTGAGTATAATGGTTTGCCCTTTAACCTATATATGTGAAAGTTGCAATCCTTTATAAAATAAACATAAACAAATAATCACAATAAAGGAATCTCAAAATATATAAAGAGCATTTCTGGATTCAGATGGTATGATGGTTAGTTTTATTTGTTAACTTGACTGAGCTAAGGGATGCCCAGATAGTTGGTAAAACATTACTACTGGGTGTGTCTGTGAAGGTGATTAGCATTTGAAATAGTAGACCTAGTAAAAAGATCCATCCTCTCTAATGTAGGAGGGGCATCATCTAATCCATTGAAGACCTGAATAAAATAAAAAGGTGGAGGAAGGGCAAGTTTTACCTGTTCTTCATGTAGGCAGCCTACATGACTGCTTATTTGGTGCTAGTGGGGGTGATGTTGAAGGCTGGTATGCCTGTGACTTCCCAGGAAACTTATTTTCTTTCTCCCTTTCTGATCTGGGACATCCATCTTCTGACCTCAGATTTTGGAGCTCATGTTTTTTGGACTTTGTACTCCTTTGTACTTCAGATTTACACTAGCATCCACCCCACTACCAAAACCTTAGGCCTTTGAACTTGGACTGCATTATACCTCCAGCTCTCCTGGTTTTCCAGCTCACAGATGTCGCATAATGGGACTTCTCAGTCTCTATGATCGCAAAAATCAATTCCCTTAAGAAATCTCCTCTTGTGTACTTACTAGAGGCCCAGTGCATGAATTCGTGCATGGGTGGGATCCAGCCGGCCCACCCCATGGGGGCAGATTGGGGCCTGGCTGGTGGGGAGGAGGGGCCATAGGTGGTTGGCCAGCCAGCCCCGCCCCCGATTCCATGGGGGAACAGTAGGGGACCAGGCCAGCCAGTGTGAGGGGCTGAGGGAGGTTGTGTGGGCCAATTGGGGCCCCAATCAGGCTGGTTGGCTGCCACAGTGCGTGTCATAGCAACTGGTCATTCTGGTCACTTGGCTTTTATATATATATATATAGATAACTATATATATATTCTATTACATCTGTTTCTCTGAAGAACCCTGACTAATACAGATGGAGGCATTCTCAGGCATGACCTTCGCCTACTTCCCTCGGATTCAAATACTTTCTGTGTATAACTTAATAGTTATAGCCAATTTCCTAAACTTCAACATTTTACTTCATGAGAATATCCTCTTTGAGACGTGTGTTCTTTAACCCTTTGCACTCGCTTGCTTTTTTCTCGATTCCTTTATTCTACTTGGGAATTAATTTTTTAAGGTAGTTGCAGAGAACATAATCCACTCTAGCTATTATAAGTAGAGTGAGATTTCCTAATTTGGGGGAAGATAAAAGACTCCTTCATTCTTCAATATTCATCAGTAGATAAAACTTTAGTATTTTATTTTCAAATGATTTTTCATATATATATTTTTTCATGTAAGGTATCCTAAATCCGATCCTTAAATATTATTCTCAGACTGTTATAACACTTGTTAAATTGAGCCCTAGTTATAACTAACTCTAAAGCATTCTTTATATTTCAAAATTTATTTGTAACCATGATATTTCTGCTGAAAATATATGCACAAAAAAAGAACTCTCTTTCACACATATAGTTATATTTATTTTCTAAATTAACTACATTTATTAGTGTGTTTTTTAAGTCACAGGGAATACAACATATGTAAATTACTTTAAATTGTTGAGGTTCATTGTAAAAAATTAGAAGTAAAGGTAGTTATTTTAGTAGCTAGATAACTACTATCAAGGAAAACATTACCATGAGCTCAGACTTTCACTCAAACTTCTTAAATTTTTATTATAACTTATTAAAAATTATAATTTTGATTTCCTCTCTTTATAGGGGATCTAATCCCCATTTCTTCCTTTTTAGAATAAGTGGCAGTGCCATCTATAAAATTAGAATCATGGCAGTTATTCATGACATATTTCTCTTCTAAAGCCCCCCTATCACTCATGGCATGCTCCAGTCAATTCTATTGAAAACTCAGTTTTGGGTTCTTGAATAATCATTATATAGTTTATCATTCATGAAAAAATTTATTATACAATGGACAATAAACAGAAAACAATCAAAACATAGAAACAGAATCTGAAGGGCTTTAAATAAGAGACCTATTGAATATGACAATTAAATATTTATATATATAAGTGATTCATGTTTTTATAAGCATTTAAAAATTAGCTAAAAATACAGATTTGAAAGAGATGCCAAGAGAACTAATAAAAATGAACATATTATACTTAGGATTAAATTCTATGGATAATGTCAACAGAAACGTCTGTCAATGACTTAGCAATGTTTGTGATAGTTACCTAACATACCTTGTTTTCACTTCTGTTCAGAATGACACACTTGGTCTGATAGTCTCTATTGATAGTAATGCGAGTGAAAGAAAAGGTGGGGAGATAAAATAGTCACAGGCATACCAGCCTTCAATATCACCCCCACTAGCACCAAATAAGCAGTCATGTAGGCTGCCTACATGAAGAACAGGTAAAAGTTGATCATCTTGAATCATGTTTCACTCAACTATGAATACCTTTTAAATTGTTAATTCTGGTGATTGAAAATAGAAACCATTTTTTGAAAAGTCTTAGTTATGTACAAAAATATATAAAGTATCTCAAAATAAAAATAATATACTTCAAGCTGAAACTAAAAATATTGTTAGTATCTTTTAAAAGTTTGTGATGATTTTATAATATTCCCATATTAATTTGGTATCTAATGTTCTTAAAGCCTCTGGAAATGAAGTAGTACTATCAACATTTATTAATATGGTATGCATTTAGTTATCCATTTATTAAAAAGAGAAAAATAAGGTAATTTTATATCTATTTTTTCTTCATCAAACACTGGAAAATGGTAGAGGTAAACTTTATTTAGAAGTTGTTGTTTTTTTCCTTTATTTCTGTTTTCTTTTTATAGTAGAAAATGTGTCCATATATCAATTGATCATTAAAAGGGTTATTATAATAATATATGTTTCTCATTTTGGCAAGAAATCTTTTATATTTTTGCTTAAATATTTTTCAGAGAAACACATGTATAAGCAGAGCTATGGATAGAAACAATTTTGTTAATTTCTGACTTTCTTAGACCTGCCAAAATATGTCTTCAGTCCAAAATATTGCTTTTATTTTGGCTCTAGATTAAATTTATAAATCATTGTTAACTAGATTTTCTTGGTAAAAACATATGCTCTTTGCTACTTTGCATCACTGTTATCACATTGCTTTTGCTTTACTTTCCTCCTTAGCAATCTGTATCTTTGTATAGCTTTGAAAATTGCCTTAAATTTATGTCTAGTTGGTTAAGTCTTTGACATGAGAATTTATTTAGTCAGTTCCCTCCCAGGAAACTTATTTTGCCAACTTTTTCCTTTCTCCTTCTCATATAGGCAGCTGACTGGGCCTCAGCTGGAATTGTTTCCTGGAGCAACATCAACACAATACCTACTTTCTATGTATTCCAAAAACGTAAACATATTTCCATGTCCAACCTCTTCAACTAGATCCCTTTGAGTAGTTTAATAACTGGAAATTGAAAGCTTAGTTTGATACAAATCTTTGGACACAATATTCTAGACTACTGATACTTTCTTGGAGCCAAGTCTATAAAAAATTTAGTCCCATTAATTTCAACTGTCCTAGTAGCCATATGTACTATCTGTACTGAACAATGAATGTTTTCAATAAGTGAAGAAGAGGGCCACTATATTGAGAGAGATATAAAAAGTTAGGAGGAGTAAATGGGAATGGTACAATGAATTTATTCTGTAAGACGAGATTACTGACCACCTGATTTTATTATTTTAGGGTGTCTGAAGAACACTTTTTATTACTTAACGTAGTAAAGAATACACTGATAAGGGGGGTACCATAATTTCTGAGAATCTTGGTGGTGACTGTTCTCTGAAAGGTATAGTTATCAGTAGGAGGAAAAGGCCATGAACTACCTAATAATGGATATGGTGGGATACTGAAGTGGCAGAGACTTGGTGGCAGCATTTCACCTTCAGAGGCAAGGATGGCAAAATTGGTATAATGAGTAGCATGATCTGAGCATCGATCACAATAACTTGATCTTCAGGGCTCTATGATAATGACTAAATTGATCATAGCTTTCATAGAAGAGAGGTAGACAACTAACTATGGTGTATTTTGATTGGTACATTAAAAAAAGCTCAACATCTGGTGAGCAGCTACGCCAATGAAAGATGAAAGTCTTATTATGCGCTAGTATCCAGACCTATTGTAGTTTATAAATCTAAATCTGTTTACAAATCCATAATTTGTTATTTGAAGTTGATGCCACATTCTCTTGAGAAAGAATCCTGTAATATATTCCAAAGAATATTCAGGCATTTACTAGCATAATTAATATAGAAAAAAAATGCCAAGATTTTCAAGAAATGTTTGATTGTCTGCATTGACACGGACACCCTGGGATAAGAAAAACCACCTTAGTTCTCCAGTTGGAGTAGAAGCTTATGAAAGCCAGATAGTAAAGACTTTACCTACCTTATTTTTTTCAATTGGGTCATAGTGGGCATCAATACAACTTTGGTTAATTCCCCTTGGCCAAATTTAATAAATTGGGATTATCATATTAGCAACTTCTAAAAGTCTAGTTCTGTAGAGTAAAACTTAGTAGGGTAAGAAGATCCACATAAAACACTAAGAAACCTCTCTACTTCACCAACATAGAAAATCAGCAGCAATAATACATCCCATGAGAACGTAGAGTGATCAGTAACACTAACAAAGACTTGAAGGTTTCTAGTGTAGTCATATCTACTATACATCCCATTCAATTGTCTGGTCGCTGCACAAGCCAGATAGATGAAAGTGGATATCTCTAAACTTAATCAAATATCATATCTAATTGCAATGGCCTGCGGACTGAGGGGTCCCAGGTTCGATTCCTATCTTTTAGGAGAATAGGACAACAAAAATGTTGGCACTTGATATGTGAGTAGTGAATTGCTGATTATTTAACTCTTGATATTTATCAGTAGGGATAATTAAAAATAATTAATGATTACTTGAAATGGTCAGCAGTACCTATTCACTATCTTACCTCAACGGTATATTAATTCTTTCATTATACAATTTAATCTGCAGGGACTTTTATGATCTTGACATTCACTGGATTTTGCATTAGTCTAACATATTGATCACAGTATATTAATTGCATCTAGTGAACATGGAGTATCAAATATCCAAAATAACTTAAATAATTGTGTATCAGGGGTTTTCAGATAAACTTAGCAAAAATTCAATGCCCATTCACAATGATGGAACCTTTAGGAGACCAGTGATCTGTGATGTGCTGAGATATGCTCTTTATGATGAAGGATGTGTTTTGGTACTTCTCAGACCCAATGTCCAAGAAAGAAGCACAATGCTTGGTGAGGTTCCTTGGATTCTGGGGACAGCACATTTCACATTTGGGATTGTAACTAGCCTCATTTATTGTGGACTCTGAAGTATTTGTTTTTTGTGGGACTCAAAAGCTCTGTAGCAAGTCAGGGCTGTAGGAAAAACAACCTGTCACTTAGTCCATATGGCAAAGTATATTAGATGGTGCTTGAGGTAAGCATAGTGGATAAGAATGGTATGGGGAGCCATTGGAAAGACCTGATAGGAGAGTCACAATACATAATCCTAGAGTTCTAGAGCAAAGTAATGCATTTATGCCAGCATTTTTCCTCTCTTTTAAGAGATATCTCTGATATTCTACCAGGTTGTAGTAAAGACAAAAGATTTGTTATTGGGATGTGTTATTGCTGCTGATTTTGACTGTAATCCAAGCTACATGTCCCAGATATTGCATTTGACATATTTATACAATGCTGTATAAATTCAGTGCTGTATGACTGAAATTCAAATTTGATGGGGTAGTTTACATTTATATGTGCTGAATCTGGTAACCCTATCTGTATTACAAACACTCAATATTCAATTCAGCACCATTCTTTGGTAATGCCATTCAGCTACCTGGTGTCATGTTGATATTAAGTTAACCACTTCTACCTTGGAAGTGAAAAAAATATATTCTTACAGTAATTAATACATACTCCAGATATAGATTATTTTCCTTATCTGAAATATTACCATTTGTAGTATTATCAAAGTGTTTATAAAATGTCTTACGTATGGACATCTTATGCCACAGATGAACTCAGTCTGATTATGTTCCAATGTCATTGAGACAATGGTCTCTTGACCACAGAAATAACTGATATTAATTGTTTCCCCAAACTAAGAGTTAACTGGCCTGATATAATAGTGTAATAGCTCACCAACGACTCAGTTAAGGTGCCATCTAGAGAGAGCTATACTCTGGAATTTAAGTACTGTCTTCTAGAATATGATAAATGAATGAAACTAAGAATAATCATGTGACACCATTCCCTCAGTAGCTAGAATATATTATTTTTTTTAAATGGAGGAAAGTAGAAGTAACCATTTCTACCATCACTTATATGAGTCACCTGTATAATATGTACCTCCTCCACACACACTAGCCAAGTTGCAGATCTTAATTTCCAGAAGGCCTATGTATTCACCAAAGATCATAGTTAATAAGAGTTCCATTGAAGTAAAGGCTTAAACTACTATTGCATCACTTTGGGTTTATCCTAATGGCTAATGTAATTATTATCAAAAGATAAATATTGCTTTTATACCATGACCATGATGTTCTGGGAGAATGACATCCAAAACTAGGAGAATTTCTTTTTGTTTCTGTACTCAAGTATTAAAAAAAAAGATTATTTCAGCAATTAATTTCAGTATCTATTTACAAAAATAAACTGGGAATATTTTTCCCAACAAACCTGAAAGTATGAGGGATTATTTTGTCAAATGAGAGACAGGGACTTGAAAAATATTTGTGTAGTCCTCCTCTCCCAGATAAACTGTCCAAGACGCATAGGTTTAGAATGGCCTTTAAGAAGACATTCCACATGGCTGAGCAATCATCTATATTTGTTGGGAAACTATGACCAGGTTTACTGCAACCCTTCCCACTTTTCCATACTCTTGTTTCCTGGGATCACAGAAAAAAAATTTTTTTGATAAAATTTTGACACATAAGCCTTGACCTAGGCTCTGTTACAAAGAAAATGATGTAAAGGAATCTGCTCCTACTTTTTCCTAAGTCTGACTTTTCCTGAATTATTATTATACTAGAGGCCCAGTGCAGGAAAATTCATGCACTGGAGTGGGGCTCCCTCATCCCTGCCTGCCCCCTCTCACAGTCTGGGAGCCTTCAGGGGCAGGAGGTGACCTGGTGATCAGGGGAAGGTGACACCCCCATCACATCTCTGCTGCTGCCACTGCCAGCAGCACAAGCCTTGGATGGCCCTGGTTACCTGACCCTCGGGCAGTCCTGGGAGACTGAGCAGCCGCCATCCAAGGCTTGCCTGTGCCTCAGGCCAGCCCTGGATGGCTGGAGGGCTGAGGGGATGGGGGACTCCGGAGGCAGTCATGCGGAGTGTGCCATGCGCCTGCCGCCCCAGCGGGGCTGAGGGGACTGGGCGCCGCCATCTTGTGGCTGTGGTGCTGCCATCTTTGAAGGTGTGACTATCAATTAGCATATTCCCACCTTATTGGCTGTGGACACTGCCATATTTGTGAAGGTGTGGTGGTCAATTAGCATATTTCCTCTTTATTAGATAGGATCACTGAGATTAATTTTTAGCTCCATTTCACTGTTTCCTAAACAGAGATTCTACTAACTTACATAAAACAATTATATGCCAGTGGCAGAATTTCAACATAACATTGTTTCAATAACCAAGTGCACTGTTTCTTCTCCTACAACTTACTTCTATCATTATTAGGCTTTTTTAGCCCAACATAACACTGTTAGAATTAATCATTAGATAAAATACACCTTTTTATTTATACTTTAAAATTTTATGATTTTATTTTTGTTAAGCATTGCATTGACATTTCTTTTTAGATCTATGTATTTTCTGATTAAATATTTCAAATCCAAAACACTTTTTCTCTAATATATCCTTGAAGAACAAAAGTCATACTATGCAGGCTGCAGAGCTGTCCTGTCAGTTAAATGCTGAGTCTAATATAGTAGTAATGAAGGTGCATTGAGATCTAGGATGTTGGCATTTGGGCAGATGTTGAGGAAGCAATACTTAAATCTGTAGCCGGCAAACTGCAGCTCGCAAGCCATTGGCCCCTTGAGTGTGGCTCTTCCACAAAATACCACGGTCTGGGTGATTCTATTTTGAAGAAGTGGCGTTAGAAGAAGTTTAAGTTTAAAAAATTTGGCTCTCAAAAGAAATTTCAATCGCTGTACTGTTGATATTTTTCTCTGTTGACTAATGAGTTTGCCGACCACTTAAATATAGTCTTGACTTAAATATAGTCTTCCCTTCAATAAAGACTTTTAAGTTATTTTACTGTGGTTAGTTTGTCAGAAGAATACTATTCTCTTCAAGAACCACTTTGCCTACCCTTTAGGGGTTCAGGTAATTTAATAAGATTTAAGCTTCAACATGATCCACAGAAAGAATTTTATGTTTGGCTCTCAAAGAAGATATATCTACACTAAAGAGACTGCCAGGTCTTTCCAACTTGTAGCAGCTGATTTTGGGGAGCAATATTAATAATGGACTCTAAATGGTTATACAAAGAAAGACAATAAAAGATTAGACAGCATTGAATCTTTTAAATCAGGCATTTGAAATGTAATGCGTTAGCATAAATTCTTGGATCAATAATTTGTTTTGTTGATTAATTGAAGTGTGGATTCAAGCCTAAAATCAGTAAGATTATGGTTCTCCCACTGCAAGGTCTGAAGAATCAGAGAAACAATACATTAATTAGATGCAACATGCTCAGTAATTCTAACTGTACCACTTTTGATGGTATAGATGAAATCCAAATTTAAATAAGTAAACAAATACATAAATATAGAAAGTTGTAAGTACAATTAAGTGAAATAAAGGGACTAAATTTTTTTCATCTACATCGGTGTTCTGTGTTCCATTTATTGTGCATCCCCTCACTACTTCTTAGCATCTATGCATATCTTATATTGATGCTTGTTTTGCTACCCTGTTTCAATCACCTTGGGTGTTCTGTAACCTGGTATGAAGAGTTCTGGAGGTGGTTAATGTTATATAACAAATTGTTTATAGATGTAAGGGCAGGGTTAAGGGAACCTTAACACTTATTTTAGTGGTGGCAATCTGACTTCATTTACATCATTCCATAATGATATGATAACTTATCAGAATTGTCTACCCTCTATTTAATATGTTGTGAGTGCTTTTTAACTAAGAAAAACAGAGCTAAATGGCACAACAATGCCTTTTTCCTTTTGCATTCTCCCATATCTGTTTTCTACTTCTCTTGTGCCCCAGAAGGCCACCTTTACAGACTGTGCCACTCACGCTCCCATATGAGGTGACTTCTAGTTATTGGGCTAATGGAAGGCCACAGGAGGGACCAGAAGGAAGGAGAAGGACCAGCTTTATCCACCCTCCTGCTGTGAGCGTCACGTTCTGTTTGTGGCTGTGTACACTCACCTGGACAGCACCCCTTGGGCAGCCCTTCCTCTCTGGTTCTAACTCTTACAGGTCTTCAGTAGCATAATTTCCTCTTGTATTTTTCTCTGATGTAAGGCCAGTAAAGGCATCTTAGTATCTGGGTACCTCAACACCCCTTGTTATTTCCCTTAACCCTGCCCTTACATCTATAAGCATTTTGTTTGATAAAGACTCCTGAAATATCTTAGTGGAAATGTTTCCTAGTGGGATCTTGACTAATACTGCACCTACCATTTTCAATGAGGTATTCATATATATATATATATATATATATATATATATATATATATATATATATATATGACAAGAATACAGAGATTGCATGTTCTGCACTTTGTAACCTTAACCCTGACCATGGGAGAGGTTTCTCATAGTTTGAGCTTTTCAAAAGAATCTATAGAAACCCAAGGCTTCTCCTTATAATTCTTGTTTTCTTTGAAGTTGCTAAGGTTTAAATCCCTGCAGCAGTGCCAAGCAGGGGCTCCAAACAGACCTCTGCTGTTTTAATAAAAGGAACAGAAAAAAGACAGAAAAAATAATGAAGCAAAACACCCTGAGGAATGACTCAATTGTAAGATTCTGGGACGTTCGCAGAAAAAAAAAAATCAGTAATAAAAAAATATAGTAGTCACTAACAGCTTAGATTTTATTATAAAAATATGATCTATTTTGATGTTATCTTTATTTTAGCAGTTACTTGCTTGCAATATTCATAGAAAATTAGATTTATAGATATAATTTTAATTTGCCCTTAAGAATTTATATTAAATACCATGATATGGGTAACACTGTTCTTTAAACTTATACAAAGACAACTGTCAAATAAGAGTGTTCTAATCTCTGTTGGAGCTAAAATCACAAGAGCTGTAGGAGAATTGTGTCATTATATAAAGTCATAGAAACCCTCGCCTTATTATTTTTAAAACTTTCATCCATCTAGCAAAATAGGTTAATAAAATAAGGAACCCAGGGTAGATTTCTCTTCCAGTAAAAATTCTAAAAACAGAGTACAGTTGGACAATTCTGAACCATTATAAGATTAAAGCGCTGTCTGCAGCCTAAAGAAAAGTTTTATCCACATAAAGACCCAACAGGGCAGTGATGGATGCCTGGCTTGCCATGTTACTGATATTTCATGAAAAAAAAAAAAAAGGATTATGATTAGAATATCTTGGTTGGATACTATTGGGAAAGTGAAAGTTTTAATACTATTGCTCACAAGACAAAGCTAATGATTTCTCATTGAAATGAACCAAGGTAAATGGTAAAAAGAGGGTTACCCGTAGAACCTGTCTGAAAATGGGCATCAGTTTTATTTTATGAGGACCTACACATTAGGTAATGTTCAAACGCAATGCTAAAGGAAGACTGAAGAACTGGAATTATTCATTCAATATGATATTGTGCCACAAGCTTTAATTTCAACATCTAGTTTTTCTATAGTGTCTTGCATAATGAAAATTGCAACTTTGAGAAATTTTTTTCTACATATCCATAATTTCAGAAGCATCAGGAAAAATTACCATGTGATATTAGGTTAATGATAGAGCACTGGTCAACTAATATTGTGATCTAAGGTAAAAGACATCATCAATGCAATATTATGTTCCATACCAGACTTGTGTTTTTTATTTTTCTTTAAATATTCACCTGATTTATGTTGTGTGCGTTTTAAATTTTTGTCAGTTTATATTTATGTTTAAAAGTTTAAAATAATAAGGTTATTGTTATTCTTAACTCCTTTTCAATGTTTTAAATTCAACATATATTGGGGATACTAAGCTCTCAGTATGGTCACTATATTTAGTTTACTTAAATATAGGTAACAAGAAATTCTCTTACCAAACTACAATCTTTATTCTTTGAAAGACCTCTCTGAATTCATTTTATTTATAAGGATGAACATAACAGAACTATTTAAAGAATGCCTGAAGTTTCTTTCTCTCCAATCCCTGAATTTAATGCAAAGCTGTCATATAACGTTTTTACACCTCTAGGCCCTATGTTCAAATATTTATCTATTTATAGAGTTAGGGTGTTGAGCAATTTACCCCCATGTTCATCAAGTATAAAATACAGAAAATAATAGTATTAAAATAATCTAGAAAGGGACAAATTATATAATGCCTCTAGATTGTTTAACACAGTAGATCAAACATATTGTCACTATTCAAAATCAGTGACAAATTCCAAGAATTATGTTTCCCAGAGCAAGTAAAAGTACAAAGTTTCCTGTATTTAAAAAAGCTAAAAGCTAAATGTTTCCACCCATCACCTTACAAGATCTAAGTATCCAAAACTTTTATAGTCGTATTCCCCTCTTAATGGTGTCCTTGACCTCAACCATTGATCCTCATGCACTTACCATGTTGTGATGCCAGTACCTGATGATGAGAGGAACTGAAATATGGTATTGACAGTAACATCATATTTACCTATTCTTCATGGCATAGTATACCTACCATATCTACCTACACTTTATTCAGACAGGAAGATATGTAGATTATTAATCTGAGGTAGACAACCAACTTGAAATGTGGAAGAACATGTTGCCCAGTCTTTTTCTACTGGGCATTTTCATGAGGGCCAAGGTTTCCTTCAGGGGTTCAATAATACCTTATTAGAATACCAGAATGCCATTGGGAAAGAAAGCTAGAGTTTGTGGTAGAGCTAAGGCAGAAAGCTGAGGCAGGGTACATATCTGCAAAGCTGGCTGCCACAGCAACGTGTGCCATGCACACAAATGGGAGAAGGGAGTAAGAGATGTCTGATTCATTCTTCATGTTTCAGCCACACTGGATTTCTCTTGTTTCTTCAATGTTGCCAAGAACATTCTAGAATTTTGGTATTTGTGGTGTCTTTTCCTTGTGCTTGGAATGCTGCCTCTGAATGTTAAGAACATATCCTCTGACCTCCCAATATAAGTATGTACACTGGCTGTCTGTACAAAATCATTTCATTACTCAGCATTGCACTCATCAATTTTTTTTACTTGTATTTTAATATATTTTGCTTATTTTCGCTATCCCTAATTGAATGTTTCATATCAGCAGTACCCTTACTATCTTGTTCTACACTATATCCCATATAAAGAACATGTCCTAAAACAATGTCTGCTCAGAATATTATCTCAATGAATAATAGGTTAATTGCATGGGTAGATGCATGTTCCTTTAAGTAGTAAGCAGACATATGTGAGAAAAGGGTGATGCCTTACCAATAGATCAATTTGGAGGTGTCAAAAAGATTCATGAAGCTTTCAGCTACCTGGTTAACTCTCAGGTGATGAGCACTACCATAAAGATCTGAGTGGAATAAAAAAATCTTGCGAAGATACACAGATCTCACCCTGCCTTTACTTATTTATTTATTTTTATTGATTGCAGAGAGGAAGGGAGAGGGAGAGAGAGATAGAAACATTAATGATGAGAAAGAATCATTGATCAGCTGCCTCCTGCATGCCCCCCACCGGGGATCGAGCCTGCAACCCAGGCATGTGTCCTGACAGGAATCCAACTGAGACCTCCTGGTTCATAGGTCAACAACTCAACCACTGAGCCATGCTGGCTGGGCTCACCTGCCTTTATATTCATTCATTGCCCATTATGAAAGGTCTGAAAAATTATTATGTTGACATAAAGTGCCTACAAGGAAGCAGAGAGGAAACTTTTGACCACTCTGTAGAGTCTTCCTTTTTCTCATAAGTAATACATAACTATGCTGAAATGCATGTCAACTCTCAACTTGTGCACGGATATGTAGGGTCAGTGGTTTAAAAATAGGACCTAGAGAAGCCTAATGAAAGACTAAAGATCAACTTTTGAACTATACTCTGAGTGATTTACTTATTCAATGTTAATAAATTTAAAATCATTATTAAAATGCTTGAATTATTTAAACTTCCTTTTAAAAAAAAACAGTCCAGCCCTAGCTGGTTTGGCTCGGTGGATAGAGCGTCAGCCTGCGGACTGAAGGGTCCCGGGTTTGATTCAGGTCAAGGGCACATGCCTAGGTTGTAGGCTCGGTCCCCAGTAGGGGAAATGTGGGAGGCAGCCAGTCAATGATTCTCTCTCATCATTGATGTTTCTATCTCTCTCTCCCTCTCCTTTCCTCTCTGAAATCAATAAAATATATTTAAAAAAATAGAAATAAAAAAACAGCCCAGCTGGCATGGCTCAGTGGTTGAGCATCGACCTATGAACCAGGAGGTCAGGTTTGATTCTCATTCAGGGCACATGCCTGGGTTGCGGGCTAAATATCCAGCATAGGACACGCAGGAGGCAGCTGATTAATGGTTCTCTTTCATCATTGGTGTTTCTATCTCTCTCTCCCTCTCCCTTCCTCTCTGAAATCAATAAAAATATATATGCCAAACTTAAGGTATAATTTTATGTAAATTATTGCTTCATTATTTATAGCTGCATATCAAACTAAATTCAAGTAGACGTTATTATTGTTTTTACATCTTATATGAGAAATAAAAACAAAAATTATTTCCAAGATTCTCTCACTACAGATCTTAAGTCTATTTATGGGGGGAGGTGGAAAGCAGCTTTATTTCTTGCAACAGATGTTTTGTTTTAATGTTAGGGTTGTGAGTCTATCTTTAGAGTCTGACATAATGCTGCAGGAAACAATTATCTACAAATTGTTAAGAATACAGAAAAATAACATAAAATGGGGGCAGTTTGGATTGAGTTGAACATTCAAGCAAGATTGAATGGCTGAGGACGGTGATCCCTCTGGATTTGGTAAAATTATTTATTTACTTGATTTACCACAGTTTCTCTTCATGGCCTAAACAATCCTTGAATTCTGATCATGGCCCCTGCTCACATTCTTCAGCTTTCCAGAAACCTCACATGGGTCCTTCTGCTAACCCCACTGCAAACCCAGCCATCCTCTTAGCTTGATGCTGTCTCATTTCTATTTCAAACATTTGTAAGAGTGTTCTCCTGTTTGAGGCATAGAATGACAACATAGATCAAGAATAGCTACTAACAAGTCTGGTTTGATTCTACAAGGTTGAACTTTGACAGATTTTGAAACTCCACTGGAAGTCATTTACATACTTACTTTCTCCAAAGAATATAATTAGCCATAATGATAGGTTTGTTTCACTAGAATAAATTTTAAAATTAAAACATTCAGTAAAATTTACAAAATGGCACATCCCAAACTTTAGACCATTAACAAAAATTACAATGTTTAATTAATCAACCAACATTTCAAAATATTATTAAGAATAATAGAAAAAATCAAATCAGTATCTCAAAAAAAATCTAAACCTCATGTACACCCCCCCAAAAAAAAAGCAATAAGAGAAGAATCAAATGAAAGCATTACAATTTTTTTTTTTAATTTCACAGAAACATATCACCATCAAACATGGTGCTTTAGAGTAATGCTATCTGTTGTTGCTACTGCTGCTACTATTGCCATTGTCACTGGATTCATCACTTATCATAGATAATTTGGCATTTGTCCTTCATGCTTTCATAAGTGAGTAAAAGAGAAAAAATAGAATTTATAGAATCCCGTCCATGTGTCCATTTATTTGGTTTCATTCCTTTTGTTTCATCTATCCTCTTCACTTTGTCTATGCTACTATCTCCATTTCATAAAGGTTGAATATTCACTCATATTTTTAACCACCAAAAAACTTGGTTTGCCAGCAGAAATATCAGAAGAGTAACTCTTTATAGTCTCCCCTCTCTATCCTCTACTTCTCAAAAGAAAAAATAAATGATTGATTAACTATGTTTCTTTGTTTCTTGCCCTCCAACATCAAATGCTGTCTACAAAGGCTTAGTGTCAACTTTAGTTTCTAACATTTTTCATTTTCATATATACAAATCTGCACATAATGAATATTTTTTTAACAATAGCACATACTAATTTGAAACCACAACTGCTTGGAATTTAATTACTCTGAACATAAGTAATATTTTAACATAGCCGCTGATTCCCTATTGTCCATCTGTCCTTTCTCTTTTTCTTTCTTCTACCTCCCTTTTTCCATTCCTTCTTTCTTTTTCTTCTTTCCTCTTGCATTTCTCCCTCCCTCCATTTCTCTATTTCCCTCTGCTCCTTCCTTTCTTATTTCCTTTCTCTTTGATATAAATTTCTTTTAAAATATGATAGAATTCTGTTTTGCTTTTATTCTGGAAATATCTTTTTTCCTATGTTTTACATTAAAGGGATATATGAAGGAGAAAATAAAGGCATAGAATAAAGGAGTGATTTAAAGACTCAATCTATTTTCCATATCTGAAAATCAGGGCTATTGGGGTAAAGGAAATTATCTGCCCCCTCCATTAAAACACTGATAAATACCCTAATCTGAAACAGATACAATTTTTTTGTAAGATTTTCCTTAGTTTATTACAAAAGAAAGGTTTGTGTGTCCTTCCCAAGAACATTTTAAAAGGCAATGAATATCAAAACAAGAAAGAAAACACTTTTGTGCAAAGAAAATCATATTTTATAAAATACTTTCACCACTTTCCAATTTTATAGTAAGCTCTGGTTTTATGTCCTGGGATATTTTATGACCTAAATAAACTCTTAAAGCCATATTATTCTGTAAACATCTGAAAATAGCTGCACTGGTAGCAATATTTTTGCATTTGTGCCATATGAGAAAGAGTATCAAGCAAAGCGATCATTTTATTGTGTGTTTTTTATCTTTTCTAGTTGGTTATTACAAACAGAAGTATTTATTTTAGTTAGTCTTTACTTTTACATACCATATGAAAAGGTATTTAAAATATATATTACAAAATTGAGAAATTTCTTTTGAGCTTTTGAATAAAAAATAATTTTTATTATTTGATATCTAAAATGCAGAACTCTTCAATGATTCTATGAGTATTTTTCATTTTTGCTAATAACAGACCCAAGTTTATGAGCCTCCTTTCAAAATTTGTACAAAAGATTAAGTGTTTACCTAGATGGTGTGGCAGAGTGGTTGAGTTTTGACCCATGAACCAGAAGGTCACAGTTCGATTCTGTTCAGGGCATGGGCCTGGGTTGTGGGCACCATCCACAGAATGGTGCATGCAGGAGGCAGTCTAGTGATGATACGCTCTCATCATTGATGTTTCTATCTCTCTCTCTCCTTTCCTCTCTCTGAAATCAATAAAAAGCTTTTTTAAAAAAGATTGTATTCTGTCTTTTTGAAGTATAATTCAAAGTAATTTGGCCCATTTCTTTTTATATGATTACTAGAGGCTCGGTGCACAAATTCATGCACAGGTAGGGTCCCTCGGGGTGGCCTGGGCTCCAGCTTGTGCCCCCAGCCTCACAACCCCATAGCCCTGTCTGGCACCCCGCCGTGGCCTGGTGCCGCTCCCCACCTGCTTCACCTTCCCTGTGGGGTGGTCGATTGGGGCCAGGTCTGCCGTCTGCAGGGCGATTGGGCCCCTGCTGGTACCTTACTCACCTGTTTTACATGTCACTGTGGTCCTACTCTTCTCAGGGTCCATTGGGACTGAAAGCACCTCCACTGCTGCCTGATGCTGGTGCCGCATCGCTGACACCTGTCATGTTCCACGCTTCCCCCTAGTGGTCAGCTCATGTTATAGCAAGCAGTAGAACTCCCGGTTGAATAATTAGGCTTTTATTATATAGGATGGTGCTATATTTTCTTTAAATATTCTTTACAGTTAAGACATAAATTTTATTCTCCTACCTCACAACTAATACCAATTACAAAAGATTTTTAATTTCAATAAAAGCCCTATTAAAACTCAGCTGTATGTTGCAGAATTCTCTCACTTAGATTCTGCCTATATCTGTGCTTCATGTTATTCTCCAAAATAATTTAAAGACCCATCTGGATAAATTATTTCTATTTTATAAAAAAGTAAATATTGTAAATGTATTTTTTCTTCCCCTTGATTTTCTTAATAACATTTTCTCTTCTGTAGCTTACTTTAGAACAATATAGTGTATTGAATGCATATAAGATACAAAAGATGTGTTAATTAACCATTTATGTTATTGGTAAGGCTATTAGTACTCACATTCTGAGTCAACTGTAATGAATTTTCAAAATGTGTTGTTCTCTAGCGGGGATGGTCACCCCAGATGACTAGCTAAGTATATACAGAAAGTAGAATGTGGGCTTTCTTTGATTTCCTTAAGAAGGATTGCTGTTTATTTTATTTTTCTATTTTCTATCTTGTTGATATCTTTCAAGAGAGAATAATAATTTGCAGTGTCCTTTCTGTTTTTATACATCCATAGGTGAAGCCATTTTTGTAGCAAAGTTTCATAAGAAAATTAAATTTGCTACACTAGTGAGACAACTGTTTCCAAGTTTGCAGGTCTCAAGGTGAATTTTCCAAATTAGAATTAGATTTCATCTAATTCTGATGTTTAAAAGAACAATTCCATAGGTGTAACTTTATGGTAAGTTACATTATTATCCCTCTCCTTATTCAACCACCTCCTTCAATATTTGAAAGTTAACTGGATAATAAAATATTCCCTTTTCTCCCCTTAATTATATTGGAATACCTCAATGAAATTATTCACCATCTTAGCCCAGTCTTTTTAAATGAGTTTAGTGAGAAGCCCTTAATTCTTTGCTATCTGATCCAGTTTCTCATCGCCAATCCTTGATGTATATGTCCTTGACCTTCTTTTAGCAAGAATACTGTTAAGTTCTGTAAAAAAAATAAAAATCCTTTTATTCTTTATATCTCCTTTTAGTAATTTCCATCCACTGACACTCCTCACTCTGCACCTTTGTTACAAATTCCTAATTGTCTTTTCTCTATTCGGATCTGAATTTCCTATTGCGAATATTATGACCACCCCATCAGTACTTCATTGGGCCACCTTTTGCCTTCAGTACTGCAAAGATTCTTCTTGGCATTGACTCCACGAGATGTTGAGAGGTGATGCGAGGAATCTGACACCAGGCCTGATGAATAGCACTGTCCAGTTCTGTGAGATTTGATGGTTGTGGAACCAGCTGCCTGATGGCTCTTTTAACTTCGTCCCACAAATGCTCAATTGGATTGAGATCTGGTGATTGTGGGGGCCACCTAAGCAAGGTAAAGTCTCCCTCATGTTCTTGAAACCACTCCTGCACAATACGAGCACCGTGGCATGGCGCATTGTCTTGTTGGAAGAAGCCATCTCCATTGGGATACGCCATCAACATGATAGGATGAACTTGATCAGCAATGATACTTAGATATGTTGTGCTATTCAGACATTGTTCCACACGAATTAAAGGGCCCAAATCATGCCAGGAAAACATGCCCCAAACCATAACACTGCCCCCACCAGCTTGAAGGGTTATACTCATGCATGTGGGGTGCATGCTTTCATGCTGTTTCCACGAAATTCTCACTCTGCCATCTGCATGATGCAACTGGAAACGTGATTCATCGGACCACATGACTTTTTTTCCAATGCTTGACTGTCCAATCCTTGTGTTCCTGTGCGAATTGGAGATGTTTTATCTTGGTAACTGCAGACTGCAAAGGTTTTAGAACAGGCCTTCAGCTTCCACATCCCATATGATGCAGTGTATGGCTAATTTGCCTACAAATGTCAGGTGGTCATAATAATATGCCACTCAGGGTATATCCCTATTGCAATAGACTTGAATAAGTCTTCTTTAGCATTTTTGAGAAATGTCAGATTTTTTTTTTCTTTAACACCATTCAGATGACTAGGTTCTTCTTGGTGATCATCTGTCACCTTCAAAAGTCTGTTTCTTAGGGTCATAACTGACAACCTTCTACAAGCTCTCTCTCTGGCCTCTTCACCCCACCTCCACATATGCTCTTATTTTCTGTCTCAGATTTTTGTTTGCTTTATTCTTAGCATTAACAACAGCATTTTGTTAATGGCTCTCCCCTCCCTCCCACTCACCATACTTGTTTATGATATCCATAATATATTTTCTCCAGTACATAGAAACATAGAATATTTCATGTTATATAGCAAGAGTTCAGTAGGTATTTTCAAGAACTGTGACAGGTCTGAGGGATTTTGTTTTTGTATTTTATGCTTAAACCTAACATGTTAATTTGCCATAATTTCATGGATGCTTACTGAAGACAGATGCACTTGAGGTAGAAACAAAACATTTGTTATAGCCCAGCTAGCAATACAAATTTCATTATACATCAGTTTCCTTTGTCATCTAAGTCCCACTGGGAAACAGATGATCCCAGATTTCATATATAGTAGACTACAATGAAGGACACACTGATCTTTGAGAACTGAAATTTTCTAGGATAGACATTTTCCTATATACTTGAATAGACTATTTTAAAAATAGATTTTATTCTGTTTTGTTTGGTTCCAAAAATATAATATATGTGAAAGAACAATCTGTGTTTTCCTTCTTCTTTTTATATATATATATATACATATATATATATATGTATATATATATATATATATATATATATTAGAAGATCAGATACACAATAAGGTCAAATCAGAAACTAAGTCTACTAGCCAAGATTTCCATTATAAATTTAAAGATATTAAACAAAGAATTTAAAGAAGCTATCACTACTTGCAATCAGTTTGCACTTTAAAACTTTGAAGTTAATCATCTTTAAGTATCTGATTATATAATCAAAGTTCCCTTGAAGAATTCAAGTACCCATGTCTTTAATGTTTTTCTGTCTCTATTACATGGATGTAATTAAGGGCATGCCTATGTTGCCATTCAATTACTGAACCACCTTAACTTCTTCCAAAAAAAACAAGCACACATTTTACTTTGGATCATAAAATATTTAAAACTTGATTAGCTTTTATCTTTAAGTATAGTAAAATATTATTAAATACATCTTTAAATAGTGGCTATGGCTTTGAAATATTGACAGCAATTTGTAACTTATTATTTCACACATATGCTCCATGGGGGGGTTGGGGAACATGATAAAAAGCAAGCATAATGCTTTTTTATGGGGCTTTCTTTCTTTCTTTACTTTTAGTAAAATAAAACCCCAAGACAGTGTTGTTTTTATCTGAAAAAGCAATCTTTTAATCATATTGAGACAAACAAAAGAATAGCAAGTAATGGCAAAGTTTTGTTTTTTACTTGGTTTTAAGATTAATTATATTCATCAAATCCACTTATAGTGCAAATGCTGTTATCTTAATTTTATCAACACATATCTACAAGACTTTGGTGTATATAATTTATTTGTTATTTATAAAACAAAACATCAGCAACTATAAAAACTAAAACAAAAGTAGGAGCAACTCACCTCCCCCCTGCCCCAATAAAGCAGCTTTCTCCTTCATCCTGATCTCAGTCTGACGAACATCATCTATAGTTTTGAGTGAAAAAAAAAGACCTGAGAAAGTATAAGTTTAACTGAAAAATTATCTTAAAAGAAAAGTATGCTCATGATCAGTACTTTGTAGGTATGGCATATCCCATACCGTCATCTTCCTATAATAATTTGGTTCTAGAAAAATGAGTTTGAAGGGATTGAAAAGATCTGTAAGTAATTTCCACTGGCATAGAGGTCAATTCAGCAACTTGTAAAAGAAGACACTTAAGACTTCTTGCAATATATTACCCTTATTTAACACTATAAATAAAAAATATTACTAGATATTCATAGGAGAAAATGTGATGTATATTTTTTAAGTGAAAACAACTACAATGTCAATCAAATTAGGTAACAGCACACAAGGTCATCAAAACATATATTATAAATACATTCATAGCTTTATGCAAAGGATTGACCTTAAGTGAACATATAGAAATTCATAAGTAGAGAAATAGAGCCCATTTGTAAATTATAGAGCTCAACATACAGTATCTAATATAAAATTTTCATTAAGAAAATAGTAACAAAAATTGGATATAGAGTATGAACTATTCATTGTATTTGAACAGATAAGATTATTCATACTAAAGAAAAGAGAATAGATAAAACAAAACACATTAAAAATAAATAAATAAGAAAATTAATGATCAGAAAGGAAAAGATCAAGAGGTATAATATATGTGCAATTGGAAACCAAAAGGAGAGAAAAGAGTGTAAGTGTAAGTTGAGTTCATATAAATAGTTATACATTATGTTTTAATATATAAATAATTGTCGGGAGCTCACAAAAAAAAAAGCATAAACTATCAATATGTAAACTACCAAAATTTATTTAAATAATGCCATTATTGTCAAACAAGTGAAAGTAAAATATAAAGAGTAAAATTCTAAGACACAATCAGGATTAAAAATATGAAATACTTGGAAAGATGTAATACAATAGATGGCTGACTACTAATTACAAATAGCAAAAGTCAGAAGAAAGTGAAATAATATTTTAAAAACCCTGAAATTATATTGTCATCATTATCATTGCTACTATAAACAAGTAATTCCTACAAAGTGAAAATACCTTTCAAAAATTGATAAAATATATTTTTTTTAAATAAGCAGATGCTGAAAAAAGGTGTTACCAGAACTGTAGTATAAAAAAACAATACTAAAGAAAGAACTTTAAGTTGAGGAGAAATGACACCAAGTAGAAACTCAAGTTCACAGGATGGATAAAGAGAAACAATCATATAAATATCATAGTAAATAATAACATGGCAATGTAGAGCAAATATTATTGTGATTAATAATATGTAATAACATTGATAATATAAATTTACATATCCTATATGATAAAGGCCTATTATTCAAATTATCCCCTTGGGCGGTTGTTTGACCGAGAGTTCGACCGTTCGCTATGATGTGTGCTGACCACCAGGGGATGGTGTGGAACATGGCGGGTGTTGGTGATGTGGTGCAGGCATCGGACGACAGTGGAGGTTCTGCCGGTCCCAATGGGCCCTGAAGAGCACGGGAGCACAGTGGGATGGTGGAGCAGGTGAGTGAGCAGTGCCAAGCCAATGTGAGTGTGAGCGGAGGCCTGATCACCCCACTAATTGCCCCACAGACAGCAACCAGCAGTGGCGGCAGGGGGCCCGGCCCGGATCAATCGCCTGTCCTGCAGTGGGGATGATGGAGCAGGTGAGAGGGCGGGACCAGGCCAAGGCAGGCTTCGGAGCTGCAAGGCTGGGGGCATGAGCTGGGGTCCAATCCCTGCAGGCCACCCTGAGGGACCCCACATGTGCACCAATTCGTGCACTGGGTCTCTAGTATGATAATAATTGCAAAAAAGAATAGTATTAGACAATTTAGTATTGTAAGTTTCTTAAATTTTATGCAAAGTTATATAATAATAACTCAACTCTGACAATGAAGATATGTGCATTATAATTCATAGAATAAACACTATTTAAAAAATAATTGAGTTGTAGTAAAAACAAAACAAAAAAAGTGAAAAATTGCACATCGTAACTTTAACAGTATACACTACTTAGAAATAATCCTTTTAGGAAAAGATTTTCTCCTTTGAGTTCATTTATATTCTCTCAAATTAGTTTTTGAACAAATGTATAACTATAAAGAAAAATACTCTTCCCACCTAAAAGAATGTCACACATCAGTAAGTAGGTGAAGAGGTTGTAAGAGATATATTGGAGAAAGCATACCAATTTTATGACATTCCTGAATTCTATTATGTAGATGACTAGAGGCCGGATGCATGAAATTTGAGCAAGAGTAGGCCTTGCTTCCCCCGGATGCCGGCACTGGCTTCCCTCTGGCACCCAGGACCCGGGCTTCCTTCGCAGCCCTGGCTTCATCTGGAAGGTTGTCCAGAAGGAATCCAGTCTAATTAGCATATTATGCTTTTATTATTATAGATGATTGATTTTGCTAAAGCATAAACAAATAAAAAATAAAACATGTCTGGGATTAGGATGAACTGATCTTCAAACTGTGGTATCAAAAAGGGGGGGAAAAGTTAAAATATAGTCTCCTCAATTTGAGAAATGAATATAATTTAAAATAAATAAGTAATTCTTTTTTTTCTTATTAGGAGTACAAAGATCTATTATTTTTACACTTATCATGCCATGAATTCATAGGAAATGGGTTCCAGCAGTTCAGTCTCCTTTCCATAGGTTCTCAGAAAGTGTGCTTCTCTGGGTGGAGCAGGCTGAATCCAAGTACCTTTCTCTTCAGCTTCCTTCATTCTTCCTGTGATCATCTTCATTTATTCTTGATAGGAAGCTATCTTGGCTCTTACAGTGCTTAATATTAAATACTAGAGGCCCAATGCACAAAATTCGTACAAGAGAAGTCCTTCTTTTCCCCAGCTGCTGGCACCGACTTCCCTCTGACACCTGAGACCCGGACTTCCCTCCCACCACCGGCAGGCACCCTGGACCCGGGTTTCCCTCTCAGCCCAGGCTTCATCCAGAAGGTCGTCAAGTCTAATTAGCATATTATGCTTTTATTATTATAGATGTACATTAACTCTTTTGTCAGAATCTTGCCCTTAATATACTTGTTTGCAGCATTGCTCACTGCATGCTGGGTGTCATTATGGAAATTTGCAGTTTGCCATGGGAACATTTGTGGGGAATACCTTTCTGAACAGTGCCTATCCCTCTGATATCCACAATATCATCTTTCTTGTAGATTCACATGTATGTGGCCAAAGGACGCCCCTATGCTGTCTAGAAGGCCTAGAGAACATATAGCGAGTGCCTCTGCTCTTTCCCGTTGTGCTAGTCATCTCTGAAAGATAGCTTTTCTGGCTGAAAAGTCAGATAAGCAATTCTTATTGTCATGTATTCCTTTTGCTTTGAGTCTATGTTTTCCTCTGGCAACTGGAACCCAGTCTGTACTGGGTTCTTAATTATTTAGTTCCTGCAGTGTAAATGTTTGTCTATGAGGTTTTCTGAATTAATTACATTGTCTTCATTAAAACTTGAGTGATGAATTAGGATAAACAAATTTGAAAAAGAAATGGGTGGAAAATATAGCTCTGAATGCTTGCTATACTTATAACTTCCTAAAGTACATGCTTTAAGTGTTGGGAATTTTCATGTATCATGAAACCAATCAACAGAATTCAGAAAGTTCACTATATATATATTTTTTCAATATAGACTGTACTATATGAATGTAAGAATGCTTACACACAAGTTGAGTGCAATCTGAATAAAATGTTTATAAAACAAAAAATTATTTAAAAAAAGAAAAATACTGAATTAACTATATGATTCAGTAAACATGCTTCAAAATTGAACTTTCTAAGTATCTTAATTCTCTACTTCACTGGGAATCTAAAAACAAATTTTAGAGATAAGAAAGTAGATAGATATACATCATTTTATATATATATATATATATATATATATATATATATATATATGTGTGTGTGTGTGTGTGTGTATACAGTATATATATCTCTATATATATCTCTATATATATCTATATATACTTTGAGAGATTTATTTTTTTAACAAATATGAACCATTTGGCATTTAATTTCGTGTGCTAGCAAAGTGTAACTTCCTGGTTTTAATAAAATAACTTATAAAAAGACTCAGAAATTCTGTGGACATCAAATACCTCCTAAAACACAGTATTTTTTATGAGCTGAGTGTAAATGAATCAAAACCATATGGTAATCATTTCCTTTAAATAAAATGCACATGGTGAAAACACGAAAGAAAAAAGTACTGGGCAGAACTTGTGTAAATGTAGCCTCTGGATTTCTAAAGTTAATGCTGTCGTTTCCTGGTACTGGGAAAATATGGACCGACATGAAGGACTGCTGCTGTTCTTCCGAAGGTTAAAACCAGCTTTCCGAACACTGGCAGAGTAATGGGGGTCTTTTTTTAGTATTTCCATTTCATCAAAGCACCTTTCTTTATAGATTGTGCCTCCATAAAACAAGTGTTTCCAGCCATTATCTTTCTCTACAGTATAGCCATAATCTGGACATGAAAAGAAATGCATGGTGTGAGTATGAATTGGAGTAAGTAAGACATTGAGGGCAGGAAATAGTCTCGATATTATAAAATACAGAATTTAGGAGAAAATGCTATTATAAAATTGTTCCTGTGGTAAAAATTTTTCCACTTTGTGAAATGGATGTCCAATTTATTTCTGCCTAAAATGAATGCTTTGAAAGTGTTATTGTAAAATCAAAATGTGCATACATTTTTGAGACTCTCCACATGTTACTTAAAAGTATGTGAGTTGTTTACTTAATTCATGTCACAAAACAATTGTGAAAAAATGTAAGCCTGAAAAATGATTAGTTTAGCCACCAAAGAGAGCCAGTAAGGTACAAATTTAAAAATACAGCGCCAGTTCTCTGTATGTATGACTCTACTTCTTTTTGTTTGTTTATTCATTTTGTTCATAGGTGCAGAAGACTGACAGCTGTCAGAGGGGAGGGGGCTTGGGGTCTGGGTGCAAAAGGTAAAGGAAGTAAGCAACACACACACACACACACACACACACACACACACACACACACCAAAAAACCCTCAAAGTATGTTGATTACCAGAGGGAAAGGTGGGTGAGGGAAGATAGGAGAGAGTAAAAGGGAGATAAATGGTGATGGAAGAAGACTTGACTTGGGGTGGTGAACACACAATACAATATACAGATGATGTAAATAGAATTGTACACCTGAAACCTATATAATTTTATTGACCAATGGCACACCAATAAATTCAATTAAAGAGAAAAAAAAAGTAATACAGATCTAGGAAGACCACGGAAAAGAGTCAGGAGAAGAGGAGAGCTGGGGAAGGTTCATGGTAGATAACAGTGAGTACCCCAGCTAATTATTCTAGTTGATTAATTGTGGGTGATAATAATATAGACTTATAAAATTATCAATATTCAAAGCATCATCATAAAAGTCATTGAGACTGTTTTGAAGTCACCACATTTCATGGATTTATTCTATCCTAGTATCTCATTTTCTGTTATAAGTAATTTTTGCAATAAGATGGGTTTAGAAGGCATCTCTCTCTCTCTCTCTCTCTCTCTCTCTCTCTCTCTCGCTATATATATATATATATATATATATATATATATATATATATATATATATATATATATATATATATATATATATATATATGGTAATATGCAAATTGTCTGGGATGCTGTAACATCACGACCACTCAGGAAGAGGCTGCACACACAGGTGGCAGGAGGGGACTGCATGGGAGGTGAGGCAAGCCACGGATGCCACAGTGGCTTGAGCAGGCCTGGAGCGGAGGCAGACAGGGGGTCCTGCCAGGTGCCGCTTGCCAGCAGTTCCACCTCTGCATGTGAGCTGCAGAGAAAACACCTTTTCTGACCGCTCATTGGCTAAGCTCCCGGTATACCACTTGCAGTGTTCTTGGTAACATGGGTAATAAGAATCCTAGAAGGTGATCCAGGGTTTTTCCACTTTACTCCTAGAGGAAAAAATGAAGGTCTGCTTCTAGAGGGGCTAAGAAATGTCATATCCTGCCCTAGCCAGTTTGGCTCACTGGATAGAGCCTTGGCCTGCCGACCACAGGGTCCGGGTTCAATTCTGATCAAGGGCATGTACCTAGGTTGCAGGCTCCTCCCTGGCTGGGGCCCAGATCAGGGCTCATGCAGGAGGCAACCAATAGAAGTGTCCCTCTCACATTGATGTTTCTCTCTGTCTTTCCCTCTCTCTTCCAAGCTCTCTAAAAACCAATGGAACAATATCCTCAGGTGAGGATAAAAAAAAAGAAAAGAAAAGAAAGAAAGAAATGTCATATCCTATGAAAGAGACATCTTGAAAATGCCTAAAGAAAGTTGTAATTTTTTCGTGGTGAAGGGACTGGAGTCCCAGTTGATGAAAACACCTTGGTGACTGCAGCAGCTGGCAGTGGCAGCAGCAGTGGGGTGATGGGGGTAGTGCCTTCTCCTGATCAGTCTGGTCACCTCCCACAGAGGGAGGCCAGACTGTGGCTTAGGTCATCAGTAAGACATGCCCTGAGGGCTCCCAGACTGTGAGAGGGGGCAGACTGTGAGAGGGGGCAGACTGTGCTGAGGGACCCACACTCTCGCCACCCCTCCAGTTCACAAATTTCATGCACCGGGCCTCTAGTAGACTAATAAACTAAACATAAAGTTAACTTTATTTTTTTAATCACTCATTTTGGTGCTTTCTAAAGTTTAGACTCAATTGATATTTGCTGCTAAGTACCTTTCCAAGAGTTGTATTATTTTTTTTTACATTCATTATCTTATTTATTTCTACCCAAAACCTAGAACTATCAGTAACCAAATTTTAATAAATATAACACTGAGACTCAGATAGGTTGAATGCTATATCATATTTTACAGATAAAGTCAATGAAAAGCAAGAACTCAAACTCTGGTAATCATATTGTAAGACCAATGTTTATTAAATGTTAGAATCTTATAAAACATGCAAGGCCATCTGTACATAAAAATTTACCTTTCTAGCTGTTTATACTTTATGAAATGGAATTTCCTCTATCAGATATTTTAATTGTTTTGTTAGTAATATTTGTTTCAAAACACTAAAAACATAGTCCAAAAATTAACAATAGTTTTATCAAACTCATTGTGTTTTAAATAAGAACAAAGTATAACAAATTTTTAAAATAAAAGTATAAACATTGAAAAAATATTTTACTCTTAATGCCATTATAAATAACCTTGGAGAAAAATTCATAAGCTATTTTTTTACTCCTGAGTTCATGCTTTATAAAATTTCTCCTTTTATTTTCTTATTCCACTTATCACACTTTAAAATATATATTCATGTTCAATTAATTGTGGTATAATAATTGGAGACAGGAAAAATTTCTTGCAAGACCAAGACATTTTAAAATTGACTTTTTGAAAAGCCACCTTCAAAATATGTAACACAGTCTTTTCTTTTTATCTAGTTATTTCTTTGTTTAAAGTATGTTAATTAGATATTTTTAAGCACTCCTAATTAGTATTTAAAGTTATTTGCATTTCCCAGCTGGTTTTGCTGCAATACTTTGTATCAATTATCTCATATTTGAGTACTTTATTAAAAATTCCATGCTAGTAAGTTGGCCTTCACTATATGATTTCACACAAAACAAAATAAAATGTGGTACTTGTGGTAGGACATAAAATGGGGATAAATAGAAAATACAAAAATAATGCATTCCATTATACGAGTAAGGAACAATGAGTAGACAAAACCAAAGTGGCCCAGTAATTTAGAAAGGAGAAAACTGTTATCAGTGTTTCTAGTAGATATTTTATAGGTGTTTGGGTGCCTAACGCTAGCATTGTTTAAAAAGAAAATATACCAGTAAGTGGAGAGAAGGAAGCTAGTTTTCCAAAGAGAAGAAACGATGTCACTGAGACTGAAGAACAGAGAACATGGGGTTTCTGAATACGGGGTGGGTAAATAACCCATGTATATTTAAAGGAAAATGTTGTACAGCAATAATGTGGAACTAATTTGGCCCATATGAAAGACTTTTCTTAGAAAACTACTACAGCAACTATTTTGTAGGGAATATGAAGACTTCAAATATTATAAGATTGATATAGATTTATTCACAACTGGTATTTTTTAAAAAGTAATGTCATGGGGAAAAGGGTGTAGAAGATACATTACAATGGAAAAACTAGACACTGATGCTCTTTCTGGAAAAAATGGCTAATGAATTAAATATTTAGAATGAGCTTTTGAGTAGGGATTTGATATAAACAATAATGGAAAGAAAGGATACAAAAGAGAAAAGAAAATTGACAGTGATTAATAAAATACTAGCAAGAAGATTGGGGGAATATATTATTTTAACAACTGGAAAAGTATAATAGAATTGACTGAACAAGTATATTCAGAATGAAAAACTAGACTTCATTCTCTCTAGCCTATCTTTAATGTCCTGAACATACTTTGAATGCAAAGTGATCCTATCTAATAATAGAGTAATATGCAAATTAACCATCACTCTGCAACAAAATGGCAGCCCCCATAGCCACAAGATGGTGGCACCAGTCCCCTCAGCCCTGCTGCTGGAGTGTCCGGCCTGTCCACAGGAGCAGTGAGGCTGGATTCACCTCCGGAGGGGGCAGACCCAGCCTCCCCGCTCCACCGCTGCTGCAGTGTCTGGGCCTGTCAGCCCCGCCGGGGTTGGGGGGGACCAAGCAGCAAGGCTTGATCCGCCCCCAGACATGGCAGACAGAGCCTGGACAGCAGTGCATGGAGGCTTCCTTAGCGCGGCGGCAGCGGGGAAGTCCCAGGCCCAGCAAACAGCCTGGACAGCAGGGCTTGGGGACTTCCTTAGCGCGTTGGCAATGGGAGCACCCCCAGGCCTGGCAGTCAGAGCCCAGACAGCAGGGCTTGGAGGCTTCGTTTGCAGGGTGATGGCGGGGGAAGCCCCAGGCCCGGCAGACAGAGCCTGGACAGCAGGGCTTGGGAGCTCCCTTAGCGTGGCAGCGATGGGAGCACCCCCAGGCCCAGCAGTCAGAGCCCAGACAGCAGGGCATGGAGGCTTCGTTTGCAGAGTGATGGTGGGGGAAGCCCCAGGACTGGCAGACAGAGCCCGAACAGCAGGGCATGGAGGCTTCCTTAGCGTGGCAGTGGCGGGGAAGTCCCCAGACATGGCAGACAGAGCCCAGACAGCAGGGCTTGGGGGCTTCCTTAGTGCGGCGGCAGCAGGGAAGCCTCAGGCCCAGCAAACAGAGCCCAGACAGCAGGACTTGGGGGCTTCCTTAGTGCTGCAGTGGTGGGGAAGTCCCCAGACATGGCAGACAGAGCCCAGACAGCAGGGCTTGGGGGCTTCCTTAGCAAGGTGGTGGCAGGAATACCCCCAGGCCCCACAGACAGAGCCAGGACAATAGGGCATGGGGGCTTCCTTAGTGTGTCAGTGTTGGCGAAGCCCTCAGGGCTGGCAGACAGAGCACACTGCAGGGCACTGGGGCTTCCTTCGCATGGCACATGGCAGCAGCAGGCAGAGAGTGGAGAGCAGGGCATGGGGGCTTCATCTCCATGGCTGTAGCGAAACCTCTAGGCCCACAGAGAGCAGAGAACCACGGGGAGTGGGCCTAAGCCATCAGTAGGATATCCCCTGAGAGCTCCTGGATTGTAGAGGGTGCAGGTTGGGCTGAGGGACCCCCATGCATGAATTTCGTGTAATATCATAAAGAACAAGTGTAATTCTCCAACAAGGATTTGAAGAGGCAGAAGAAATATGAGCATAGAAGATGCTGTAGGCGGAATCACTCATGAATCAATTACATTGGAAGTAAGGGAAGGAGAAGATTATGTTATAAGCTTACCATTAATAAATGGGAAGAGAAATCTGTGCTATGGTCCCAGAGACATGAAACATGACCAGCAGAGTAAAAGAGTAAGAAAGACATGTAGAGATTATAAGGCATCTTCTGGTGTCATGTTGATGGGCTTCCAACTTGAACTATACCATCTCTTTGAATATGACCTTGTACAAATCACTCAACTTTTCTGCATCATTTTTTAAAATATATTTTTATTGAATTTTTACAGAGAGGAAAGGGAGGGTAGAGAGCTAGAAACATCTATGAGAGAGAAACATTGATCAGCTGCCTCCTGCGCACCCCCTCCTGGGGATGTGCCCACAGCCAAGGTACATGCCCTTGACTGGAATCGAACCTGGGACCCTTCAATTTGCAGGCCGATGCTCTATCCAGTGAGCCAAACCTGCTAGGGCTCTGCATCAGTTTTATCATCACTAAAATGGGATAATTTTAGTAACTATGTCATGGAGTTGAGATCAGTTTTAAGTGCTTAAATACATATGTAGCACTCAGAACAGTGTCAGTCTCATGGAAGTAGCTCAAGAAATTTTCAGTATATGGAAAAAATAATTTCAAAAGGCAGAGGTGTAATTCTTCAGTCTTTTTTTATTAAGCTTCTAATTTCAACCACACTTGTCATTTCCTTTTTGAAAAATAAAAGTATAAGGTAGCTACATAATTAACTGTCAACTAATGACAAGCAGCCAGGATTTGATAGTAATTTCATTATGTCAGATGATAAGGGAAAACATTTACAACAATCTTTTTCTATGTGTTCACATATCACTGTTTTCTCAGCTATCTTGTATTTAAAAAAAGGTAATCTAATTGTCCATTTAGTTTTGTGTTCCTCTGAATATTGTCCCACTAAATTTCCTCGTTTCAGGTTAGTGTAGCTATTGCTCTCGCTAAATATACATTGATCTGGTAAATATACTTGACATTCTGAATATAAGGAATAAATATAGGAATGTTGTGTTCTTTCTCCTCACAATTATGATAATTGATTCTTATTATAAAACTAGAGGCCCAGTGCACAAAATTCATGCATGGAGGGGGGTTGTCCCTCAGCCCAGCCTGGACCCTCTCCAATATGGGACCCCTCAAGGGATGTCTGACTGCCCGTTTAGGCCCGATCCCAGTGGGGATCGGGCCAAAACGGGCAGTTGGACAACCCTCTCACAATCCAGGACTGCTGGCTCCCAACTGCTTGCCTGCCTGCCTTCCTGATTGCCCCTAACCGCTTCTGCCTGCCAGCCTGATCACCCCCTAACCACTCTGCTGCCAGCCTGTTTGCCCCCAACTTCCCTCCTCTGCCAGCCTGGTCACCCCTAACTGCCTTCTCCTGCAGGGTTGATCACCTCCAACTGCCCTCCCTTGCAGGCCTGGTCCTTCTCAACTGCCCTCCCTTGCAGGCCATGTGCCTCCCAACTGCCCTCTCCTGCTGGCCATCTTGTGGTGGCCATCTTGTGTCCACATGGGGGCAGGATCTTTACCACATAGGGGCAGTTATATTGTGTGTTGCAGTGATGATCAATCTGCATATTACTTTTTTATTAGATAGGATAGAGGCCTTGTACAGGGGTGGTGGCCAGCTGGTTTGCCCTGAAGGGTGTCCCAGAGCAGGTGGGGGTTCCCTTGGGGCGTGGGGCAGCCTGAGCAAGGGGCCTGTGGTGGTTTGCAGGCCGGCCACGCCCCCTGGCAACCCAAGCAGAGGCCCTGGTATCTGGAATTTATTTTCCTTCTACAATTGTAGCCTGGAGCAGAGCCAAGCCTGGGGCTCCCTCCGAGGCTTGTAGCCATTTGTGTTGGGGTTATAATTGAAACTTTGTTGCCTTAAGCGGGTGGGCCCTGCCAGGGTGTGTGGAAAGCTTTGCTTCCCCTTTTGCTGCCAGCAACCCTGGCCTGCTCTCTCAAGCTCCATCCTGCCGCCATTTGTTTGAATTTGTTTACTTTCTATAATTGAAACTTTGTAGCTTGAGTGGAGGCTTAGGCCTGGCAAGGGCAGGCAGAAAGCTTGGCTTCCTCTGTTACCTAGGAAACCTTGCTCTCTGTGGCTGTAGCCATCTTGGTTTGGGTTAATTTGCATACTTGCTCTGATTGGATGGTGGGTGTGGCTTGTGGGTGTGTCAGCGGTATGGTCAATTTGCATATTTGTCTATTATTAGGTAGGATTCATCGATCTCACAAAAAATATCAATCCAATCAACATTACTTGCATAAATACCATGAACAAAACATTGAACAATCCTATATAATAAAAAGATAATATGCAAATAGACCAAACGACAGAACAACCGAACAACCAAGCAAAGTATAATATGCTAATGATATGCTAAGGCTGCTCAACTGCTTGCTAAGATGTGCACTGACCACCAGGAGGCAGACAGTCGACTGGTCAACCAATCACTATGTGCACTGACCACAGAGGGAAAATGCTCCGACTGGTAGGTTAGCTTGCTGCTGGGGTCCAGCAGATCGGGGATTGAGCAAGATGGACGGGCACACCTGGAGCCCTCCCATGGTCCCTCCTTGGCCCAATCGTGTACCAGTGGGGTCCCTCAGCCTAACCTGAACCCTCTTGCAATCTGGGACCCCTCAGGGGATGTTGGAGAGCTGGTTTCAGCCTGATCCATCAGGCCACTCCCATCTGGAGGGTGCTAGATGCAGGGCTCTTGACTTGAGAGTGCTGCTGCAACAGCGCGAGCCTCTCCCGATCGGTACTGATTGGGCATAAGCCCGCAGCAGGCACAGTAGGGCCAGGATGAGTGGGAGCGACAGGTAGGAGCTGATCCCTACAGGCCACCCAGAGGGACACCACCTGTGCATGAATTCATGCACCGGGCCTCTAGTCCTCTCTAATAAAAGAGTAATATGCAAATTAACCACCACTCCGCTACACCCACAAGCCACGCCCACCAGCCACACCCACCAGCCAATCAGAGCGAGTATGCAAATAAACCCAACCAAGATGGCTACAGCCACAGAGAGCAGGAGGGAGGCTTGGGTTTCCCTGGCAATGGAGGAAGCCAAGCTTTCCACCTGCCCTTGCCGGCCTAAGCCTCCACTCAAGCTACAAAGTTTCAATTATAGAAGGTAAACAAATTCAAACAAAAATGGCAGCAGCCACAGAGCTGGAAAGAGCAGGAGGCTAGGGTTGCCCCCGGCAATGGAAGAAGCAAAGCTTTCTGCACACCCTGGCTGGCCCAGGCCTCCACTTAAGGCTACAAAGTTTCAGTTATAGAAGATACACAAACCCCAACAGAAATGGCTGCTGGCCACGGAGCGAGCAGGAGGCTTGGCTCCACTCCAGGCTACAAAGTTTCAATTGTAGAAGGTAAATAAATTCCAGATACCAGGGCCACTGCTTGGGTCACCAGGGGGCGTGGCTGGCCTGCAAACCACCACAGGCCCCTCGTTCAGGCCACCCCACCCCCCAAGGGAACCCCCACCCTGATCTGGGACACCCTTCAGGGAAAACCAGCTGCCCCCACCCTTGCACCAGGCCTCTATACTATCTAATAAAAGAGTTATATGCAAATTGGCCATCACTCCAACACACAATATGGTTGTCCCCGTGTGGTCAAAGATCCTGCCCCCATGTGGACACAAGATGGCCACCACAAGATGGCCAGCAGGAGAGGGCAGTTGAGAAGGACCAGGCCTGCAAGGGAGGGCAGTTGGAGGCGATCAACCCTGCAGAGGAGAGCAGTTAGGGGTGACCAGGCCAGCAGAGGAGGGGAGTTGGGGGCAAACGGGCTGACAGGAAAGCTGTTAGGCATCAATCATGCTGGCAGGGGAGTGGTTAGGGGCTGATCAGGCTGGTAGGCAGAAGCAGTTAGGGGAAATCAGGAAGGCAGGTAGGCGAGCAGTTGGGAGCCAGCAGTCCTGGATTGTGAGAGGGATGTCCGACTGCCTGTTTAGACCCGATCCCACTGGAGAGGGGTCCCAGATTGGAGAGGGTGTAGGCTGGGCTGAGGGACATCCCCCACCACCCCCGTGCACGAATTTCGTGCACCAGGCCTCTAGTTTCTATATAAAAAAAAGATAAGTTTATATTCAATCACTGACAAAAATGTATATTCCTGTGGGGAAGGTAAAATAAACCACATATTTGTGAAATAACCATAAACAATTAAGAGTTTGACAATATTGAAACATCTCAAAAACATATACAATTTACATAGAAATAGTTATAGAATGGAAAAAAGAAGAAAACATTTCAGGTTTTAAAGTGTTTTTAAGATAATTTTGACAGAGCAGATGGTTCTTAGTTTGGCCTCAGAGGTAGCATTGCATCTGATTGGACAGTGATAAGAAAGGGAAATGGTCCTGGTGATAATATAACATAAAGATGATTGTTAATCAAGTATTTCCCATAGAAAGGCTTTGCCAAAAAAACTTATCTTATTAGAAAAACAACACTACATATACACTTTGAAATTAGCACTGTACCCACTCTTCATCAAAGTAGGAACATTTCATAATGCCTTTCATTAGTCTTCAATTATTATTACATTAAAATCAAGTTTCTGTTAGGAAAAACTTTAACAAATAGATGTACATGTGTTTGTCTGAAAAATGCCAAATGGTTACAAGACTCTGTTGATTATTTAAACCTAATCATAGCCAAATCTTGACTTCTAATGATTTGGAGAAAACCTAGCTTTTGTCAACTTATTCAGGACATTTTCATAGTGGCAATAAATGGAGTTCTCTTGATGCATGGACAAGTAAGACAACTTTTGATCCTATCATTTTTGAACTTGCTATAAACCAGCACTGGAAAAATAATCTCTCCATTTTAATTTAAACCTAATGGAACATAAGCTCATTTAGTCTTGTCAAAGTCTCATTATTTAGCTTGTCTTTGAAAAAGCTGGTGATTACCACTGAACATATTTGTATATTTTAATTGTTATTTATCTAGAAAGCTTCAACTGTGTATAGAAACAAAAGAAAGCAATTAAAATCTCAGCGGATATTGGCAGAGCAGAGCAGACAGCTACTCTCCGCAACAAACTATCAAACGCAATTAGTAATAGGACAATGCGCATGGTCCAGTAATCATGTGAGGCAAAGAAATTAATAATAATTTTCTTCATGAACTAATATTGCAGAGAAATCTCAATACTGTTGTGAGCTTGTCTAGTATGCACATGAAAACTCATGTATGTGTGTATGTACATGTACATACCTACACACATATCCATATTTTAACTGTGGCAGGCCTTTAATATTGTGGGAAGCTCATTTAAGAAATTCATTTTTACTAAGAAATTTGCACAATCACACAAAAAAATTGAATAACTCCTTTACTCTCTGCTTAACCTCTCCAAAAGGCTGAATGTGCGGTGTAGCTAATGGCAGTAATTGGAAGTCTATCTTCAAAATAAGAATATCTCTTGATATTTGACTCACATCGAATAATTTTTATATAAATTAATATAATATTGATTTATATTACCAGAGCTAGGATTTCCGAGTACTTTGGGGAACTGAAACCATTTTGATAATTTAATTTACTCTTTGTAGATCTTTTCCTCTCATAAATACCCACTTATAGACTAGCAACTCTCAGTGACATATGGAAAGTATGCTAAAGATGTAATGCAATTTTGGCAAAGTTTCCCAGAAAACATTAGTGGTTCCAAAAATAGTTTATTTTTCTTAAGGAAAGCAACATTATGGCCACCTTCCCTCTTGCCTTAAAATTTAAGGTTGATTAGAAAAAAAATGCAACCAGAATATCTTGTGTGGTTTCAGGGTTGGCTTAATGTGCAGTCCATGCCAAAAATTTAAATATCTGTGATAACAAGATAAAACTCAAATGCATTATAAAAAATAATACTGTAGAATATACTATCAATCTGTTATCACAATAATACCGTATGTCCTGTGCCTGTTCACTTTTGTGGCTGTTAGAGCACTTGCCAGTTTTTATTTAGAATTTTAGTGCATGTTAAAAACTATTGTGGTTTAAACTTGAAGGAGTAGATCAATATAGCAGAACGAGGAAAATCATTAAAGCTCATCTCTCCCAGGACTTTCCCACCCCTCATTCCCCTGGTGACCTGTTGCAATTGGACATTATTTTCAGTTATTATTGGAATTAAATTGACTCCTGTGGCATGACAGGAAAATTAAACTGCTTGTTAAAACCACATACTATGAAGAAGTCAGAGAAAGAGAATCATTTAAATATTTCTAAATTCAGATCCCACCTGCAACTCAGTGACTATGGAATTAAGAAACCTTTCATTATAGCATCACGATAATATTCATCAGCTTATACTAAATCAGTTCAACACATTTTACAAGAATGCATGTGCAACCACTGATAAATAAAATTAAAAATGGCCTTGGCCTGGTGGCTCAGTTGGTTGGAGCATCTTCCCATACACCAAAAGATTTCAGGTGTGATTCCCAATCAGGGCACATAGGTTGTGGGTTCAACCCCTACTTGGGGTGCATATGGGAAGCAACAAATCAATGTTTTGCTCTCATATAGATGTCTTGATCTCTCTCTCCTCTCCCTAATCTCCTCAGGTGAGGATTAAAAACTTCCTTAAAAAAGAATAGGTGAGAAAAAACAGGCTAAAGAGAAACAAGAGAAAGATAAAACTAGAGTGAGTCTAAAAATCAAAATTCATATTGTAACAATAGTGAGGCATATTTTTGGCTTCAATTATCATTTTATGTAAAATTATTACAGTGAGCTATCACAAATGAATTTCTGATTTGAGCATAATTTTGAATAGATTATGCTGATAATAGATTCATTCATTTGTTTGTTCATTTATTAATTTGTTCATTAAACAGATATGCTGAGAAACAAAGATGATTCTTTTATCTGTAGGGACAAAATAATATATGATCTAATATAACATAATATAATATTGGAAACAATGCCCAGGAAATTAGTTTCAAATTAGTAACTAGCTCCTTAAAATTCATCTTTATAACTTTTATTAGTATAAAGTGTGGCAAAGCAGATATGATTCAATAAAATTGATTAGTCCAATTATCTGGTTAATTCCAGGCTTGAAATTGCCTGTAACAATGAATACCTGGTTTTGGGACCTCAGGGACTAGTAACAATAAATACTAGTAATGGAGGAACACAATAGGTTGACTAAGTGGGGACACATAAATAGAATAAAACAAAATTTAGACTCCACAATCATCACCATTGTTAGATGAATTGAAAAATATATTTATTATATTTACTGTTATATTTATGACTTCATTTAAATGCTATGTTACTCCCCATTTACATTCTATTGATTTTATTGTGTTTAATTTTTATTTGCTTTATTAATACAATTTGATTTTTTTCTTTTCATATGTGATTTTATTTTATATAAATGGTACTCTACTAACACTATGTTTAGATATTCTATATTTTTCTCTGACAGAAAAAAATCATAACCTTGTTAAAGGTTTCCTTTAGTTTGAACATATTTATTTAAAAAACACACAACACTATATTTTTCTCATTTTACCTCCGGTCAGTGAACACCCTTTCATTATTGGCTCTGATCCATGAATGGTTGCTTACAAATTACACGATTTTAGAATGAATTATTACATATCATTAAGTTAATTTTTCATTAATACATTTATCTTAGCTAAAAAGCTTTGATAATTATTGACCAGCCATGAGTCAAGATTTAGTAGTAATTGACAAGGAACTGGAGGCCAGCTAATTATGTTGTTAGGTTAGTAAAACCATATTTAAAAAAAAAAAAAAAAGAGTCACTCGGAGTCACTCAGCCTCATTTTTAAAAGGTTAGTAGCCTACCAAGAAAATATGACTGGAGGCCACTGAGTAACCCATAAAGGTGGATTAAGGTAATAGCACAAACAGAACTGAGATTATCCTTGTAAAGTGAATTTGGATCCACTCTAGAAAGAAGATCAAAGCTCCAGAGAGATGCAATATAGTATGATGGAATAAACATACCTTGCAATATTTTTAATTCAGATGTAATCAAACTTCTCATTGATTAAAAAACAACCAACTAATAGGAACAACTAGTTATAACACAAATAAACATTCAGACTTCACCAATGTAACTTACTGGTATGTATATTCTAAAATAAGCAGTTTGCAAAATGTATGGTTAGGTAACTAATTATGATTTAAATGATGGAAAAATCTTTAAATGGAGGCTAACCTAAGGATATTTACAACAAGATTTTTCTTTTTGATCTGGAGCTGGTCTGACATTGGAATGCTAGGTAAATGCCCTTCTTGCAAATATCACAACTGCCAAATCTTTATAGTGCTGGTGTTTATTTTAAGTTTTTCCTCCAGGCTTAATGTCTGCAGAACACATGTTACCCAGGCATATTGTGTTATTTAACCCAGACATCTTTTTCCTCAGCAATTTAATTAGTCATGAAGAAAACTGCAAGCACTCAAATTGAATCTTAGTAAAATAAAAACAAATCTGAATTGAAACAGAAAATGCAATCAAGTGCATTTCAACACAACTCCAAACAAAAGGCAGTAAACGGATATCACAGTTTTGCAGCTCTAGCTCCCTTGACTAAAAGCCCAGATTTTGGGTGAACCATATTTTAGTCTGAAGTCAGTCTAGGTACCTGTCTACTTGCATAACAGGCTTTCCATGCAGGGCCTCTCAATCCAGAATTACTTAACTCTTTAAACTTTAGTTAGTAAAGGTGGTTCTTCAGTCATTAGTGCCAGGATTATTGACAGATGTTTTTAAGATTGGAGCATGCTACAGCTATCACTGCTGTTTAAGCCTGGTGTTTCATCTAAGTGATTAGTTTCTACTATTGAATGTTCATCCTTGAATGTCTCTATCTTGATTGCTTTACATTGGATTCTTCACCTGCCTTATCTGTTTTTATTTTGTCTCTTTGAAAAACACGTAAATTGAGAAGTTAACATTCCCTCACATGCACAGAACTTTTATATTTATACTAGAGGCCCGATGCACGAAATTCATGCAAGAGTAGGCCTTCCTTCCCCCAGCTGTCAGCACCGGTTTCCCTCTGGCACCCAGGACCCGGGCTTCCCTTGCAGCCCTAGCTTCATCTGGAAGGTTGTCCGGAAGGACATCCGGTCTAATTAGCATATTATGCTTTTATTATATAGTATGTTAATGCCCTTCTTATACAGTATAGTCTCATATTTCCCTAATATTTCTAAAGGGTTGCAATTTTCTCTGATAAAAGATAAATTTAATGTCTTTCTAGAAAGATGGATTATATTTTTCACTCTGTCAAAGGGTAGAGAGATCTATACAAAAACAGGGAAGATTGAAATGTAACAGCCCCCTTGGGATTTTGCTCTTCTGCATGTTTCTTATAAAGAGTTATTCTACCCTTTAATTAGGTAGAGACATCACACACACACACACACACACACACACACACACACACACACACACGTGCACGCCTATTTACTTATGATGCTTGGTGCCATGGGAATGTTTATGACAGATGATTATATGTTTTAATGTATGCCATATTTATAAATTTAGAAAACTTTATACTCTGGGGTAATAAACAGCTTTCTGTTAGTTAAACTAGTTTGATTTTTGGCTGGTAGAGCAGGTTAGAAAGGAAACTTACAAGTGTTAATCACGTAGATCTTTAATGTAGGCATGCACTGAGATTTTTCTTAATGAAAAACTACAAAAACTTAATATTTTGAAATAGCAGTTCTTAAATACCCCACTTTTTATGTCAAATCTGCAAATTCTGTCATATATTTAGCTAAGGTGCTTGCTCAAAAGCTTTAGCCTTTTGCAGGAGCACATAGTAGTCTACAAAATAATTCAAATGAAGGATAAATGTAGACAAGCAATGCAAGCACTAGTACATAGTAAGATTTGACTACACAGGACATTTTTTTCAAACAAATAATAATGAGTTAATCAAAATATATTTTAGGGTGGGTGGGTGAGAAGAAATCAACCAAAGAATTTGTATGCATATATGCATAACCCATGGACACAGACAATAGGGCAGTGAAGGCCAGGTGGAGAGGGAGGGTGCTAGAAGAGATCAGTGGGGGTAAAAAGGACATATGCAATACTTTCAACAATAAAGATTAAAAAAAACATATTTTAATCACTGATTAACTTTTTCATCCCCAAGAAACTTTTTTTCTTAGAAATTTGCATCTATAGTTTATCTTTTTTTTCTAATTTGTACACACATATCATTAGCCATTATTTGATTCCTTTGCCTTCACCTAGATAAGAAAGTAAACATTACTGATTTAAAATTTTTCAGCTAAGAAAATGTAACTGGGTGCATATAAGCGTAACCAATGGACACAGACACTAGGGGGGTGAGGGCATGTGCTGTGGGGTAGGGGTGGCTGGGAGAGGTCAATGGGGAAAAGGAGACATATGTACTACTATATATAATACTTTAAATAATAAAGAATTTTAAAAAATGTAACTGAATGCCAAATCATGCCTGAGTACTACTCTAGATGTTATTGTACCAAAACTAGTATGATAATTTGATTTAATGAAATCAGATACCTGACTGAATTTATTCCAGTGAGGAAGAGGTTGAGCCAGTGCTAAGATTTTTGGGGGTCTGGAAAGTGGTCACTTTTTTCATGAAATACACAAGTTCCATCAACTCTATCTACTGATAATTGATGTCAATTCACTAGGAGATCAAATTTTGGTGGATATAATAAGTAAATTTCAATTCATACTGGGCTAAACATTATGTAAAGCAGACTTTTTCCTTGGAACAAGTTTAAATTGAGGAAGAAATATAACACAACATAGTGTGGCTAGATGGTTCCACTGTAACAGAACAAATATAGGGATAAAGTAAGTCCCAGAGGAAAACAAAAACAAATTAAAATGTGCTTCTATTGATTCTGATTTCATATTTGAATTTATTTTAGATATAAAAGATACATTTTCTCTCCTGGTTGAAAACTTTTAGAATTTCTAAGACATTGATAAAAGCTATATCTTTTAATGGGTAGATATATTTATGATAGATGGCCCTTTTATGTTTTGTCCATTATTTTTATTTTTATTTTTATTTATTTTAGAGGGGGAGGAAGATTATATATACACTGAGTGGCCAGATTATTATGACCACCCCATCAGTACTTTGTTGGGCCACCTTTTGCCTTCAATACTGCAACGATTCTTCTTGGCATTGACTCCACAAAATGTTGAAAGGTGATGCGAGGAATCTGACACCATGCCTGATGAACAGCACTGTCCAGTTCTGTGAGATTTGATGGTTGTGGAACCAGCTGCCTGATGGCTCTTTTAACTTCGTCCCACAAATGCTCAATTGGATTGAGATCTGGTGATTGTGGGGGCCACCTAAGCAAGGGAAAGTCTCCCTCATGTTCTTGAAACCACTCCTGCACAATACGAGCACCGTGGCATGGCGCATTGTCTTGTTGGAAGAAGCCATCTCCATTGGGATACGCCATCAACATGATAGGATGAACTTGATCAGCAACGATACTTAGTTATGTTGTGCTATTCAGACATTGTTCCACACGAATTAAAGGGCCCAAATCATGCCAGGAAAACATGCCCCAAACCATAACACTGCCCCCACCAGCTTGAAGGGTTGTACTCATGCATGTGGGGTGCATGCTTTCATGCTGTTTCTGCCAAATTCTCACTCTGCCATCTGCATGATGCAACTGGAAACGTGATTCATCGGACCACATGACTTTTTCCATTGCTCGACTGTCCAATCCTTGAGTTTCTGTGAGAATTGGAGACGTTTAATCTTGGTAACTGCAGACAGCAAAGGTGTTCGAATAGGCCTTCAGCTTCCATATCCCATATGATGCAGTGTATGGCTAATTTGCCTACACACGTCAGGTGGTCATAATAATCTGGCCACTCAGTGTATATATCCCTACTCTATTCTCTCTCTTAAAAGCTGCCATCATTCTCTTCCTAATCTATACTAATAAAAGGGTAGTATACTAAATAGACTGGATAGAATGGACGTCTTCTGAAAGTCCTTCCAGACATCCTTATGGACAAAGCCCTTGCAAAGGCCCCAAGCCCCGACCAGAGGCTTGGGACCTGGGCAGGGGCGAATCAGGGCAATCAGAGGGAGCAGGGGTTCCCCTTCCCAGGCCCAGAGGCTTTAGGCCTTGGCAGGGGCGGAGCCAGAGATCAGAGGTGATGAGTGTGAACTACAGAGGAAATACCTTTTCTGACAGCTCATTGGCTAAGCTCCCTGTACACCACTGGTAATATTCTTAGTAACATGGGTATAAGAATCCAAAAAGGTGATCTAGGGCTTTTCCACCACACTCCTGGAGTAAAAATGGAATGTCCACTGCTAGAGGGCTAAGAAATGTCATATCCTGCCTTAGCCAGTTTGGCTCAATGTATAATGCCTAGGCTTGCCAATTGCAGGGTCCAGTTGGATTCTGATCAAGGCCATGTATCTAGGTTGCAGGCTCCTCCCTGGCTGGGGCCCAGGTCAAGGCTCATGCAGGAGACAACCAAT